>NC_065876.1:8125000-8750000 GCF_933775445.1 Argentina anserina
GTTGGATGGATTTGTTGCAATTTCTCGATGGCAGATCCGGTGATGTTTCTTTGTCATGACCGGGATTGGAGTATGACGGCGGCGACGTCTTCACCTCACCCCCATGGGTCTGCTCTTGGGTTGAGGATTGTAGGGATCTTGGTTTTTATTGTATTGTTTGTTGTTTGCTCATGTATTTCTTCTCCTCAGATCTTTTTGGGTATGTGTCTGTAATCCTTGAGTTGAAGTAATATATGATCTTTTATTACAAAAAAAAACAGTAAAAAAACCCCACCTCTCCAACTGGGCTAGAAGAAACCATATAAAATATGGGTTCATTCATTTTATTAATATATTAACATTATAAGTTATTGGATTGGGAGCCTCGCCGAATTGGGGGCCTTGTGCCGGCGCACCAGCCGCAGCCCCATGGCCGGCCCTGATGAAGACAATGGTGAATTCGTGATTGACAATCAAGCATGTACACTGGTTCTGGAGATCAGGGCATGTCTATTAGCAACGATTGCATGGAGCTGTGTTCTTTGACTTCTTTCGCGCCCAATTTACGACTATCTAATAGGACATCGCACCACGAAAGGCACGGCATGGCCGAGAGGACTCCCAACGAGCAAAATGATCATTTCTCTGCCCAATAAATGTCAAAAAGACTTCTTGAGATCACAGTAGCACTTACAAAGCTCGATCATTTGTAATGTCTCATTTATTTCATGTGATATATATTACGACATAATTGGTTTCGGGTCGAACTTAATTAGAGAGCACACTCAATTAGGCAAGAACTACTACGCCGTATACCGTTCTTTTGTCTCTAATTAGAGAGCACACT
Source organism: Argentina anserina (assembly GCF_933775445.1). NCBI lineage: Eukaryota > Viridiplantae > Streptophyta > Magnoliopsida > Rosales > Rosaceae > Argentina > Argentina anserina. The sequence continues at coordinate 8,125,827 of NC_065876.1, forward strand.
CTATTTCATTTTGTTAGAAATAATACATTTCTAAATTTCAGCTTAACTAAAAAAGTTAGCTATCATAATGATCATTGTAACGTCCCATTTGTAATAGAAGTGCAAAATTTGACAAAGAACATTTGGTGTTAAAGATAATGTATTGGAACCGAAAGGATAGAAAGTGCAAAAGTTACATGTGTAAATGAAATGAACCGACAATTAAGAAATATCTCAGTAAATAAAGAGATGATCATATGAAGTTGTAAAATTACTATAATTGAACCAAAAAAAATCGGAGAAGTCATCCCAGCATGGTTCGGAATGACAAAATCGATCATAATCCAATTACGGAGACGTCAAGAAACACTAACGAAGTTGAAGAGCCTACGTAACTTGCATACTGTTGGTGCCATTACACTTTGGTGTCTGATTGAATTCTTGTAAAATTCATATACGACTTCGCAAAATGCGAAATACTGCCGGATTCGATTTCACTTCGGGGAACGGAACTGAGCAGAACCTGGAAGATATGCATGTAAACTCTTGCTTCTTCTTTTTTACCATTAGATGAGATAAAATAAAATAAAGTAATTCTCTTTTAGTTTTTTTATATGAAAATAAAAACTTACAGGGAATACCCTCTAGAGCAACATGCTCTAAAGATGTCAGAATTGACAGTAAAGTGAAAATACAAGATATAACAATAACGAGTAATAGTAGCGAAATATGTATAACAATTTTACTTTTATATTAAGTAAACGATATTACAATGATTACACCTTAATCAATAATAATGTTATTCTCAAAAGTAAAAATACTTTTTACTTGATAATCACAATCAAGTATGAAACAATCTCTCTAAGATCGTTGCTTCAAGTATCAATATAACCTCACTAAGATCGTTGTAGTCACACGGATGATCAACCTCACTAAGAACGTTGATGTTGCCAATAAGGTCTTCTTCAACGAGGATTTTATGAATTTTGACCTCGCGAGCCTTAAGCAGACCATCTCTAAGAGCAGTAGCTGTAATTCTGTTTGAGTGTACTGTGGATTCTAGTTTAGTTTGATTCTGTGTATGTTATGCATATGAAGAGTTCACCGGATCATCGGTTTATTGCTTAAGCAAGAGTATGATAAACACTTGTGTAGCAAGCCTCAGGCTGAGCGTGTTTCGAATTTGGATTGGGCCATAGACGGGCAAGCGTTATATTTTTATGTTGTTACTGATCAGAACAAGCGACCGTATAGGTTGTGATGTTTACAATGTAGGTTTACTATTGTCGTTTGTGATAATGCAGTTTTGGTAATTTTGATGTTTTTATCACGCAGGATATATTGCAGTATGATTGGATCGTTTTGGTTCTTAATAATTGGATAATAATTTGTTTATTAGCATTAGACAGATGAGGGATCTCCAGTTTGTGACTGTATTTACCTTCTCTAGCTACTGCGTCTTCCAAAGTATTGCTTCAAAGAGGATGTTGTGGTCTGCTAAAATGTGAATTTTGGTTGAAGGGATATAGTAATTGTGGCATCGTTTTAGGTATTTAACTATTTTTGATATTTGATATATGCAGATGACCCGTCATTTGGTCTGAACTTAGTTTGGCAGTGTATAGGTTGTGAGAGGTCTGTGGCTTGCCCTTTTGTTCTTTGATTTGTTTATCTTTCCTGTTTTTTTTCATTTCGAACATCTTATGAATTGTTCTTTTGGTTGGTTTGTCATTCTGTGCTATACATGTGTCCAGTGTTCAATTGGTTGTTTATCTTTTCTGTTCCTTATCAGTCTTGACTGAAAATGATACTGTGTTTGATAGATTTTCATATCAAGTTTGACCTTTTCTGTTTTTATCTGGCTGACCTTTTCTGTTTATTATGCTTCGGAAATTTCACCAGGACCAAATTATGAACTCCATTTATCATAGACGCTCTTTACAATGGAAAATTCTTCCGTTCACTGGGTGAAAATTCACAAAGATGACTTGGCATCACCATAGCCACAAGTGTGGGATTGACCCACTCATTTGACTAACATAGGTTTTGGCCGTCTATTTTCGAGCTAAATTGAAGCCACGCCCTCTTTTTACAACTGTGGTTGTTGGTTGTGTTGTTTCACCTACACATGGTCATTTTGTCTCTTCTTCCTTTCATCTCGTCAAGTAGAAAGTAAGGAGATGTCGTGATTGTCGTCAGTTTAAGGGTTTCAGAGAAAAGATGAACAAGGAAAAAGAAATTGGAGTTTAGATCAAACATTCAAACCCATTGAAATTGGGATTAAGAATCCAACAAGAATTGGGCAGTGCAGATTGGGCTTATCGAGCATGAATTAAGAAGCTTGCCGGAGTATTGATGGTGTTGCTGAGCAGAAGGAGAACCATGTCGGTTGTGTGGTGGCGTTAATGGCAGAAAGAGATATGCCTTTTCTTACACTTAGTTCCTCAAAATGAAAGGACAAAATCAAAATGGGCATGAGGTAAGGAGTTAGCCTTACCAAATTGGGGGATGAGAACCTTGCCGGAGCCTTAGAATTGCCAAAATCCATGGAAGCTCGGTCTACTGCTCCTATTTCCAAATTGAGAAGACATGGTCCAAACCTCAAATGCAAGGCATGGGTATTGAAGAGAAGAATCAAAGGAAGAAGATGGTGTTTCGCCGGTCTAATTTGGCCAGACAGCGGTGGAGGAACGAGAAGAATATGGAACTCTTTGTGTACTATTGAAGAACTGAATAAGAGATGGGTTCGGCTTTTTAAACCAAAAAGAAATTGGGCCCAGGTCTTGGACTCAGGTTTTTGGGTTAAAAGTCTCGAGCCGTAAAATAAAATAACCCAAAAGGCAAAAACTGATTTTTTAAATAATGAAATTGCAAAAAAAAAAAGGAACTTTAGAAATTCGTACAAATAAAAGCAAGCATCTAAAAAAATATTTCGAAAATATTTCCGAGCTCATGACAACATATAATTTAATATTGACAATCTAAACTACTGTATGTTTTCGACATTTAAAGAAAATATATCGATTAATTAGTCTAGTGTCGATAGTCGAGAGTTATAAACTATGGAGCACGGACACGCTGTCTGAGCTGCGTATCGCGTGTTCGACACAGACATAGACACGCTCTAATACGCTCGGATACGTAATCTGATTTTGGACACGACTTGGACACGCTGCAATATGTAATGGACACGCGCGTGTCCGAGTGGGACAAGCAATTAAGGAAGACACGGTGGAGTAGATGACGGTGGCGCTCGTGGCGGAGGTATACAAAGTGAGAAAATATCAAATTCAATTCCAATTCATGAAACTGAAATCACAAAGAGAGAGAGAGAGAGAGAGAGAGAGAGAGAGAGAGAGAGAGAGATGAGAAGAAAGAGAAATTGAGAGAAGGTGGGCTGGTGGGGTGTCACGTTGAGAAGATATGAGCTTTAGTGTGTGTGTCATACCCACACTAAGAAATGATTTAGATGGTTAGATGAAGAGATGGTGAGATCTGATGGCTCAGATCAATTGAAGTGATTTTAATTCTAGGAAAGCAATTTCCTAAAATACAAACACTTACGAAATTTGTATAAAATACCCCGAGTGTTGAGAAACTAATTTGTGAAATGAGTCAACGTATTATAATGTATTTAAAATAATATTTAATTAATTTGTCCATGTCCAACAAAAATTTCATATGCCGTATCCGTGTATTGAATCGTGTCAAATACGGCCGCACGTGTCCGTATCTGTGCTACATAGGTTATAAATCTTGGGCATTACATTCGGCACTAGCCAATGTGATTAATATTTATATTTAGGGAACCTCTAAAAATTTAATCCACTTTGCACCTCGTTTGATCTTAATGTTATAACCTTTATAATAAAATTAAAATAAAATTATTTCATTATAAAGCAACTATATGAAGTAATTTTCTCGAGATTAATCGACACCAGGCATGTGATCGGTACTTATATCTAAGGATCATGTTAAAATTTCATCCAATTCACAGCTTGTTTAACCGTTGGTTTGTCCGGTCAATGGAAAACGATACTAATATGCTCTATGGGTAGACCTATCACAGAGGCCGATGGCCGAATGTGACTTACACTTTCACAACCACGTAATATTACCAGATGTGGGGTTGCGGTCGAATCCAAAAAATAAATTTTGGAAGGCTTCGGTTAAAGGGTTCCGTTTAGTAAAAACGTGTGTTTTTATGTTGACTCGTGAAATTAACGGGTAAATGAGCTCTAAAATTAATGAAATTTTGACGGGGTACCATGATAAATATACAAATTACCTCGGCCAATGGCGATCGACCATATTCATTACTTAGGTTGTGGATCAGTGAAGTGGCCACTAACATAGTATAACTTTTATAGTACGCTTGAGTTACACTAGTAATATTATGAAGCGACTATATAAAAGAAATGTATCGTGCTCAATCGAAATCACACGATGTGATCGTTACATATAATTATGCATATGGTAAAAAAATTATCGAATTTTGGGATTGTTTGACCATCAGTTTGTTCGTCAATCTAAAACGCTAATAATATGTTCTATGGGTAGGCATATCCGATGGCCGAATGGGGCTTACATGTTCAAAACCACATAATATTACCGGATGAGGGTGTGCGGTTGAATCTAAAAAAGGAATTTTAGAAGATTCCTGTCAAAAGGTTTCCGTTTAGTTAAAACGCGTGTTTTCTGTTAACTCGTGAAATTAAAAGTCAAACGAGGTTTAAAATTGACGAAATTTTGACAGGATACTCTAATAAATATGCATATCACATGGGCTGGTGCCGATCTACCATATTCATTACTTAGATTTTCGATTATCAAAATGACCACTAATATAGTATATTTTTTATACTATACTTGAGTTACACTTCTAAGTTGTAACATTACGAAGCGACTATATGAAGGAAACGTCTCGTGCTCAATCGACACCACACGATGTGATCGTTACATATAATTATACATATGGTAAAAAAAATTATTGAATTTCGTAGTAATGTAGTATAACATTAATTTGTATTAGATAATATGTAAATGTGTCATGTGTGTGTTTGTAGACAAACTACACTAGAGAATAAAAAAATTTAAATTCAACCGTAGGATATCATTGATATATTGTACTATAGTCATGGTAGAAATTTCACTATTTGTTAGTAATGTCTAAATCTCATACCTTTTAAGAGGGGTTGTTTTTACCAAATATAACTATTTGAAAACTTTTATATCACTATATAGAGTGCATCAATGGTATTCTGTAGTAATTTTCGTGAAATTTTTCGGGACACTTAAAATGATTTTTAATAAGTTTTTAAAGTTGAGAATCCATATAAAAGATTAAACACAAAATAAGGTGGATAAATAAGCGGTCAGTGACACATATCCATTCTTCGATTTTTGGGATTGCAATACTCTAAAAATCACAAAAAATAGTTTTTTTTCTTTAAAAAATTGTCCGAAAATTACTATGATAATTTACTCTAGGCACCCATGTCATCATCTCCGATCTAGAACTGTCGACACCGCCACGGCCAACCTCTCTCAGCTGCTCACATCAACTCTGGCGGTTTTTCCAAGAATCTCGAGGACCTCCTCTTCCGATGTTGAGCGCTTCCAGTAGTGGTAGCGCCGAAGAACTCGAGCTCGTCGTCAATGCTATCATCATTGATCCCGTGGAAGAAATTGTAGCGGTTTCTGATCTAGGCTGAAGCAGCCACGTCGGCGCCCTCCTAGCACTACCTAGCGAGGATGATGCAACTTCACCTAGCGATGATGATGCAACGCTGGCTTTGAGCCATTGACGAAGGACAGGCGCGGCACAACGATCTGGGCAATCTCATCGATTTGGGTTTCACCGTGTAGAAGTCGACAATACCGATCATGCCGCCGTTGTCGGAGTCGACGTCACTTTCCCCTGCAGTTCCTACTCCCGTTGCATCGCCATCCACGGCCTCGCCGGTATCATCAATCTCAGTAGCTCGAGGTTCCTGCAGTCCACCAATTTGGACATGTTCAATATAAAGGTTGTTTTTGAAGAGGAAGATGGCGGGACTGCTCTGTCGGCCTGGGTGCGTCTTTGATTTACTTAGAGAGCTTCGGACAATGTTGCCATGGAAGAAAAGGAATCAGAAGGACCAGTAGGAAAGAGAGAGACCAGGGGATCTACCACGCGTTTGGAGCTAGAGAAGTAACAGAGCGTGTGCCACGCGCCGTTAGTGGTCATAGGGTGAAGGTTCACAGGGTGGACTGAAGAACCTCCGCTTTACAATATAATCACCTGCGTATGTAAGTTACCTCTTATTCTGAAGATCTTGCCACATTGTTCTTTAGCCATATATTTTGATAATGTCTTGTAGCCAAAAAAAAATGTGGTTGCACTTTCCTGACTGCAATCTGTGCCCTTCAGTTTGTTCTTGCAGTCTTTGCCCAATACCTGATCTTTGTTGAATGTCTGTCCAACTTGATTTAAATTTATTAGTTGGTAGAATGAAAAGATTCTTAACTTCAGCCGCTAGCATGCATCATTCAGTGCATGACTCCTGAACTTCTACCATCCAAAAATTTAAAGAAAGTATGAGGCTTCGTAATTTTTCTTCACTATTGTTTGTTTAGTCTGCATGTTTATCCTGTTTCGGTATATATACCCATGTCTGAGTTCTCTTGAAGATGCCAGATGTAGTGGTTGATTATGACCTTCAAATGGAATGTGGAAGATCATACAACAGCAGAATATTCTTCATTAAAGAACAAAGGTTTTCTATGGAGCAGCTTCTTCATCAATCAGTGAGCAAACTTTAGATACATACATGGAATTCTGCAAATGAAGCCAGCCTTGACGATCAGCAGTTGAGGAATGATCTTTCAGAGTTTTATGCTTGTGGAGCAGAATAATATCTCTTCTTATGATCCTGGTACTAAATGGACTGTTGTATACTCTGACGGAAACGGGAAAGAGAATTCAAACCCTGGATTGCTTCTTCTGCATGGAGCTTATGGTGAGAATTCACGTTCACTTAATAACTTGGCAAAATTTTAATAACAGTCCACCAATTTTCCCTCACTAATAATCAAAATGTATTAACTTTATAAAATAACGCTTTAGTACATGAACTAACAAACTCCGTATCATTCTTGTACATGTAGTTAACTTTTCCCGTTAAGTGTCATATTTTGAGGGGCAAATTGATCAACCTGCTTGCTATGTCTACTGTAGCTTAAGTGAAAGATAGTTGCCCAGAAAATCTCAATCTTTATACACAGTGGGGTGACCGATCCATTAAAGTGATGCAGTCACATATTTCCATCCGAATCTAATTGATACAATATTATCCTATAATTGATTGATGATAGGTGATTACAAGTGTGTAATTGATGATTCCAACAATCAATCGGATTGAAGAACAACATAAGTTATGCACGTGGATATAGCCATATCAGTAGGACAGTAGGTAGTCAATGAAAGAGATCGAGTGGTTAATGGGGAAGATTGATAAACATCACCTGAATCTAGTTTAGCAGAAAACCTTTACTTTCTTTAAGCACCACCACAAGCTCACATCTTGCATACAACTACAACAATTCACAAAACACAAGATGAAGCTCTGTGAAAAATTGAATTGTATATTAAAAAGGTTTTATTGATAGTGTGTACTAAAAGTGGGTTAAACTTGTTAGTTCATGTACTAAAGTCTTATTTCACAAAGTTAACACACCTTAATTATTAGTGAGGCAAAATTGATGTACTATTCTTAAAATTTTGCCTAATAACTTTGATACTGCGCCCCTTAACGATGATTCTTTTGTATAATTTCTAGAGTTGGAGGCGGTGGAAAGAAGTGGCATCACGATAAAGATGTCTAAAGAAGATTAATTCTAGGAAATCATATACTGTGCCAGTTTCGTTATTGACAAAGAAATCATCCACGAAAAAGAGCTTGCCGCAGCGGGTTATAGTGCTGGAGACTTGTAGTTGCTTCAGCCATCAATTGATGCCCGAATTTGTTTAGTGCTGCATCTTTGAAGGTGAACAGGGATCTTCATGTCTGTTGTTGAAGTATTTGCTTGGTTGAGTGGATTCTTGCTCAGTTGCTCTATTTTTTGGGTATCCCAGCTTGAAGATCACCACATCATACTCATTGACAATTTTAATGACTCAAGCGCGCACTAGAGACTGCATTTCGTACTCAGTATTCAGTAGTTCTCACTATCGGATCTTATGAGGGCAATGAAGTGGATATTAATTTCTTACTCGGTACTGAATCTGTGAATCATTCTAATAATAAACTCTCAGTGAAAGATCTTGCATTGTATCGTTATTACCATCACATTTTCGGACATCTGGAATATTGGAATGTCAAGATTGTGGTATCCGCTTCAACCATGCAACAGCCTTCTAGTAGATTTCTAATAATCACATCATCTGATGCTTATAGACCAGAAAGAAACTTTCACATAAGTAACAACCTCTAGTTGTACTTGTCAGGCTAGTCAGTAATACTATTCCAACCGGAACTATCGACTTGGGATTATGGAGCCTTAAATTGCTATTGCAAAGATGCTACAATGGCAAAATGTGACTTTGTTTGGACCAAATTCGTTCTACCAAAATTAAGTTTACATGCAACTGAAGGCGTATGTAATGCAGTACGTAACCATTAGAAGTTTCAAATTATCATCTATCTTGTCAGTCCTAAATTTAGTTTAGTGCTTGCTCAACGGCTCGGCTACTAAACTTCATCCATTACAAGACGCTAAGATCCAATATGGGTCAAAATTGTACCACTTAACATTGAACTTTCTGCATCTCGATCTGATGTAGAACAGATGGCACGGAGAATCGAAGAGCAAATTGACCAACGCAAGAAAGGGAGACCGGTATTGTTCATGTTTGGGCTACGAGCTCATAATAAGGTGAATGATACCTTTTTGGAAACCAGTCTTGGTAGATTTCAGAACTTCTCGTGGATTTGAGAAACCAGTCTTGTGTATTCAAGGCTACCGTTAGTGGATTCTAACGGATTAGCTCCGCTGCATTACGATTGGTCATGAACAAAATAAAACAGATTTCACTTGAACATTATAAGACACTTTCGGCATACTAATTACCAGGGCGGATCCAAGTCTTTACCTGGTGGGGCTCAAGCCCAACCGAAGATTTTTGAAAAAAAATACTAGGTATATACTTCATCAACAATTAGTCCAGACAACCTCATAGCCATCTGATTGTTAATGAAGATATTCGACGAACGAAAAGTATAATTATTAAAACATGATAGTAGATACTCAATATTTTCTCTTTGGCAAAGAGCCTACATCCTCGACAGAAATTATATCTTCTCTAGTCAATAAGGATCTTTGTTCTTGTTTGCTTCAGCTCTCATCTAACCCTCTTTCTTCATCAACATTCTCAATTCCAATTCTGCTCTCGATTTTTTCTGATGGTTTGATTGGATTACTCTCATGGCCACCACCGGGAACAAGAACATTAATGCCAAAATGGTCCGACCTCGAGAACCCTCTCTCATTTTGAGCTTGTTTTGTTTTCAATTATGAGATTCTGAATTTATGATTGGTTTGGTTTTGAATTTTGAGGTGTGTAATTCGATGGGAATTCTAATATGAGTAACTAGGTTTGATTTAGATTGTTGATTAGTGTTGTGATTTGATACGGGTCTGATACTCTGATTTGAGGTGTTGTGAGCTGTAATGTTTTTTTTATTGTTTTGGTTGATGATCTAGCTTGAGGTTTTAGAACCCTGAAATTGTATGTCTGACTATGATTGTGTAATCAGTCCTCAATTTGTTTGGACACACCAGTGGCATTGCTTCAATCAGCTTTGATTCCTCAAAGGTCTTAATTGATGGTGGGGCTACAAGTGGTACCATTAAGCTTTGGGATTTAGTCATTTAGAGGAGGCTAACTGGCTAAGAGTATGTTTTGCTTCCTTCATTATTTTCCCACCACCATATTCATAATTAAGTCCATCCTCTGATTACTTGCTTTTGCAATCTAGTTGGAATCAGAGCTTAGTGGTTAGTGTCACATATCTAATTGTATATATGTTGACTCCCATCCTTTTGGAGAGTTTTTTGCATCCTGTTCAAAAATTGCCCAATTTCTAGGGCCAATTTAGAGAGCCAAAATACTGTAAGTATAATCTTTTAGGTTCTATCACAATTAATTTGATATTATTGTATTGGTATGGTTATTGCTACTGTGTTTGTCTACATTTTGTTTGATACAAGGATTGTTCTCAATCTATAGGTGTTATTTAATAAAATGTCTGATTCACTGCCGAAACCAAAGCGATTCAAACAAATCACTACATGGTTTCCAATTACTAATGCTTCATCTTCAAGTTCAAATCCGATTTCTAATCCTTCCATAGTTTCTACAGACTTTGATGATGCACCACAACCTTTAGAGTCTCCAGTCAGTCCAGTGGTTGATTTTGATCCTCCAATTTTTCCAATGGATGATTCTCATCCTTTAGAGCCACCAAATAGGATCAATGCTCTTGAACGTGATTCGGGATTACGTCGTCCTATATGGAAATATGATGTGAATTAGCGTGATAGTGTTCATAAATCCTACATTTTGTTGGGGCCATTTCAACCTAAGTTGTCATTTCCTTTGTCAAATCATGTGGGTCAACAACGAAGATTCCAATATTCTTGGTTCAAGGATAGTCCATGGCTTGAGTATTCAATTGCTCTTTATAGAGCATATTGCTTTCCTTGTTACCTTTTTGACACTTTAGACTCTCACCATCATACATTCACTATGGAAAGGTTTAAAAATTGAAAGAAGGTTAGTGCAGGTGATAATATTCTATTGAAACATGTGGGAGGCATTACATCTCCACATAATTCTGCAATGCAAAAATGAGATTTGTTAAGAAGCCGAAATAAAGGCATTGAAGCAGTTCTTGAGACAAAAGCAGTGAAGGATGTCGAAGACAATTAGTTGAGGCTTACGGCTTCAATAGAAAGTGTGAGATTGCTAGCCAAACAATGAGCTCCTTTTAGAGGCCATGATGAATCTAAAGGCTCCTTGAACCAAGGATATTTTCTTGAAGTTCTAAAATCTCTTACAAGAATGAGTGTCGATGTTGAGAGAGTTGTGTTGAATGCTCCTGGTAATGCTAAGTATAGTAGTCCAACAATTTAGAAGCAAATCTTAAATATCCTTGGTCATTGAGTGAGGACCAAGATACGTGATGAAGTTGGGCTTTCCAAGTATTGTATTCTTGTTGATGAAGCAAAGGATGCTTCTGGTCAGGAACATGTGGCAATTATTCTGCGATTTGTTGATTCACAAGGCTTGATTCGAGAATGATTTTTTAAGCTTGTGAGTGTTCCTGACACAACCTCACAATCTCTTAAAAATGAAATCTCAAAAGTTCTTACTATGTACGATCTTCAAGTAAGTAACATGAAAGGCCAAGGGTATGACGGTGCTAGTAATATGAGAGGTATTTATAGGGTGTTGCAAACATTGTTTCTTGAAGAATGTCTATATGCATATTTTGTGCATTGTTATGCTCATCCTTTTCAGTTGACATTAAATGCTACAGCTCAAGGGGTACCTGAGATTTGGCAATTTTTTATAACATTGAGTTTGATTGTGAATTTTGTTGATGCTTCTGCTAAGCGACATTCGGCATTGAGAGCTACGAGAAAGGAGAAAATTGCAGAATTGGTAGCTTGTGGGGAGCTTCAAACAGGCAATGGTGCAAATCAAATTTGTACTTTACAACGAGCAGGTACTACTCGATGGAGCTCTCATTTTCGTTTTATTAAGAGTTTAATTGAATTGTATAGTTCAGTTAAAAAGACTCTTAATGTTATGATTGATCAAAGAGTAGAAGGAGAAGCTGAACCTATTCTTAAGCTTTAAGATCTTTCGATTTTGTGTTCTGCTTGCTTCTTATGAACAAAGTAATGAGAATTACAGAACTATTTTGTCAGACATTGTCGTGGAAATCTCTCGACTTTGTGCAGGCTATGAACTTTGTTAGAATGACAAAGTCGCTCCTTCAGGAGATGAGAGATGAAGGATGGGATGATTTGCTCAGAGATGTGAGATCTTTTTGTGAAAAGCATGAACTTGATATGCTTCATTTGAGTGCTCGTTACAAATTTAGAACCGGTCGTGATTGTCAACAAAAGAATTTCATTTCAGTTGAGCATCACTATCGTGTAAGATTGTTCAATGTTTTGATTGATTATTAGCTGAGTGAGTTGAACAGAAGTTACTCAGACCAGACATCAAAACTCCTTACACTTAGTTCAACCTTTGATCCTCGTGATGACTTCAAGAGTTTCAAACTGAAGATATTTGCAATCTTGCAAAGAATTTTTATCCTGCTGATTTTGATGATGGTGAAATGTGTACTCTAGTATTAGAGTGTGCATATTATGAGAATGATATGCGTAGTGATCTGAAATTCAAGAAGTTGGAATCCATAGCTGAGTTATCACACGCTTTGGTTCAAACAAGGAAGTCTCAATTTTTCCCTATGATTTACAGATTAATTTGTCTAGTTTTGACTATTCATGTGTCTACGGCAACCACTGAAATGACATTCTCAGCTATGAATACCATCAAGAATAGACTTAAAAATAAGATGGAGGATGATTTTATTGATGATTGTATGGTTCTCCACATTGAGAAGGAGTATGGTGATTCTGTTGACAATGAGATGGTGATTCATGACTTTGAAAATTTATCGAACCGTAGGGTTAGATTTACCTAGGTTATTCTTATATTCTATTTGATGGGTAAGGATTTTCCAATGTATATGTGTTTCCCAATTAATATAAGTGTCTCGCACTGCCGAGAATTTTTTTTACTTGATAGAAAACTCAAACCCACCCGAATTCCAATTCCTAGATCTGCAATTAATAATTACAGTGTTTCACATCGTATATGGAAAAGGAACAATACTATCATACACTTTTTTTTGGATATAATACCCTATCATACATTTATACACTTGCCGTTACTTATTTGTAAGTTTTCCAAATTAAATTACATTAATAAAAAAGAGGTTGTTGGGTGCCAGACTTCTCTTTGCAAATTAATGTTCTTTGTTCAAACCCAGAAACTTTCCGTAAGATTTTATATTAACACCAAGATATATAAACCTGAAAAAGAAATACATAAATAATCAGATTAATATAACAAAATGATCTCAAGAATGATATTATAAAAGTCCAAAAGAGAGTGGTTGTCAGAACCTAAACTAATGATCAGATTAATATAACAATATGATCTGAAGTATAAAAACTATGTATGCCAAATCATTGTGCATATCTTTATGGTGTAAGCATGGCATGATGACGGTACCTCCACAATAGTTTAATACAGTAGCAGGTTCTTCTCCAAAAGTAACTCAGAAGGCCATACATGTGATAATACATTCTTCCTTTAACTTGTTCTTCATCTGCTCAAACAACTATGAATTCAAAAAAGAATGGTCAGATTCTATCAAACATAAGAAACAATGGGATGCTCTCGATCTACCTTGTACGTAACTTTCAACTAATTCTCGACTTAAACGTGGTTGAATACTTAATCGCATATCTAACTGGCTGCCCCATTGCCTCAGTCTCGCTCTTTGATCCTTGAATATTCAAATGAAAGAAACACTACTTATATAGCAAGTATATATAGTGACAGCAACAAATTTACATCTAGCTATCTTGCTTCTTCTCTTTGAATGAAAACCGAGTAAGCGCATTCTTGCAGGGCCGGACCTGAGATTTTGAGACATAAGGCAAGTTTCATAAATGGTGCAATTGGTGCCCTCTCAAAATAACTCCATTAAACTTGTTGTTTAGTTTTAATTCTATTTTGTTACTGACAGAATACCATATATGTATATAACATATATATTTAAGATATTTGAAATTCTCCAACGATGAGATGTCTTGTATATATTTAGATAATATAATACAAATTAGACACATCGGTACGTAAAGTTTGTAGTTTGTAAGATAATTCTCCTTAAATTGTAGATTTTTTTCTGTTGCAGACAACTTTGTCAGAACTAAAATTTAATATGGTATTACAAACTCCAAACTAAGATGATTTTCATATATTAGAGGGTTTATCATTGAAATTGCTCTCTCTCTCTCTCTCTCTCTCTCTCTCTCTCTCTCTCTCTCTCTCTCTCTCTCTCTCTCTCTCTCTCTCTCTCTCTCTCTCTCTCTCTCTCTCTCTCTCTCTCTCTCACCCACCTTGACCTTGGTGCCTAAGGTGGTTGCCTCTTAGACCTCCCCTTAGGTCCGGCCATGCATTCTTGCAAATTAAAGTAACTGTATATATACATCCTTTTTGAATAATCTGGCTCTTTTATGCAACCTTTTTGAACGAAGACATATATATACTTTGTTCATGCACTTTTTTGAAGAAAACCACTGGATTTTTATAAAAATAAAATCAATGCCAGAATATCATTAGATACCCATCTGTTATCATTTACATATAGATAACAAGTTATAAGAGACAGGTCATGACGGTACATATTATATGTCTACTCATTCAACATGAAACTCAACTTATTCAAGCATGTCTATTCTACAACTAATCTAGAATGAAAATAGACAAAATAATGCCTAAATTACAACTAGACAGTATAAAATAGACAAAAACCATCATGCACTTTAGATAACACGTAAGATTTAAAGCTCTTTACAAGTAGGATTGAAGTTTTAAATTTGACTATAAGGAAGCCTACACGGCACAACCACAATGATTTCATGTTTCTGTCCGTACCGCAATATTAGATTAAGCTAGCTAGACAAAGAAAGGCCAACATGAATATCTATATATATATAAAGGCTCATACTTCTCATTGCCTTATTATTGAATTCATTAGTTAAAACGTTTGGAACATATAAATATAAGCTCGTTTGGACCTATGGGTAACTAACTAGCTACCAGTTATATACCTCTTTTCTTTGCTCGTCTATTATGGCAAAGGTATGCCCTGGTGGAGCTCCTCAAGTTCCTACTTGAGCTCAAAGAGAGAAGTCACATATACCATTTGGATGAAATCACTTGTATGCAATACAAATGGTTGCACCGTCTATGATTCCTATGGTGAGATTGTTTATCGAGTTGATAATTATGACAAAAAGCGCAGTAATGAAGTTCTTCTCATGAATCTCCAAGGAAAGCTTCTTTATACAATTCGTAAAAAGGTATATCTATGCGCACTTCATGTAGTTCAATTCGCTCATAATAATAAATAAATTCGTTGCTCTTTTTAGGATCTAGAAATTGCAATATATGAGATTTTCTTGAATAGTGGACATTGATGGAGGAATTGTTGCAGAGGTGAGTCTAAGCTTCTCTTTGTTTTTTTTTCTTAAATACATAAGAAGATTTAACACTAGCATATATCCTTTATTTGCAGGCAAGGAAGAAACTATCATCGTCTGGGATAGTTCTGGGGGAAGATGTATTATCTTTGGAGATGAAGAATCATATGGACCACTCCCTTATAATGGCTATTGTAACTGCCTATATATGGATTAATTTGTCGCAAAATGTGTTAGCGTGAGTTAAGAGCTGGATCAGCTGTGTTGGAAGAGCTGGTAAAGCATGAGCATGTTACTCATGGTGGTGTTAAAAGCTAGGTTTAATCATTATGATTAGTGCTAACAGCAGTGCAATATTTCTCTAATCTTTCCTATAAATAGATAGCTTAGCCTTGTATCAATTCACTCAATATCAATACAAATCTCAATATTCAACTTGGTATCAGAGCCGTTTTTCTTTTTCTGGGTTTTTTAGTCGGGAAGTGGACTTACCTCCATCGTTGGCATTTTTTTTCTTCTGCCGTTTGGCATAGGTGCTTTGCCAGACGCCCGGATAAGCGCAGCAACAACCTGCCTCATCTGCCAATTTTTTCCCTCCTGCAACCCGAACCCGAAACTCCACTTTCGGCTGACCTTGTCCACTTTTGGCACTCCCTTACGACGTCGCATCTGCCCTCCGACGTCGCCACTGCCCTCCGACGCCGCTTCCAATCACCCGGATCGGCCCCGACGCTGCGTCCAGTCCCGTCGACTTCCACACCGACCGACGCCCTGCTCCCTCGGCGACGACGTGCTGCTCCGATCGGTGTCCCCCTTTCTTCTGCACACAACAATTTTCAGAAAAGGACCGAACAAAAAAGGGGAGTCTTTTCTCATCACCAAAGCCAACTGACGTCTTTCATTTTACATTAAGTCGACCCGACTCGTTTCTGCACTCGACCCGACCCGACCCGACCCGGCACATTTTTCTATTGTCTTGGTTGTCAGTGCAAGTTCACCGCCAGTGCCAGTACACCCGAGGCAGGTTCATATCAGTATTTTTTTTTTTCGCTGCATAATTGCTGATTTGTGATTTGATTTGATTTGCAATGACTTCTGGAGACGAATGAGAGAGTTCTCCGGTCCATGATGTTCAGAAATTTGAAGTCTCTGTCAAGAATTTTGAAAGTGGTTCCTTTGGGGGAGCCAAACTCAATGGGACCAATTTCCGTAAATGGAAAAGAATCATAACAGCCCATCTCTGAGGAATGCACAAGATAGGGCATGTAACCGGAGTAACTAAGGCTCCCAATATAGATAATGTTGTTGCCTACACTAAGTGGGACGATGATGATGGTCTTATAATGTTTGTCTTGTTCAAAGCTATGAATGAGGAGATAGTTGACCTGGTGGCGGAATGTGATACCGCGCATGAAATATGGAAGACATTAGAAGTCTTATATACTAATGACTCTGATTTTATACAGGTTCATGAGTTAATGTGCACAGCTTTGGCGATGCACCAAGAGGGGCAACCGGTGGCACAATATTTCACCAAGCTGAAAAATATATGGGCTGAGATTGATGTGAAACGTCCTTGCATGATCAAGAATCTGGAGGATATTGTTTGGTACCAAAAAGAGAAGGAGCTTGAGCGAGTTCACCATTTCCTGAAAATGTCTTGATGTTAAACATAACAGTGCGAAAAGTGAGCTGCTCAGAAAGACAGAACCCCCTAGCCTAATCACAGCTTTCACATTTATCTGTAAGGATGAGTCTCAGCAAGAGAGTCTTCATAAGACACAAGTTGAAGTTTCTAGCCTTACTGTTCAGGCTAGATCTCCAGCACATTCCCTTCAGCAAGCAACTTCAGCTCCACTTCATAAGCAAGGACCACCACCAGGCTTCAGGAATCTGCCCCGCCCTCCTTGCTCTTAATGCCATGATACAAACCATGCTCGTGCAACATGTTGGAAGTTGTATCCACACCTTCGGCCCCAAAGGCCTAATTATCGTCCTAAGGCGAAAGCAACTATTCAACTGGTCTAAGAACCAGATATTTATGGGGTGATTGGACATGATCATCATACACGGGAGGAGCAACACCCACATCATCAATAGCTAGTCGTGGTAAGATTGGTATGGCTTTACAAATTTCTCACTTTGTTGGTTTTGATACATGGATTATTGATTCTGGTGCGTCCGATTATATGACTTATGACAAATCTTATTTTACTATATTATCTCCTCCACCAGTACCATATGTTACTAATGCTAATGGTGAGGCCTTCCCCGTATTAGGGAAATGGTCAGTTCGTATTACTCCCACAATAGAGCTTCACAATGTGTTATATGTACCTCTTTTATCTCATCATTTGATATCTGTCCCACAATTGAACATTGAAGCTAAGTGCTCTATGACATTTTTTCCCATGTATGTGATATTTCAGGATCTTCTCACCGGAGAGTTAATTGGTCGGGGGTATCTATGGGGCAGGTTGTTTCATCTGGATCAGACATATGCGAGGGAGAAACCAGGGGCACAGTCTCGGATCGCTTTACTCTCCACTTCTGATAAGCTAAGTGAAGTTTGGTTATGGCATCGTCGCTTGGGGCATCCATCTTTTAGTGTTATGAAAAAATCTATGCATTCTTTGTTTATTGGTGTGGATGAGTCAGTTTTTCGTTGTGAAACATGTGTTTTGGGCAAGAGTCATCAGTCTACTTATTCCCCTAGTACTTCTAATAAAAGTATTCTTCCTTTTGAATTAATTAATTCTGATGTTTGGGGACCCTCCAAAGAGTCTATTTGTCAGGAATGCGGTATTATGTGTCATTTATTGATGATTGCACACGTCTTTTATGGATTGTTCTTTTGAAAACCAAAAATGAGGTTTTTCCAGCCTTTCAAGCCTTCTATACCACTGTCCAAACACAATATAATGCCACAATTAAAATTCTTCGCTCTGATAATGGGGGGGGGAATATGTGAATCGTGTCTTTTAGGAGTTCTTTAACGCACACTACATTATTCATCAAACAACGTGTCCTTACACACCTGAGCATAATGGAGTTTTCGAAAGAAAAAATCGTCATTTACTTGATATGGCTCGGTGTATTCTCTTTAGTGCTCATATGCCTAAATACCTTTGGGGTGATGTTGTCATAACTTCTGCTAACCTTATTAATCGTCTTCCATCTCGTGTCCTTGAGGGCAAAGCTCCATATGAGGTGCTTGCATCCCATGCCTCCTTACCCTTGTTTCATAATCTCCCCGCCCGTGTTTTCGGTTGTGTTGCTTTTGTCCATCTTCAAAAACATCAAAGGTCTAAGTTAGATGCCCGAGCAGTTAAATGTGTATTTGTTGGATATGGAGGACATCGGAAATGGTACCGGTGCTATCATCCACCTACCAAGAAGTATTATGTCACTATGGATGTTACTTTCTTTGAGGACATGAGCTATTTTACCTCTTCGGATACTGCTCTTCAGGGGGAGAATTCATATTTTGAAGAGCTGTATCATGGAGAGGGGGAGACAAGTGAGCCAGTAGATATAGTGACAGGTTTAGTTGAGATTACCAATGTGTCAGCTACACAGCCACCACCGGATGATTCCGGTGTAGTCACTCAAGAGATTCAGGTACCGGACGGCACAACTGCCCCTCATGCCTCCCCTATTGTTGTTTATACCCCTGACCAACGTTCCCCTGGTACAGAAGATCACTCACCTGAGGTTAGTCATTCTATTGGGGCTAATACTAGTGAAGCTAATAATAGACAATATATCCTGCCAAATAGGTCTACTCAGGGTCAGCCAACAAAAAATATGAACCTACCCTTCAAGCTAAAGCTAAGTATCATGTGGCAAATTTTATGTCTACCAAAATATTGTCTAAGTCATATGAATCATTTATGAATTAAATTTTTACTGTATCAATACCTAACAAAGTGCAAAATGCATTGGGAGATACAAAATGGATGAAAGCGATGGAGGAAGAGATGGAAGCATTACAGAAGAACAACACTTGGGAGCTTGTACCTCCACCACATGGCAAGAAGGTCGTGGGATGTCTTTGGGTGTTTACAGTGAAGCATAATCCAGATGGATCAGTGAACCGATATAAAGCACGCCTAGTAGCAAAAGGGTTCACCCAAACATATGGCATAGACTATGATGAGACATTTGCACCGGTTGCAAAGATAAGTACTATTCGGGTATTGCTCTCTTTTGCTGCTACTTTAAACTGGCCACTTAGACAGTTTGATGTTAAAAATACATTCCTTCATGGAGAACTTACAGAGGAAGTGTATATGGATCTTCCCCCTGGATATGTGGCAGCTTCTCCAGATAACTTTGTATGCATATTGAGAAAGTCTTTGTATGGTCTTAAACAGTCTCCTCGTGCTTGGTTTGGAAGATTTTCACAATTCATGAGGAAAATTGGCTACATGCAGAGTAATTCAGACCACACATTATTTCTTAAACACCAACAAGGGAAGGTAACTGCCCTAATCATATATGTTAACGATATGGTAGTTACTGGTAATGATATTATTGAGGTGGAGAGATTACAAAAGCAGCTAGCCACAGAGTTTGAGATGAAAGACCTAGGTACACTCAAGTACTTCTTGGGCATTGAGGTATCCCGGGGAAGTGATGGTATCTATCTGTGTCAAATGAAGTACATCTTTGATTTACTAATGGAGACAAGTATGTTAGATTGCACTCCAATTGATACTTTTATTGAGCACAACCATCGGTTAGCAGAGTACCCAGATCAAGTGGCCACTGACAAAACTCGTTATCAGAGACTAGTTGGACGCCTGATTTATTTGTTACATACCAAGCCAGATGTTGCATATGCAGTAAGTGTAGTGAGTCAGTTCGTGCATAATCCGAGTGTGGATCACATGGATGCTGTTGTGAGGATTTTGAGGTACTTGAAGTCAGATCCAGGGAGAGGAATAATGTTTTATAATCACAACGATATCCTTGAGATTTGTGGCTTCACAGATGCAGACTGGGCTGGAAATATTACGGATCGGAGGTCCACATCAAGGTACTTTACCTTTGTTGGAGGTAATCTTGTTACGTGAAGGAGTAAGAAACAAAATGTGGTAGCTCGATCTAATGCTGAAGCAGAATACAGAGGTATGGCTGAAGGAGTGTGCGAGTTGTTATGGCTTAAGAATTTGCTACAAGATTTGAGTGTTAAGCCTAAGTGTACTATACAGTTGTACTGTGACAACAAGGTAGCTATTGATATTTCACGGAATCATGTGCAGCATGATCGTACAAAACATGAAGAGGTTGATTGTCACTTTATAAAGGAGAAGCTAGACGCTAATATCATTTGTTTTCCGTTTGTTCCTACAGAAGAGCAACTTGCGGATATACTCACAAAATGAGTGTCTAAGAATGTCTTTTATGACTCACTTAGCAAGTTGAACATGATTGATATGTATGCGCCAACTTGAGGGAGAGTGTTAGCGTGAGTTAAGAGCTGGAACAGCTGTGTTGGAAGAGCTGGTAAAGCATGAGCATGTTACTCATGGTGGTGTTAACATCTAGGTTTAATAATTAGGATTAGTGCTAACAGCATTGCAATATTCTTCAATCTTTCCGATAAATAGATAGTTTAGCCTTGTATTATTCACTCAATATCAATACAAATCTCAATATTCAACTAAATGTAACTAGCTCTATCCATGTTATGTCGTTTCTGTTCCTCTTTGCAAATGCTAGCTATATATGTGTGAGATTATCATCTTTCACATCCTTGCTTAATTAACTTATGTATCTAATATTCACACATGCAACTCAAACAGTATTATGATTAAATAGAAATTTGTGTAAAACACGAGAAAAACAGATACAATTATATGCATCTGTAATCTGTTCTCTTTCTTAGCTCCTAGTGAGCTACATAATCCTAACACAGGGGTGTGATATTGCTATGAGAAAATGAAGAAATAAGCTAATATACAGTCTACTGGCGGATCCTCTTCATAACAAGGGATGCCAATCACACAAAAAAAAAACTAGTAATATACATATATTTTTTAAGTAGAAGCATTCCCTATACACACTCAACTTTTTCACACGCGCACAAAATAACTATTAACCAAATTCTATTTTATCTTCGTTTTCTTCTCCGACCTCAAAGACCGGTTCTAATTCCTAAACCAAATCCCTAAATTAGATTGACTATTCCACTTGGGGTCTTGGGCCTTAGCTCCACGCTCCACTACAATACCACCGTCATTTGTCGACGATTCAAGTGTAGTTGCGTGGCGCTAATGAGCATGCTCCCTAGATCAAATTGAGGATTTTTGGCTTCTATTTCTTTGTTTGGCAATCTCAAGTGAATGAAGTGATGAAATTGGAGTTTGGGTTTAGTTTTACGTCATTAAATTATTTTAGTTCTTCTGATTTTGAGTTTGGATTGAGTTGATTTTTATTTGCTACTTTCTAGAAGAGTCAAGGAAGAGAACATAAAAGAAACAAGTTTTTTGTCCATCCAATCCATCGGTTCAAGCTTTATTCATTTAATTAACATAATTAAGTGTTTGTTGATGTATGAATTGATTGAATAGAATTATTGATTCCCGAATTGTTTTGTGACTTTTGTGTTCTACTATTATATATAATTGTTTAATTATATATGTGCATTTATCAATTTTGGTAGCTATGTTGTAATGTCACATTGTTAGTATATATAAGTATTATATTTTAATAATTATAGGTTATTAGATTAAGATCATATAATATCATAACTTCAACCCAAATAGAGTGTTCAAAAAAAATTATTTCATGATTTTCAAGCATCGTCGAGATTCTCACTATTTTCTTATTGTTCGGTTTAGAAATTAAAACTTCAAGCATCCCTAAGGTGACTATCCAGGATCCGCCACTACTAATATAGATCAAACTAAAGAAAATTCATACAAGTATAAGATTCTCGTTAACACTTCCAGAAAATTTGGATGGGTCATTTCATTTGGAACAATTTGTTTCTGCATGATGTGCTTAGGCGCCCATCTCCAACCTGAAATGATAAATTTAGCCCTAAGTTATATTTTAAGATTTGAGATTGTTATTATATGTTTTAAGTTTTGTATTAAATTCTTATTCTAAGTAAATAAGTTATTTTCTTTATTAAGAAATTAGTTCCGATATTTTATTATAAAATTAATTGTATTAATCATCAAAATTAAAATTTATAATAATCAATAAAATTAAAATTAATTGTACTAATTATTAAAATTAAAGTTAATTGTATTAATCATCAAATTTTAAATTAATTATAATTAAAATTAGATGTAGTTGATAATGAGAATTAGATGTGAGAGACCTACTGAATAAACAAATGAAATCAAAACTCACTCAAATGACTAAAAGGCTTTTAGCCCTTAACAATTTCTTTTAGCCCTTAACTTAAGGGGGTTGGAGATTGAGAGTTCTAAATGAGAGTATTTTAGCCCTTAACTTGGGTGGGTTAGAGATGACCTTAATTAATTAGATACACACCAAAAAGCAGATGTTTGAGGTTGGAAAATAAATCGCGCCTAATTGTCCAAATACAGCTAAACATACTCATAGCCTACGTTTTAGTATTAGCACTCTGCAATAATACTCCTCTAACTCCTATCTTTCTGTACTATTTTTGTTAATTAGAATCAAATCTCAACACTCTCTCCCCTATTTTTCTTTTTTCCTTCCATCTAACATTGCACACATCTGTCGTATCTTTTTCTTGGTAATCTACCTTTATCATATGTATCTTCGTGCATGAATAGTATCTTGGGGCAGAAGATATTCGTTGTAGTAAAATCGATATAACAATTTAAACTTCTCTCATGTATGATCAATAGTCCCTTGAAACACGTGGTTTAGATATAGTTATCACTCAAACCCGTTCCTTGGTTGAGTTGGGTAGTAAGACTGCTATGTATATGTAACATTAACATTGCTTAATTTGGATATTTAACACAGCATAAAATGTAAAATTAGCATCTTTAGAGGTGATAATTTTAGAAGCAAGTCGGAAGTCTGCGGGCTTTCAAGGTGGACAATTTTTGGTACTCTCATCACGTGATAATTTTATTTGGAAGACCCAAATGTTAGTTGAGCACATATCGGCCGCAGGTGGTTCATAATATTTCTGAGTTGGTGGCACTGCTAGAATTGTGTTAAATAGCTCTCTCCGTAAAAGATGCGAAGTGATCACTTGTGTACATAATTAAGGATTGTTGCGATAATAATGAAAGACGAGTATATCACATATCTCAAGGGGCAAAAGAAGCTGGCTAGCCGGAATACGTACTTTCCTTTTCCATTCCACCCTTTTCGACCTAAAAGGGTAAACCACACGTACACACCCATTACAATAATCCTGATAACCGTCATTTTCTTGGGTCATCCCTTGTACTCTCTAATGCATCGATTTTAAGCTAAAAGCCATCATTTTCTTCTCATCATTTCTTCTCAATAGTGTTATGTACATAGGCAAAAAATGATTCGTTGATGACCGCTTCTACACCGTCCATGTTATTAAAACTGAGTAGAATAATCATCATCACAAAAGTCCAGAGATAAGAACCTATTAGATTAAAGAGCATGCATCTAGCTACTTTTTTTTTGTTAGAAAAGATCATGCATCTAGCTAGAGATAAGAACTTACTAGTTTTATTGGAGATCTTCGACCAAACTACAAAAGTCGTATATAATCTTTTCAAATCTCAATATTATATAACCTAGATTATCGGCTACAAAAGACAATAAATAAATATATGCATAATCCGCTAGCCGTTTATGAATCTTTTATAATTTTTTTAACTCCCTATATAAAATTTCTTTTTTAATCTTAGCTCTTGTGAGTCATATAAGGTCATCTCTAACTCATGAGCTATTGTGCCACAAACGATGGACTAGTGTGTCACAACCCTTTTAGGTTATTTTTAGCACACTAGTCCATATGGTCTTATCTCAAAAATATTTTTTTATTATTGTTTTGATGAATTTTATAAATATATAACAACATTATTTAGTGAATATATATATATATTATTATTTGAAAAAAAAACTGTATTTTCTTTATTGAAATAATATACCACAACATTAGACTCGAACTAAACTTGTATTTTTTTAATGTAATCACTCTTTAAATATACACCAACACAACCGATATAAAACTAATAATTTTTAATGAACCAACAAACAATAATCACTTATTAAAACCAATAATTTAGAAAAATTATTATATATAGCCGGAATATAGTCTATGTGGCGTATCGTTTAATGTTATTGATCTATTTTTACTGTGTTTGTTTCTGATTGGTTACTCATATTTAAGTAATTTTTCTCTTTCACTGCGTGCATGTTTATCACACTATGAAGTAATATGATTGACTGGGTACACCACATAACAATGTCACATGATGTTCCAGGTATACATAATAATTACTCTTATAATTTATGTAACTTAAATATTAAATTTCATGTATTTTGAATTTTTATGAAATAAAATTTCAAATTTTAAGTTTTCATAATACATTTATTAAATTTATCATTTATAAGATAAATTATTATATATACACGCCACATATCCCATGTGGCGTACTTTCTTAATATTATTTGTCCATTTTTTTACTGTGATTGTTTCTTATTGGTTCTTATATGTAAATAAACTTTTGTCGTTTTCATCGTGTGCATGTTAATTATACCATGGTGTAATATGATTGGCTGGGTACACCACATGGTAGTGCCACGTGGTGTGGCAGACACACATAATAATTATTATATTCATAAAAATAAAGTTGTAATTAAATAATAATATAGAAATTAAAAGATACATAAACCATTAAAAATTATTACACGATTATATTGTAACACACTTGGATTAAAAAAAATTGATGTCAAATTAATAAATAATACCGATTTAATGTGTCACACAGTATGACGACTATGAGGAGCTACAAATAGTGAGTTAAGAGATAGCCTAACACTCCAGCTAAGAGCCTAGAAGTCAAAAACTGTCGAAGCTTGACATCAGTAGTTCAAATAATAAACTCTGGCCACCTGTGCTGTATTAATACTCGAAGTTTTTGGATGAGTAAACGAAACTAATTTTAAACCCTATATCTAATTAATCGCAGATCCCAAATTCAGAGAGTATATATATCAGCAACTTGATTGATGTAATATCGATCACACCAAAATTTAGTTTCTCTTCCATAAGCCAAAAGGTACTTCTCTACCTAGCTAGGATAGCTCAACCAAATGGCCAAAGTTCATCCAATTCTAGCAGTACCCAGTATTGGAAATGCTTCTGCAAGTATCTCTCCATTAACTGGACCATACATGACCTCGAAGAGAGAAACATTCACTATATGGATGAAGTCCCTTGTGATGCAAGGACATGGATGTACAGCATACGACGAAAATGGTGAGATCGTGTATCGTGTTGAAAACTACGACAACAAGCACAGCGATGAAGTTTATCTCATGGATCTTCGCGGGAAAGTTCTGTTTACTATATGTCAGCAGAAAATGTGCGTTTTCAGATCAAATTGGGAGGCTTACGAGTCCAATGAGTCTGACACGCCATTTTTTCGAGTGAGGAAGACCAGAATTTTCGGTGGATGCTCTTCTTATAAGGTCACCATGCCATCTGATGATGGAAACCATTACACTTTAGAAGCTGGTGGAAAATCAACAATCAGAATAAGTGATGGCAGTGGAGAAGTTTTAGCCGAGGCGAAGCGAAAGCAATCGTCTTCAGGAGTAGAACTAGGAGATGATGTGCTGAGTCTGGTGGTGGAGCCTCATGTGGATCACTCCTTTATCATGGCTCTTGTTACTGTTTATGGCTTAATCAAGCGTCAAATATGAATCTCAGAGCTAGCTCAGATGCGAAGTTTTGTATATGTCTCTAGGCTAGCTCTAGCAAATTGGCAGAGTAAAGTAAATATCATTTTGCTCTCAGAGAGAAGCAGTGATGCTTCTCAGAGAGGGTTTTGCTTTTTGTTTTTCTGTAAGGAATCAATTTTGCCCATAATTACTGACTTGTGATCATTGTGGATTGTGGATATTGAGAAGACATTACTGAAATATTGAATATAGTACAGTTACTTCGATAAATTTCAATATTGATCATTTCCTCTTCCTGATTTCAATATTTTACATTCTTTCAGTTTTGATCATGAAATGTCATATATTTAAGAAACAAAAAAGACTTTTTCTGAGAACAAAATTAAGTCGAAGTTGCTGAAAGCCTGAAAGTAGTGTCGAAATAGTGGAAATAAGCAAAAGAAGCTAAATTTACTCTATTGAAGACTCCTATTGAAAATCGTCCAATTTTGTTTAGCGGTAATTTGTAACATATATATACCGTAGTGTTTACGAACAGTTTACCGAATACAAAGTTACTATTATATGCAACAGTACGTATGCGTATCAATGTAATGATAAAGTTTTTTTTTTTCCGTGGGATCAAAATATCTGCTCAAGCTATTAAATATCTCCTTGTATGTATAATATCTTCCTACAAACAATGTGGCTCGCGCAAGTAAAGTCATAGAAACTGAGAGATCGATCGAACCAAAGACTCAGCATCGACCGTAACTTTACTCAAAATTAGCTAGATTAAAGAACATCACGAGATTTCCGTTATGATAAATTGGTTTAAAAATCTAAGAACTAAGGTATCTCATGCTGCATGCACCAAGTATATATTAAGCTTAATTAAGAAGAACAACCCAATATGATATATCCAAATTTGTTCAACTAATTATTTTTAGCTTAATGTATCTTCTACAATACCAAAGTAGTTTGTTCATCCAATACTTGCTGATGAATGAGATACAATACAATATCAAATTAGTTTGTTCTTCTTCATTATTAAGATTGGATGTACAATTAAACTAATTAATTTCTCTGAACGATATCAGTAATGCAAGGGTTTGTGTCTCGTTGATTACCTACATTTCCTAGAAGGAATCCCTTCTTAGAATCTTAAATCAAATGAAAGCCGACCTTAGTTATTGCCATGACCAAGTCAACTTCCCAACAAAGGTAAGTTATAAGATCGATCCTGATCGAAACCAAGCTCCGCAACGCTAATTACGTAGCTATCAGCTTAGGTCATCTCGTATCAACAAATTTTGATATACTACCGTAGTATCATGTGGCAATGTCTAATGGTCCTCATTACCTGTTATAATTTGATACGTGGATTTCTTACACAAAAATTATAATTTAACATATTTTTATTATTTATGAAATGACATTCATGAATATTGATGATTTTGAACTAGAATTTCGAATTTAAGGTTTAGAGTGTAGGATTTAGGGTTTTACACTGAGATCCATCACCATTACTCCAATAATGATTAGGATCATAACCACTCCATCAAGACTTTGAGTAATTATTTTGTGTATCCGCTACACTATGTGACAATGTCATGTGGTGTACCTAGCCAATCATATTACGACATGGTATAATTAACATACACGTGGTGAAAATGACAAAAAATTATTTACATATAAAAATCAATCAGAAACAATCACAATAAAAAATAGACCAATAATATTATGAGGTACATCACGTGAGATATGTGGCGGATATATATAATAATTTCTCTATTTTTTACGAGCTAAAACTTCGATCCAAGCTAAAATGCTAAATTATATGCCAAGATCAGTAATTGGTCAATTGATTTTAAAAAGAAAGCCATCATTTCAGAGTTCAACTAATTAAGGCACATCAATGATCTCCTTTGTTGCATGTGCTCAGTGCTCATAATCCAAATATCAACTTTCTCAAATCTTCACCAAATGTTAATTTCAAACACCTAATCATGCCAACTTGAGTATTAAATTCATTTCTTACCTTAATCACCCAACACCCACAATAAACAACCCAAATATATAACCAATCAAACCGAGCCTTTATCTTCTTGAAAGTCTGCAGGAACTAACCACCATTGCTGAACCCATGACAAAACAGAAGATATGAAAAGCAAATAAGCAATAGTCAAACAAAGAGAGACACCTCAACACCACACAAGAAACCAAGCTGCGAGGTTATTATGTGGAGTTGGTCGATCCGTTGCTTTGTCATCTCTCTAATATGGTGCCGACCATTTAGGTAGATGGAGGAGGACTGGTGAGCAGAGACTTTTCAGGACCAAAAACATGTTTATTCCTCAAGAGACAGAATTGCCCTTACGATATCAACAGAAAATATGAGAACTAGCGGCCTTGTTGACAATATGTATTGTAAGTGTGTTGAAATATTGTAGTTTTTAAAGTTTAATGACCTTAATTCTCAATAGTGGATATTTCATGTACCGTTTTTAAAATTTTACTATTTTTCTAATTAAACTTTGTATATCAAATTGTAATTAGAAAGTTAAACACTAGACATTGTCACGTAATACTATGATAGTACCGAAAAATTTCTGCTCGTATCTAATCTATATTTTAAGTAGCCCTGCCTAATTCCCCTTTCTTATAGGTAATACTGCCTAATTTCCTTTCTAATACATAAAATGTGTTAATTAGTGAGCGTCATCCCTCACTGGGGGCACTTTTAGGTTGCATGGCTGCAATGTGGCAGCATACAGTACCCTAATATGTTTGCTAATTAAACCTAATAAAGTAGATAAAGCACTGACCTTTATAAAGACACTTTCCACCAAATACCATTTAATGATTTTAATCTAATGATGTAGTCCCTTTTAAATAGGTGGAAGGTTGTGAGTCCAATCGACTCAAGATTAAGTTTAGCATTGAGCTAGAGTGCTAGATGCCAATATCTGGAGATTTACAAATTTTCAGCGAGCATATAACATTAGCTTGATTGAAGTACACCCCAGCTGCCAAATTATTCCTCTCTTGCTAAAAAACCAAATAGTTAAGTATCTTATATCGATCTGCTCTCAGACGGCCAAGGTTCATCCAAGAACTACGTAACTTTAAACAGAGCAACATTTACTCTATGGACCGTATTTTAAAAAAAAACCATTTACTATAAGAAATGGATACACAGCTAGCCTAGCTTCAACGAAAAATGATGATATCGTTTATCGGACAGATAACTACGTACGATGACTTAGTTTATTTTTGGCCTAGCACTTTGTAGGTCTTGTAATTGGGTTTGTCCCATGATTGATTCAATTTTTTCCAAAGAAAAAACTACCTATGATGACAGGCACAGCAATGTAGTCTTCCTCCACCAGCTCACGGGGATACGCGGCAGGGTTCCGATCTCTTCGTTCAGTACGTCTATGTGAGCACATAATGGGAGTATTTTCACGTTGGAAGATCTACGGAACCACCACGGCTAAATGCTAATGTTTCGAATAAGAAAGAGTTGCAGAGAATTGCGCTCGCAAGGTATCGATTATTTCATGAAGTGGTGATTAATAACTAATTATAAGAAAATAATTGATAAAAGTTGGTTCTTCCAGTTTTGATGCCAAACGCTTTCTCCCTAGCTAAGAAGTATTTAATAAACGAACAAAAGCAATACTGCACCCTCCCGACATGGATGATACTTCCCCCTCATCTTCTCCATGTATATAATATCATTAATTAATATGTATCAGTGTATAATTAAAGTAGTAGTAGCTTCCGTTTGCAACTGTATTATATACCATGCAAAATGTATGATATCATATACTAGTCAAATCTGTATAGCCTATTTCACAAAATTATTATTATTAGTGTACCAAACCTCGCCTATCTATTAAGTCTTAATCGCGCAGAGATCGAATATTTTGATTTTAATGCATAAAAAAAAGGGTCATGCATCCAGAAGCTAGGAATAAAAGAAAACATATATAGTTATATACAGAAGAGAGAGAGAGAGAAAAAAAAACACATGCACCTCTTACATATAATGATATAAGTACTATCAGACGAATATTGATATTCATCAAGTAGGATGATCTTTCTCTAAGTGTACAGTGCGTGATTATACCGATCTTTTATAGTTTTTATTATTATCGAGGATTACTTCATTCGGTTAAGAGAA
The DNA here is from genome assembly GCF_933775445.1 of Argentina anserina. Lineage (NCBI taxonomy): Eukaryota > Viridiplantae > Streptophyta > Magnoliopsida > Rosales > Rosaceae > Argentina > Argentina anserina. The sequence continues at coordinate 8,156,164 of NC_065876.1, forward strand.
GTACAACAAGTTTGGGATCTGAATCCAACAGATAGGATCAATCCACCAGCTAAGAAATCTGTAAAGACACAACAAAATGGGTTCAGCTGATGTGCAGCAACTGCATGACATATATATAGTATTGAACGATGGATTAAAGGGTTGTCATAAGATGCACGAGGGGTATGCGGAGGTGTGTGTGGTGGATTAGACTGATGCATGATATACCTCTGCGCACAACAGAATTTCCTCAACAAATTAACTAAAATCAACAGGAAAACGAAAAGAAAACACAGGACTATGACACAAAATGATAAGAGAAGAACATGACTAAAACTGGCACTGCAGCTTGAACCCGAGCACGAGATTTTCTGCAATTAAGGGCCTTTTATCAGAACCTCTGGAAAATCAAACCCGGAACTAGCTTAGTCAAAGAAGGCACATGGAAGGACAAGGATGATCCACACATAGTGGTAGAAACTGCGACCTCTGACGGAAAAACATTAGCGTCACAAGCTACCGAAGCAACCGGAACACTCACCAATGTCAACAAACGGAAGCGTAGGAGCTAAAGTCCACTGAGGACGAGAGGGCCCACGAAGGGCTAGTGTCGGCCGCCATCAAGTCGAGTCGCCAGAACAAGATCTGATAGCCGACATTATTTAACAAACCAAAAGAAAAAAGCACACAGTCCTACAAATCCATGAAAACTAGTTTATAAAATTTTACAATTTGCTCTTGGTGAATCATGAATGACTTTGAGCCAGCTTTGTGGTGATGTGTCAATTTTGACCTATTAATAACATTCTTTTCCGAATGAATCTGAAAGTATTGTGTCATATCAAATAATTATTCTAAATTCAAACATAAAGAAAAATCATATGACAAAAAGATAATTCTAATGAAATTAATAAAGAAATAAACAATATTGTACCTGAAACTTTTCACTAGAAAAATGATTACAAAGAAACTCTCATTCTTCATGAGTCTTGACATCTTCGTGTTTGAATATTTCTCAAAATGTTTTTTCAACTTATAACGAAAATTATATAACATTGTCTTACAGGTTGTCATAACATATCTCTCCACCCAAGGGAGAGACATGTTAAACTTGTTCTGCAAAAATAATTTCATGTCAAACAAAATATCTAATATCTATAATGAACTCGAAGCAATTAGTGTCAACATCACTCACCTGTATTCTTTTGATTAAGTTATTCACATCAAATTCAGTATTGCCCCTGCTGCAAAATGTCAAAACGCACTGCCAACTTGTTCCTTGTAGGAGATACACAATACTTTAATAGTAAATGGGTTTGCACAATACTATACTACATGGACTGAGCACGGGGAAGATTTTATTGATGTTGTAGATGACAACATGGATGAGGAATATGAAATGTCTCTAATAAATCCCTAATTTCATGAGTGACTTCCCCTAGGAAAGCTTTGACGGTAACCAAATTGACGAGGAAACTATTCATCAGTGAAAATTTAATCTTTAACAATAATAACATATTTTTTTCATCATTGGTTTGAAGGGTCTTGCAAGAGTTTTCGCCAAACAAACAACAATAATATCATTATTTCCCCACGAAATGAAACTTGAGTCAAGGAAGTAGTTCCTCGTAAACTATGAATGTTTAGTGAGGAAACGATGGTCTTCTCACCATTGAATTTGGCAGATTCTAAACAAATTGTCACCAAAAAAATAACGACGAAATTTTATTTCCTCAAAAATTGCTCTTTATTATGAGAAAATAGTTCCTCGTAAAACACATAACTTTAGTGGAAACCTAAAACTTGTTACCATTAAATTTGGCGGTTTTTGCACAATTTTCCACCAAACTTATTGTGAGGAAACAATAATTTCCTCGGTATAGGTTCATTTGACAAGAAATTAATTTCTCGCGTAACACATATTTCTAGCGAGGAAACCTTATATTTATCGTTATTTTATTTGGCGGGTTTTGCACAATGTTCCGCCAAACTTATCGTGAGGAAACAATAATTTCCTCGGTATACGTTCTTTTGACGAGGAATTAATTTATCACGTAACAAATATTTCTAGCAAGGAAATCTTATATGTATCGCTATTAAATTTGGTGGGTTTTGCACAATTTTCTGCCAAACTTATCGTGAGGAAATAATAATATCCTCGGTATAGGTTCTTCTGACGAGGAATTAATTTCTCGCGTAACACATATTTCTAGCGAGGAAACCTTATATTTGTCGCTGTTTTATTTGGCGGGTTTCTCACAATTTTCCGCCAAACTTATCGTGAGGAAACAATAATTTCCTCGGTATGGGTTCTTTTCATGAGGAATTAATTTCTCGCGTAACAAATATTTCTAGCGAGGAAACTTTATATTTGTCGTTATTAAATTGAGCGGGTTTTCCGCCAAAACTATAACGACGAAATCATAATTTCCTCGTTAAATGTGTATTTTACGACGAAAAAGTTCCTCACCAAAATCTCAATTTTTCTCGCTAATAATATCCTAGCTTGTGACACCGAATAATGACCATTTTTAGTGAGGAACTAATATTTTGTCGTGGAAAGTAGTTTATTGTGAGAGAAGTTTGTTTCTCGTAGAAAATATGAGGATATTTAGTGAGGAAACAAAATATTCATTGTAAAATGTGACATTTTATGAGGAAAAAAAATTCCTCGAAAATAATTTTCTCGCTAAATAACTTTTTTGTTGTAGTGACTCTAGAAGACAGGATCAAAACCCAAGAGAAGTGATCGGTAGAATCACCAAGGTCAAACCCATATCTGGATCAAGGAGGGAGGAGCCACCGACAACCACCCGAACACCGAGCTCTCCGACAACGAACTTGGAAAACAACCTCTCCCAAACCGAGACGCAGGGGTGGAGCCGATGCATTTTACCGGGAGAGAAGAGACGATGGAAGGTTGGTCTTAGGCTCTTGGCGGTGGAGGTAGAGAGACAACCTAGAGGGAAGGGTTTTTCATACATGGAGATTTTTGTTTATGACGTGTTGTAAATAGCATTTTCTGCGGCGGGGAGGCAATAAAGTTGCACACCGTCTATAGCAAGAAGAACTTAATTTGAAGTGTAGTCGACTATCCCATATATAATTAATTAATTTACGTCCTAGCGCACGGCAACACAAAGTTACTAAAGCACCGATAGATCTGATTCTTCTTCCCTTTCGTTTTCCTTTCAACTCTATGCGAGTAATTGCAGAACGTACATATTTGTTATTTCCATGTTATCCTTAGGTCGCCTCCTATTTCTTTTCTTCTAGATCTGAGTCGTCTCCACGTTGGCTGCCATATGCTGCCACCAAATGTGACAATTTTCCATACTAAAAGATTAACGCGTGACACCAACCTATTTAATCTATGATAATACATAGCTAGAGATAAGAGCTTGAATTAACTCCTTTAAAAAAAAGAGAGCTGGAATTAACAAACATCATAGACACCCTGAATAAGAAGATAATTGATCATACAATTAAGTACTCCCATTTAAGGCATGCATGTGTCATCAAAGACTTCAACGTAAGATTGTTTATTTATTTATTATTCTATGATAAGATCAACATAATATTGTTAATGTTCTTTGTTTCTCATCCTTCAAGAGGTCAAAAAATGCCAAGCATGTACCTTTAACTCTTTAAGCATCATTTTAAAAATATATTTGTCAAACCAAATTTTATTATTTTGATGAGGAAAAAAAGGGAGTTTAGATCTTATAACACATGTGCGCAAGAAAAACGTGCAGTTTGTTGTTGTTGTTTTATATATATATATATATATATAGGAACGTGCAGTTCGTTGTTGATGAGAAGCCAGTATTTAAAACATTTTATTCTTGCTTCCCAATTTTCAGCGAGTATATATAACCAGCTTTATGCAGCACACTTTCATCAAACAAAGCCTCTCCTCCAGTCCTCCCCCAAAACCAAATTAAGAGCGCTCTCATCTGAGACATCTGTGCTCTCAAATGGCCAAGGTTCATCCTCTCACAGTGGCACCCACTGAAGATGCTTCTTCAAGTAGCACTGCTTCATGTTCTAACAAATATATGACTTCAAAGAGAGAAACATTCACAGTATGGATGAAGTCACTTGTGATGCAAGGAAATGGATGCACTGCCTTCAACGAAAGTGGTGAGGTTGTGTACCGCATCGACAACTACGACGATAAGCACAGCAATGAAGTCTTCCTCATGGATCTCCGCGGCAAGGTTCTCTTCACTCTGTGCGAGCAGAAACTGGGACTGCTTAAGCGCTGGAAGGGCTACGCAGCCGACGAGGCTAAGCCAATGTTTCGAGTAAGAAAGAGTGGCAGATCAATCCTTGGAAACGAAGAGTCAAGTTCATACAAAGTAACAATGGGATCTGACGGCAGTTTCTACAGGTTGCAGAGTATGGAGGCCGGAAAATCAGCAGCGCTCAGAATAACAGACAGTAACGGAAGAGTTGTGGCGGAGGCTAAACGAAAGCAGTCGTCTTCAGGAGTTGTGTTGGGAGATGATGTACTGAGTTTGGTAGTGGAGGCTGATGTAGATCACTCCTTTATCATGGCTCTTGTCACTGTCTACGGCTTAATCAAGCGTCAAGTATGATCCAGTACTTGGTGTGCAGCTCAAAGCACATAGTTCTAGCTAGCAAGTAGTGAATTTTTTTTCATTTGGACCCATTTTCGGGTCATGATTGATGTGGCTATCGAATTTTTTGTGGGATTAATCCCATTTTGTACACTTTTCTGATACATAATGAAATAGTTATAACTTCATTAGATATCATTTCATCTGTTATGAACTGATTCCATCTCTATATCACTATTCACTAAACACCGTTAACTATTGTAGTAAGTTTCTGATGTGAAACTAATTATTGCTTCATTCATATGTCTAATTTGCACAATTCCAACAACTACGTTCATATGAGTCGTCGCATTTGCACATGTAATGCTAAACAGCAACAACTAACAAGCATGGATTATGCATGGATTACATTGTGTCAATATTGCTCCAATTAACAATTCTAAAGTGTTGCGTTTTATATAAAAGTAATCTTTTATTTGTCATTTTTGTGATGTGTGATCGATCGATCGGTCCTTTCAGTTTGTAACACATCCCGATCGACTTCCCAATTCTTGGCCTAAAGTTGTGGGGTTAATAGTGAAGGGTGTGGATACTTCGCAGCTGGCAAGAACAGGACAAGTGCTGTGCCATGCCCTAAATTTGAAGGTCCATGTCTCCTTCATCTAGAAATTGTTCTGCACTTTTTCGTGTTTCTTGATTCGATAAACTTAGCCTGTCTACTTTGATTTTTTGACTGGGTGCATTGTAGCTGCATCTACGATAAGTTGCTACGTCCAGACAAGAATACATGGTATGGATGGAGTATGGGATACTGAAAAGTAATGAACTTTTTAGCGCTGTACCTACAAGAGTCCAAGAAGGTAAAACAAAGTAGCATTATTCCTTCTAAAGCTGAATTTTCTAGTTTGAAAATTTGTTGTCAATGAGCTTTGTGCATGTACTTGCTATCAACAACCATTATGATGATCCATAATAAACATTCTCCCAATTCTAGGTCAAATATGAGCATATTAGACCAATGATACTGCACTTTTTGCTTAACAAGCATTAGGGACTCCGAATATTCTTCCTATTCGGGTGAGGCAGGGCTCGTATAGTTGCTGCCGGAACTTACTATAGGGTTTAGGTACAGTGTTTCATCCCTATTCTGCGGTTTCGGAAATAATTACGCATAAGAGCTGCTTACCAGTTCTTGAATTTTATTTTATTTTTTATAATAAGTATTTGACAAATTCGATCCTTTTTTTTTTGTGAGAAAATTAGATCCGGCTTCTAATACTAAGGGAAGGGAAAGCATGATAAAAGATAATAATCGTTGAGTGAAACCTGCGCCTTCGTGGCTTTCTGAGCTGGGTTATTAGTTCCTCTGCTGATGAAAAAGTACAGCTTGACTGAACTACCTTAGTACTGCTCTGTCTGCTCATCACTCGTCAAAATTAAAACCAACAATTAAGGCCTCGAAATATTAATGAAGATTAGGGAAGATATGTACGTATATATAAAGCCACCGGCCAAATTTATACGACATGCAATCATGAAGCACACATTATTTGACTTATATGCATGGTACTCTCCACATGTTCTGCTCAACACCCAACTTGTACATACGTCACCATCTAGCCGTGAATAACCACAAAACACCAAGGTACGTATAAACACGGCTATAGACTGAACTGTTTATGTAGTCAATTAGTAATCACTACTCATCACAATGATTTGATACAACACAAAAGTATCAGAGGATAATCATGTTAAGCCTCGCCCCTTTGTGATCATACCTTGCGAACTATGGCTTTGATTTCACCTCAGCTGTACCCTTATCTTCATAGACCATACGTTGCGTTTCTGTGGGAGATGCCTATATATGAGCAATCTTAAAGTGCTACTCTCCATGATTCAATGATGCCATACTTTCTCATCACCTACTGTTAGAAAACAATGAGACACTATGATATGTCAAGGGGCGACATCCTCCTAACAGAAACCCCAAAATCCCTCGACTAAGAAATGGACTTGTTGAGTTCATTGTTTTTAACAAGGCAACGGAATTTCCAGAAGTCCTCAATTGCCAGATCGAAAGGAAGGAATGCATATCTGGCAACAACCTAGTTAGGTTTCTGTTTAGTTCCTTGTCTGTAGGGTGGGCATAAAAAACTAAAATCCTGATCCCGTCCCGAAATTCGTAGGGACGGGACGGGACGGAGGTCTAAAAACGTTCGTCATGTCCCGATTCCGTCCCATTTCATAATAGTGGGACGGGACGTGGGACGAATAATTTATATCCCGCTTCGTCCCGTCCCGTCCCACCTTTAATGAAAACTTAAATTTTTTTATATATTTGTATCAAAATGAAACTAATTTATGTTCTTAATAACTCCAAAATTATATCAATTCAAATAATAATGGTAAATTATAATATTTTGAACATAATATGTATTTTTTTGTTAAAATGTCATTATTAAATGTTATTTTGTTAATGAAAAAGTAAAAATATAAGGTTTTATTTAACTTTATAGGAAGGTGGAATTTGTCTCGTCCCGTCCCAACCGGGATAAATCCCGAGTGGGATGCATTCTTAAAAACTCTCGTCCTGTCTCAATCCCGTCACGATTCAAAAGAGTGGGACGGGACCCGATCCCGAGTCCCGTCCCGATTAAAAAAAATGAGACGGGACCCGTCCCGTCCCATCCCCTGCCCACCCCTACTTGTCTTTATCAAATTTGATCATCAGGCTTCAGAGTCCTCCTCCGTATAAGTTAAATTCCTTCACGTCTTATGCGTTTCCCCTTGGCATATATAAACAAGGAAAAATAGACATACTTAACTAAAACCATGTAAATCTTTTACATATTCCCACGTATTACGTTCCTCATCTCAATCCACTGAATTCCTACTTTCCTAGTGCTGTGTTTGTGGTGTGAATTTTTGGAGGTTGCATTTGGAGGAAACAGGGCGACGAAATGAAGGAATGAAGAAAGAAAACTGCCAACATTGCTGGATGGCCCTCTTACTGTAAGTAAAAGTTCAGCTTCTTACCAAAGTTTAGGATCTTAAGATCAATATGTATACAATCATAAAACCCTAACCAGAACTTCTAATTTCAAAAAAAAAACTTAAATATAAAAGAATATATTGATGCTATGATTGTCACATAATACACATATTGACAAGCTCTATAAGACTACAGGAAGAAAAAAAAAACATTGACAAAGACCGAATCACCTGTATTACACTGGAAATGCAAGCTAGCTAGAAGATTGAATTAGGCCAATGAGGCAGGCAGATTAAAAACAAAACAAAAACTATATGACCTGTGTACATATTTATTGGAGTGATAAACTCATTTCTTGAATAATCTTGTGGGCATACGCCAGTTGTTTAAACTATACAAGGTAACAAGGTTCCAGTGTAGAAAATAGTACTTACTAGCTCCTCTTCGAATTTTTGAGGTTGCGTACAGTCATTACAAGCTGTTGTCTTTCACCTTCTACCTCTGCAAATTTCAGACTTATTTCTGAATATCTCTCCTGCATCTCTTTTAGTTCACTTTTCATTGACATGTTTCTCTCCTTTAGTGATGCCAATTCAGTTGATAAGTTATCAGACGCCAGCCGCACTTCTTCAAGCATATTATCTTTTGAAGTAATATTCTGCGTCATAAGATGATCACTTCGTCAACAATTGCACATAACACTGACTAGCATATCAAAGCAAAGACGTAAAGCTCAGCCACATTTTCTATTTTGGTCTTCTAAAATTTAAAGACTAATTGAGCTAAAGTTTAGACATGAACTCTCAACGTTTATTATTTGCAATGTTATGCATAAGCTTTGTTTCCAATGTTATGCAACATATAAAGGGTTACTGACCTGTTCTAAAGCACTGTTCTGATTAGTTTCTTCCACCCTGTTTTCTAACTCTTCGATTACATTCTGAAGATCCTTTTCCTTTGCCAGAAAGGAAGCAGTCGAGCTTTCCAAAGCAGCTTCCTTTAACCTTATTTTTCCCTGTGAAGCAAATTGACAAATGAAAATCATTAGCAACAATATTAGCATATGCAATGGTAGAAACTGCAGGTGGCATATAATTGAGGAGGATAGTATACAGGTTTAACATCCCTAAAGACTATCTACACTATATCCTTGCATACACATGCACTTGGTTATGTTGCGTAGTTAAATATTGTATTTAACTTGTTCAATATCTAATTAGAGTTTCAAATATACCTCCAGCAGTTTTATTCTCTCCCTCAAACTAGCAACTTCTTTGGCAGCATGAGGAACAGGAAGAGACTTATTGTTTCTCAGATTATGTTTAGCTCCATCAGAAACTATTGATCGTCCGTGGCTATCGATGAGCTTCTTTTCAATAGTAGTGAGTGCATCCTCCTTCTTCTTTAGGTCGGCCTTAAGCTCAGATACCTGCCTTCTAAGACTCCCTTTCTCTACCTCGTCCATAGACAGAGTACGTTTCAAGTCATAACACTGTGCTTTCAGCTCGTCAGATTCCAACTGTAGGTGTCGAATGGTTGCCTCTTTTTCATCCATGAGATACTTCATCTTAGTAAACTTCTCCAGTGACTTCTCTGCTTCCTTCTTCAGCATATCAATTGTACTTACCAACTCATTCCTTTCCACATTTCCTTTTTGAATAAACATCTCAGTTTCCTCCATTGACTTCTTCATTTTCTCCAATTCAGCACTCAAATTGTTGTTTTGCTCTACTTTCTCTGAAAGACTATTTTTCTCTCTTGTAAGCCTTTCAATCTCAGCTTTTAGCTGTAAGATCACCTCAGAGAAATCTCCATGTTGCTTCTGCTGATCTTTAAGCTGTGCGGACTTATTCTGGATTTCCAATAACATTGATTCCATTTCTTCGGTTTTCTCAACCAGTTCGTTGGAAAGCTTCTGCAATTTTGTCTCATACTCCTCCCTATTTTCCTGGAGCTCTTCCTTAGTTTTCTTGAGCATGTCTTCAAGGTGACTCTTCTGTGCACTCAATTCACTCGCTTCTGCCATTGCTTTCATTGCTACCTTCTCATTCGCATCAAATGTGGAGGCCATTTGTGAAGAAAGTCGTCTAAACTCTTCCTGAAGTCTCTCAGCTGTATTTGCATTTTTCAATCTTGTCTTCCGCAGTGACTCCTCTGCTCGGATGGCTCTTTGCTCCTGCTCAACTTTAGCACATGTTACAGTTTCTAAATCAGCTTCAAATCCTTGTGCCTGCTTCTCTAGTTCTTCCTCCATGCTTTTGATGTGAGATTGAAGTTCATTTATGGTCGCCAACGAATTTGAAAACTCTTCGCCCTGCTTCTTCAATTCTGTTTCCAGATCCTCAATTTGGTAATGAAGCTCATTTACGCTAGCAGTGGGAGATGAACATTCATACTGCATCTTCAGTTGTTCTTGCAGTGTGCTCTGCTCTAGCTTATATGAAATATCATGGTTTTCCTGTTTCAATATCTCATAGTCAAGAGCAAGCTGCTCCATTTGTATTTCAAGTTCATCTTTGTCTCTCTTATAGATGTCTAACTCAGTATAGAGGTCTGTGATCTGTTTCTCCATCAAGTGTGTATCCTTGGCATGGCTGTGCTGCTTAACAAGACCCTCCAGTTCCTTCTGCTCCTCATCCTCATTTTCTGCATCATTTGAGTTGGTTGCTCTCAAACCTGCAGCATCATTTGTGGATTCCAATCTGTTGGAATTGGCAGCTTCTCCATTCTTCTGCTCCAATATTTCCTCCAGATCACGTACAGCAAGAATCAACTCAGCATTAGACTCTTGCGTCTTCTGGAGCTGTAACCGAAGATTGATGTTCAGGTCCTTCTCACAGCTGAGTTCTTGTCTGATTTCATCAACAAGAGCCCGGAGATCCCCACCTTCTAACTGGAACCTGTTTTTGGTTTTTGTGTCATCCATCCGATACTGAAATGCTTTTAGCTTCTCACATTCAGCCTTGAAAGCATCTCGTTCCTCTTTCAAGCTAACGACTTCTCTCGAAAGATCATGCCCCCTTTTGCTCTCTTTCACTATCTGCTTCCTTAATGTTTGTAACTCTAACTCCGACATGTCTGCCTGTCTAGCTAAAACAACAAGCTCAGCCTTTAGCTTATCAATTTCGTCGCCTGAAGACTGTAAAGACCTTTCTCTCAGAAGAATGTCCTGAGAACTCTTTGTTGAACCATCAGTACTTACTCCATGTTCAGAATCTGCAGACCACTCCCACTGTGATTGCTGTTGCTCATTAGTTGTCGAGGCATAGACACCAGGTCTTTGTGGGATTGAGGGATGATTTGGTGATGATAGATAGATGGAAGGGTCATGACAATTGTTAATGTTTCTCAGTACAAGCTCTCGAGAAGTATCGAGTCCAGAGCTGCTGTCGGAACTTGACAATGTAATGTCTGATCCAATAGAGGCCCTGCGGATGCAGTCAGCATTTTGAGTGGTCCTATTGATTGGCTCATCCTGTGAATCAATAAATGCAAACATGAACTCTATTTTGCAACACAAAATATCTAGGATTTGAATTTCAAAATCACAAACTAGAACGAAATCAAATAGGCATGGATGGAATTAAACTCACAACCAAAACGCTCTCATCTGCACCATTATTGCTCAAGTGTCTTTTCAAGCTATTATCCTGAGATTTAACTTTGGCATCTTCACAGTCTTCTACCTCTCTTCAAATTTCTCCAGCAAAGCCATATCAGTAATCAGATTTTATAAAAGCTAAAGCTGTGAACTCCACTTAAAGAAAATAACAATGGCATTCATATATACCTCTGATCAGCATTTGCCTGTAACTTTTGAATCGAAACCTATTCAAAAAGAAAATCAAAGAGTGTTCAGTAAGACACAGCAACAAAACTGTAGTTCTTATCTTAACATATCTTGTGGGGAAGCAAATCCTAGCAACCGAAAAAATGTGAAGTGAAAGAGAGTACTAACATGCAATACAGTACTTGAATTCTTAAGAGGAAGAGACACAGAAGACGCTTTAGTAGCCTCAGAATACTCAGCAAAATCAACAGAAACCTCTCCAAGAACACTAGCTTTAGAAGATCCCTACACAAAACCACAAAGCAAAATCAGTCACTCATAAACAACACCAACATTCAGTTGACAAAATCTAACAATGTAATGCTCCAGCTTTATGGTTGCAATTCTTACAGTTGAGAGAACAAAATAATAGAGTCTCTCCTTGATCTTCCCGGTTCTCGGTTCCCTGTCAAATTTAACAGTTTCATGAACTGGATTTTCCCATCTACAGCTCCCATCTCGAACCACAGCTTTATCTAGTTTCACAGTTGGCTTTCCCACATCGCCAGGAACCACAGATAACATCAATGCCTCCACACCCAACCTTGGCACCTGAAATCAACAAACCACACTATATCACATACAATTCACCAAAAATTCAAATCACATTCACATTCATTCGGTTTTGCAAGAAAGAAAATAAGAAGAAAGGAAGAAACTTATGGCTTTTCAGGACAATGCTGTATTCTGAGATATTTTCATCAAATTAAAACAGAACTCATTTTATGCATTGCAGTTCCTCAGTTACCAAACAAACCCCAATTGAGAAAAACTCACATAGCATATGAATCACAATAAAGACATTGACTTTTTTTTATCACTATAACAACCTGAGTTGCATGAAACTGCAATTTGAACACAGCTTTGATCTTGTTCTTGTCGCTTCTCCATCTCGCCGACTTGAACATCTTATTTTTACCCACAACCGACACTTATCCTCACCGGAAAACGTCACCGGAGCTCCGGTACAACCCGCCGGAACAGCCCCATTGCCGCAGAAACCAATTCAACAATCCAATAAGCCAAAGTAGTGAGCTCAATAGCTTGAAAAAGATTTAAAAAAAAAACAGAGTACAAAACAGAGTGCGAAAATGGAGTCGGTTGGATCAATGTGAGTTGGAATCAGAGTGAGTGGAACTCCGAGAAGGTTGGGACTGTGGATTCTTGGAAACTGGGTTCGAGAAGGGAAAACGTACTGAAGACAAAAACAAGAAGCAGATCTGAAGAGAGAGAGCTTTCTCTTCTCTCTTTGCTGCCAACAGTCTTTTTGGAAAGAGATGACACATGAGTCTGCAATCTTTTCTGAAAGAAAAAATGGAGGAGAAGAAAAGAAATATAAATTTATGTTGTAAAAAATTGAAGGAGAAGCTTCTGTGACATAATATTGATTATTGGGAATTGAATTCAAAATTTATAATCGACAACAGTTTTGGTTTTACTAAATTTTATGATTGTTTCTGAGTTTCATGGTGTTGGATCAAAGGAGCAGTAAGTATGAAACTTTCAGGTTTTGACATGCATGCCCTTGTGTGCTTCTCTGAGTTCAATGTATTTTTTTATTTTTTTTCATGAGCAAATCATGTTATAATGTCATTTCTATTCTGAGAAATTTCAATAATCACACTGAGATTTGGATTTTCTCATCTGTTCTTTTGTCTTAGCTGGAACTGATTATGAAAAACATTCGAGTTGAATAAAAGACTCTTTTGACATTATAGCAAGAATAGTTATATAAAACAACGTAGGTAAATAAAAACAAATAATGGGCTCGATTAAGTCAAGATGAGAATAATTTGCATAACATATGGTATATATTACATTTTCTCCAAGGAGATTATATGTGAAATGATTTATATATGTCATTATCATTCCCATGGATTCTTCTGTATGATTAGGCCCCCTAGGAGCTGATAAATGTATATTTATTTCATTTCATACAAATGGCTCAACGAAATAAGCACACAATCTTGGCCCAGTAATTGAATTTCTTCCCAATATGAACAGCCATCCAGCAGCAAGGGTCCCTTACTCCCCTTGGAAATGGCCCAAATGCCCATCACAAGCACCAGCAATTTCATATTCCTCAACCTCTCTCTGCTCCAGTTCTAGCATTGAAGCAAACTATCTATATCAATGTGACACATGCCCTAGCTCAGCAAAACCTGACATGGGTGTTCATTTCTCTCATCCGGGGTTTGTTGGGAATTACCAGAAGAATGTAAAGATTGTGATGCAAGGGTTTGGTTGGTTTCTTTCTAGTTTTGGAAGGTCATTACTGTCTTTTTATGAATGCATGAGTGTAAGGTGAGGTAACGAAAGCAAATCACTATAACGGTCAGCTATGAATAATTGATAATTTTCTGGGATTATTGTAAAGGGATCTTGAGAAAATGACATTTTACCAAATAGGAGACGGTTCTTTAGTTAAAAGCAAGAAATTATTGTGGATTTTATATGTAAAGGGGGACAATTTTGTACGTGTTCTATTATCTTCCATGCGTATTAATGCTAGCTAACCAATATCTGCCAACCAGTGATTAGTTAAAATCCTCAGATTCACTGGGGAACATTATTGACAGACTAATTTAGACTCTTGTTAGCTGCTATTAAATACCTATTGGGATTAAGAAATTCTTGATTGGCAAGAAAAGAGGTGAATGGTAATTTCCCTTGAATATGATTTGTGTAACCTATGGAAGTCTTTGACCTACAAAATGAATGGAATATAAAACTATGACGTGGTATTGGGAAATATTATTTATCACATATCACGAGTATTCATATAATCCATAGTTACATTTAACTAGCTAGCATTGATATTTCACCTATTTGGCAGAGGTATCTAAGATGAAACATCTTAGTACAATACTTAACAGGTGAAAAACAAGTTTACTTGAAGTGCATGCAAAGCTAATAGTGTGATGGAAAATAATGTACTGGCATTCTAGGAACGAAATATTTAGTACTACTTTAAAACACTATAAAAATCAAAAGAAGATCTACAAATGAAGGCATCATACATAGCTCTATATAAGGACAACTCCAACAATAAGTCTTATTTGGGGGTATTATTCTCATTTTAACACTAATTTCATGAGTCTTATAAATCTCATCTCCAACAATAGGGTCTTATATGGGATGTTATATCAATATACTTAATTAGTTTAATACAAAATTAGTGTTTCAACATAACAATGACCCACCAAAATTATGCATGGCACATACCACAGATGGAGACACTAAATAGTGTTGGTACAAAAAAAATCAATTAAAATTTTGACATCAAAATGTAATAATGACCATTCGATTTTAAATTTTAGATTTAAATGGTGAATATTTTGAGTTACATATAATGAAGTGCTCCACTATAGACAATTATGTCTTGGAATTGTCTTAGATATAAGACTTCAAATAAGTCCAAATCTTATATTTCGGACATTAGCACCCCTATACTTGCATGTTTGAGATAAGTTTCTCAATTATTGGACCAGTCTTGGTTTATAGAACCATTGTTGGAGTTGCCCTCATGACTTCTAACCACGTGGTATGAAAATTATATCAAGACCCTTAGTTTAATAGATGCTCTTTCGATGTTTGCTAATTTGAGCGCATTGTAACATAGTTGTTTGGTAATGACCAACCTGGTATCAATTGGCATGAAATTTGATATAAGGAATTTGTGGACTAGTTGGCTTATTCTCATGGCTATTATTAATTGAATCCGGGTAACATAAGTAAGAGCATCCTTCATATACTGCATGTTAGGTGGGAAGTAAGTCATTGAATATGAAGTTGGGGAACATATGTAGACAGTCCGGCCAGAAGAAATTTATTTCCCGAGAAAGCGTATATCCCAAAGGCTCCAATAATCCACAATCTGTTCCTGCTTAATTTACTGGAGTTACTTTTACCTAATATCAGTTCCTTCAGATTCACTCCTTCACCATTTGAGTTAGTTTAAACAGAGGGGTTTCCATGCACCAAAACCCAATTGCTGCATCAGGGTGCAAGTTATATACGTTTGTCGTGAGTTTTTCAACTTCGTTAGTATTTCTTGATACCTAAGTGGCTGAATCTTGTGGAAGTCGCTTTTTCTTGCCATAGTTCTTGCGATTTCTATCACTGCTAACATGACGCTGAGGTTGAGGCGCGCTCCTCTCAATCTTCTATTTTTCTCTTTGATGATAGTATTTTACAACATCATCTCACTTACCTCTCAAGTCTCAACTGAGTGCCATATATGTTTATAGTTGGTTAATAAACGAATGACTGAGGTTGTATATTGATTATCGATCCAATTGCACCTCGGTAGGTAGAATAATTTTTCTAGTTTCAATATCTATGCAATTTAATGATTTTCAATCGATAATAAATGAACGAATTACCATAATATTCATTTGCAACTTTCATAACGATAAAGTTGAACGAGCTAGCTAGTAATCTTCATAAACGGAAAACCGTTGATGAGTTCAGTTCAAATGACCACAAATTCTCATAAAAATTGTGATATATATATATATATATATAATTGAGAACGGACGTCCTCAAGTGCGGATGTCCGTGACTCCGGTGACTGGCGATGCGCAACGATGGTGTGGAGAAATTTTTGGAAATTTGCAAATTCCGGCTGCCGTGAGCCGGCGATGGAGCTCTTGCCGGTACAGACAGGAGCGCCATGAGGAAGGGAGCACGGCAGGTACTTTCCACGTTGTCGTTGCGCGTCGCCGGTCACCGAAAACGGCGATGTCCGCACTGTGGACGTCTGCTCTCTAACCTGCCTATATACATGGCCGACCCTGAGGGAGGGCAAGCAGTGCTCCTACACTCGAACCAGGGCCCAATTTGTTTTTTTTTCTCTTTGCTCCTTTGTCGATTAATCTCTTCTTCTTTTTCTTTGGTTTTCACAATTGCATTGTTTTAAGCAAAACCTCACTTTTTTCATGCTTCTACCGTCTTATTTTCTCTTAAATTGTGAATCTTTTCCTTTCATTATGAAGAATACTAATAACAAGAATCAAAGAGTTCGGTTGCCGATTGATGTTCTCCTAAATCAAAATTTATTTCTATGCTACCTCTATAAATGGATAGACTTAATAGTGATCCTTCACAATTATTCTGATATTCTGAATTCGACGGCTTCGGTGTTCAGAGCTTTATATAATCCCTTATTTTTCTTTCTAATTTTGCCAATGAAAAAAGTTTTTTTTTAATAAAAAAAATTGTACAATGACCCTTTTTTTTACGCGCACGGGGCCTCAAATCTCTCAGGGCCGGCCCTGCCTATATATAGTTGTGTTTGCAGGATTTAGGTACATCACATATCTGTAAAGAGAGGTTTTGTTAACAACCCTAACTAGTAGCAAGGGTGACACGAAAGATACGACGAAATGAGGTAGAGAGAGTAGGTACGTTCAGACCAAACTAGAACAAAAAAGGGGAAGCGTGAAGGTAGGAAGCTAGAGAACGAAACGGCCGGTGTATATGCAGTTCAAGGTGGCCAGTATATTATACGTGGAGGTCCTGAGGGAGATGGGAGGTGGCAGCTTATAGCTACAGGGATGGTTGCTGTCACTGTTTCTCCTTTACTTGGCTTCGAAGCTGCCCTATGTCATGTCATATATCTATTATTCGATCCGGTGAGGCTAACCAGAGTCAATAACTAAGTCCACCAGAGAGGTCAGGTCAGTTTCTCTGAACATCTGAAGCGTGCAACTGCAGGCAAGCATGCAGAACCAGAATCACTACTACTACTACTTGCAGCTGCCACGCTAATATTCTTCGATATCAACTTTTGCATGTGAAGAAATTTACTCTTCTGGTATGGCCATTACTTGCTGTGTCTGAAACTGTCTACGATCGAAGAGTTAATTAGATACGTACTGATAATGAGTATCGAAAATTTCTAAACCCTAAACACTTTTCCTTGTTGATGATCTAGCCATGGATTTAAGTCATTTAACTGCCAACGCAGCCTAACCGTACCGCCCCTCAATATTGGGGGTCCATACTCAACTCTATGTACTAAATAGCTGGTTAATTAAGGACCTACCTAATTGTTTGTGGTTCTTCTCTGGCATTGTGGTCATTTGATTCTGTTCTATGTTCTTTGGATGCATAAATAAATATATATATATATATATATATAGTTGTAGTTGAGAATTTAAAGTCTTGTGTGTGTATATATGGGAAAATCCCAACCTCAAATCTGGTTTGCATACATTGGTACTGTACACAAAGGATTATATAAGATGGAAAGAGGCGGAGGAAAATAAAGTATTTATGCATTTGAGTAGTATTTCTATAAAGTCGATCATAACTACAGTAATTTACGTCCTGTATTTCGGATTAGTTTCTATTTTATCTCATGCATACAATATTCTGATTGTGAGGCTAATTAACTGTCAAATAGTATATCATCACATAGATACACGTTACAATATCTCTGCAGAAATTAGGAATATAGCAAGGCATACGATACATGAGAATAGCCTTAATTGAAGTCCCAAACTAATTCACAGTTAATTATATACATCTTAAAAGTTAAAACCATAAGATACGTTACATCATATACCGATCTCCACATGGTGTAGTTGAGCATGTACTAACAAACACCTTTTGGAGTTCCAAATTAGCTCACGAAAAGAGCCCATCTAATTTCGCGAAAAGAGCATGTACTAAACTCGCTATCGACTTCAATTACTATATGTTATTAGCTAGACCGAAAATATATATCAGTCCATTGGTAAGATTAATGAACAGAAATTAAGACTCGATCCTGTTCTTATCCACTATTTGTTCTAAATGTACAGAGACAGTATAGGACTCTTCTTAAACTCAGTACGCTATTCCCCCTGTGTCTACTTACTAACTTACATGCACTCGTACGCGCTCAAATGGAAACTTCTGCGATACAAAAGCTACTGTATATACAAAGGAAGAAGATAAAATAGTTTGAACCACACCACATGCTATGCTAGGTCCCTAACAGATACTTGTGCTTTCTGAGTTCTGACAAACACCTTCATGTGTTCAATGGCCTCATTTAGTGACTTATTGTGGTCAACTGTGCTAGGCATTATCAAAATCACAATTCTCACAACAAGGGCGTGCACAAAGGGGACCCTTTACTTGAATGCATGCCAAGGGCCATATCTTACAGTACCATTTCTAGCACAAACAAACACATTTACAGAATTACACACTGGCATTCACGGTAGTTTTGTTTTTGAAAGATATCACCGTTACTATGTAATAATGTTTATTCTTAACGAGCTTTTAAGCCTCTATTAATAAGTATCCATCTTAGAATAGGATAAAGGAAAAAGTAAGACTGAGACAGGTACGGGGTCTAGGATTATGAGATATCATACCGATTTTATATTTCGGTATTGATATCAGTTCGGTACTGTCATTTTCAATCTCAATACCGAATTGAACCAATATTGTTCGGTACATTTTCGATACCAAACTGGCAAATTCCACAAGGCCTATATATGCATCATTCCCTATGCTAACTAGGATCAATCATGAATATAATTCACATAAAATATACAATTGACACACTTCACAATTTCACCAAACTGAAAGATACAAACTAAGAGCAGTTCCTAAAACTGCATATACTTCTGCACAAATTGAGAGTTTTACACTACACAAATTCATACTTCTACACAAAGAAAGTGAACACAAAACTCAAGCTCCTTCGATTTGAAACGAACACAAGTCAAACCATAACCCAAATAAAGTAAAACCCAAAACCCAAGCTGCATATATGATTCATACTTTCAGAGTTTTAGTTGAGAATTTGAGATTGAGTTAAGGCTTACCTTTAGTTTTCTCATCAAGATTCCGAGAGACTGCGATTAAGACTTGAGATTGAGAGTGAAGAGCGAAGTCAGTGATTGAGAGTGAAATGCGAATAAGCGAAGTACCGAAGACATGGAGTGAAAGAATGAAGTCGCAAAATGAATGGAGGCGATGAGTTTTCGATGGAATGAGTTGGGGTATATGGATTTTTGTGAATCCTAAACAACCCCCCCCCCCCCCCAAAATATAGGTTTTTATAGTTTTGATACGGGCTGGTACATTTGGTATCGGATCTAATGAAACCAACCCATTTCAGTTATATACTTTCGGTATTAGTATCAATTTTTTTTATCAATTCATCTCGTTCCATCGAGATTTAATACGTGATGAACGGTTTCGTTATCATTCCTCCGGTACCTGACTCCCAGCCTTAGGAAAAAGTTTAGTTTGGGTGGTAAGCCATCAACAAGATCAGAAGTGTGAAGTGTGAACCACAAAGATATTGATGCATGGTTTGTGGTTTGTAGAGGGGGAATGATAATGATCACTTGCTAGATGGTCCCTTTTAGACCCTTTTTCAACTTCTTCAAAAGAGGGACCCTTAATCCCACTCATTGTCGATTTGTTGGTGAAGATAAACTTTTCCCATATTGATAACATTATAGAATATAATAATGGAATAGTTGGTTTATTGACACCATAAGTACAATTATGTCCTCAAATTACTCAGTGGAAGCCTTTTTAGGAGCATCATTATGTATGCTCTTGGATTCTTGAGAATCTGGCTAGAATGAGAGTAAGGAGAATAATTTAACATATATGCTAGTATACATTTTGTATGAAATTAGACAAGCTAAGCATTTTTTAGTTAAGTATCTCTTGCTGCATTATTTGATTGGAGCATGATATGTATAATAATTAATGAAGCTGGGAATTCTGAATTGTCTTCCACATAACAAATTCTACTTACTTGTCTGCTAAAAGACTTTTTAGGTTCATCTATCAATTCATTGATTCATTGAAGTCCCGACCAACAGGAAGGTCTCCCCTAGCCATGTCTACACTTCAATTAGTTCAATATATAAGCCTAATTTGAATATCTGATAGAGGAAGTTCTACGTCTTGAATGTTTTTATGAGATGGTAGTGTATCTACTGAATCGTTTGTCGTATAATTAATATTTTATATTCTATTAGTCAAAAAATAATATGTTCAAAATTTAGATCTTATTTGCCATATTTCCGAACATCTTGTGGATGACAAATGATGATATATAGCTAGTCAATCAAGTTTCAGACTGTGGATTTAATTTTCTTGTATAATACATAAAAGAAATGTGAAATTACTAAATAAGAAGATATAATAATCACTTAAGTTATAAAAATAAACGATACTCTTCGAAAACCCAGTCTACCTTATTTGAGCCTTTAAGGCATGCACCATACATGGTGAAAAATAAATCTTAATTCCCTTCTAAGTTTAGCAAAAGGTAACACATTTAGGTAAACCTAACCCAACAACCTCACATAAGAATAGAACAGGTAGAGAAAATACAAATGGATCTCCAGACAACAATCATTAACCTTTAACCCCTTACTTTTTAAGATTATTATGTATCATCACAAGGTAATTAGTATATAAATAATCCAAGGACACATCAATTTCGTGAATTTCATCACGAATGGTACTGATTCAGAGGTTCACATGAAGAACAGTGATAATCAAACATATTTAATATGGTATCAACATATCAAGACACGGGATCCATACAAAGGTTGAAATGTCATACTCGCGTAGCAATTTAGCAAGATTTGGTATGTGTATTACGAATAGTTGTGCAAGAGTAATTTGTAACCCTAAAATCATTTGATCTATAAAAACTGAACACACAAGAAACATATACACAACATACAATAATATAAATATGTAACATAGTAATAGAGATCTTGAGGGAAGTCAACAAACCTACAAAATAGACCATTGATTCCAAACTCAAGTCTTCTACACAACTCTCTCTCTCTCTCTCTCTCTCTCTCTATGAAACTGGATTCTTAGTGAAACGGGCAAAGAGAGTGTAGGAACTGAGCTTATATATGGTTCAACTAGTAATCAGTCACCCCCCCATAAAGAAGACTAAATTAGTATGATTCTTCATATATGTTTGATTTGTATATCATTTATATTTTGATCAATCACCTCAATCAGAGTTCAATTAAATTAATCACCAATTTATTTCAAATCCCTATAACTTGTACATTTGATACAAAATGCATAAGTCAATTCGGAATTCTATTTACATGATTTCTCATTACTTGTTCTGCTAGTAAATGGTAAGTTGCTGATTTCCTCATGAACTTTAATGATATGTCCATATTAAGTTTACATAATTGACTATGAAACCAGTAACTTCACAAGCTCACCAGAAGAACTATACACACTAATGACACTATCGGTCTCTTAGTTGATTTGGAGGAATCAATCATCAAAGGAGAAACGAGATGACTAAAGGTATATGTAATGCCGTATGCATATTTCTTAAGAGATATATAAGTGATTCGAGGTTAGATCATCTAATTAAGATTGAGAGAACATGTTTGAGAGTTTAGATCATCTAGCTTTTCTCATGTGAAGCAGCCTTCTTTAGACTTTCACTTTCATCTTTGCATCATGTTGACCACATTGTGATAATTACCCATTAGCTTGTCCAAAAAAATAGATCATATAAAGGCAATACAATCTCTTTTGGTTTTCATGAGCTTGTGTTGTTTATTTACTGTTAATTGTCAATATTGTCATACATGTTGGATAGACAAGGACTAGGGCTCAATCCCAACAAAGAAAAAAAAAAGAAATGATGAGATTAAGTGCACACATGAGAGACAACATAAGGTGGGCATGTGAAAGATTCAAGGATTGAAGAAAACACACACCACCTCTTACAAGTTACACAAAGATAATAATTAAAGGGATAGATCTAGAGATATATCCACATACTTCCCAAGGTGGCGTTTTTTGTTCTTTTCATCTCTTTTGGCACATTTGCTTATTGATTTGATCACCTGGAAGGCTGGAAGCTCTCTCTCTCTCTCTCTCTCTCTCTCTCTCTCTCAGTGAGAACAGATGCAAAGAGAGCCAAAGAGGAAAAAGAGTGGCAAGTTAAAATATGAAGTGAATTTAATTAAGAAAATCACGTGCTAGGGACAGCCATGTACAAGAAATCAGGAATCACGTGATGAAAAAAAATAAGAACCTAAGTGAGTCAGTGAGGTGAAAAAGAAATCAGAAAAACTAAATGAATTAAGAAGGATGAGTGATCTTGGTGGATTCATTGACAACTATTTCTATTTCTATTTGTTAAGAAATCGAGTCATGATGCTTTCACCTTTTTGACAGCTAAGATAGATTGGTATTGAAATCTAATCAATATCGGCAGGATTTGGATTTAGGTTTAGAGATTCCACATTTAATCAACTTTTCTTAAATCGTATATGATAGATTCAACGAATTTTGAATTACTGAAGTTTACTTACATTTACAAGGATCAATATACCACAATCAATAACCTGAATTCTTCATGATCATGTACCTTTACGTAGGGTAAAAGGGTTAAATAATATATTAACCAAGTTGTCCTACTGAAAATTATTTGGAGAAGTGCCTTATACTCCGTAGAGACTAGAGAGGAAAATGAAGCTGGTTGGGCCTGTATGACAAAATATTCTGGTCCAAATCTGATTTGAGCTTATTTCAGGTCCAAATTTTTCTGTAGTAGTCGGAATTACTGGAAATTATTCATCTGGCCCAAGAGCATTTGATTGAGCTCATTGTCCTGTCATTGGTTATAAACAATTGAACCGGCAATTAGATGACTTTTACATGACAAGAAGCATGAATATGAAAACTGCATGAAGCTCTGAAATATACCTCCGAGGAGTCCGAGGCTAGGACTCTGATTGACGTGATTGAACATGGAGAGAGATCCATCTGTCCATGGTTTAAGGCTGTGCGACAGTGTAGGTATTAGTGTTTTACTGATAGTAATTGAGAGAAAAATAACTGTAAATGATGCAAATGAACATGTCAATGTCTATTATTGAGTCTATAGTCGTACCCTTTTACGATTTTAGTAAAAAAACAAAACCAACAAAAATTCCAGTAACATACATAGTAAACTTTCTAGCTGAAAATGAAAGTTTCTATGGTTGCTAAAAGCCTAAACGGCTGAACCTATAAAAGATTGTTAGCACAGGTGAAGCACCCGAACAATCTCCTAGGCGTAGATCCGGATTCACGAAACTTTGAAGCTGCCTCCTCCACCTTGAGGGACTCCTCTCTTTGTTTGGCTTCAATGAGCGCTCTCTTTTCTTCTCCAGCCTTGTGAATTTCAGCCACTTTATTCTTCATTTTCTCAGCATATTCCGCTTTCTTTCTTTCAAACTTCTCCTGCGGTCAGCATATACAAAACTATGAGTTTCACCTCATAAGATGGAAGATACCTATAACAAATTAGTACCTCAATTTTTCTGAGTTGCGCTTCAACAGAAGATTTTTTGTTTTCTTCCCATGATCCTACTGCAGACATCCTTTTATATGATCTGTTAAACAATCACCATCAATCAATCGTTATAGTCAAGCATGAACTGTGCTCAAAATGATTATTCGAGTTTCATGCTGATTTTATTGTAGTAATAACCACTGACAAGTGGTGTAGTGGAATCAGTGGGGCCCCTATCTCAGGTATCTTCCGGCATGACAAATAGGTCGGGAGTTCGAACGTTGGGAGGAAATAATGATGCCACTATATCCGCGAAGGTGGCCAGGGGCAGGCTGCGATGCCCCTTCAGCCAAACGGGGCTATGACAGAGGAGTATTCCCACGGTTAAAGGCCTGTGGAGAAACCTCTGTTGCCAATCCGAAGGTGACAAAAACTGGCTTCGGAGGGTGTCAAAAAAAAGTGTAGTAATATGTCGTAGCCGCGTCAGGCATGTATCATAATGTTTTGGTTGAAAAACAAAGAAAGTGAAGTAAATTGATCTTGTACCTGTTCTCTGCTTTTGTCTTTTCGCCTTCTTCCCATGCTTTGATTAAGGACATCTGTTTTAATCTCTGCATACATAATATCTGAAGAAACAAATATGAAAAGATGAAGAATTCTTCATATTAACTTAAAATGATTATTACTGATTACAAGAATTAGTCCGATCAACAATTAAAAAAAGTCAATTTTGACACCATAAATTAATAAAAAGTCAAAAAAGATTTCTAAATTATAAAATAATCACTTTTTAATTATGTTTATACCGTTGCCACTAAAGTTAGCAAAAATTACAAATTGCCACTGCCTAATTTCCCCCCCCCCCTCTCTCTCTCTCTCTCTCTCTCTCTCTCTCTCTCTCTCTCTCTCTCTCTCTCTCTCTACGTGCCAAGGTTGAAGGCATGGGGATGGACCAAGGACGGAGGCACATGGACATGCCAAGATCAGAGGCGCGGGGACGGTGTCAGCCGAAGATGCTCTTCTTCTTGGTTTGACGAATGGATTTACCCACGGCTTGTGCGCTATGAACATCAACATCTTGGTGTTGTTTGACAAAGATCGAGTCCAGTGTCGACGAAGACGTTGCGAAGAGGACGACAACGGATGAACATGAACTGTTACTAATGATGCAAGGCTTGTTAGAAAACAGTAAAGCGGAGAAAATGGTGGAGCCGTCGTTGTTCAAGAGTGGATTTGGGAAGTCGATTAGGCAAAGATGGGAAGATCAAATACGGAGACTGATTTGTGACATGGAGAAGTTTTGTTTGATTTGATATCAAGAAAGGTTGATGATCATAGTTTTTAAGCACTGTGATGGGAAATGGAAGAGATAGCCCGTGGTTATGGTGGTTTTGTACGTAATTTGATATTTTTATTGCTATATTGATTTTGATAGAAGCATTGGAATTTTTTTTAAAAGAAAATTCTAGTCACCCTATCATACTGTTTGTTACACTAGCTATCACACTAACTTTCTGCTGTTACATGTAGTGTGATAGTTAGTGTGACATGCAGTGTGATAACAAGTGTGATAGGCAGTGATAATATGATAGGTAGTGTGGCTGGAGGTGCATCACATTAATGTCGATATTTGGATTATATAAATTGATTTGAGAAGTTCAAGATCACATAACAATAAACAAATGTTCGATATTTCTATTCAATCTTATTTCTTCTTCTTCTTTTTGTCACAACATAGCCACATAAAACAATGTGACAACATGTATGACAATTAGCGTGATAGGTAGTGTGACAACGAGTGTGATAGGTGGTGTGACAAAGGGTGTGACCGTTAGTGTGATAGGTTGTGTGACAGTGAGTATGACAACAGATGTGACAGTGGGTGTGACAACAAGTGTGATAGCCTGATAGATAGTGTGACAAAGGGTGTGACCGTTAGTGTGATAGGTTGTATGACAGCGGGTGTGACAACGGATGTGACAATAGGTGTGACAGTGAGTGTAACAACATGTGTGGTAGGTGGTGTGAGAGTGAGTGTGATATGCCAAGAGAAAATGTCTAAATATGCAAAATTATATTCAAATTCAAAGGAGATTGGTATGAGTATGCTCATAATGAAGAGAATAACTAGAATTAAGGAACCTTGAGCTTCGGTTTTGCCGGAATTTCTTGGAGCACCACTATTAACGGCGGCAACCCCTTGTGAGGGTTGTTGCGTCTTGTACGGTGATCGGTTCGGAGTGAGTAGAGTATCAAATGAAAAAGGGGAGAGAGATCTTTCTAACGACCAACCACTCTCAAATTTATCGCCAGATGGTAAAGTTATGGCTGGAATTAATAGAATAATGAACGAAAAAAAGAAAATGAGTAAGAAATGACAAAACATTTCGGAAAATATTTAAAAAATGATTATTTTTTTCTAATTTTGTTATAACTTGTTGACTATTTTCTAATTTCCAATTAAATCAGATGACCTTTTTATAATGAGAAAATAAATAGTGACCATTTTCTAATTTATAATGGGAGATGATACTATTTTCTAATTTTTCCCAATAATTATAATTAACAAATACAAAAAAAAAATAACATAAACGTTAGTTTTTTTTGTGTGACTAAAATACTTCATAAAAGGGCAAAGCCCAAACACAGGCCCAGCAAAGATGCTGAAAACCATAAAAAACATATAAACTAAACTCAGCTGTTCGCATCTCTACTCACAGGGAGAGAGGAAGAGGAGCAGACAGAACATAAACGTTGGTTGCATACCTAGCTATCTCAATCGAACTCCTTATACCTTTCTTTGCAGCAGGATGATCTGCAATCTCTGCAATGACCAATGACATGCTTATTGAATGCATTATAAATTTTTCTCACAACTCGTATACTTTTTGTAATAATAATAAGTCGAACACATCACTAGGTTTACTCACAGCTAGTCCAGAAATTATCATGAAATTATCTTAATATAAAGCACTAACCTAATTAAAAAAGAGGGGGAAAGAGAGAGGGTTTCAAATAAGTTTAAGTTTGTGCACTTTGGGTACCTTTGACAATTGCAAGAGGATCACCAGCTGATGATGCTTTCTCTTCAGAGTTCAGAAACTGGTATCGCACTCTTCTCTGCATCAACGAAGACAAAGTTAATTGCTTGTTCTTTCTTGGTTTCCTCTTTCATAAAGATCCCTAAACTTATCTAGAGTTCCAAATTAGCCACAGAATTAAAGATAGACAATCAGTATTTCTTGGAAGAGAAACATGAACACTAATTGATGAATTGCAGTGAAAGAGGTATACATATATATTGGCTATCATGCGTTAAAAGGGGATTTTTTTTTCAATTAAGTTTTTGGTAGTTATTTAGGTAGATTCGTTACTTCTCTTACTCAGGAAAGAAATGATAAAGAAAAAATGATTAGAAGAAATTACAGGAATGTATGCTTATTATTGTTAACGTTGTGATTACCGGATGGGTGGCTGATCACACAGTTAGCTATTAGTGAGTGTTAGTTTGACATGAGAAGTATAGTGGTTCACCTCCCTTTCTTGGGGTAGGCTACATCCACTTGAATCCACTAGTATAGGCAAATAGTCTTAAGTTATACATGTAGTGATTCCCCTTCTAAGTGGGATGATGGGTCCCTTTGATAGGTGAGGGAACCCATCTCATTTACATATTCTTTAATGTGTGACAATTGCCCCTCTAGGCTTACTATGGAGCCATCTTAAT
Source organism: Argentina anserina (assembly GCF_933775445.1). Lineage (NCBI taxonomy): Eukaryota > Viridiplantae > Streptophyta > Magnoliopsida > Rosales > Rosaceae > Argentina > Argentina anserina. The sequence goes on from NC_065876.1 coordinate 8,183,575, forward strand.
GAGGTCGGAAATGTGACTTCCCGGTGTTGTCTTGGTGAGTTCTGACTATCAATGGAAAGCTTGTATGACTAAGTACGCTATGAATATCATGGTTGAGCCACATAGTGACTTGTAGATCCGCCTAAAGAGTCATGCTTATGCTCAGTGGCATGCCATACTAGCTCTATGCTAGTAGGGGTGCCAACATGTCCCCCTGCAGTCCCTAAGTAAGAGAAACTTCTTGCTTGGGGAGTTTATCAATCAACATGTCACCGAGCATCAGTGTCCAGGCGGTGGGATACCCCTACCAGTCCTCGAACTCCTTAAGCAAGAAGGGACTCTCAAACCTGCAAAACAAAGATAAAAACATATGTGCACGAAGTATGTCCGTTGTCATGGGTAGCATAAGAATGTACAGGCACGATGTGTGTTTGACACATGATGATGCGTGTGTATATGTATGGTCCTGAATATGATCTAGTACGCAAATATGCGTAAGTCCCCGAAACCACTAGTCATCGAGGCAGTTTCCAGTGATATGGCCTATGTGTGCGGTGTGCTTAGGCGAAATAGTCTTGCGCGATGGCGCTTTGGACTAATATGGCTGCTACGGGTGAGTGTGGCTTTTATATGCCAATATGGCCTTTGAAGGCTAGTGAGGCCTCTAAAGGCTGGTGCTTCCTATATCGCAGTGTGTGTAGGACGACGTTGAGCCACTGCGGGCGTAGTGTGTCCATCTTAGCGCAGTGTTTTGCGCGTAGGACGTCTGAGCGCTGGCATAGAGCGCAGTGTGTCCATCTTAGCGTAGTGACTTACGTGTAGGACGTCTATTGGACGTTGAATTAGAGCATGGTGTGTTCATCATAGCGTAGTAGGCTACGCGAATGACGTCTTTTTGGTGTTGAATTAGAGTGTGGTGCGTCCATCATAGCGTAGTAGGCTACGCGTATGACGTCTTTTTGGTGTTGAATTAGTGTGGTGCGTCCATCATAGCGTAGTAGGCTACGCATATGACGTCTTTTTGGCGTTGAATTAGAGTGTAGTGCGTTCATCATAACGTAGTAGGCTACACGTATGACATTTTTTGGACGCTAACATTGAGCGTAATACGTCCATCATAGCGTAGTGAGCTTTACGCGTAGGATGTCGATCCCTCTTGGGTGTAGTTTGTTCTCTGAGCGCAGTGTGCTTTGCGCGTAGGACGGCTTGAGCCCTCTTGGGCGTAATACATCTATCGTAGCGTAGATAAACATTACGCATAGGACGTCTTGAGCTCTCTTGGGCGTAGTGCATCCATCATAACGTAGATAAACATTACGCGTAGGACATCTTGATCTCTCTTGAGCGTAGTGCGCGTATTTACGCGGCTTGAGCCCTCTTGGGCGTAGTGCATCCATCGTAGCGTAGATAAGCGTTACGCATAGAACGTCTTGAGCTCTCTTGAGCGTAGTGCGCGTATTTATGCGGCTTGAGCCCTCTTGGGCGTAGTGCATCCATCGTAGCGTAGATAAGCGTTACGCGTAGAACTCTTGAGCTCTCTTGAGCGTAGTGCGCGTATTTACGCGGCTTGAGCCCTCTTGGGCGTAGTCTCTCACTTTTTGGCAAGGAAAGAATTTCTGACTCCGTGATGTCTGAGTGTTGTGTGATGAAACAGTCTGCATAAGGAATTTAATTGTTCTCTTGAACAATAGTTAGAAAAATTCCTAGTTTCATTAGCACAATTAAGTTTGACATTCAAGTGTGTGCGTCACAAATCTCTAAGCATATAAGATATGGCTAAGTGTCATTGCTAGCTAACTCTACAAAGTGTTGTAGGCAATGCGTGAAAGCCATGTGGGCATGCATATCAAGTGCGGTATGTTGTAGGCATGCTTCATAGCGTAATAAAATCATGCTAAGACATGGTAATAATTAACTCTACAGTACTAGGGAGGCATAGCATTTTACTTATCTTATGCCGATGTGGAGTTGCGCTCTATGCAAGTACCAAAATCATGTTGGAAGTGTCCAAGCATGACGCTTCCTTGTGCGGGGAATGATTGCAAGTAGCCGCTTTGGCTTTGCGTGAGGAGATGTCCGGTTTGAAGACATTTTCCTTTCAATTCTCTGTGTTATGGTCGTGTTTTGTTGCGGGTTGGTTGGCTTTGCAAGTAAGTCCCGTAGTTAGTTGTGCAATGATTTCTTTTCTCTGGCGATTACGGAAAGCTGCGAAGGTCAACTGTGGAGCAGGACCATGAAAGTCGACTGTGGAGTAGGACTGTGGAGTTCCACCGTGGAACTATGGGAGCATCAGTCATGGGAATGATAACAATCATGGGACTACGGGAGCAACCGTGCACCGTGCTAGCAGTCATGGGACTACGATAGCAGTTGTGGGACTGCGGGAGTAGGACCATGGACTGTGCTAGCAGTCATGCACTGTGCTACCAGTCGTGGGACTACGGGAGTAGCCGTACACCGTGCTAGCAGTCGCGTACTACGCTAGCAGTCATGGGACTACGATAGCAATCGTGGGACTACGAGAGTAGCCATGCACCATACTAGCAGTTGCGTACTACGCTAGCAGTCATAGGACTACGATAGTAGTCTTGCACCGTGCTAGCAGTTGTGGGACTACAGGAGTAGCTGTGTACCGTGCTAGCAGTCGCGTACTACGCTAGCAGTCATGTGACTACGATAGTAGTCTTGCACCGTGCTAGCAGTTGTGGGACTACGAGAGTAGCTGTGCACCGTGCTAGCAGTCGTGTACTACGATAGCAGTCATGTGACTACGATAGCAGTCTTGCACCGTGCTAGCAGTTGTGGGACTACGAGAGTAGCTGTGCACCGTGCTAGCATTCATGTACTACGCTAGCAGTCATGAGACTACGATAGTAGCCATATACCGGGCTAACAGTCGTGTACTACGCTAGCAGTCATGGGACTACGAGAGTAGCCGTGCACCGTTCTAGCAGTCGTGTACTACGCTAGCAGTCATGGGACTATGATAGCAATCATGCACCGTGCTAGCAGTCGTGGGACTACGGGAGTAGCTGTGCACCGTGCTAGCTGTCGCGTACTACGCTAGCAGTCATGTGACTACGATAGCAGTCTTACACCGTGCTAGCAATCGTGTACTACGCTAGCAGTCATGGGACTACGATAGTAGCCTTGTACCGTGCTAGCAGTCATGTACTACGCTAGAAGTCATGTGCTACTCTAGCAGGAGCGTGGAAGAACGTCCACCGTGCGTGGAAGAAGTTGACCGTGGAAGGCATGGACCACGGGAGGGTCATAATTGTTTTTTTAAAAGATCTGACTGCGCTGTAGTGAGCTCATGCACTGCGGGGTGTGGGGACTGTGGGAGGTCTGTTGGTGGTAAGCGACGAAGCTAATTGTCAGCTTCCCACATACGGCGCCAATGTTAACGTTGTGATTACCGAATGGGTGGCTGATCACACAGTTAGCTATTAGTGAGTGTTAGTTTGACACGAGAAGTATAGTGGTTCACCTCCCTTTCTTGGGGTAGGCTACATCCACTTGAATCCACTAGTATAAGAAAATAGCCTTAAGTTATATATGTAGTGATTCCCCTTCTAAGTGGGATGAGGGATCTCTTTTATAGGTGAGGGACTCATCTCATTTACATATTCTTCAATGTGGGACAAGTGCCCCTCTAGACTTACTATGAAGCCATCTTGATGAGGTCGGAAATGTGACTTCCCGGTAGTGTCTTGGTGAGTTCCGACTATCAATGGAAAGCTTGTATGACTAAGTACGCTATGAATATCATGGTTGAGCCACATAGTGACTTGTAGATTCGCCTAGAGAGTCATAGTTATGCTCGGTGGCATGCCATACTAGCTCTATGCTAGTAGGGGTGGCAACAATTATCATATTTTTAATACAAATACAATGAATCTGGATTTAACACATACCGGATTAAACAAAAGCATTAAATAAGTGTATCTGCTATCATTACAGGTTAGAAAAATAGTCTTTTACCATTTAGTGTAGTGGTGTAAGAGCGCTTCAACCTCCGCCACTCTTCCTCTCCTGTCTCAGAAGTTTCTTCACCAGTTTCCTCTTATAGTCTTATATCAATCAATTGAAGCTTTGATTCGCCCTTACAGTCACCCACAGATTGTCGGATAATGACTATAATCCACTTGTGAAAAACATTATAGTAATTAAAGTTCCTTTGATTTTTATTTTGTATAGGTCAAAATCTAATAGATTGCTTCAGGAAGAAATGAAGCTTCCTCAGACCACTTTCACCAATCGCCATGGACAGTGATGGGATTAGTCATTGGCATTCTATGATTCTGCGAAACAAGAAATTAAGTAAACTCTGAGTAAAACTCAAGGGGTTAATGTACTGTTGTAAGTTACCTTGTGCAAAATAAGCACCATGAGCAGATACATCATACAATGATTCATAGATCTTAAGTTAACTTAGATTTAGCGTCACAATTAATGACTTATTATCCCTAATCCTTATAAATCAGTTGATCAGCTTTGAGGTTGGGTTTTGGCTCGAAATATTGGCTCGTTTGGACATTGGACTGCAATCAGAGGCTTAGGTAGCTAGACTAAATGGGAGGTGTCCGGTTATGAGAACTTTCATCAGAAGTTATGCTTATGCATCAGAAGTTTGAAGGATTGCAATTCGTCCCAAAACTACATATCAGTGTGGCGCTGAGTAGAAACCTTTTGGCTCTGTCCTGTAATTTTCCTAATCGTTTGCTTGATATGATTGTAAGCACTCGCTTTGAGTTTTATATAATCATGTATTTGAAATTTTGAATACAGAGCTAATCGCACATCGAAAAAGGACTAAAAAAATCAACTTGTTTATAGTTGAGGTACTCCTCGCAAATGGACAGGATTGGTGTTGATACAAACAAGTGGTATTATAGCTATGTTGAACTAGGATGCAACTTGATTAAGCTGCTTCTAGCCTAACCTAACTCTGATACCAAGTGTTTCTAACTCAACCACCGGGAATTTTTTTACCCCAACTTTTTTGTTGTTGGTGTTGTATTAACTACAATTAACGAACTTAGAATTGGACCCCTTGGTTCTTGGCTTTAACCACATTCTTCTCCAGTATAGACTGTATAGTGCGTGATAGATGAAGGCTTAAATTGTTTGAAGTTCATCACACTATGATAGTTTCTCATAGAGCAAAAGATTAATTTCCAGTCATATGCAGTTGAAATTAGATGCTTCCAGCTTGACATATATAGCACCAAGTTCTGCTGACATATACTGAGGGCATCCCACAATCCCACATCGTAGAATGAAAATCAGAGAGAAGGATTTATAATGCTATTTATCTCAATAAAATGCCCATCGGCCGTGCGGATGGGCTTCGCTGGCCAAGTTAACAGTTGCTATAAGTCATATTGTGCTTGATACCAATTGTTGCTTATCTACTGTGGCTTTTCTTTTTCCTTTCCAGATTTTCTTTTTTGCGTCTCTAAACCCTAATTAAAGTGTAAATTAGGGCTCGTTAAACAAGAAAATAAACAAATCAATGAGACAAGAAAGACAGCATCCCCATAGATGCATGTCAGTTTTTTTTAAACAGAACCCCCATTTGCTCAACACTTGCGGTAACATGCAACCGTTGCACACAGAAAGCCACACCTTTCTCACGGAGAACAGAACAATTGTCCCCGGTTTTATTCACTACTTCTACCACCTGAACTTCCCAGTTCCCTTCTATGTGCCAAAAACATGGTCCCCAGCCCATGGTATCACTCGCACTACCTTTTCATCCATCTCTATAAGAACCTGGGGTTCAGAACTTCAGATATGTAGGTGTGCATCTCACTAGCTAGGAATAAGCAGTAGTCACAATTATGGACGTGTTTATTCCGGAAGAGTATGTTGTGAGGCGGAGGATTGAAAGAAAGATGGCGGTTTCTGCTGGGAATGGAAATCGGAAAAGTTCGAGTTCAACTGGCGGCGGAGGAGAAACTGCTGTGATGCGAACGATTGAGATTGAAAGAAAAGTTCGGGGAGGTGCAGGCCAAGCATTGCGGCTGGAGAAGAGTGATCATTTTATGGTCTCTACTGGAGTCGGTAGTGACATTGATGTTGTGTTTAGCTGCTTCTCAGCCTAAATTACATGGTAGTCAACTATACATATTAATATCTAGAAATTTAATTGGCACTAGCTAGCTAGCTACAAAGCACGGTACACATGCTCTTGAACATGTTATATATATTGAGGGTTCAGACTATAGCAGCCTGAATATGAATTATGAAATCTTCTCTAGTAGTTATTGAATCCTCTCTACTACAATCTCTAACTAATAGTAATTTACAGTGTGGAAGCTGCCAATGCAAATTATCATTATTTACGCTACATTAGTCTTGGTAGTTTCGAAATGGTAATATTGATGTGTGTCATATCAAGAATGTCATTCCAAGAGATGAGCTAGGTGATAAGCCAGGATCAAATTTCAGTTACATATAGATATCAGTTGAATTTAACAGTACGTGAAAGACGAGCATGCATGCCTACAGCCCACATTCAATACTAATGAAACTGCTGTCAGATCAATATGAGTCAACAAAACGCCATCAGGTATTTTTTTTAAACACTAGAATAAAACACATTGTATTGTAAACTGAGGAGATGATGAAGTTATAATCTTATTTTAAAATAAATATGGTGGAGAGTGTTCATATATTTTCACACACGCTTTATTATAGTAAGATACATACATTATAAATTACAGTTGTACATAACTACAGGTACCCTCCTAGGAGTCTTATTAGGATAAATAATTCTGAGATATATAGACAAGCTATGACGATCCCGCTGTTTCCTCTTCCTCCGGTAACGTCCCATCTTCAGAAGGAGAAGCAGTCTCCGAGACCATACTGACCAAAAAATCAAAGATATCGGTGGCCATGACCGCGGATGCTACATCGTCTTTGTGCAGTATCCTCCTCTTCCCTTGGAGCGTGGTCGCCCAAGACCTCCGTGTGAGCTCCTCTATAAACAGCTCACACGCCTTTGAGAACACAATTGGAGCCTCGCCGGATATCATCTTCACGTCTTCGCCGGACTTCTTCATGATTTTTTTTATCCTTGCCAGCGGCAATGAGTGCGGTCCGGTTCTTCCCGATATGCCTCCACACATCATGAATCCCGAGTACTTTCCTGCTTGCCTCATTTCTATTCGAACTCTATCTAGTCTTGACTGTTAATAAGGTACGTAATTAATCGATTCAGACGACCTTTTACGTCTTTCTTTGGTATATATAATTTGTGAAGGGAATGATTGAATGAACTTATGAGATATGGAAGTTCTAGTTATATAGGACTAATTACTAATGAAGGGTGAGGAAGCCGGCAGGTGAGGTCAGGCCAGCCTGCTGCTTAAGCCGGCTAATTAAATTTAATAAGATTAACGCGCGAGTTCTGTATTTAAGAATAGTATACGACTTATTAGCATTTGGTTTGCCTAGTTCTATTATTCAAGGCATATATATAACCATGAAACATAAAATGGGCAATGTGTGTGCGTCACTTTAAAAAGGCATGCAATGGCCTCCACAGTTGCTAGGGCAACAAAGATCCTTGGCGACAAAGTTTCCATTTCGGAAAGGGTTCATATATATTCAAATAGATCTGGTTCATTGCTTTTCAGATGTGGATTTTATCATTTTCTGTTTGGCCTCAAAATTTTAATAGCACAATGTTTTGTTTTTCAGAGTATTGCCTCCAGATTGTAGCTAGCTAGGTACATTATATCATTGATGTTTGACAACCCCAAAATTTCGAGTATAAAAACTCAAAATTTCAAAGTCGTTAAACACCAAACAATCTCGATGAAATCGAAATCATTTAAAATGCCACAGCGGATCATCTCTGAGTTCAAAATACAACTCAGTCAAACCAATTATTACAACCAAATTATAATTCAACATTATAACAAATGGAAATGTATAATCCTCACAACAACCTCACAAGATAGTCACACAAAATCCTCACACAAGCTGGAGACAAATAACTTCAAGTCCTCTGAGCGGTCCGTCAATTCCCGCTAATCCACACCTGCGGAGTTATCCACTACACCATCGAATTGGTGCACCGGGATTGTAAACACAAACCTGGTAAGCTTTACAGCTCGTATGAGTAAAATGAAAATATATAACTCGCATATCAATATATACGAAAATCCACAAATCAAACAAATATAAATGCACTCATGGTTGTCCCAAAGAAAAAGAAGCGCTCATGAGAAATTAAGTAACCCTTCTGGTTACCCAAATGCATTTATAATACGGGTACCAAGAACGATGGTACACATCTGTTACCCCTCTGGTAATACACCGCCGATATTGGATAGCCACCCGCTACCCAACATCCAAAACAATCTGAGTACCCATGAGCAGATAACTACCCGTTACCTCACATGCAGTACTAAGGCAGACAGACTAGAGCTCTAACTGTATCGTAACTTTCGCCCGGCCAAAGGCTAGGTTCCGACTTGCCAAACACGTACAATAATCTCACATCATATTGTACCAAATCACGTCCGAAGACAAATCAACATTTTAACAATCTCAATGTTAAAATCACGTACAATAATCTCACATCATATTGTACCAAATCACGTCCGAAGACAAATCAACATTTTAACAATCTCAATGTTAAAATCAAGTACAATAATCTCACATCATATTGTACCAAAAATCAAGTCCGAAGACAAATCAACATTTTAACAATCTCCATGTTAAAATCACGTACAATAATCTCACATCATATTGTACCAAAAATCAAGTCCGAAGACAAATCAACATTTTAACAATCTCCATGTTAAAATCACGTACAATAATCTCACACCATATTGTACAAATCAAAATCACATGCTCGATATATAAATCTCGTCATCAAAATGACATAAAACACGATAAAATCATAACAGTATATTATATAGCAAACTATATATATATGTACATATTTACCATTTATACAATATATATATAATCCATTATATCATATACATGTCATATTTCATAAACACGTCCGAAGACAAAACTCGTCCGAAGACAAAACATTTTAACAAACTCATGTTAAAACCACGTACGATAATCACACATCTTATTGTACAAAAATCAAATCACATGCTCAATATTTAATTCTCGTCATCGAAATAACCAATTCCAATGAATTCATAACAGTATATAATATAGCAAACTATATATATATGTACTTATTACCATTTATACAATATATATGTATAATCCACTATATTGTATACTTGTCGTATTTCAATATTTAAAACCCTTGCAAAAATCTTAAAATCACCGCAAGGGTGGATTCATAAATATGTGAGATTTTACTCACCTTCTTTCCTGCGTGCAACTTCCACGACCCTGAAAGTAATTTCCTCACTCGTTTCGTCAGTCACCTAATAGCACGATAAATGCTTAGAAAATGATACTTAAAATATCAGGTGACGAGATCAACACAGCTAAATGTTGTTCATAAAACATTGTTCACGGAACACTGTTCATGTTACTAATCACTGTTTTTACTAAACCACTGTTTCAAAGTACTGTTTTACCAAAACACTGTTCATAGTACTGTTTTTACCGCGCCACTGTTCGCAGGTACTGTTACAGATCACTATTCACAGTTACTGTTACTGATCACTATTCACAGTTACTGTTACAGATCACTATTCATGCGGAGTTTCTATTCACTCGGCGTTACTGTTCACCGACCGCCATCAATCATCACCAAATTTCACCACCACAACCTAAACAATATTTCCAACAACTTCCTGGTTGACACCAAGGTCTAAATCCGAGTCTAAACAGTCCAAACAACGAAGAACATAAAATCGGCACTATTCACAAACCCTAGAAATTGAAATTTTGATTCGGGTACTTACACTTCGATTTGGCTCGATTCCTTTTGTGGGAATGTTGCTGGGACTGAGACAAGCAAAACCCCCCAAGAATCTCGAGCCATGGTGGCCGGAGGAGGCGGCGCCGCCACATCAGTAACTTCCGGCGGTTGCTACACCGTGTGTGGTTGTCGCCGGAGTGCAAGACGTAGCCCAAAAGATGGAGCTCGTCGAGCCCGTCAGTTTGATAGGTGGCACGACACGAGGCGACGTCGGATGGTGGAGAAATCGGCCGGAGAAGGTTTTTGGGTTGGGTTAACAGTGCCCGAGCTCGGGTGAACAGTACCCGAGCTGATTTTTAGAAAAATCTGATTTTCTGATTTTTAATCTCCTCTCCTTCCTTTTATACTATTTCTAAAATCGGAAACGAACTTCCGACGTTAATAACTTTCGCGTCCGACGTCCTATTCGAACGCATGACGTGTCCACGAATTCGTATCGATGAGCTCTACGACTTTCGTGAAGGAAGTTTTCACAACCGAGCGACGGAATAAAAGTCGATCTATACGTTGCGGTAACGTTACGTTTTCTAATTAAACGATCCGAGAACGTTTCCGTTTTCGTTTCGAAATGTCGCAAACCTCCAATTGTCGTCTTGAATTAATTTCACAAGTTTAACACTTTGAAAATACTCGACATTTAGTTTTTAAAAATTCGGGTTATTACATGGTCTATATTAATTAAACGAGTTGCTAGCTAGCTAGTGAACAAATAATGCAAAATTTAATTTGGATGTGTTTGAAGCCTTAATTAGAATAGTGTTCGGTTAGAATTTCATTTGGAGTATAGGTAGGTATTGCTGAGATATGGTCTACGTTTATTTTTGAACAAACTATACACGTTATAATATATAAAACCTAGTTTAGATGGATTGTGTAGGCATATTCAAATTTGGACTATGTAATTAACTAATTAACAACGGCACTGATCGAATTGCTAATTAAACCAGCTTTCCGTCCAAAATTAAGATCCAAAAAGCAGCGACAGCGGCTCCTAATTAAGTCCTATCATGGCCGGCTTATCTCCACGGTCTGATTGGGTTTGTGGTTACTTTATATGATAAAATTAGGAAGGAGATAGCTAATTAGTACATTATTACCCCCTAATATTCCAACAAGCTCGAATCATGCAAACACAAGGTTCGGGGCTCTTGAACTACATATCTTCATATGTGGTTGAGCTTAATTTTAGATTCATGGAATTTGAAATAAAAGATTATGAAATATTTTCTCTCGAGTTCTTTTATTGATTACCTTCTCGTTCTAGATCACAGGAATAACGAAGAACAAGGAGCGAAACTAATATCATTAGTTTCTGATCAATACGTTGTTTCTGTGATCTAATTATTTTTGATTGATTCACTAAAACTTAATTGAAGCCGGTGACAAACACATTGGAGAGATTGATTAGAATTCTTAAGAAGAGACTGCTACATAGCTTCCTGTAAAGTTGGTAATTAGCAAGAAGCAATGGCTCAAGCCCCTTCAGCTCCTCCAATGGGTGTTTCTCATGCTGCGCCTGCAAAGCCTCAAAGTAAATACTGACTCTCTTTTTCCATGCATGCAATTAATTGATCATGTTAATTGGGTGATTTTTACAGCCAAATTCTCTTTTTCATGCATTTATAACTTGATCATTTTGTGACGAAATAAGACATCTATAGTTTAACCAGTGATTTATGGTGCAAACGTCAGAGAGCGAGGTGAATAAAAATCATAAAAATGCACCCTTCAACCACTTAGTAGCCATATTGATCTGTCTTTCGTAGCCACTTACAGGTTTTTCCTTGTTGTAATTTAGTCTTTCGTATAAAAAAAACCACCTTAATATGGTTACTATCTGTACTATGTAGCTAGACTAAGTAGTACGAGCTCATTTTCTGCTTAATGAAGTGAAAAGTTAATAAAAACTACCATATCACGAAACATGCATGATCATGAAATTGATATTTGAATACGAATCTTCTAAGGATGCGAATTTCTCTGTTTGTGCAGAGGATTCAGGTGTGGCGAAAGGTAATTGTTGGACGTTAATTTGGATTATATTTTATTAACAGAAAGATATAATTCTCACAAATTAATTGCTAATCCTGTCACTGCCTAATAGTTTTGTCAACGAATACTGCGGGTTTAATCAAAGCATGGGAAGACAGCGAGAAGGCAAAACTGGAAAATAAGTAAGCGTCAAATGTTTATGCTAATCCAAATTCATGCCATTTCGCTAAATCTTCCTAGCTGGTGAATAGTAAAGAGTCGTGTGTGTGTATGTTTACTTATCCTGTTAATCTAAGCAAGTATATAAGCCTGATTTGTATTTTTTTTTGGATTTAAAAGGGCAAATAAAAGAATATCTAATGTTGGAACGTGGGAGCGAAGCAAGCAAGCAAGTATTGAAGCGCAACAAAGGAAGTATGAGGTAACTCATGTATATGAATAAAACTAATAGGCTCATGTAAGAGGTAACATATATGAATATGAGGTGTGCTAGAGAGCCATAATATAACGCCAAATTCGGCGCCGCATCCTACATGACATGTTACGTTACAATGTCATATCAAGAATTAAAATTATATAAAAATATCATTTTAAATAAAAGACAATCATATCATTGTTAATCCAACGATTATAAATTATTATAAAAATATTTTTTGTTCTTCTTATCATTTCTTCTTTTTCATCACAGTAATACTTCTAAAATACAATTTAAAAAATTGAAATTTATGAAAATATGCTTTAAATATATATGTGCACGCGTGAAATATATATATATATATATATATACAATATATATATGTAAAAATATATTTATTTTTAAATTTCAGACGATGTAAGATAATTACAACATTTATATTTAGATGAAAAAATTTGGTAAGATTCTTTTATTTTTTTCTTCTAAAAGGGAATATTATTTTGTTAGAGTATAATCGATTTAAGGGGATATATAAGGTAACAAACGTTATTTTTTCTAGAGTATACATATCTTAATTAATATTATATTTAATATAATTATGTTGATGATAATCTTTCTAGTGACAAATATGAAATATGTCAAGATTTATCACTTTCTTATATGATTATTTACATTTACGATTAATTAATGACTATAATTATCATATAAGCACCTCACAGACACACACGCATATATATATATATATATATATATATATATATATATATATCGCCCGCACACACACACACATATCTATATATTTTAAGCATACTTTGTATATATCGTATTTTTATTACATTTTGAAAAAAATAAATTATATAAAAAAGAGCTACAATTTTTTATATATAATAATCTAGAGTTGTTGGATTAAGAATGATAAGATTGTTTTTTCATTTAAAAAAACATTTTGTGATTATTGTAATTGTTGATATGATAAACGAACGTGGCATGCCACGCCGAATCTGGCACCATAAAACATTTTTCATATGAATATATAGGATTTTAATTGGGTTCTTGATAGTAAAGCATATATCGATCTAGTCATCAAATTAAAGGCTATGCTTTTTTATTTTAATAATAAATGTCTTGTTGGCCAGGAGAAACTAGAAAAGAAGAAGGCATTGTACTTTGAGAAGATGCAAAATAAAATAGCTGAACTCCATAAGGAAGCAGAAGAGAAGAGGATGCTGGTCGAAGTTGCAAGAAAGGAAGAATGCCAGAAGGTAGTGGAGATGGCTGAGAAATACCGTGCAACTGGGCATGCACCGAAGAATAAAATCTTACCTTGTTTTCACCCTTGAACAATTTACTTTTCTAAAATCTATGAATTTACTTCAGTAGTCACCGGCTCTTGTCGATCACTAGTGGATATCTGGTATACAACATTTTTGTAATATTGCTAGTGTACGTTGGCATTTGCCTTACATCTCTATATGAGTTAATTTTTCAGATATGCAACGTTATAAAAAGAAAATGTGTTGAATAATATATGTTGATAATGTGTAATTTTCACCGATCAAAGCATAATTCGATCGATCAAATATGTTGATTATGTGTAATTTACAAGTATACATTATCACTGAATGGTGGAGAGGTGATCATGTGTGGTTGAAATGTTTGTCATTTGACCCAAAAAAAGAAGGAAATGTTTGTCAACTGCACCCTATAAAATGAAAAATAATAATCCCTTAGTACGTAGAATGGCTTAATCTTGAGTTTGTATTTACTAGTTTCTTGTAGGGTGACTAGTAAACGATTCTCAATTGGAGGAAATGATGCCCCCCAAGCTGTTATCATTTCTTTTGATTTTTCATTGATGATGTACGTTGAACAGGTTCGGATGTGCTTGAGTGCTTCAATGTTTCCTGAAAACGTAGAATTGCCTGGATAATGATTCTTTTGTCAACCTCATTAGAGTTAATTGTTAAGAATGATTTTGCGATCACCAATTAAAGAGTTGTCCTATTTCTTGAAACAAAGTTGTGATGCAAGCTAGCTAGCTCGGCAAAAAGTCCTTCCATCGGGTGATCGTTTTAGAAATAGTAAAATTTGTATCTATATAGAGTTAATCATCTATATATGAAACAACTAAAGCTTATGTGGATATCCCATTTGTGAAAGACCAATTCAAGAAAATTATCTACCTTTTGAGTGTATATTCTATTTTTAGTACAACTATATCAGTATCTGATCCAAAAGAAGTGGAACTTTCTTCACGTGTCTTCCATTCACCTTGCAAATCACCATCTCCGCTCATTGATCGACCTTCGTTCTACCTTTGGCAATTACAAGTAAAGGGTGACAGGTGAAACAACAAATATCCGAGCTCGTTCAATCTTGAAAAGAATTCAGTAGAGATTGAACTTGCGCGGTTTCTTGCTGAAGACTCAACATCCTTGTTGCTTTGATTCCTTATTTTCTTTCGTTAACGAATAGGAATCACTCTGTTTTGTTCATCTCTTGATTGTCTGTGACTACTAGAAAAATGTCGTTCATTGGAACCCAGCAGAAATGCAAGGCGTGTGATAAGACTGTTCATTTCATTGAACAAGTATCTGCAGATGGCGTTCCCTATCACAGAACCTGCTTCAAATGCAGTCATTGCAATGGACAACTGGCGGTAGGTTAACTATACATATGTCACATTTTATGTATTGTTTGATCTGTTTCCTTAACTTCTATAGTTGATTTTGCTATGTAACGTCGTGAATATCGAGTAAGTTTCTCTCGTTTGACTTGGCAGCCTCTTAACATACGTAACATGTTTTGGCTAGTATATATAATCGAAATTACAGGCTAAAAATTTTAGGACCAGAGACTATTGATTTCCAGACTCAGATTCTGTTCTTCATGAAAGAAGTTAATAGATAAGTTAGACAATACAGCTAGTTTGATCAAAAAGCAAAAAGAATGATGTAGCTGCGTTGTGTTGTGGTTATAGATGAGCAGCTACCATTCCATGGAGGGATCTCTATACTGCAAGCCTCATTTCGAGCAACTCTTCAAGGAAAATAACTTTAAGAAACCTCCATCAGGTACTTTTCTCTAAATGGAGTAGGAAAATTTGTTAAATCTTGCTTGGCCGGGTTGAGCTAAATATTGATGTATTTTGTTTCATTGTGATTCAGGTGGAAAGACAAACGAAATGCTGGTACACTTTTTATCAGTTTGATCCAATATCATTGGCATCGCATACCTATATAGATTATATATGTTGGTCCAACAAAATTTTATACATTAAGTTTTCTCTTACATATGTACACAGACTAAGGCCCCTAGCAAATTGTCCTCCCTGTTCTCTGGGACTCAAGACAAATGTGCTGTCTGCACCAAAACTGTTTATCCCTTGGAAAAGGTTTGAATCCTATCTATATCTTTTCTATGAAATCTACATCAAGTTCTGTAATTATAATCGGTTCTTGGGGATGAACTGTAACTCTGACGAGTACATAAGATCTAGTATTGGAAGAGAGACTCATACTGATTCAGAACCGTGACATTATTTGGAACAGGTTACTATGGAAGGAGCGTTTTACCACAAGAACTGCTTTAGGTGTAACCATGGGGGTTGCTTCCTCTCACCCTCAAACTGTGCTGCTCTAGATGGCATTCTATACTGCAAGCACCACTTTGCTCAGTTGTTCAAGGAGAAGGGCAGCTACAGCCACCTCACCAAGACTGCTTCTCTGAAGAAAAATGCAGCTCCATTACCCGAGCCAACTCCGGCGGAAGAGGCAGAAGCACCAAAGAAGGACGCAGCAGCCGAAGCAGAGCCCCCGGCAGAGGAGTCACAAGAGCAATAGTGACAAAATTGCCCCGTCTGAACCCAAAATAGCTAGCATCACTACGTCGATTGTTCCAGGCTTTGGGAGATAGATATGGTTTTTTTTTTGACATGTTACATCTTCCTTTGGGAAATTTAAATTGTTGTCGAGTTGAGTTCAGTACAAAAATTTAAAAGGTTCTTATATATGGTCTGTTTCCATCAAATGGCTCTAAATACGTCCATGCAAAGTAGAAAATCTTCACGGAGTAAAATTCATAAAAGAAAACTCACTTATAAACGAAATGGAATCAAACACCAAATTTGAATGTAACACCTAGGGCTGGGCGCGGGTTCAGTCCGGGCTATTTTTTTCAGGGCCCAACCCCGGTCCGGTTGTAGTATGACGGGTCGGGCTTTGTTCTTAAAAAATCAGGGCACGGGTAAAACCCGGACCGGTATCATCCGGGCCGAGCCCGTCCGGTTTTCCGGGCCTAACTCTGTTTTTAGTTATGTTCCAGTGTCATTGTATTCATTCTATAAGTTTAGAATCACTTACGAAAGCCAATTACATAATGACACCTAATGTCCCGGGTTTCCGAATTTTTTTGTTTAAGGATTTAAAGACCCGGGACCGGCCCAGACATAACAAAACCCGACTCATTTATCATATGACAACACACGAGCCCGAAAAAAACCCGTCCGGTTTTTTTTTCTTCTTCGGGCTTTTTGCCCAGCCCTAGTAACACCTGGCTTCAAATTAACCCTTCAAGGCTTCAAATTAACCAACACTGGCCAGGGTTAAATCTGAGTATATCACTAGTGGGTGAATATCAATTTATTTCTAGTGACGCGGTTCCTGACACAACCCTTCCCTGCACGGATTAGTAAAAAATCTACATCATCCTCTCCATTAGTCATTTACAGGGAAAGATAAAAAGTTTATCCCCAAATAAAATCCAGAATATGAGTGGGCCTTGAGAGTTGAGACTAGGAAGTAAATGTGATTTGGGGTAACTATATTTACTCCAGTAAATAGTAAAAACACAGAATGCTTTCACCCATTTCACAATGCACAAATACTAAAAATCATATTTAAGCTATTTTATCAAAGATTATTTTGGGTTTCTTTCTAAAATCCTACACTCTAATACCCTAAACCATAAACCCTATACAATAAAATCTCATACCCTAAACCCTAAACTCTAAACTCTAAACACGAAATTCTAGTTCAAAATTATCAATACACATGAAGGTCATTTCACAAATAATAATAAAAATATAAAATTATAATTTTGGTGTAATAAATCCATATGTCAAAATATAACAGGTAAGGAGGACCATTGGACATTGTCACTTGGTTCTCCGGGAGCATTGAAATTTTTTTTCTTATATGTAACTAAACTTTTGTCATTTTCACCGTGTGGAGAAATTTTTCAATACTCCCGGAGGACCATGTGACAATGCCAGTGATACTCCTCACCTATTATATTTTGATACGTAGATTTATTACACCAAAATTATAATTTTACATATTTTTATTATTTGTGAAATGACCTTCATGGGTATTAATGATTTTGAACTAGAATTTCGAGTTTAGAGTTTAGGATTTAATTAAAGTATATAATTTTAGAGTATAGAGTTTAGGGTTTAAGATTTAAGGTATATGGTTTAGGGTTTAGGGTATTAGAGTATAGGGTATATGGTTTTAGAAAGAAACCTAAAATAGTTTTTTTTATGATGAAAATAATTCATTCTAGAGCCAAGGAAATCAAATACTCCACACATCCAATTGCTACCACATCACGATAGACAAGTATTTATGGTCTTTCAATTTTGCAGAGGTGGTAGCAATGGATTTGAAGTTTTTGTGTGAAAAATGCAAAGAGTTATGCCGAGATTGTGGATTGTTTGGACATGGTGGAAGAACTTGTGATCGAGGCTTGTGTAAGACGTGGGCAGTCGTAGAAGGTGCATGGCCGGAAGCGGAGATTGGAGCATATGTGTAGTCGGCGGCGCTAGTTTTGGGCTCGGCTCCTTCTCCGATTTTTCAGGCGGGAAACCATAATTCAAAATGAGGGTTGACTGAGATGGATGATGGTCAAAGCAAGCAGAGTTTGACCAGGGTTTCTATTGGGCCTGAAGTGGATTGCAAGGGTGCTGGGCTAGAAACACCTCCTGGGTCTATCACTGTTGTTGATAAATCAATTGGTGCTAGGCCGGTGTCTTTCATTGGGCTCTTGAAATCATTCGAAAGAGTGGTGACACCCCCAAATGAAAAAAGAGTGAGGCCGATTTCACCGCCGGCAGGGGAGAGGGCAAAGAGCCTAGGGACCGCTAAGTTGGGACGCCCTCTCGAAAGTCAAAATAAGAAGCTTAAAACCAAAGAGAAAACCAACAAGGAGACGTTAGAGCCTTTGGTTTTGAGTTATCAAGTGTGAGTGCAAACTCCAAGCCCTAGCTCTAAGGGCAAGGATAAAGTTTAATTTTGTTTTTGTTTGGTGTTTCTTTATTTTGTTTTTGGTTTTGTATTTTGTTTTCTAGTTTTTCTTTTTCCGTTCTTTTTCCATTTGGCATGTATTGGGTCTTTGGCTTTCCTTGTAGTGTTCATGGGTTGTTAGGCGTCGTGCTTCATTGCTAAATTAGGGTGCTTACTACGTGTCCTCTTGGTTTTGAGTTTCTTTTTAAATAACCTCAAAATAGTCTTTGATAAAATAACTTAAATATGATTTTTTTAATTAAATCATAAGTATCAAATAATGATTGGAAATTGGTACCGCTAGACATTGCTACGTGTTTCTGTGAGATGACTAAAAAATTCTTCACGTATATGTTAATTATACCATTGCGTAATATAATTAGCTGGACATTGTCACGTGGTGAAACTGTCATGTGGTGCTGCGGGTATACAGAATAATTAATCAAAGAAACACAACTGTGGTTCATTTTCGTTCTCCCAGAACTGCCACGTCGCTCTCCGGCGGATAAAACTCTCTGAAGCTCCCACTATCTTTCACAGAGCTCAAAAAGCCTCTCAAACCCACTACTCTACTTATCTCCGAATGTCCTTTAACGCCTCCCTGATAAGAGCCTAGCTCTCTTCCTTCATCTATCAAACAACAAAATGGATGGCTTCTCTCTCACCCTTACTACCCACACCCCTTTCTTTACTAACCGAACTCGTTTTCCTTCACTTTCAAGAACACCAATCCCACTTTTCCCTCCAAAAACCAACTTTATTGTTCTCAGCTCCAAAGATGACCCAAAGCTCGACCCTTTGGACCAAATGGAGCTCAAGTTTGGTCGCATGATTGGTGAAGACCCAAAACTCACACTTGCCAAGGTCCCATTTTTATCTCTCTTAACTGTTAGATATGTGTTCTTGAATTTGCATTGGTCTAGTTGTGTGTAATTTATGTTGGGACTTTTGTTTACTTTTGATTTTGGAATGTAGATATTGGGTAGGAAAGCAAACCCAGAAGCTAGTTATATGGATATAGAGAAGAGCTTTTACAAGAACAAGGGTAAGATAGTTGAGATAAAGGAGGTACCTTTTGGTGTACCCAAGAATGCTGAGGCAGATAAACCCTTGGAGGGTTTGGAATTGGGTAGACCTGTGGTGCCAAAGAAAGTTAAGTCATCTCCTTTGGATGGTTTGAACTTGGCTCGGCCGGTGCCGAAGAAAGGAGTTAAATTTGAGGTTGATGATAAGCCAAGAGGTTCTGAGGTTAGGAAATTGAGTCGACCTGTTGCACCCAAGGCTGTGGAGAGTAGTAAGGGGAGTGTTCCTAATGTTATTTTGAGGAAGCCAAGTCTGTTTAGTGAGGATGATGTTGATGACACAAGGCCTAGGCTGAGGATTAAACCGAATTTGTCATTGAAGATGAGGATTGAGCAGCCCAAGGAGCAGTTTAGTGATATGACATTGTTGAGAAAACCTGAACCGGTGATTGTTGATGACAGTAGTGAAAAGAAACAAGAGGAATCATCGAGTAATGTAGGTAGCAATGTTACTGGTGATGTGGCATTGTTGAGGAAACCCAAGGTGGAGAATGTAAATGGAAGTAGTGAAATGAAACTAGACCAATTTAGTAGTGTAGATACAAAAGTTATTGGTGAAGCAGAAATGGAGATGTTGAATGAAGAAATCAATAATGAAGTTACTGGTTTCACTCTACTGGAAAAGCCCAAATCACTGAGTATTGAAAAAGGAGTTGAAATTGATGATGAGGAAATTGAGCAAAAAAAATCTACTGTTATTGATGATACTGAGAATAATGTCTCGAAAGATTTATCTGAGGTTACTGCTTCAAGCAGTATAAGAAGACCCAGTCTCGGAGAATCCATCGATGGCACACTTACAGAGATTCCCAGCCAAACAGATGATTACCCTATAGGTACCACTCTATGTTGCATTATAGATTTCATTTAGCTTGAACTTTCAAATTGATACGGTGCTTGAAATTTTAAGGATTACAGCCACATAAGCAGAGCTCTGTGGTGTCCAGTAAGGAAATTGCTGAGGATCAAATGTCTAGTACAAGTGCACCTGTTTCTAATGTTGAACTTTCTGTAGATGCTGCTCTACAAGGAAAACCAAAACGGTAAGCAAAGTCAGTTTTGGCATTTGTTTCTCCCACTATTATTAAGTTGTTGCTTTGGTTTGATTAACTGGACCTAATCTTATAGGTTGGACCAACCCGTGAAAGAGGCACCTGCGAATACAGAAAGTATTGCTGTTGAGCTTGAAAATCCTCTTTCTACATCTCCCAGTGTACTAACTCACATTCAAATGAGTTATTTTTTACATTTATTTTGTGCTATTACGAAGCTTCATACTCTACAAATTTGTAGGGGCATGAAGATGATGATTGGATTGCAGCTGAAGAATTGGTAAAGAGCGGAAATAGGGGAGACGTAGAACTTATAAGTGCCAGCACCAGAGGTTTTGTTGTAAGTAAACTTAAGATACATTGATTTTTATGTGGCTTTTCCTTGAAAAGTCTAGATCGTTTCAGTTTACTTTTCTGAAGTTTGATTTGTCCTTTATTTCAGGTTTCTTTTCGCTCTTTAGTAGGTTTTCTGCCATACCGTAATCTGGCTTTCAAGTGGAAATTCTTAGCTTTTGAGTCATGGCTAAGACGAAAGGGTTTAGATCCGTCCTTGTACAGGCGAAATCTTGGAGTTATTGGAAGCTATGATGTCACAAACAAGATCAATCCAAACCTAGAAAATGATGCTATAGTAATTAAAAATGAGGGAGAAGTTACACCGGATATGAAACTGGAAGAACTTCTTGGGATATATGACCAAGAAAAAATCAAATTCTTGTCATCATTTGTTGGCCAGGTCTGGAGAACTGGTGAACATTAATGATTGTTGATTTTAACTGTAGTCTTAACAAATCTTAATATTTCCTACATTTGGATTTTAATGATTTTGAGAAACCTAACTTTGCAGAAAGTCAAGGTAAATGTGGTATTGGCCAACAAAAAATCTGGGAAACTTGTATTTTCAGTGAAGCCAAAAGAGAAGGAAGAGTCAATCGAGAGAAAAAGAAGTCTCATGGTGAGAAGCTACATCCAATTTTTATGATGCATTTTTATTGTTCTTTGTCCTTTCAGCATTCCATTTTTTCTTAAATTGCTATGTTTAGCTGAAAACTATCTCCTTTTCTGCATTATGATATTTCTCTGTTGTTGATAATTATATGGGTGGAAAAGGACAGGATCTTTTGATAGTGTCTATTCAAATTTGCGACGATAAGCTGTACTCTCTAGTTAGAAGTTGGAAATGAATTGGGTGGTTAGATTTCAACTAAAAAGTTTTGTTTAGTGAATTTATAAATCATAGATTCATTTTTTAATGGGAACAAAAGCCGTTATCCTAAAATTTGGACTTGCTTCTTTATCAGACAAACTTTTAAGCTCTTGGAAAAAAGTATTATATGGGTAGTTCTCAAATAACCAAACTGTAATCTTATCCTTAAGATTATTAAGTTATTGAATGCCTTTTTTCTCAGCTTATTGTGTACAAAAAGAGTATGTAGTCTTCAGTTTCTTACACCCATTTTTCTGGCAGGCAAAACTTCAAGTTGGCGATGTCGTTAAATGCTGCATCAAGAAAATTACTTATTTTGGTGTTTTTGTTGAGGTAACTAAATTGGTTTCCACTTATTTTATTGGAACTGGAAACATTGTTTTGATATGGCAGTTTGGTTCCATGATGAGGGTTCTGCATTGGTGATGAACTTGTTCAAAAAAAAATTGTTGATAAATTGGCATGGGCAACTGCATCATCTCTTTTGAGTTCCATGCTTTTTGGATATTTGCATCAGCGTAGATGTCCATGGAGCCAAGTCTGGGTGACCTAGATTTCAAGAACCCCTTACCAATCATATTGGCCTACCTTCTTGTGAATTTGATTTAGGTTGAAGGAGTGCCTGCACTAATCCATCAGACTGAAATATCTTGGGATGCCACTTTGGATCCTTCTTCTTACTTTAAAGTTGGACAGGTAATTTGCTCAATGATCTACTGTTGCAAATGTACTTCTGTTTGTTTGGGTCTGGTGTTGCTCAAATTTTTGACTAGTCTCGTAATCAAGGCATGAATAAAACAAATCTTCATTGAATAAAAGCTGTCTTATTTATTAGAAAAGAGAAAGATAAAGGTCAGTCTTATTTCTTCATTCTTCTGTGCCTTCTTGGTTGAACTTGGTCTTTTCTCTAGGTTCTATGCAAGTTTCCTGTGATACTTTTTTCTGTGAATCTGGATTAAGTGGATTTACATATAAATTGATAAAAAAAAAATCTTTCTAATCTCAGATTGTCGAGGCAAAAGTTTACCAGCTGGATTTTGCACTTGAACGTATCTTCTTGTCATTGAAAGAGATTATGGTAATGTATATCTACCTTTTGGTTTTGCAAATTTCTGTTTAGATTAAGGAGATGTGTGTTTACTAAGAAAGTGTGTCGTATTTTTGGCAGCCAGATCCATTGATGGAGACATTGGAGTCTGTGGTTGGTGATAATGAGATCCTGGATGGGAGATTAAAAGCAGCAGAAGCAGATACCAAGGTAATTTCTTTTTACATGTTATTTTTGAACTACTGGTTGGGTTAAATGATCATGGTTCTGTACTACACAGAGCATACTTGTGATGTGTAGCATCATCCTCACTGTGAATAATAGAAAAATTGCTTAACAAATCATATCACAGAATAAAGAAGTTTTAATGCTGAAAATTTGGGTGGCATTGGGTTTGAAAATGATTGGGCAAGGAAAACCGATTTGGATGTAACATCCCACAAAATGTTTTATAAATTCCTCTTCTCTTTGTCTTACAGTCATTAGTTTTGTGGCAACATGCTTTAGTATGGAGTAGCATTGGCTATTGCCATCTAATTTGCATTTCTTCTTTGTAATTTCACTAGTCATATGTGAACTATACAGAAGAAACCTGTATCATCTATATGTAAACTCTCCGGTAACTTACTTGGGCATACATGAAATTGCCTTTTATCTTTGGTATCTGATTCTAAAATTTTGACAGTGGGACGATGTAGAATCTCTAATTAAAGAGCTGGAACAGACTGAAGGAATCCAGTCTGTATCAAAAGGTCGTTTTTTCTTGAGCCCAGGATTAGCTCCAACATTTCAGGTGTGAGAAGTTTTTTAATATGGCACATTGATATTTTTCTACAAGGTGTAGGTGTCATACTGTTTCCTAATATTTCTCTGTATTCCACCTGTTTATACCATTTCCAACACTGACCTAGAGCTTACTTAGTCACTTACTAGTTACTACACACAAACAAAATGCTTGTGTTATGCATCGTTCTTCTTGATCAATTGTAAGAAAAAAAATTGGTCTAGCTTTTAGTATCTAGATTTTTCTCCACTGACTCTTAGATATAGATAAATTCTTATTTTGTCAAACTGAAGTATCTGCTTCTAATCAATTTTCTCACTTCAGGTTTATATGGCGTCCATGTTTGAGAATCAGTACAAGTTACTTGCTCGGTCTGAAAATAAAGTTCAAGAGGTAACTTAGCAGGCTTTACTAATTTCAGTGATTAGACCCAATAGATCTCATACTTTTAATAAATTAATAGCTTAATCAGCAAAAGTTAGAACTTAATCTAATGATTTATCTTGAAAGTCATAACAAAATGATTCCTGCTTTCCTGCTCATTAAGTCTTCTTTTGGAACAGCATATTGAGGACTTGAATAGATTACTCTTGCAATAATGTCTAGAATGTCGTGCATTATTGTGCTTTAACTCATTTTGTTTTACCTTCTACTATTCTTTTTTCTTTAGGACAGTACCCGATCATCTTGTTTTAAAAATACATTTTAAACTTTTAAGGCACTTATTTTCAGCCCTGACTGTAGTAAATAATCAATTATTGATTACATCACTTCTGGCAGGTAATAGTTCAAACATCACTGGACAAAGAAGAGATGAAATCTGTGATTCTAAGATGTACCAGCAGAGTAGGCTAGTCCTTTCTTGTTTTCTAAATCGTAAGCTTCAAGAACGCAGGTTCAAGACCAGTATCATGAGAAATTTTTGTAAAATGTAGAAACAGCAGATGGTGAGGATCAAAATTGTAATATCCTACGGGTTGTACAGACAAAAGGCTTCTGTAAATCCTCCATGCTTTATGAAAAATCACAACCAATACAGGTAATTCATAACACCACGAATTACTGAAGTTAAAGTTGTTAGTCTGTCCATTTTGTCATTAGATCATGAAGTTATGCTACCACAAATTGGTCTGAAGAATGTATTTCACTTTTAGGCTTTTAGCAACCCTGCAAGCGTCTGAGAAGTTAACAGTGCTAAGGAGTTATTAACCTTTTGCTGTCTGTTTTGATCCATGTAAAGTATTGCTAAATTTCTTTCCCAAAATCACGCCCAGTTTGTATAAAAGGAAGACTTTTACTATGGGCGCAATCACAGTACAGTGTATAATAAAAATGTTGCTTTGTTTCACTTCATAATATTTTAGAAGGTGTTCTACGGCGCAATCACAGTACGATATATTGTTTTCTACGGCACAAAACCACTTTGTGCTGATACGCATCAATTAACGACATCAATATCCGCATATAAAAAGTTCGACTTCGAATCTCCCTCTTATTCCTATTATGAAAGATAACACCAAAAATTTAGAGCCAAAAGACAGAAAATCTAATATCTGCTGTACCTAAAAAAAGAAAAAGAAAATCTAATATCCGCAGAGCCAGGTCCACATTATATACGGCATACGCAAATGTACAACTGTAGAAGTAACTACCTGGAGTCCTGGACAAACTTCAACGTCGTACCCTCTCAACTTTGACCCAGAAACAGAATCAATGCCTCCTTTCCGTTATTGAGTAGTTGTTGTGTCGTGTCGTGTCTGCTGCTACAATCCATTGGGTCACGAACCATGTGCTTCTTTTGGTACCCTCTTTGGCCCCAAGACTTGAAGTGCAAGTGCCACTTACTCCAGCTCAGAAGCAACTCCCATCTTCCTCCCTCTTAATTTCCCTCGCTCATATTTCTTTCAATGCAAATGAGCAAATCAATGATAGTCCTTTAAACCCTGAAGCTCTGACATTTCTTTACTGCTGCTGCTACCTCTTCTTCTTCTTCTGATCGTTGTTGGCTTATTAATGGGTATGGGAACAAGCACCTTTGTTATCAGATGGATCAACTTTCTCACCATGGTAAATGTTATGCACTTTTGCTTAATCCCATTTCTGTTGTGTATCACTATAGTTTTATCATAAACATTGGGGAAAGCTGGTTTGTTTTTTTGTTTTTTTTTCAACTCCGGTTTCTGGAAAGCTATCTCTCAAGTGATTGAGTGGGTTGTTTAGCACATCTGTTTACTCTGGGGCATCTGGGCTCTAATGCTCAATGCCTGTTTTGGTGGCTCTTAAGTTTGATCCCCCTGTTGTTCTTTAGCTGAACAATGGGAAAAGAATGGTGCTTTAAGGCCAGTTATCTCCCAAATGACTAAATGGGTTGGTTAGGATTCTTGTTCTTTTTCTGGGTTGTGATGCTCAATGACTATTTGGGAGGCTCTTGGGCAACTTTGTTGATTTCCGCCACTGTGTTTCTTTCTTACCATTGATCTTGATAGTGCAATGTTCTAAAAGAAATTTCTATCTTTTAAAATTTGCCCAATTTATGATTTTTTTCCTATGGATTTGGTAATTATTCTACTCAGTCCTTTGGTTTTAGGCTTTTAGCTCCTGTATTTAGATTGTTGTAGAAATCCTGTTCAAATTCGAATTCTTGGCAAGCCAAGTAACGAGCAGCTCTAGTTGATGAGTGCAATAAATGAAGAAAGAAGGAACCTTTATGAAATTTTGTTCGCTGGTGACCGGGTAGTGGGTTGAATGCTATCTAATTGTATTCACCATGCAGCTATTAGCAATTGCTGTGGTACTTTTCGGAGTATGGATGAGCACTCATCATGATGGCTGTCGGAAATCCCTCACCATCCCTGTTTTAGCCATTGGTGCTGTCATTTTTTTGGTGTAAGTTCTGCTCTATCCATCACCTGAATTTTTATGCATTGTCGTATTTCCAATATTAAGAGTTTATCTATTTTAGATAACACTACATGCACTTTTGTCTTTGATTGATAGATCTATAATCGGGTTCTTGGGCGCGCTGAAAAGAAGCTCCATACTGTTATGGATTGTATCCTTTCTAGAATATGGTTCAATGTGTTTGAGAAATTACTTTTGCAATTTTTCCTTCACTTTTATGTACAGTATCTGATTCTGCTGTGCATCATCTTGGTGGGAATCCTGGTGTTCACAGTATTAGCGTAAGTGATAGCATGCTGTAGCTCAATGTTTATGTGACTCAAGTCTGGTAGTTTACGTTTCATTATCTTATATATTTCTGCATCATGAGTGGAAATTCTTCAAAAAATGTACTTACAAGGAGAAACATTTCATGCTTGGCTGCAATTTGAATTTTGTCATGAACTTCTGAATTTTAGTTGCAAGTTGCAACTGTTGTTTACAATTTTACATGTCTTTCTTAATATGCTTTGTGGTGGAGCATAAGATTCTTGCATGCTACTGCAATGTTATTGAGCAAATGGTGTAATAATTTTCTGTACATCACACATAGCTTCATAATTTGAAATATAGCTCACGCATAAATGGTTGTCACTAGCTGGCTTACACCAATTCAAAATATGCTCCTCAATAGCTTAATTTCATTCTTTCTGTTTAAATGTCACCAGGACTGCTCACTTTGTCTTCTTCATATCACTTGCAGGTTCATTGTCACAAATAATGGTTCTGGTCATAGTGTTGCAGACTTGAGGTAACACGTCATGGATGCATTTTCCATCGTCACAGTATTTTCTGATCCTTCATCCGTATTTTTAGTTGGACGCATTACTCATTTGTCTGTCTACTATTGAACTTAGTATGAGCATAAAACTGGTTTCAGTTTTATTTTGTTAGGAGAAAACATCTTATTTCTTAATCCTTTTTTCTCTTTTAGTTGTTTTATGCAAGGAGTGCTAAAATTGGTATGCTGGTGGCGATTAATATAACTCTTGTCTGTTCAGGTTCAAGGAGTATCAACTCCAGGATTACAGTTCATGGTTTCTAAAAGAAGTGAGTTTCTTTTGCAATTAGCAGCATAAATAGTGATATGGGGTGTCACCTCCAACTTTTTCATGCATTTGTTGATATTAGTTATTCATCTTGTTTTAGTTGAACAATACCCATAACTGGAAGCACCTAAAAGGCTGTCTTGTAAAATCCAATGATTGCAATAACCTGTCAAAGAAGTATAAGGTTCACATCTGAACTTGTTTTGATTAAACCTTCCTCTCCCCTGATATCAATTATTATTTTCTTATGTTTCCTTTTCTTGAGACTTGATTGGATGTTTCCACTTGCTGGTTGCAGACTCTCACGAAATACAAATCGGGTAAGCTGACCCCTATTGAGGCTGGTTGCTGTCGACCACCATCTGAGTACGTGCCGAATTTGGATTTTGACTATTGCTTCTTTTGTTCTTTCATGCATTCCAATGAAATGCCAAATGAGAATCCAACGTTTTCTTGTTGATATCAGATATATTTTTTTTCTTGAGTGAGTCTCTAATAAGGTTCTTAAGTAAGGCCTTGAAAAATTGATTCTGACTATATTGACCACTGACAACTAAAGTATTGAGATGCATCCCAGTTGTCCATATATGATCTAACAAAGAAGTCCCCATCTCAAGACCTTTACAGAGATTTCAGTTTTGTTAGCTTCTGTCGGTTACATATTTATAATGATTTATCTTTAGGAGTAAGAAAGCAAATCCCCAAAGCCTCAGGAGTGGTTCTTTTTCGCCTGTAATTATATCTGTAACTCATTGCAGACATATTTAGTGTATATGCAGTTTGCTTCGGACTATTAATACTCCAAATTACTGATCTTACCAATTCTTTAATTCACGTGTACTCCTAGATGCGGTTATCCTGCTGTTAATGCCTCATACTATGACTTGAGCTTTCATCCAGTCAGTTCAAACAAGGACTGCAAACTTTACAAAAATGCTCGGGACACCAAGTGCTATAATTGTGATTCCTGCAAGTAAAGATTTGATACTGTCTCATTCTTGTTTTCATATCTTTTTTTCTGTTTCCCTCTATAATATTTCTCATTGGCATTTACAACAATGTTTTTAAAGGGCTGGAGTTGCACAATACATGAAAACTGAGTGGAGAGTGGTTGCGATTTTCAATGTTGCTCTATTTGTTGTATTGGTAAGGCCCTCTCTCTCATCTACTCAACATAGTTGTTGAGTTCTCTTCACCTGATCACAAAATCTGTTGTACATTAAAATGTTTGAAGTATTGAAATGACTTCACAAAGTCAGCGTAATGACCTTGATGGCAAAGGGAATTAATGTTCTTCACTTATACTGTGTTTCTCGTTGAGGCCTCTTCAATAACCCCCTACAATATTTTATTGTCAATTATTTCCTGCAAGGCTTGACGTCTTGAATGTTGACATTGAATATTCATTTTGTTCTGCAATGCCAGTCTCTGATATACTTTGTGGGCTGTTGTGCGAGACGAAATGCTGCAAGAGACCGTTCCAAGACATAAAAAGTGGAGATCAACTTTCAGAAGTCCTCTTAGAAAAGAAATAGTGTCCCTGAAGATCCACTAAGCTGTGAGTGATTTTCTCCCATTTCCTTTTCATCTAACGATGAGATGTTCAGTAATGCAATGGGTTAGACCTTCTAGCTAGAGGTTCTCTGTGCCGAAAGTTCTTCAGAACATGTTCTATGATGTATATCACTTTCTTAATTCTTTCAGCTTTCAGGATCAAAATTGATTGCTTATCATGTTCTTAGCATCAATACATATAAGATTTTTGTGTGTATAAATCAGATGCTTCTGGACTATAGATTGAAAGCTGGATAGAATGAAGTTTGCTTTAGTAGCTTTTACAAGTATGTAACTATGTATGCATATTCTGATTTCTGCAGATGGAGCGACAACGTGTCAATGCACATATTTTATTTATGACTAAACAGAGCCAAATAAATGGTACTGGACTACTAGTACCTTATTAAAGCCATTCTGAAATCGAAAACCACAAGAAATATTTAGCCTTAAAGCAATACAGTTCATTTGGATCCCATAGGCATCAATCAAATGTTGACTCTTCAGTAAGTTCAAAGCAGAGGCCAGAAATTGCAGTTTCAGCTATCAAAGCCAGCTCTACAGTGTTGAGAATATATATCTCACATTGGGAATTAACTAATTAAGACAAATCATGTGGGTTTATAAGGAATTGGGTCACTCAATTTATTGCCAATTTGTTTTGGATGTGAATCTCATATCACTTCATCATGGTATCAGAGCGGGTTATATCCACGTGTGAAGTCTAAATGACCACACGGACTCCACATCATCCAAAATGTTTTTCACGTGTATGACTTGAAATTCTCCACACGTGTGGGGACGTGTTGAGTATATATATCCCACATTAGAAATTAGGACATAGCATGTTGGTTTATAAGAGTTTGTATCCATTCATTGTCATTGGTTTTGGATGTGAACCTCATATCACTTTATCACACAAGACCTTCGGAAGCTTCTTCTATTGTGCTAACCCATATTTTGGTTGATATCTGTTTTCGTGAAATCAGGACTAACTGCATTGGTTGCAATTTTCGGAATACTTCTATACCAAGATTCTTGTATAAGCATTCAGAGCTGCTTGTGACACAATGTTTATAGGCCAGTTTCTTGATTCTGAAATAGTATGTTTTCAAGCAACCCCGTTTGGTATGTCTGCAGTAAAACTTCTTTCAATGATGTAGAACCTAAAATCACTGAATATGACTTGGGATAAACTGATGCAACCTAGAATTAAAATTGAAGTCTAAGCTTTATTGGATTCTGAAATGCTGCATATTTCAGAGACGCAAAAGGCCTCGGTGGTGTGATAATTTCATAATTATAAACAGCCAACAAATGGTACCAGAGCCAAGTTAGGCTAGAAAATGCCTTAGCTAAATAGCATCCTAGCTCAACATGGCTCAGATACCACCTGATTGGAGACACTAATATTGTCCTCAGTACATTGTAGAATGTCTTGCTGCTTATAAACTTGGAATTGTTCGTCTTTGTTCGCAATGTGAGTGTTGAGAGTATACATTCCACATGGGAAAATGAGACATAACTTGTGGGTTTATAAGGATTCAGGTTACAACATCTATTGCCAATTGGTTTTGGATGTGAATCCCGAATAACTTTATCATGGTATCAGAGTGGGTTACCCGTGTCCAAGTGTGCGAGGGCGTGTTGAGAGTATACATCCCACATGAGAAAATGACACATAACCTGTGACTTTATAAGAGTTTGTACCACTCCATCCATTGTCAATTGATTTTGGAATTTGAATATGAACCCCATATCACTTTATTATGATATCAAAACATATTACATACGTCCACGTGTAAAACTCAAATGACCACATATATTCCACGTCACCCAAATTGTGTTTGAATTTGCTAGAAATCCTCATGTTCATTGGATCGAGTAAGAATAATGCAAGCAACTTATAACCATTATCATTCTTATTCAATTCAATAGTATTCAACTGAATCCACTGCAAGTGGTTTAGTGAATTACCTTTGTTGAGTGTACTCTGCAACTTGGAGTAGGGCTCGTCAGCAGGTCGGGCCGGGCCTTAGTAAATTTAAAAAAGTAACAACTCAAGCCGGATATTTAAAAAAAATGAAGATCCAAGCCCGCCCATCTAAAGCGGGTCTTTCGGGCTTTTGCGGGCCGGGTTTTGCGGGCTTGTATTAAAAAAAACATAATGCTAGAATTTAAGGGTTTGAAACAATAAAATAATTATTAGAAAACATTCTAAAAAAAAGTCACAAATACATTCTAGTTTCGAAATATTGTTGATCGACACCAGTAGATGTGATCGATATATATATTTAGAGACCATGTAAAAATTCATCCGTTTTGAACATGGTTTGACCGTCCGTACCTACGGTCAACCAAAAAATAGGCGTTTTGACATAATAAAACCCCATTGACCGGGGTTTTGTTAAATGGGTGTCCTCGTTGCGACCATGCACGATCGGTGACAAAAAATTGGTGATTTCAAATATGTAAACAGTTTTTCGCATTCGCATATTGGTAATAGGCCCCCACTTAGGGCATATTAGTATTGTTTTTGGTTTACCGGAAATTCCGACGGTCAAACGAGGTCCGAATTGGATGAAATTTTAAAATTGTCACTAAATATATATACCGATCACATCGGATGGTGTCGATCGATTCTGAGAAGTTTCCTTCATATAGTTGCTTCATAATGCGATAGTTTTATTATAAAACCTAATATAAAGGTTATGATACATTAGTGGACACTTCGGCGATTGATAACTCCAGTTCGAAATATGGTCGATCGACACCAGCAGTTGTGATCAGTATATATATTTAGGGACCCCGTAAAAATTTCGTCCGTTTTGGACATGGTTTGACCGTTTGTACATACGGTCAACCAAAAAAGAGGTCTTTTGACATATTTAGTAACAAAAATGAGGTGATTTCAGATATGCAAACGGCTTTCGGCCCATCTTTGTAATGAGTCATCCCTTAGAGCATATTAGTGGTGTTTTCGGTTTACCGAAAATTTTTACGGTTAAACAAAGTCTGAATTAGATGAAATTTTACAGGGTTACTAAATATATATATCGATCACATTTGCTGGTGTCGATCGATCCCGAGAAGTTTTTTTCATATAACTGCTTCATAATGCGATAGTTTTATTATAAACTAATATAAAGGTTATGATACATTAATGGACATTTCGGCGATTGATAACTTCAGTTCGAAATATGGTCAATTGATACCAACATATGTGATTGGTATATGTATTTAGGGACCCCGTAAAAATTTCGTTCGTTTTGGACATGTTTTGACTGTTTGTACCTACGGTTAACAAAAAAAAAGGCGTATTAACATATTGAAACCCCATTGGTCGGGGCTTTGCTAAATGAGTTTCCTCAGTGCGACCGTGCACGATAGGTAACAAAAATAAGGTGATTTCAAATATACAAACGGCTTTCGGCGTTCGCATCTTTGTAATGAGTCATCCCTTATAGCATATTAGTGGTGTTTTCGGTTTACCGGAAATTCCGACGGTTAAACGAGGTCCGAATTGGATGAAATTTTTATAAACTCACTAAATAAATATACAAATCACATTTGCTGGTGTCGATTGATCCTGAGAAGTTTCTTTCATATAGTTGCTTCATAATGCGATAGTTTTATTATAAAACTTAATATAAAGGTTATGATGCATTAGTGGACACTTCGGCGATTGATAACTCCAGTTCAAAATATGATCGATCGACACCAGCAGATGTGATCGCTATATATATTTAGGGACCCCGTAAAAATTTTGTCCGTTTTGGAAATGGTTTGACCGTTGGTACCTACGGTCAACCACAAAAGAAGCCTTTTGATATATTGAAACCCCATTGATCGGGGCTTTGCTAAATGAGTTTCCTCAGTGCGACCGCGTATGATAGTTAACAAAAACGAGGTGATTTCAGATATGCAAACGGCTTTTGGCCCATCTTTGTAATAGGTCCTCCTTTAGAGCATATTAGTGGTTTTTTTGGTTTATCGGAAATTCCGACGGTAAAACGAGGTCTGAATTAGATGAAATTTTACAAGGTTACTAAATATATATACCGATCACATTTTCTGGTAC
Source organism: Argentina anserina (assembly GCF_933775445.1). Taxonomy (NCBI): domain Eukaryota; kingdom Viridiplantae; phylum Streptophyta; class Magnoliopsida; order Rosales; family Rosaceae; genus Argentina; species Argentina anserina. The sequence continues at coordinate 8,216,958 of NC_065876.1, forward strand.
CGATCGATCCCGAAAAGTTTCTTTCATATAGTCGCTTCATAATGCGATAGTTTTATTATAAACCTAATATAAAAGTTATGATACATAAATGGACACTTCGGCGATTGATAACTCCAGTTTGAAATATGGTCGACCGACACCAGCACATGTGATCAATATATATATATATTTAGGACCCCGTAAAATTTTTGCCCGTTTTAGATATGGTTTAACCGTTGGTATCTACGGTCAATCAAAAAAGAGGCGGTTTGACATATTGAAACCCCATTGACCGGGGCTTTTCTAAATGAGTTTCCTTAGTGCGACCGCGCACAATAGGTAACAAAAATGAGGTGATTTTAGTTATGCAAACGGTTTTCGACATTCGCATCTTTGTAATGGGTCTTTCTTTTATGGCATATTAGTGTTGTTTTCGGTTTATCAGAAATTTTGACGGTCAGACGATGTCCGAATTGGTTGAAATTTTAAAATGGTCACTAAATATATATACTGATCACATTGGCTAGAGTCGATCGATCCTGAGAAGTTTCTTTCATATAGTCGTTTCATAATGCGATAGTTTTATTATAAACCTAATATAAAGGTTATGATACATTAGTTGACACTTCGGCGATTGATAACTCCAGTTCGAAATATGGTCGATCGATACCAGTAGATGTGTTCAGTATATATATTTAAGGACCCCGTAAAAATTTCGTCTGTTTTAGATATGGTTTGACCGTTCGTACCTACGGTCAACCAAAAAAGATGCGTTTTGACATATTTAAACCCCATTGACCGGGGCTTTGCTAAATGGGTTTCCTCAGTGCCCGAAAATGATATATAACAAAAATGAGGTGATTTCAGATATGCAAATGGCTTTCAGCGTTCGCATCTTTGTAATAGGTCATCCCTTAGAGCATATTTGTGGTGTTTTCGGTTTATCAGAAATTCTGACTGTCAAACAAGGTACGAATTGAATGAAATTTTTACAGGGTCACTAAATATATATACCGATCACATCGGCGGGTGTCGATTGATCCCGAAACTTAATATAAAAGTTATGATACATTAGTGAACACTTCGGCGGTTGATAACTCCAGTTCGAAATATGGTTGACCGACACCAGCGCATGTGATCAATATATATATATATATATTTAGGACCCCGTAAAATTTTTGCCCGTTTTAGATATTGTTTGACCGTTGGTACCTACGGTCAACCAAAAAAGAGACGTTTTGACATATTAAAACTCCATTGACCGGGGCTTTGCTAAATGGGTTTCCTCAGTGCGACCGCGCACGATAGGTAACAAAAATGAGGTGATTTCAGTTATGCAAACGATTTCGACGTTCGCATCTTTGTAATGGGTCTTCCTTTTATGGCATATTAGTGTTGTTTTCGGTTTATCAGAAATTTTGACGGTTAGACGAGGTCTGAATTAGACAGGGTCACTAAATATATATATCGATCATATACTTGCTTCATAATGCGATAATTTTATTCTTAATCTAATAAAATATGTATGTATAATATTTTATTACATGACGGGCTTTTACGGGCCGGGCTGGGTTCAACCCTCTAATCTAAGTCCGGCTCTCTACACACGGAAGCGGGTTTTGGCGGGCTTTCTCGCGACCCGGGCCGGGTAAAAACTCATCGGGCTTACGGGCCTCCGCGGACTTTTCGGATCCGCGGGCTAAATAATGAGGCCTAACTTGGAGTACTCAGCAACCAATGTGCTACAAATTGGAGCATATTTATGCGCTGAAGTAGGGCTGGGCATGGGCCGGGACAGGCCGGGATTCACTTGATCCCGGTCCTGTCCTGCAGATTTTTAAAAGGGACGGGACATGGACGGGATTAGACTTTTTGAAAAGTGATCCTGCAAGGCCCGTATCTCGTTCGAGACCAGGACGGGACCAGGATCAAAACGGGACTATTCATCAATTTAAGCAAGAATTTCATACATAAAATTAAACTCCTGCAATTCAAAAGCAAATATTTATAACATAACAAAGTCATATATTAAGTCTCATACTAAACTAATGACAAAGTCACATATTAAGTCTTATACATAACAAAGTCATATAGTGGATTACTCAATTACATATTTAGGAATTTAGGAGTTCAAACCAATAGTCCAACACAACAGCAAAACAACTTAATGTCCAGCAACATTAGCTCCATGTTACATAAAGATCTAATCAACAACATGCACCACAGTCCTGGCCTTCCCCTTTGATTTGGGAAACACTGGAACACTTGAGGCAGTGTTCTCATGGTCTAACCAACAAACCAAACACAAGAAGTAAAAATAGTTAAAATACTTGGAAAAAAACATAGAATAAGAAAGAAAGAGAAGCAAATTGATATTGTACCTAATTCAGCTTTTTCATAGAACTCTGTGTTCTCAATCGAAGCCAACTCATCTTCAACTTTAACTTAAGCAATGTCATCTCCCAACAACCAATTTTGCAGGCAAACTAAAGCCTCCACTGATTTAGGAGTCAATGAACTCCTAAATGGAGAAATCACTCTACCTCCAGTGCTAAAACATGACTCTGATGCAACTGTCGATTTTTGAATGGCAAGTACATCTCTTGCTATTGCTGCTATAACAGGATACTTAGGGCCATTTATCTTCCACCAACACAATATATTGAAATTATCATCATTATCATCAACAGGTTCAAGAGGTGCATTCAAATATTGATCCACTTCATGAGTTAACACTGCCTCATCAGTCTCTTGGACTATACTTCTCCAATTGTTCAACATCCTACCCCTCACACCTTTCTTAGGATTAGAGGTTGAAGTAGTGATTGTGCTGCTTGAACTTGTGGGACTTCCTGATCTGCGGATATGTCTACCACCATCGACATGTGGTGCATACTGAAAATTAAGAAATAAAGAAAGACAAAGAAATCGTATTATAAATAATGATATAAATGTGAATTTGTTGTCAAGTGTAGCACTACTAATCAGAGTGACTGTATATAGAATGCTAATCAAAGTGATTGTATAGAAAATGATTTATTTATATCCTAGGGGAACATAACTACATAAGACAAAGTGATTGTATATAGAATGCTATTTATGTACATAGAGTGCTAATCAAGCTCAACAGAAAATATAAAACACTGATTACAATTCATAACCATGGATCATATATGCTAAAGTTATTTAAATAAGCTTATATTAACTGATCACACTTCTTGTATGAAAGAATATCATATTAACATAAACAAACTCACACAAGAAAAGCATAATAGTACAAACTTAGCATATATAATCAATATATAGAGATCTAAGAGTTGTACCTCATTGTAGAGTGCCATCAATAGAGATTTGATTTCAGTGGTTCTGTATTCCACAATATCTTCATCCAGACCTTCCTCCCTCAAAACATGTGTATAATTTCTAAGCTTGAATCTTGCATCAAGTACAAGCCCGACAATAATCAAGTGATTAATGTCAGTAAAGCTGCCAAAGTATTTCAAGAACCTAGAACTCATATTTGCAGCCATTTCAGTTAATATCTTCTCTGTTTCAGATCCAGTTGCCATTTCAGGTTCAATGAAGAGGCTGTTGATGTTATTCTCCATTAAAACAACATCATGGAATGTTGTATGGACAGTGGGAGTCAAGCTTGCACTAACTCGTAGAGTAATATCATAAAACACACCCAACAACTCAACAAATACAACAGCCTTTTCCCAATCTTCTTTTCTAGGAGGTCCAACTCTATCTTTTCAACTAAGTGAACCTTCTGGAATAATAACAAAGCCATCCTCATCAATCTCCTCTTCTGGTTCCTTGAAATAATTCACATAAAGCTGATCCTCAGCTTCTAACATCCTAGCAAAGGCTTTCTTGAACTTGATGGCTGCCTCCAACATAAGATAAGTAGAATTCCATCTTGTTGGGACATCTAGACAAACTAGACCAGTATTCCCAAGCTTTTCAGCTACCACAGCTCTGCGAAAACTTTCAAGTCGATTAGGGGAAGACCTAACATACTTGATAGCATTCCTAATTGCTAAAACATTTTTCTGCAGCTTCTTCAAGCCATGTCCTACAACCAAATTGCATGTGTGCTGTGCATCTCACATGCATGTACTTACATCCTAAAACAGACTTGTAAGCATTAGAATCATTCATCTTTGCTTTCAACCACTCTATAGCTGACTTATTGGCAGCAGCATTGTCCATAGTAATTGTTAAAACTTTCTCAATCTCCCACTGCAGTAAACACGACTCTATAAGCCGGCCGATGGTTGCCCCTTGGTGATTTTGGATAACACAGAAGTTTAAAAATCCTCTTGTGCATTTTCCAATCTTGATCAATAAAGTGAGCAGTAAGTACCATATAGTTGATATTTTGCACACTAGTCCAAGTGTCAGTAGTGAGACTGACTCTATAACCCTTCAAAGTTTTATTCAACTCTTTTTTACCAACAACATACAACTTGTGGAAACGTGTAACCAATTTCTTACGCGAGGGTAAAGGACTATACAGAAGACACACCCTAGCACAAAACCTCCTAAACCCTGTCTTCTCAACAAAGCTAAAAGGCAACTCATCTATGACAATCATTTCAATTGTAGCAACAACATAGTCATCATCATTATAACCTACTGCAGTTATGTTGTTTGAACTAGACTTATCACCAGTTAGAACTTTTTGATTCTTATTAAGTCTTGTTGGGAAATACCTACAGAACTGGTTAATATGCCTAATCATCTCCGAAGTCCCACTATTATTCTCCACATTAAAATCTCCAATTTTCCCTCTAGGACAATGGATACAATGGGCTCGACGTTGCTCGATGCTTATTGGGTTTCCCTCTGCATCCTTACTCTTTATAATTTTCTTGTATTATTTGAAGTGTTCCCAAACAAAGCTACTACGTTTAATCAAAGTATTGACTACATTAGAATCACCTGGAGCTTGCTGGGTCGAAGGAGTTTGTTGGGTTGAAGAAGTTTGCTGGATTGAATGAGCTTCTTGCACTTCCTCGTTTGATGGTTCAATTTGAAGGGGCTCAGAAGGCTGAGGAGGTGATGTCGCTGAGAATGTGATGTCGTTTGAATCTCCAAGGCCTGAAGCTTCTTCATTCCGCCGAGGAACAATATTTTCCCTCTAGCCATCGATTGGAAGAGGATGGAGAGAGAGAGAGAGAGAGAGAGAGAGAGAGAGAGAGAGAGAGAGAGAGAGAGAGAGAGATTAGAGAGAGGGATCCGATGCAGGGAAAGAAAGATTAGACTCATTAGAGAGAATGAGAGATCAACTCGAGGGGAAAGGGAGGTATGAGAGATTGAGAGAGTGTTTTTGTGTTTGAGAGAGAAATTGGGAACAAGGTCTTGCGGCCACTTCATTCTAGTACACTTAGGTATAAGAGACTTAGAGAGTGTTTTTTAACGGCTGAGATGAAGTTATCAACAATTCAACGGTTGCGATGAAGTCAAATTGTATATAAAATACAATAATTTTAATTTTATATTTAATACGGGACGAGACGGGACGTAATGGGCCTTATTTGTCTGATCCCGATCCCATCCCGTTATTTTAAAACGGAATCGGGACGAGACGAGATATGCATTTTTAAAACATGAATCCCGTCTCGTCCCGATAAATTTAGGGACGAGATCGGGATTTCGGGACCAAATGCCCAACCGTGCGCTGAAGGATTAACTTACCAAAAAAAAAAAAAATCCTAAACCCCAGAAGTGCACTATGGGCATGGACGCCCATGAAGATCCAACTTGACATCCATAGAACTTAAACCCTAAACCCCTTTCCACTCTCACTCTTTCTTCTTCTCCGATCACTCACCCCCCACCATTACACCCATAAATATGTCCTCTGCCCTCATCGACCGCCCCAGAATCCTCTCGAAGCTTCTATGCCGCCTCATCCTCGCCCAAAACATGGGCGGCGGGCCCCGCACCTTCCCCGGCGGCGTCACCAAGTGGAAATGGAAGCGCATGCACGAGAAGCGCGCCAAGGACAAAGAGCGACGCCTCCTCGATCAAGAAAAGCAGCTCTACCAGGCCCGCCTCCGCTCCCAAATCCGGGCCGACCTCGTCGCTCAACCCGACCCGGCTCCAGAAACCAACCCCCACCACCGCCACGTCAAATCCCTCGCCGATCGCTTCACGAAGGACGGCGCCGAGGATCTCTGGAACGAACACGACGGCCCGCTCCACTCGCCGCCGCCGCCGAAATCGATTCCGGTTGGCCTGGGGAAGCTGATACCTGGGGGTCGGAATTTGGCGGGAAATGAGAGGAATTGGAGTAGCTGTGTCAGCAGCAGGAGCTACTCGGCGCAGAGTAGAGGGATGTTTAAGAGGAATGAGGATTCGAGTGATGATTCGGATAGTGAGGCAATGCAGCCGTTTTGGGAGGGTGGAAATGGGAGCGGGGATCGGAAATCGGAGATAAATGCGAGGAGATTTGGGAGTAGTGCTTCACTGGGGAAGTATGATAGGAAGGTGATTAAGAGGAGAGTGCCGCTTAGTGCGGTGGAAGATGAGTGTGGCGATTTTGCGCAGCAGGTTGAGTCCATTAGGTGTGAGCTGAGTAAGAAGAAGGAGGCTGGGAGTGAAAGAGAGGAGGAGGGGTTGATTTTGAGTGACAAGAGGTAATGCTAAAGAAACGTCCTTTTATTTGGTTAGGTGAAAACTTGAAATGTGAATGTGGTTGTTGTTTATTGTTGGATTTGGTTTATGTTGCAGATTTGATGAGTGTGGGATATCTCTGTTGACAGTGAAGGCATTGTCTGCTGCAGGGTATGTTCGAATGACTAGAGTTCAGGAGGCTGCTCTTTCGGCTTGCCTTGAGGGTGAGCTATGTTTGTATGTCATTTTGTTCAATGCGATAATGTTTAGCATAATTGTTTTTAATGAGCTGCTGATTGTTTAGTGAGAACTAAATTCAATGGTTTTTTTTTTGGTCTGATTTGGTACAGGAAATGATGTTTTGGTGAAAGCTAAAACTGGCACTGGAAAAACTGCTGCCTTTTTGGTACATCAGTTTACCCTATTTGTTTGAAATGATTCATTGTGTCTTAGGTTATGTTTTTTTTGCTGTTAAATTGTATTGCTAAACACAAACAGCTTCCTGCTATTGAAGCAGTTGTGAAGGGTATGGCCGGCAATACCAATCAACGGGTGTCTCCAATATTTGTTCTTATCCTCTGCCCCTCAAGAGAACTTGCAAGTCAGATAGCTGCAGAAACAAATGTGTTGTTGATGAAGCTGGCCACTTACTAGACCTAGGATTCCGGAAGGACATAGAGAAAATTGTTGATTGTTTGCCTCGTAAGAGACAGTCCCTGCTCTTTACCGCGACACTCCCAAAAGAGGTTGGCCATCTCATTTTTTTACTTGTTGGCACTAGATTGCTGTATCAAACTACTGAAAACTGAGATATTCCTATTTTGAATCTTCAGGTTCGCCGCATATCTCAGCTTGTTTTGAAAAAGGATCATGCTTTCATTGATACAGTGGGATTAGGCTCCATAGAAACTCATGCTAAGGTATTGAACTTTGATCAGTTGCGGTAAATTGACTAATATCCTTTTTGTATATTATGTTGAATTTGGCTTTCACATCTCTGTAGAACTAAAATGTTGGTTTAGATGGCATATTTGTTGATATCTTTGTGGTGATTTCGAAGTGGTCACATAATTAAATCCAGAACGTCATCATGATCCCATCTCTACTTCTTGTGCAGGTCAAACAGTCCTATCTTGTTGTATCACATGACTTGCATTTCCAAATAGTTCACCATCTGTTGAAGGAGCATATCTGGCAATCACCCAACTACAAGGTTAATTTTATTCTAATTTTTTTTGTTTCAAACAAATAGTTGTACTTTGTGTACCAGAGGGCTAATGTTTTACCTTCCAGGCTATTGTCTTCTGTACGACTGTAATGGTAACTTCCCTCCTCTACCTCCTTCTCCGTGAAATGAAAATGAATGTTAGGGAGATACATTCTAGAAAGCCTCAATTGTATCGAACTCGTATCTCTGAGGAATTTAAGGACTCAAAGCAAATGATTCTTGTTACCTCTGATGTATCAGCACATGGAATGAACTATCCTGATGTTACATTGGTCATTCAGGTATTCACAAGCCCAAGATAACTGTCAACTAATGATCTATTTCAGTTAGTTTTGGTCAGGTGGTGTTCGATTTGTATTCAACAGTTTTACCGTGTGCATGAAGAATATAGTGCACCATCATTAAATGTTCTTACTAGATTAAGTATGAGGTGGTTCAAAACATTTAATTGGAACTACAGAGCATTACCAGAGACAGCTCTTTGTTGTGTAACATCTATATTAAAGATAAAGCTGTCTTCATTGAATACATGGTTGATGGTAGATGTGTAGTGTCCTTGAGTACTAATTGCCTAAATCATTGTCCACTTTCCTGTGGAAATGAGACTTGTTGAATTGGCGCTCTTCAATGATGAAAAGAGATGATTGATGCATATGTTAAGGGCTAGCTCTGTTTGAATTATTTGGCTCAATTAGTGTGATGTCATATCTCCTTTCAGTTTTAGTAATTGACTCACTGATTTGTTTTTGGGGAGTTCTAAACAACAGAGAGAAACGTTTCAACGGAATATAGTTAATTAAAATGTTTTGGTATTATTAGGTGGGTATTCCATCTGACCGGGAACAATATTTACACCGTCTTGGAAGAACAGGGAGGGAAGGCAAAGAAGGAGAAGGCATACTGTTGCTTGCACCATGGGAGGAGTATTTTCTGGATGAATTAAAAGATTTGCCCCTTGAAAAATTTCCTTCAGTGCGATTGGATCCAGGCACTAAACTCAAGGTTCTGGCACTACCTGCTTCTACTCTTTTCTTTTCTCTTTACTTCGCCTTATTTCATTGTAACTGAATTAAACTGTTTAGTTTTCAGTCTGAATAAACTGAACTTATATTAACTTATTAAAGTTGCAGTCTTGTTTACAGTTTTATTTTGTGGGTTTCTTTTATCTACTTCTGAAACTTTGTATTCCTGCAGATTGAGGATTCAATGACCAAGGTAGACAGTAGTGTTAAGGAAGGCGCCTATCATGCTTGGCTTGGCTACTTCAACTCGATCAGGGAAACTGGTAGGGATAAAACTACACTAGTTGAGCAAGCCAACCTCTTTTGTCAGTCAATTGGTTTGCAAAATCCTCCTTCTCTCTTTCAAAAGACAGCATTGAAGATGGGTTTAAAAGATATTCCTGGCATAAAAATACGAAAGTAGCAGACAATTGGAAAACAAGATTAAGCAACCTGCTGACTGCGGTGACTGGGAGAGGAAGACCAGAATTAAAGGAACTTCATTCTCTTTCAAGTCGTGAAACAGGTTCAGCTAGTTCCAGTTGTTCCTTTTCTCAAATTGTCTTATGTTTATGCCTGGTTTAGCCAAGAACTATAGTCCATATAAACTTTAGGCAGAAGCATCATATTTGCTCGTATTGCATCATGATCTGTAGTTTGGCCACACAAGTATATGCCGCATTGTACATTGTACCTTTATTCTGTTTATAATATAATCTGAAGTTATATCTTTTTCGTCACTCCCTTTTTTTCTTCCGATGAAGAAATCAAACAAGTAACTTAAACCTTGTTAAGGTTTTACTTTCAGATTACATGTTCAAGTCAACATGTTGAGAACAGTTTATGATTGGTCAGGACTTTAATATGTAACCTAAAATAACAAAATTGCCAGCATCAATACTACATTTAGCTGTTACTATATGAAGAATATAATTTCTGTTCTTAGGAGTTGTTTTCATGGTTTTACATCAGGATTCATATGATATATTAGTTACCAAATGAGACATGATTAATAAACGTTTTATGAAAATGCATCTGTCAAAAGAAAATGAATATAAAAAGATGAGGAAAAAGTGAGAATATAAGTAAGGTATATAATAAATTCAGGCAAAAAGTCTTGTCTTTTAGTTCATGTACCCTGCAATCAACTTAATTTACCTTAAAGTACTAAAAAGGTAAGGATCTGGTAAGGAAGCTTATCCAAATTTAAATGTGAAAAGGTGGCACTATAGACTTAATTACAGTCCAAATAAACATCATTTAATCAGAAGTGCCACCCGTTGTCCATTCCTTCCTCATATTTCATGCAGAGAAGACAAACTGGACAGCCTAAAATGCTGATTTGTCACTTTTCAATTGACCAAAGAGCCTCAGAAGAAAACGGTGTTGTTGCTCTGCGGTTACAAATGCAAAGGATTCTTCTGTAATTTCAATTCCAAGTACCCCACTCTTCCATTCCTATATGTGAATACTTCTCATTTCCTTTTGTGTCATCTGTACTGTAGGGGAAACAAAAAACTCTCAGCAGAGGTAAGCTAAATTGTGGCATATAGTCTCTACTTTCTCCTGTTCTTCAGATTTGAAATTCAAGCTCAATACATTTGGTGATATTTGATGCAGATAGGCTGTCGGTGATCACAATTTCACAAACCAAGAATTTCAGCCACTTGGATTACTAGTTTTCTTGTGCTATTTGTTTCTGACCTTGTAGGTGATTTTTTTCCGGTTCTTCTCTTTTGTTTCTTGCATGTCATTTACTGAGTGTTTAATTTAATGCATCTTGCTGGAGCAGAAAAAACATGCAAATCTCATTCATCCTGTTATTTGTTTTTTTTATCCTTTCAAAATAAAGAATTTTGATGTTTTTTCTTCTTCTAGAAAGTAGAAAATCTTGATCTAAGATTATCAACTGATTTTGGTTTTTGGTCTGCTGAGCTGATTTAGTGTTATAATGAAATTTGCAGATATGTGCATTTGTTTGCCAAATTATAAAAAAAATCAAAGTAATGAAATTGAAGAATGTGATTATCATCAAGTTCTTCCAAATGTTTTACATGAGTATTCACTTATTTTCTGTTAAAAGCTCTGTATATATGTATGTAACTGTATATATGCATATAGAAGATTTTCAAATTCTCTATATACTGCTTTAGATTTGACATGAGTGAAATCAATGAGAATATTCAAATGCTGTTTTATCTTAGTTTGAGTTCACTGAGGAATGGTGAATTTCATTGGTTGTATCAGGAAATCAAGTTGTGATTCATGGTTGATCCTTTGTAGAAAATCACAGGTATTGGCTAAGAATAAGTTATATATGATATAGATCATGCATTACTTTATAGACTGTTCTTATAATAATTAAAAACCAACTTGTTCAAACTTGAGTTATTTGGAACGTGCCCCAAGCTTCATTGCAATCAGAATGTTCTCGAAGCTTTGTTGCTGAGTGCTGACTTGATTATCAGATTTTCAGGATACTGGTTTAAAATTGAATGCCTTCTTATTTGTAGAGTTCATTAATGATGACAATCGAATTTCAGTGGTTGTATCAGGAAAGGAGGATTGAAATTTACGGTTGCTTTGTCATTGTGTCGGCTAAGATATAGTTTCTCACATGTCTTACAAATCATGTATCTTTTATAGAATGTTCTCATCAATGAAATTAAACTCTTTTGAACATGAAGTATTGGAAACTTCTCGAAGCTTCGTTGCTAACTAGTTTAGATATGATATGGGTGACTTTAAAGCGGGTGCTGTTTTATCCTGTTAGACTACATTAATTAATAACGAAGTTTTCTTTTGTCGTATCAGGAAAGGCAGGTGGAAATTCACTGTTGATTTATCAACATAAAGCACAGGTATTGGGTATCAAAAATTTGTTCGCATTCATTGCATGATCATGCATATCTTTGTAAAGATATATGCAACTCTTCCAAATTATTATTTCTCTGAAAGTTCTCAAAGCTTTGTTGTTATTATTATGTTCTAGAAGTATGTTCCTGAAGCTTCGTTGTTAGATATAGTATGTGATCTGTAACCACCACAAGTTGCACATCATTAAATCTCAGACATTAGTACCACATACTTACATTTTTGAAGCTTTTAGGGTTCTAGTTTCTTTTGATTTGTGGTCATTGTTAATTTAAGTGATTAACTCATCATATTTTCTCCTTATGAAACGACTATCATTTCTTCATGCATTCATTATGATCATCATGTTTCTTTCACCTGGCAGTGTCTTGCCATATATCTCTTTAAACTACTGACAACGGATTCATATATGGCATCATAGTGTGAGAGTGTAACATCAGTTTTCTAATTCTATTAAAATTCTTCGTTTACTTTCAGAATAATATAAAAGACCTAGAGAGAGTAAAATTTCTTCTATATATTTGAATTTGATCACTTTGTCTATGCTTAATGCAGTATTCTGATACTTCAACAATTTTTAAAGTTTATACTCAATCAGTTATCAGAATATGTATTGTTGAATTCCTTGAAAAGTTGGAAGTTTTATAAACATATAGTTACTCAAAAAATAGTGGACCATGCCAGTTAAGTTTTTTTAATTTTGTTTTTGAGAAAACACCATGCCAGTTAAGTTATGCAAACTGAAATCTAAGTTATGGGAAAGCATTAGTGATATTCTATCAGGCTCGTTGAAGACTAAATTTGAAACACGTTGAACCTGTCCCAAGTAAAGAGCACTGTAGAAATTTGGTTTCAATGATGAGTTCTCTATATAATTTCCTGACTTGTACTATAGACTACATGGTCATTTTGCTGAACTTATAAAAACCTACATCTTCCAGTACCACAAAGGAATTCTACATTGTCAATATTCTTTCATTTTGATGTTTTCTAAACTCCTAATCCTACTGAAAACGTATACACTTATGACTTATCTGTTTTAGGAATAGTGCGTCTGCTTTGTGCCTTTGTGTTGTATTCTTTAATGTTATTACAAGGTCAAGTTTATGCATGCTGAATGTACAGCCCTGCGAATAGAATTTCTGCATCCATAAATAAAGCTCTTAACTTTTAATTCTCCATTATTTATGTGCACTTGCTTAAATACATGTTTGCTCTTATTTTAGGCGTCGAAAAGAAAACTTGAAGACCAGGCGGCAGCCTTCTGAAGGTCAGAGATCAACATATATTATCTTGTAAAAAACGTTATCATGCTTCACTCCAACTAACTCTGATATCTAACTACAGTTTTAAACTTATCATTACCTTCTGAAGGTCAGAGATCAACATATATTATCTTGTAAAAAACGTTATCATGCTTCACTCCAACTAACTCTGATATCTAACTACAGTTTTGAACTTATCATTACAGCTAAAAAGTATGCTGAAATGAATCACCTACAATTTGAGGGAACTGACACCTCCAAGTTGCCAGATAAGAGTCCCAGTGAAAGCATAAGAGATTTGGCTCCAAGAACTGAGGCTGTCCTGGAGAAGCATTTAACCGAGAATCTGGTTGAAGTATCTATCACAACAAAGGAAAGTTTGTCCCCAAGAGAGCCAAAAGCTGAACTGTCAGGCAAACTTGTTGGCAAAAGATCATTGCAGCAAATAATTGAACTCTCTGACAATTATGATACTAAAAGGCCCAATCTCCAAGGCAGCAGAACCGTTGAAAACAAAGTGTCTGAGGTTGTCTCACAGAAGCAATTGACTGAGAGCATTCATGAAAAGCGTGGAAAAATGATTAAGCCATATGATGAAGTCTCGAACAAGCTTGAAGGGAAAATGTTGTTAGTTGAAGTTGATAATCCCTCAGCAGATCTTGGCAAAGTGATTAATTCTGAAGATGACCCTGCTTTGACTCCTGCGACTAACATCTTGAATAACAAGAATTCATTTACGGGTCAAAAGGATCACAGCATTGTCAGAAGAAAAACAAAGAAAAAGGAAAAGTTTGATTTGCCTTATCGGTCCTCAAAACGACTTGCTGGGCAACAGCCAGAGCCAGTAAATATCCTGGTTACCACTGTACGGGGTCGTCCAGCTGCTGCTATTAAGTCTAATAAAGGCAGACTTGATGCAGGTTTGGCTTCAGATGATCTTGACATTAGGGCACCTCTCCACACTTCTGCTGAAGTAAATTCTACACTACAAGGAGTGCCATTAACTAAGGTCAAGAGCCCAGCTGAAGATGATGAACTGCAGCCCATTAATTCCTTGGGATTCAATGAACAGACTCATCAAGTTGCATCCGGAGAGTCTAGTGGATGTGATGTCAGTCGAGTTACAGCTTCAGGTAATTTTGTTAATGGAGCATCTCTGCAGGATGGGGCTTTATCAGAAGCCGAAGACTTCTTTGATTCATTAGATGACATTAACTCTACATCACATGAGTTATTGAATAATAGCATATTGTTGCTTAATGACCAAGTGGTTTCTAAAGAGCAACATCATAAGTTGGTATCTGGGGAAAATCCTGAGAAGCTCAGCATTCTGTTTCAAGACGACTCATGCTCTGATTTTTCTTATCAGATAATTACTGGGGAATTGTCAATCAATTACGAACCTATTTTGGAACGTGCAGCTGATATGGTTCAAAAGGAAAAGCCTGTGGCAACTGGGAGCTGCAGTGGAAATGCAACTGCAAAGTTCTGCAGCAGTAAAGCCATCCAAGCTGTAGATTTGGCAGATAAAGCATCTCAACAGCATGTGGCTATTCAAGAGATGAAGGTAGCAAATGATATTTTTACTATAATAAACTCATCAGATCATGAGGTATCATTAAAGACGATTGAGAAATTTCTTGAGAACCAGACTGCTGCTGAGGAGAAACCCCACACGTTGGAAACTGAGGAAGCTGCTGTCGAGAATCCTTTCGAAGAGTTCTCATTCCCTTTCCAGGATACTTGGCCTGATTCTGACCCATTCTTTGGTCTTGCATTTCAGAGTTTTAAAGAAGATGATCTGTTTCGGGGTTACTTTCAGGAAAACCTTGACACCATTTACAAGGAGGTGAATAGCCCGGCACCACCTAGCTTTTTTGAGTGACATAACACCTCAGTTTGATACAACAGGAGCATATGTCCCAGTGTTTCCCACGAATTCTTCTTGGCTACCTGCAGTAAATGTGAGCGAACCGTTATCCATGAATTCCTCATCCCAACCATCAGAAAATGAAGACTTTCCTAACGGCAGTGGGGTTGGTTCAGACCAACAGATATCCATGAATTCTTCATCCTTGCCAGCAGGAAATATGGCCTTGTCCAGCTCGGGTGGGGTTGCCACAGAGAAGCCTTGTGTAGGGGGCAAACAGGAAGAATGATTCTGAATCAGTGGAAGACTATCCTCATGTCAAATATTATGCTGTTTGTTAGATTGGTACTTGGGTGAACACTTTAACTATCCTGTTTGTGTTTATTTTAAGCCGTGCGAGGTTTTGAACCTTCTACAGTTCTATGTTTTATCTCGTTTAATTTGATCTGCCAGACTTATTTTCACATTCTGCTGAAGACTTTAAGCTGCTGTGTTTCTTGTCAACTCTATCAGAACATTAACAAGAGAACTGAAGAAGGTTTATATGACTATTTGATTGAAAAACTTCTCGTTACGATATATGAGATTCAATGGAGCCGTTCATATTCATATTCCAATGAATTAGCCAAATTGGCCCTCATAATTACAGTAAATCCATGTCCAAATAAACCTGGGTCATTGGAAGTGCAACACGTTTTCATCTCATATTTCATGCAGAGGGTTTAACTGGACAGTCACGGCTGCTGACTTGTCAAGTTACCAAGGAGCCACAGAACAGACAGAAGTAAACGGGGTTGTTGCTCTGCCGTTACATATGCAGAAGGATTGTTTTGTAATTTCGGAGCCCAATACCCCTATGAATTGTTCTATGAGTCTCTTCTTCTGTTCTTCTGACTGAAAATTTCATACTCGGAACATTTGTGAAATTTGATGCAGATAGATAGTTGGTGATCATAGTTTTATAAACCAAAATTTTCAGCTACTAGTTTTATTGCCGTAAACCGAAACTTTTTCGATTATGGATTGTGCTTTCCTGTTGAAATTATTGAGGTGATTCGTAAGCACTGTAATAAATCTCTGAGATGAAATTGATGTGTACTTTTTTATGCTGAATACGCAGAGGCAGTTGCTGCCTATATATCAAACTTAATGGTCTTGAGCCTTAATTAGGTGCGCTGTTGTGTTTAGATGAGCTGTGCTTCACATACTGAAAGAATTGATGCATCTGCAAGTACTGATTTATCTCCCTCCTACATTGCGATCACTTGTCAACACCAGAACACCAAATAGTATTACTCCGTGAACTTGATCAGCAGGTTATTCAAGCAGCATCACGGCTTATTAATTACTTTCTTTACTATCAAAGCAGAGTCTACTGCAACACTTGCAGGCTTCAGTTGATTTTGAATCCAGTGCTGGTACGGTGCAGATATGAAGAACAAATTTGAAGAAAGGATGAGGCCAGCTCGTTTGCTCATTGATCTTGGAAGAATAACTTAAACAATGAGCTTGTTATGGTTCAATAACTTGCACTAACATAGAAGGAATAATTCCTGGTGTCTTCATCACAATGTCATTTACTTACATAAAATATGACATTGTACAGTATAAGGTGGCAGATGTGTTTTACAAATACATAGAAAGCGATGTGAATCATCAGCAATTAACTGGCTGTAGAGAGAAAATTCCTGCTAAGGAAAATAACTACCTCCCCATAACCGAAATCACAATGTAGTGACTGTGTAGGATGTTGGAGAGGAGAGATCTCACATCTAAGAAGTGACAAAAAAAATAAAGCTTATAAGTGGGTGGATAATAACCAATTGTACCGAGGCCTTTTGTGATTAAAACCCAACACCTGTGAGGTGGTTAAGTTGGGACAATATCGGTACAGTTGGTCCATGGCCACGCTTGTCGCTGTTTAACATGATATTAGAGCGGGTCTCTCTCCAGTCACGCATCCAATCTGTCGTGGGCCCGAGTTGGGTGCCACTTTGTCATGGGCCCAAGATGGGTTCCATTATCATGTCATCGGAGAGTTTCCGATTGGATGGTCACCAAGTGTCGTTGGTTACTGGACCTTGGTTTATTTCGTCCCAGTATGTGGGATGTTAATCTGTCACGTGCAAACCTAAAAATTAGGTTGCACGTGAGGGAGCGTGTTGGAGAGGAGAGATCCCACATCTAAGAAGTGACAAAGAAAATAAAGCTTATAAGTGGGTGGATAATAACCAATTGTACCGAGGCCTTTTGTAATTAAAACCCAACACATGTGAGGTGGCTAAGTTGGGACAATATCGGTACAGTTGGTACACGGGCCACGCTTGTCGCTGTTTAACATAGGAAACAAAACTTTCTCCAAACATTTTCAATGCATTTCCTTACAGAAAAATATGCAATCTGAAATCTCTTGGCTGAAAAATGTGCCAATATAAATTCAAAATAAATTGAAGTGCTTCTTCTTTCTTTTTTGTCAAAGATTCATTAATTAGGATAAGAAAGTATACATGGAAGCAAGCTTGACATCATTTCAGTAACAAATGGTAACAGATTCCTTTTAATTTCCAGTCAGAGATGACTGAACAGAGTCTTAATTGCTGACTCAATACTCACCAATCCCATTGGTTCCTCCTTGACAACCTGTGCTTTAGCACATGAAGGATTGAAGGAGAGGTGTTTTTTTTTTCTCTCAAAACTTACAAAGCCAAGTGTGTTGCATTTTCAATAAGATTGAACGAAAGTGTAGCATCAGAACAGAAAGTAGCATTGTGAGAAGGTATCCCTTCTGCTTTCTTCAAACTCAGAAATTCAAGCTCAAGGCACTAATTTCAGCTACTTGGATTTACTCATTTCTTCGTTGATTTCTGAATCAACTGTACAATTATATTATTTATCACATATCTGTACATAGAGTTATATACACGCATGTTTGAGTTATCTTGATCTGAACTGAAATCATGAGAATCTAATTTTCTTTTTCTGATAATGGATTGATTAAAAATTTACAATATATTTAGGGCTTATATCTCTTTGTAAGGCCTTTGTAAAAAAATAAAATTATATATATATAATCTAATATATATAATTCGTTCATTGATTTAATCTAATTTCAATACCTTAACGATAACTGAATTTGATGAAATTTTGCAGAGATGATCTTGAATAGCATACCTAAATATTGAATCAATTGTGATGAAAAAATTTGATCGAAAAGTGTGCTAAAATTGGAACTTCATTTTGTAATTTCAGAGTTAAGGTTCACTCTGGATAGCTCATTATTCAACTTTTCGACTACATTTCAACATCTCCACCGTTCAAATTTTAGGGTCTAATGTGTAGATCACGCCTGTAAAATTTCAGCCAAAATTGTGATCGTTGAGGTATCAAACTTGGCGAAAGCAATGAACTCACTAAATCTGTCAAACATGAACTGTTCATGCTTATAAGTTTAAATCACAGTTTTGAATGTCTTAAACACCTCCATTTTAGTTGAAATTTTATAGATGTGATTTACAAATTATACTCTAAATGTTAAACGGTGAATATGCTGAAATGTGATCGAAAAGTTGGTCAATTGACTTATCGCTTTTTTAGACCCAAAAAAGGGACCCCTTAGTGGAAAGGCCATGTGCTTTCAAAAGCGAATTCAAAATGATAGATTTCGAATCTCCTTTTTGGTAAAGATAATTTGATCTGGCCATCTGGGAGTGAAATTTGAAAAGACATCAAATTTAATTTTTTTTTAAAGTTGCATATCAGTAGCTTGAATGAGTTTATACTTTACCTCAACTAAACGAAGGAAAAAAAAATAGAGAGGCTGAAGCTTCAATTTGTGGTTATAGATGCTTCATTTCATAACGAGTGTAACATTTTCCACGGCTTATTCCTAAAAGATTTTGTATATATGACCCTAGATAACGTCAGATATGATGGGAGTTCAATAAGAATAGCTCTAACCAGTACATCCAGTTACATATAGTTGATCAATGCTGAATAACTGATTTGTTTTTCCATGTCAGGATACAATCGAGTTTAAAATTAATCAAGATGGAGTTGGATATTTCAGGTATATGTGCTGAATGACACAATTCACATCATAAATCTTTGTTCTTTAATTTGATGTCCAAATTGTCCCTGAAATTATTTAGAATGTTCGCAAAGCTTCTACGACAAGTAATGTTTTTGGTGAGGAGATATCTGCTCTCTTTGGTCATTGCCCTCTTGAGAATGTTTTAACAAATGCTAGTGAGATTTCTAGTACAGAGTTCTGATAATATTGTTGACCAGAGTTTTGCTGAAAATAGCAAGTTGTTCAATGCTGCTGATCTTCCTTCCCACTCTGGGGAAAATATGATCGATTCCTAGTTGGATTTTCCGTCCCTTCTCCATTTCATCATTTTTAATGGATCATATTCTCTTCTGGAATGTTCGAGGAGCTGGGGGTGAAAAGTTCAGGTCCTCTATCCAGAATCTTGTGAAGATGAACAATGTAGACTTACGTATTGTTTGTGAACCTCGAATCCAGTTCTTAAGTGCCAAGAAATGCTTACTATCTCTTGGCTTTATTGATTTTGAAGCTATGGAAGCTAATAGATTTTCTAGTGGCATTTGGTTTTTGTGGAATAGAAACAAAATTACTGTTGATATTGTTGATCCTAATTTTCAGTCTATTTCAGCTAAGATCTCTTGGAATGACTCTCATACTTGGCTTTTGACGGGGATTTATGCTAGTCTCTGCAACACTTCTAGAAGTGGACTTTGGACTTCTCTTGATGATCTGATTAAGAAACACAAATTACCTTGGATTTTGGTGGGTGATTTTAATGAACTTCTCTCTTTTTTTTGATAAGATCAGTGGCTCTCAACATTATAAATTTAGGGGTATGCAAGACTGGGTCGTTAGGAATGACTTGATTGACATGGGCTACCAAGGAACAGATTTCACTTGGACTAATAATTATGTTAAAGAGAGATTAGATAGAAGCTTTTGTTCTAGTGAATGTAGGCTCCTTTTTCCTGATGCTTGTGTCATCCACCTTGCTAGAATGAAATCAGATCACTGCCATATATTAATCAAGCAGAAGCCTGATGCTAGGACTTCAAGACCTAATTCTCCTTTCAGGTTTCAAGCTATGTGGATGCAGCATTAAAGTTATATTGATAAGGTGACTGACACATGGAACAACTGTGGTGGTGATCTCTTAAAAAAAACTCAAGGTTTGGCTTCTTCTCTCAATATTTGGAATAAAGAGGTCTTTGGCAATATTTTTAAGCAGAAAATAACTCTTTTAGCCAAAATTTGTGGGATCCAGAAGTGTTTGGCTAAATGAAATAATACTTTTCTTTACGTTCTTGAGAATGAGTTAATTGTCAAGTATGAAAAAATTAGAGATGCTGAAGGCCTGAAGCTCTGTTTTGGAAGCAGAAATCAAGGGACAAATGGTTAAAGGATGGTGATAGAAATACTAATTTTTTTCACCTAACCACTGTGGTTCGGAGGATAAGAAATAAAATTGATGGCTTGTTTGACTCCTCTGGTACTTGGTCTAATGATCCAACTGTAATGAAGAAAACTGTTGTTGATTTCTTTTCTAACCTTTTTGCAGCTGAATGTAGCTTGGATCTCAGGTTTCATATTCCTATTATTTTTCTTGATACTCTTCCTGCATAATCACTCTTAATTGGCAGAGATGTTTCTAGACAGGAAATTAATAGT
The DNA here is from genome assembly GCF_933775445.1 of Argentina anserina. Classification (NCBI taxonomy): domain Eukaryota; kingdom Viridiplantae; phylum Streptophyta; class Magnoliopsida; order Rosales; family Rosaceae; genus Argentina; species Argentina anserina. The sequence goes on from NC_065876.1 coordinate 8,237,515, forward strand.
GCCTTATTCAGAATTGGTAAGATGAAAGCTCCTGGAGCTGATGGTTCCTACTTTATTCTACCAACAACACTGGCCCTTGTGTTCCTCTGAGATTATTGAAGTTGTTACCACTGCTTTTCATTCGGGTTCTATCCCTCCCGGTCTAAACCATACTCTTATCACTCTTGTCCCAAAAGTGTCAGCCCCTCAACGTATGCACTTTTTTCTCCCTATCAGCCTTTGTTGTACTGTTTACAAGATTATTTCTAAGATCATTGTTGACAGAATTAGACCTATGTTGGAAAAATGGATGAGCCTTAATCAGGTTAGCTTTGTTCCAAGAAGATATATCTCTGACAACATTATGATTGCTCAAGAAATCTTATATAAATGCAGGAACTCTAGGGGTGTTAAAGGCTTCATGGCTTGGAAAATTGATCTTTCGAAAGCCTATGACAAACTCAGCTGGAGTTTCATTGAGCAGGTTCTTTATGAGGTTAAACTTCCGTGCAATATTATCAAGTTGATTATGAGTTGTATTACTTTGCTAGCTATCAAATTATCGTAAATGGTGAATTATCAGAGCTTTTTAAAGGGGGCAGAGGAATTAGGCAGGGGGACCCTCTCTCCCCTTATCTCTTTGTCCTTTGCATGGAAAATTTATCTCATCTTATTATAATTGTGGTTGTTTCCAAACATTGCCTCCCAATTCAGTCCTCTACAAATGGGCCTTTTGTCTCCCATTTATTCTTTGCAGATGATTTAATTCTTTTTGCTGAGGCTAGCAGTGTTCAGGCTAAAGGGATGAAGCAATGTATGGATCTCTTTTGTGGCCTCTCAGGACAAACTGTGAGCTTTGAGAAATCTATGGTGTTTGTATCTCCTAATGTTTCAGTTAGGATTGCTGAGGAAATAAGCAAGATCTATGGCTCTCTGCTAACTGATGATCTAGGAACTTACCTTGGTATGCCTCTGCTTCATAAAAGAGTTAATAAGAACACCTATGCTAGTATTGTTGACAAGGTTCAAGCCAGATTGGCCAGTTGAAAAAGTAAGACTCTTAATATGGCGGGAAGATTAACTTTGATTCAATATGTTAATGCTTCCATTCCAATTTATGCAATGCAAACTGTAAAGCTTCCTATGTCAATTTGTGACAAGCTGGATAAACTCAATAATGGTTTTCTATAGGGCGATACTGAGCAGAAAAAGAAAGTCCATCTTACTAATTGGAATACAGTCTGCAGGCCTAAATGCTATGGTGGCTTGGGGATTAAAAATTCAGCTAATATGAACATGGTCATGCTTGCTAAAGCTAGTTGGAGAGTTGTCCAGAAATACCAAGGGCTTTGGAGCGAAATTTATATGAGGAAGTATCTGCATTCTGGTTCTCTCTTGCAGAATTCTTATAAAAAGCCTGCTCAGTGCTCAAGTACTTGGTCTGATATTGTGTATGAGGCTAATTTACTGCGAAAATGGCTTACCTGGAGAGTTGACAATGGTTTTCAGACTAAATTTTGGACTGATAATTGGGCTCCTTCTGGTATCCTTCTCAACCATGCTATTAATCATAATACTATCAATACTAACTCTGTTGTGAATGAATTTTGGATTGATGGTAGCTGAAATATGATCATGCTTGGTGAAAATCTTCCTCAAGAAATAATTGCTAAAGTGTTATATGTTTCTATTACTGAATGTGATATTCCTGATCAAGTTATATGCAGGCAGATTTCTTCTGAAATTTTCTCTGTAAAATCTACTTACAATGTGCTATGTGATGAACAAGGCTTCCAAAAATATGTTTGGATGAAGATTTGGTCACTTCCTATATCTCCAAAGATTAAAATATTCTTATGGACCTTTGTTTCAAGCAAGTTGTTAATTAATGAGCAGAGATTTCGAAGAAAGCTTGCCTCCAATTCTCACTACAAATTCTGCACTAATACCCCAGAAACAATGATTCACCTCTTCAGGGACTGTCCTAAGGCTAAACAGGTTTTGGCAAAATTTTAAGATTCACCCGAATATCCTTGCTACCTTTGTTCTGAGTTGGGAAAATTGGATCTATGCTAATTTACTTTAGAAAGGGTATTATATGAATAATATCAGTTGTAATATCTTCTTCATATACTGTTGTTGGTTCATATGGAAGTGGAGGTGCAAATCCATTTTTGATAGCTTATTCAAGTATCCTTTTAATAAGTATCATTTTAATATTTATGAAGTTGTGTTTAGTTATGCTGATGAATGGGCTAAAACTAATGCTAAGCTTGGTACAAACTTGCATAAACATGTGGAGATGTTATATTGGATTAATCCAGCTGTTGGAAATTTTAAACTGAATGTTGATGGCTCCAGGATGAATAATGAAAATATTGGAGCAGGTGTGTGCTTGGGGATGAGGTTGACTGTTGGCAGGGTGGGTTTATGGTGAACATTGGGACTGGGGAGGTCCGGCTTGTTTCATGGTCTACACCTAGCTCGTAGCTTAAAGATTTCAAGACTGGAAGTTGAGTCTGATTCTTTAGTACTTATCAATCTTCTTCAATATGATAATATTGATCTGCATCCTTTTGGGACCTTGATAATGAACTGAATAAACTTAATGTGTGCTTTTGACTTTATTAATGTGAAGCATGTCTACAGAGAGAGGAATATGGTAGCTGATATCCTTACTAAACATAATACCTCTAACGATAGAGGAATATGTATCTTACATGACCCTCCTACGCTGGTTTTTGATGCTCTGCTGGTGTAATAACCCTAGTTTTCGTAACAATATTTGGTGTTGATTTGAATTCTATAAAGTTGTGAAATTCAATTAAAAAAAATGAATTTGGTTGTTTGCGACTTTACGAAACGAAAACGGAAACGTTCTCGGAACGTTTAATTAGAAAAAAAACGTTACGTTTCCGCGACGTATATATCGACTTCTATTCCATCGCTCGGTCGCAAAAACTTCCTTCACGAAAGTTGTAGAGCTCGATAATACGAGTTCGTGGACGCATCACGCGTTCAAATCGGACGTCGTACGTAAAAGTTATTAACGATAGAAGTTAATTTCCGATTTAGAAAGGGGTATAAAAGGAAAACTTATCAGCTTAGGGTTTCCAAAATTGGAAACCCTCTTCTCTCTCCAAGCCCGCGCCTCCCTCTCATCTCTCTCTCTTCCTTCTCGTCTCTCCCTCCGAACAAAGTCTCCACCGGCGATCTCGGCATCCAGACTGTCGTGGTCTTCACCGCGTAGCCCAGGAGCACCGCACGGCTCTCCTCTACAAACCCCAAGGTTGACGCATCTCCTCGCGACGTCATGAATCTCCGCGCTCCAACCCGAGGCCGCAAGATTCATCGCCACCGTCGGGCACCACTTCGGCGACGCGAGGGCACAGAGGAGAGCATCACGACGCCGATCCTCGCCCTTGGAGCCCTCTGCTATCGACTTAGGGGCAAAACCGCACGATTCAAGTCCTTCCCGAGGAATCGAAGCACCACCGTCGATCTGAGCTCTTCCGGCACCGAATCAGAGTTCTTAGCTTCGATTAAGGTATGAATCGATGGATTGGTTGTGGATTTTTGGTTGTTTTGGTTCGATTTGGTGGAGATCGGAGAGGGAGGAGGAAGGAGAGGGTACCGCCGCCTTAGGCGGCGCGTGTGGGTGCGTGGAGGGGGTAAGAGGCGGCGTGAGGCCGTAGGGAGGAGAGGGGAGGAAAGGAGAAGGGTTTTGGGGCGGCGGTGGTGTGCTACGTGCCGGCCCTAGGCTCGGTGCGTGTGCCCCACGTGCTGCCACAGTGATTGGCGCGTGAGCGCCACGCGCGGCCTGCCGGAGGTGGCGTGTGTACCCCACACGCCGCCACGTGCGGCGGCGCGTGAACAGTAAATTCAAACAGTAAATAGTAAAATTTATTTTTACGGCGGTGAATGTAAAAATGTGATTTACGTACGGTAAATGTAAATTTTATTTTACGTACGGTAAATGTAAATGTAAATTACTTTCAGTAAATGTAAAAAGTAATTTCAGAAAGGTAATTCAGTAATTTTTATTTACTGAGACAGTATTTACATTTATATAGTATTCGTAGATACAGAAATACGTAAATAATATGTACACGTACAGAGATACGCAATTGATGTGTATTTGTATAGAAATACGAGAATAGTAAATACGTGAACAGTAATTTCACAAAACCAGAAATTGATGAACATTAACTTATTATTACTGTTTTGGCATTTAAGGTTTACGAAATGTTTCTAAATTCTTTTCTGATCTTTTCAAGGTGATCGATAAATCAAGGAAAGGAATTATCTTCGAAAATTGTGGAATTACGCTCGAGTTGATAAGGTGAGTAAAATCTCACATATTTACGAATCTACCCTTGCGGAGATTCAAGATTTTGCAAGAGTTTTAAATATTGAAATACGATATGTATATGATATAGTGGAATATATATATATTTGTATAAATAGTAAATAAGTACATATATATAGTTTCCTATATTATATACTGTTATTAATTGATTGTGAATATGTCATTTGATGACGAGAATTATATATTGAGCATGTCGAGTTAATTTGAACAATAAGAGGTGATGATTATTGTATGTGGTTTTAACATGGTGTTTGTTAAAACGTTTTGTCTTCGGACGTGTTTATGAAATATGACATGTATATGATATAGCGGATTATATATATATGGTATTAATGGTAAATAGGTACATATATATATAGTTTGCTATATAATATACTATTATGATTTTATCGTGATGATGTCATTTTGATGACGAGAGTTATATATCAAGTGTGTGATTAGATTTGTACAATATGAGGTGATGATTATTGTATGTGGTTTTAACATGGAGTTTGTTAAAACGTGTTTATGTCTTCGGACCAGTGTTCAGATGTGTTTGGCATGTCGGAACCTAGCCTTTGGCCGGGCGAAAGTTACGATACAGTTAGAGCTCTAGTCTGTCTGCCGAAGTACTGCATGCAATGGTCTAAATATCGGTTATCGGCATCGTATCGGTTTTGTAAAATAAGGATATAACGGGGATATATCGAGATATATCGGATTTATCGTTTTTGTTAATTTTTAATTTAAATTTAATATATTTATAAACATATACTTCAAAATATTCAAAAATACCATATAATATTAACTACTAAGTACTAATTGAACAAAAATAGGTGCACAAAAGATAGTTGAGATATTGATTATACATTCATGCATTATAAACTCTCTCATCATCATAATCAAAGTCAAACTCATCTTCTCCATTATCTTCATCCTAATCTTCTGAGATAAAATCATCTTCATAAATCACCTTATGCCTATTTGTGTTGAAATTCCTCAAAACGACATCGTCTCCTTAAAAAAAATACCGAAAAAAGTAATAAGAAAAAAGTCACCGAAAAAAAAGTCAACGAAAAAAAATTATCGAAAAAAAAAATCTCCGAAAGTCCACCGAAAAAAAAAATCAAACAAAAAAATCCGCCGATATTTCCCGATATATCTCATGTTGACCCGATATTTTGAGTTGACCGATATATTAAGGCGATATGACATTTATCCTATCGGTTTCTAAATATCACCGATATATCGCCGATATATCCCCGATATATCCCGATATTTAGAACACTGACTGCATGTGAGGTAACAGATGGGTTATCGGCTCATGAGTAGTCATATTTTTAGATGTTGGGTAGCAGGAGGTTGCCCGATATCGGCGGTGTACTACGTGAGGGGTAACATATGTGTATCAGCGTTCATTAGTACCCGTATTATAAATGTATTTGGGTAACCAGAAGGGTTGCCCAATTTCTCATGAGCACTTTCATTTCATATATTTTTGGGACAACCAGATGGGCCGTCCATTGACTCATGAGTGCATTTATATTTGTTGATTTGTGGTTTTTCGTATATATTGATATGCGAGTTATATTTTCGTTTTACTCATACAAGCTATAAAGCTTACCGGGTTTGTGTTTACAATCCCGGTGCACTAATTCAATGGTGTAGGGGATAATTCCGCAGGTGTTGATTAGTGGAAATCGAGGGACAACTCTGAAGACTCGAAGTTGTTCATTATCCTGCTTGTGGTGAGAGTTATTGTGGATTTGTGTGAGAACTTGTGAGGATTTATTTGTGGGTTTTGAGAGAGATTGTGAGGATTATTACATTTCCATTTTTATGTAATGTTGGATTGTAAATTTGGTTGTAATAATTGGTTTGTCTGAGTTGTATTGTGAACTCAGTAATGATCCGCTGTGGCATTTTAAATGATTTCAATTTCATCGAGATTGTTTTGGTGTTTCACGACTTTGAGATTTTGAGTTTTTATGCTCGAAATTTTGGGGTCGTTACAGCTGGATGACATTGTTGGTCTTTCTAGAGTTAAGGAGTTTATGGCTTGTAGCTCTGGCTAGTTTCTTCGTTGCTTTCTTTTACTTGGGCTAATGACCCTATTTGTACCCAAAAAAATTGTATATATAACTCATAATACTTCTATTATGAAATATTTATTATGCTTTTTCTTGCTAACTCATGTTTCCTTCTACATACAAGTGATACCACCCTTCTTATAAATCTTGCTTCCTCTATACTTGAGCAATGATATTCTTGTTTGACAGGTCACATTCCAAAAAACTGCTAAGTTTACATTTTGGTTGCACCTTAGCTAGGTTTGAGACTCTGAGATTTTGATACAATTGTCAAGTTCAATGCATATTTGACAAGTTTTAGCGGTTGTTTGAGCCCTTTGTCTTGGAATAGTTTCATCTGCCAGTTTTCATACAGAAAACATTCTGTATTTCTAACAGCAGTGCACTAGCATAAGAACAAAGTTAGCTAGGTTTCAAACTTCCAATTCTATGTAATCAACTAATCATGCATGACATTGTCACCTGATTTTGGCACTGATGATTATAGGTACAATCTGTTCAATACGATGATCAATGAGAAATCTAGAAACAAATATTGGGCTGGAATGGAACAAGGCATACTGCTCAAGATCTTCATGTTTCTGAATGTCATGGATCTTGTTGGCAGTGTTTATGTGTCTGTAACACATGGAATTCTGTATGTCATGAAGCCTGCCTGTGGGATTCCCAAAATTTGAGTGTGCTGGCTCCGAAACTCATTGTTACTCAGCAAGAAGCAGATAAGTACTGTGATGAGGAGAACAGAAACAAAGTTACGAGATTTTTGAAAACTGCATTTAATCTTAGCCATGAAAAGTTTTCTTGCCTGATTTTCAATTTCCACATCCCCATAACAGATGACCAGTTGATCAATGCTACTCGGAGGTGCGTCTTAGTTTTTACTTACCATAACTGTACTAAATGGAAGTAAAATTATATGGTGTATGTACGCTTTTTATTTACCAAATTAATCTGTACTAAATGTGGTTTCATTGGAGTAAAATTTTCTGGAGCATTATGCATTAATACATCCCTCCGTGCGGTAGTAGTAGACTAGTTTAGGAGGTGGTCTGCCATTAGTAGCACAGCTGTGGTCTACATTAATTTATGAACTGATGTAATACATAGAGTTGGTCCACCATTGGGAAGATATATAGATGCATAATTTGATGCCGTCTATCTTGCAGAATTTCGGAACTGAAAAGACTTGTTCTCCCACCAAGAAATCTTTTAACTCTGGCTGGATTTGAAGTCTCTATTAAGAATTGGGCACAACTAGAGTCAATGACTATGCCACTTTGTTTCTTTGAGTTTGAAATAGTGAAGTTGATCGGAGCTCATTGTGAGAAATTCTCTGAGCACAAAGTGTTTTGCCCATTTTTGGTGGAGTTTGCAAAGATCATTGCTGCTAATATCCCGAAATTAAAGGTTTTAAGTCTACAAGGAAGCTTGTTGGAGAAGGAAGCCTTGGTTTACATACTGAACAACATGAAAAATTTGGAAGTGTTGAACTTATGTCACTGCCTCATTGTGGATGAAGGTCTTCCAGCACCAGGCTATGCTTACATATCGCGTGCACTTGACAGGTCGATCATGGAAGGGGCCTTGGGCTTGCAGAAGTTTCTATATTGTAATGCAGACTACTGTCATATTTGCCAGCTCAGTGAAAATCTCAGGGTGGTCCGACATTGGAATTTGGCGAAGGGACATGGTAAGTTCACTTGCAGTATATTGATACGGAGAAGAAACCATCTGCTGGGAAACCATTCTTGTGATGGGGAACTGAAAAATGCTAAGAACAAGAAATTGCTCAGCTGTAGCTGTGCAATGGTTTGAATTTCCTTCCTTTTATTTTAAGAACAATTTTCAATATCATGCTTCTTAGTTTTTCATAGTTCAGCCAAGAACTTCTAGTATGAATGCTTTGTTTGTGGCAAGTACTTTTCTAAGCACAGCTATTTTTCCATATTCAGATCCTCGATCTCTTCTACTCAGTTCCTGATCCTTTTTTTTTCAGCTCTAAAATTCATTACTTTCAAGTTTCAATTCTACATCATTAATATCTAATATCTTTTTGAAACATCTGTACTGAAATACAGAAACAACAACTATGCTGAGAGCAGTACTAGTTTGCTTGTTTTTGTGCTTTTAGTTGCAAATTAGGGATATTTAGATCACCCTATCTTTATCAAATCAAGTTTCAGTCCAATACGTAATCGAAATTAGGCCCCATTGGGACCCAAAACGGGCATTAAGAATATCTCAAGTTTCAACTACCCTGTCATGCTGTCTATGAAACTATCCTATTCTAAGTTCTAACTCTGTGGTGTAGATTATCAGATAGATATGCATGGATGGCAAATGAAATGAAATATGCTTGGTCTTTGTGCCCTAATCTTGCATCCAATCAAATGATTGATGAACAAGACTTTCATATCAATATTTCCACTATTCTAAAATCTCAGTCATAGACAAACCTCTCTACTTTGCCATCACCAGTGATTATTGAAGATGCCCTCTGAGAACTTATTCTTTTAATATAGCCTGGTTTGAAATTTGGATTCTCAGCATCCAAGATATTGTAGAGTCTGGATCAAGAAATAACTGAATTTTTTTTTTCGTTAAGGAAAGGTCAAATAATCTGTTATAACAATCAACCAATTCTCAAGTACCTGTGCGTGTGAAGCGTGTGAATGGTGTTGAGAAACATCTGTCATTGATGATGACAATATGCTGTGTATAAGTTGTAAAGTTTCTTTATGTATATTATAGGATTTATAGCTGTAAAACAGATTTATTCTCATATATAAAGCTCTCATTGAGCAATATCAATCTATATCACTTTCAACCAATTCTCTTCTTCTTTTCTACATGGTATCAAGAGCGGGTCAGATCCCTCTCATCTCTTTTCTGCTACACCTTGATTTCTTGCTGTAGCATCTCTTCTTCTTATTCATCATAGCTGGTCATCTCTTTTCTGCTACATCTTGATTTCTCGTGTAGCATCTCTCCTTATTTATCATAGCTGGTCATCTCTTTTCTGCTACATCTTGATTTCTCGTGTAGCATTTCTCATTCTTCCTATTTGTCATGGCTGGTGACAATGAGGTCTCCAAACACAGTTCCTCAGAAACACCCAAACCCAGAGATCCCTATTATCTTCATCCCTCTGATCATACAGGGCTAGTCTTAATCTCTAAAGTCCTGGATGGAAACAACTACAACAATTGGAAAAGAGCCATGCTTCGGGCCTTGAATTCGAAGAACAAACTAGGATTCATCAATGGCACAATCAAACCTCCTTCAAAGGAAACTGATTCTAATGGCTATGATACTTGGTCACAGGTGAATGACATGGTGCAACAGTGGATCAGCAACACTGTCGACACAGAAATTGCTGATAGCCTCACCTACTACCCCTCAGCTCAAGAGGTATGGGAAGATTTATCTGAACGTTTTTCTCAGTGTAATGCTTCTCGGATTTTCGAGATTCAGCGAGATATTGCTTGTCACAAGCAAGATCAACAATCAGTTCCAACATACTACACGAAATTAAAGGGATTTTGGGATGAACTAGCTTCTTATTCAGAGACTCCTCTTGGCTCACAAGGAGAACAACAAAAGCTCATGCAGTTTCTAATGGGTTTGAATGATACTTACAGTGCGATTCGCAGTCAGATTCTATTACTAAATCCTTTGCCTACAGTCCGCCAAGCTTACGCTGCAGTTGCCCAAGAAGAGAAGCAACGTCTCCTCAATGCTACACATCCGGCCGAATCTAGCGGTAGTGCGGCCATGGCTGTTCAAAACTCTGGCAGGTTCCCAGGTCCACAACAAGGTAGCAGACCCAATTCCATTCAGGGCAGGGGGAGATTTGAGCCAAATCCCCGACCACACTCTGGCCGATTCACTCAAGAACGGCGACAAGGTTCAGGGAGAGGCCGTCCTCAATGCGTCTACTGTGGAGAGCCTGGTCATTGGGTTCAGACATGTTTTGAACTGATTGGCTATCCCCCAGGTCACCCAAAGGCGAAGCAAAATCAGCAGACTTTCAATCCCAAGCCGAATTCCAACGCTGGTTTTAGAGTTCCCTATGCCAACAACGTTTCTAGTACTCATTCTGGACCTTCAGTCACTCTATCCGAAGCCCAATTCAATCAATTTCTGGCTGCCGTTAACGTTATGCCTACAAGCTCCAACTCTCAGGCCAATGCAACTTCTAAAGCTCATGCCGTAACTAAACCAGGTTTGTCCAAGGTTGTTTCCCGCAATTGGATCATCGATAGCGGGGCCACTGATCATATTTCATCATCCACTGCATTATTTCATGCTGATAATCGATGTTCCTTGCCTCCGGTCTTATTACCAAGTGGGGATAAAGTTGCTATTGTTGCAAAAGGATCACTACCATTAAGTTTCAATTTTTACCTTCATGATGTGTTATATGTGCCAAAGTTTAAAGTTGATTTGATGTCAGTTAGTCGTTTGACAAGAGGTATGAATTGTTCAGTGACATTTTATCCTTATTGGTGCGTATTGCAGGATCTGGCTACGAGAAGGATGATTGGTTTGGGTGAACAACGTGATGGATTATACTATTTGGTGGCATTAGCGACGGAGAAGTCAACAAACCAAACTACCTCCACCACCAAACGGCCTACCTGCAACCTCTCCATTTCCTCAACTGATCTCTGGCACAATAGGCTCGGACATGTGTCTTCGCCATGCTTAGGTTTCATTGTTAAACATTTTCTGAATTTTCCCATTCAATCAAATAAAGCTTGCCATATCTGTCCTTTGGCAAAGCAGAGTCGCTTGCCTTTCTATAATAGCAAAATTTCCTCCAATAAACCTTTTGAAATTATTCATTGTGACATTTGGGGTCGTTATCAACATCCTTCACTTTCTGGTGCCCATTATTTTCTCACAATAGTTGATGACTATTCACGTTTTACTTGGATTTTTTTAATGCGACATAAGAATGAAGCACAACCTCTCATAAATCGTTTTTTCACCTATGCTCTTACACAATTTGACTCTCGCATTAAAATTTTTCGTAGTGACAATGGTGCTGAATTTATCTCACTCTGTTCTTTCTTTTCTGATAATGGAGTTGTTTTCCACCATTCTTGCGTTTACACGCCTCAACAGAATGGGGTTGTGGAACGTAAGCATCGTTATATCATCCAAGTTGCTCGGGCATTAAAATTTCAGGCTCATCTTCCCAAACAATTTTGGGGTGATTGTGCCCTTACAGCTGTTCACATCATCAATAGGTTACCCACACCACTTCTCTCTTGCAAAACTCCATTTGAACTACTTTACTTCAAACCTCCTTCCTTTTCTCATCTCCGTGTTTTTGGGTGTCTCGCTTATGCCACAAATGTTCATCCTTCCCATAAATTCGACCAACGCGCTACTCCATCCATTTTTATTGGGTATCCAGTCGGTCAAAAGGCTTTTAAACTATATGATTTGTCCACAAAAAAAGTTTTTACCAGTCGGGATGTCATATTCCATGAAGATATCTTTCCTTATGCAGCCAAGGACCCTCTGGGCCACCAACCAGGCCCGATTTTTTCCCCAGTGCCTGACCCCGCCCCAGTCATTTCTTCCTCTGATCTCGATGGCTTCACGTTCGATCTGTCCATGCCTGAGCCACCATCACCTCTTTCACCCCGACCCTTATCACCCCACTCATCACCACCTCCCTCTCCTCTCTGCCCCACCACGACAGCACTGCCCCTTCCATTCTCTTCCCCGCCATTACCTCCGCCTCCACCACCTCCGTTCCGCACATACTCTCGCCGTCCTCCACAACAATCCTCCACCCAGACTCAGCCAACAGATCCACTCGTTCCAGCCACACCAGTCGCCCCACCCACCACTGAACCCATCCCTCTTCGTCGCTCCAGCCGCCAGTCGAACCCACCGGACCGCCTCACTTACAATGTTCGCTCCGTTCACTCAGACCCATCGTCCTTCTTGTTGCCTGGTCCAACTAAAGGAACTCGTTACCCGTTGGCTGGCTATCTCTCTTACCATCGGTGCTTGCCCCCACATCAGGCTTTCTTGACTCAGATCAGTCATGTTACAGAGCCACGCACCTATTCTGAGGCAGTTGTTCATCCGGAATGGCAGCAAGCTATGTTTTCTGAGTTGCAAGCCCTCGAGGCTAATGGCACATGGACTCTAACCACACTTCCGGCCGGCAAAGTTCCCATTGGTTGTCGTTGGGTATATAAGATCAAACATAAAGCAGACGGTTCTGTTGAACGCTATAAAGCACGGCTGGTTGCAAAGGGTTTCACTCAGTTAGAAGGTGTGGATTATCAAGAGACTTTTTCCCCTACTGCTAAAATTACTACTGTTCGGTGTCTCTTAGCTTTAGCAGCTGCTCGTCATTGGAAATTACACCAACTGGATGTGAATAATGCTTTTCTTCATGGTGATTTATCAGAGGAAATCTATATGTCTCCTCCGCCGGGTCTTCGGCGACAGGGGGAGGAGAATCTGGTATGTCGGTTGTATAAGTCTCTATATGGTTTGAAGCAAGCTTCAAGGCAGTGGTTTGAAAAGTTTTCTGATGCAGTAAAGACAGCCGGGTATGTTCAATCTAAAGCTGATTATTCATTGTTCACTAAGAAGAAAGGGAATTCATTTACTACACTTTTGATTTACGTTGATGATATTGTGATTACTGGGAATTGACTTGGAGACAATTGTTGCACTTAAGACTTTCTTGCATAGTCAATTTCGTCTCAAGGATCTTGGAGACTTAAAGTATTTTCTTGGCATCGAAGTTTCAACTTCGAAACGTGGTATCTTTATCAGTCAACGTAAATATGCCTTGGAGATTATTGAAGATGCAGGATTGTAAGGGGCTGCTCCGACAGATACTCCCATGGAAAAAGGCTTGAAATTGTCGGAGCGTAGTGATCTGCTCAAAGATCCTGAAAAATACAGGAGGTTGATTGAGCGTCTCATATATCTCACTGTATCCCGTCCCGATATTACCTATGTTGTCCATGTCCTTAGTAGGTTCATGAATCAACCTAGAAAGACTCATTGGGAAGCAGCACTAAGGGTGGTACGTTACTTGAAAGGTGCTCCAGGTCAAGGTTTATTCTTCTCTTCCATCAGTGATTTAAGGTTGAGAGCCTATTGTGATTCTGATTGGGCAGGATGTCCAGTCACAAGGAGATCTACAACTGGATACTTTGTCTTCCTTGGTCTCTTGGAAGTCTAAGCGCCAAAAGACAGTGTCTTTATCTTCAGCAGAGGCTGAATATCGTGCTATGACATGCACATGTTGTGAGTTGACTTGGTTACGTTGTTTACTTAAGGATTTGAGCATTTTGCTTCATGAACCAACTTTGTTATTCTGTGACAACAAGGCTGCGCTCCACATTGCGGCCAATCCTGTTTTTCATGAGCGAACGAGACACATTGAGATAGACTGCCACTATATCAGAGACAAAATCTTAGATGGTTCTGTGGTCACAAGACATGTTAGTTCCGCCTATCAACTAGCTGATGTTCTCACTAAACCATTGGGGAAAAACATTTTTATTCCTATGATTCGCAAGTTGGGAGTGCAAGACATCCACTCTCCAACTTGAGGGGGAGTGTTGAGAAACATCTGTCATTGATGATGACTATGCTGTGTATAAGTTGTAAAGTTTCTTTATGTATATTATAGGATTTATAGCTGTAAAACAGATTCCTTCTCATGTATAAAGCTCTCATTGAGCAATATCAATCTATATCACTTTCAACCCATTCTCTTCTTCTTTTCTACAAATGGCAATCAACCATTAATGTTTCTGAGACTGGGAAATGGGAATAGTGTTTAGGTCCTCCTACCCATGATTGAAAGATTGAAGGAGTGATGAGGGATCAGTTGGTGCCCACATTTGGGTTTTACATGTTTGTGACTTAATTGTGTCTACATGCTACAACCTCAAATTATTGATAATCATGCAGGAAGATACTTAATCAATCATCTAATGGCCATCCCTTAACACCCAACTAGAACAATATCAATGGCTTAGAACAAGAACATGGGATGTGATGCATGCCAAAAATGAGTGCCACTTGTATGTGGGATCTCGCATCAAGTCTCAACCAATAATTATAGCACGTTCACAGTAAAATTATCAAGCTAATTGAGCATTAGAAAGAAACAAACCATTCCAAAGTCTAACTTTTAAACCGTTTTTCAAATGAGCACTCCATTGGGTGATAGTAATTCATGTAAAGGACCAGATTAGCCTCTAACTTCTGGTGTATTTGAAGCCTCAAATGTATAAGTAATTACAGAACTAAAACAAAAGAGCTGGATCAGAGAGTCAAATTCTGAAAGCTTTCTGAAGCATCCAAAGAGCATGATCCTGCATAATGACCTGCATCACAGATCAGTCTTAGTTCTTAACTGCAGGCGAAAAGCCGAAAATATCACCACTATGCATAAAGCTGCAGAATGGGTAGTAAGTGCAAGATAGTTTTCCTAAGGTTATGCAATCATTGCAATGTGAATAGTTAAATGATGCCTTCAGAAAATTTAGGGCGAAAACTGGGCATTTGTGTCATTTGATAGAATTAATTGTGAGTTTTGGCTCTATCTTTGCCACAAGTTTCCTGATTCCCCATATTAATAAGACTCCAAAACCTGCTTGCATATCAGAACTAAAACAATCTCAGTTTTCAATTTGCCCCCTTATTTCTCTGTAAGAATTTTAAAGTTTCATCATCTCATGGGACTTCAGAGTCTCACACTTCCACTTGTGATGTTCATGATCATGCTCATGATCAGTCAGCAATCGGATTCTCGTCAGCTCCACATAAAGATAAGTGAAGGAGAGAACCAAAGAGAGAAATCTGAATCCAATTCCGACTTTTCATGGCATTTCTCTGCACAAGCTCCAGAGGCATCCCACGGAGTTGAGATCGACCCGGTGGTTAGTAATGTTTCTCTACGCGCAGTTCCAGCAGGACCAAACCCACTTCACAACTGATTAGCTGTCTGGCTACTATGTATATTTAGTCATACAAAATTTTGCTTTAAATCATTTTCCCATTTGCTTTTCGTTTCTTTTACTCAAAGATATGTAGTAGTCTTACAGATACAGTCAAAAAATGTGTGCAACTAGCTTGTGAAGAAAGTGCAAGTCAGTACCAGTGTATTGAATGGTAGAATCTACAAAAGCTGCTCTGATACAATTGAACATCATGTGTTGATTTCCAGATAATCTGTATACCACAGCTGTTATGCATACACATGTTGTCTACTATCTTAGACGGTGACTATGTGAGTATATAGGAAATAGATTGATCTGAACAATCTCCGACTGGGATGATTTTGTGCAAGGAAAATTATTGAAAATAAATCAATTATCCAAACAATGAACAGTTTTGATGATTCTATATATAGTCAGCTGCTCGAATAAGGTGGTTCTCAGTTTCTTTTAATAGAATAAGGCATCCTCTCTAGATGGGAACTCTTACCTATTATATCCTAGACAATTAGAGATAGCAAAGAGTTCAAAATAAGGAAAAAGTTTCAGAATCTACAGAAAGATTTTGCTGGAAAGGATTAAGGTACAAAAAGATGAGCATTGGAGTACATCACCAACAAGAAGTATGCAACTTTAAAAAAGGAGCTGCAGGCTGTATGTAAACACTGAACAAGTCAAAACACATACGCATCTATTTGATTTTAGGCTTCATGGTGGGGGCCGAACTTTTGGCTCTTATGGGTATGGGGTATTAAATAATTATATATAAAATATTCATAGTCTGCTTGAACATTTATGTTTGTTTTAAAGTATTTGGCAATGAGGTCAAACAATACATTTGGAAGGTTTCTGTGATGTAACTCCCATGTGAATTAGGACAAATGAGAAGGTAGAACATGTTCGATATGCCAATGAAATATATGCAGAAAACAAGGTTTTTTATTCACAAAGAGAGAAAGAACTGTGGAAGCTTTTCAGTCAGATATGCCCTGTAAACAGATCACGATTACCATACAGAATTTTCACATCGATCTGCAAATAGTAGTCAATTTCCTCTTAGAATTACTAACAATTAGGTTGATTGTATTGCTTAAATTTCCTAGTATGGCATTCAAGAAACGGATTCGACATCTTTTCATTTAGACAAGAGAGAGAGTTTGTAAACAAGTATTTTATACAGATTACTTAAATCAATGCACTGAATAAAAGGAGATCAACTGACCTGCACATGCACGTTAATATCAGAAGAAAGTGAGCAAGAATGCCTGTTGAAACCCTGCATTGAATTTATGTATAATATAATACACAAGATTAAGCGATCTGTTCGAACATGGCAACAGAATATATAGTAAACAAACCTCATGAGATCCTCGCTACATGATTTCACTACCCACTGGTTGAATAAGAAAATGAACAGAAAGTGTTTTCTGAGTGATTTTCTCGAACTTTGACTTCCATAACTGTAATGTGATTGAATTTCAAATGGTTAAAAGGAATGTTGGTTTACTGATGTAACAGAGAAAAAATTCGGGAGCTATAATTAAAATGTATCTTAACCACAAATTATTCGGGAATTAGAAGATTTCTGGACTTAGAACTATAAGATGGTAAAACCGTATAAGAGAAGTGCTGAAAAAAAAAAAGCGAAGACCAGATAGCTTAAACTCTAGATACACAAATATTATAACGGAATCTCTATGTTTCTAGATAAGAATCTAACATATCAATATTGATTGTAAGTGCGAGATCCAAAAGCAAGGCCACAGTCAAGTTGATGGGTAGGAGGGGATAAGAAAATAGAATTTACATGAACAATTAGTAGGACAACACTTTGGCTACTTACGTCTTTGTATTCTGAGCTTCCAAAAAATATCCCAAAAGCATCAACTACAATATATTTCAAAGAATGACGGTCAACAAAATGAAAGCAGCATTTATCAGAATTTACACAATCGAGAGCTCACATGACCGAAATCTGATCACTACTCCATGTGTATACTCCTTGCTGCTCGTGTTAAAATTCATACCTGACAATGAAATACCAGTTATTTCATCTTCCTACCATACCATCAGATGAATAGTTATTGCTTAACTAGAGCGCCAAAGCAAAACAAGATAGAATACGGGAAATGTACTAATGAACTGTCAGTAGCACATTGGCATTTAGCTCAATCAAACCTCGAGTAGATTGGACAATCAAGGATGGGAATCCCATCAGCAGCCCTTCAAAAGAAACCAATGCATTTTCCGCCTGATCAGATGCATTATCGAGGAAGGAAATCAGAAGCACAAACTCCACACCAAAGTTGAATTCCTGAATGCAAGAATTATTCAGACCTTTAGAAATAACTTTGGAATTCCATCAGTCATATAGAAATATTAGAACCAGAAAGATATTTCAAATTAAAATGGAAGTTCCTCAAACCTCTCCTTTTCGAAATATAGGAAGGATATCATCTTCTACTTCAGATTCGTAATCTACATTAAGCAATTCCTGTTTTTGCACAAATACCAGTCCTTTAAGTTGAAAACTTATTTGCATTAATTAGGTTCAAAACAAAGCTGATCTAGCAGATAAGTATAAAAAGGAAGACAAGAGTGTCGGTGTTTACATGTCAGGGCATACATGGCAGTAAGGCGATATGTGATCCTTGAGAACTCCCAAGTAAAAAGGGTGCTGGTAAAACTTTACAACGTCTTCTTTTCTCTGGAAACGCAAGTAGAAAGCGTAGCTATACTTGTCCGGATTTTGATTACCAATACGCCCTTCAGAAGTGTTTGAGCATACAAATCAAAAGAAAGTCTATTAAGATATACATGTATAAATATAGCCAAGCATGAGCATATGGAACTTTTCTCAGTTTCTCAATAGGTTCAGTATATAATCCCATGCTTTGTGCAAATCAGACAACAGAAACAAGTGTTTGAGTCTTGCTGTTTTTTCCATTTACAAAAATTTATAAGGCTCAACGCATGCACATAAAGCTCACCTAATGATATTGCGACAATGCCTCTCATTTGATACTGAGTTGTATACAGATAATCCAGCATATCCTTCTCTTGCTCATCAGATAAATCCTCCCTCGATTTAAGCAAACATATGTGTTCGACGATCTTTCTATGTACAACAGAAATTACAGCAACATTATCACAGAACCATGTTTCATACAGAACTACAAACACAGACTAATGCTTGACGGATCACAGTGGTAAACACATAGCATCACATATCCTAAGTTCCTAACCCAATTTATACCAACATAATTTGGTGAAAAAATATCTATGATCCTAAACCCTCGGTCAGAAACAAGAAAAATCAAAAGAATTGATTTATGAGAAATGGAGTATTAACCTTCGCTTTGACAAACTGGGGCCTGAGCTCTGCTCCACAGAAGCAGAAACTATCGCTCCCTTATTCTTCTTCCTCCCCAACCACGAACTCCCACCTCCTATCTTCAATTGATAAACTGAACCTGAAACTCCTAAAAACATCAGAAACAAAACAAAGGAGCAGGGCAAGAAGATTGCACGTTTGAAATGCATAGTTTACCGTTGAAAGGAGCAGGGCGGGAGATGATGGGGAATTGGCGGTTGGGGTTTGCGAGAGAAATGGGAGAGAGTGGGGAGCAGAAAGCTTGAATGAGCATCATGTGAAGCTGTTCTGGGTTTCTTGGTGTATCTCTCTGTGAGTGTGTGTGCAGTGATTTATATCAGAATTTGGTGGACGATCTGCTCCGGTGTAAAATGGGTGGACAAGGAAAATAACCGACTTTTAAATTTGTGGGTTTAATTTGGCGCTTAACTCATTCAAATTACGGAATCACCCTTCGAATGGATTATAGTGTTTTGAACTTTTGATCTAGTGCATCAATTAGGATCTGTAGAGGTTACTGGGTCAAAAGCTCAGAGTTATCCAGAGGCTCGATGGGCCAAAACACGAGACTTCCAGTGAATTGTGCATTCGTGATACAAATATGTAAGCTGACACAGCAACTGTTCGCGATCTTCCTCAGTCAACAACATTTTCTGCTATACAAAGAAATAGGAAACATCAATTTCAACCGACAAAATCTGTCTCGACTTTGTTTCTCTCTTTCCAGATGGTCAAATTTCACATAAGAGTGTGCATGCATGATCAAATGGCTTCAGCCTTTCAAGTCCTTGAAGAGCTCCGGAAGATGAGCGTTTGTCAGTTTGGTCCTCTTGCTGATCTCATTCTTCTTCTTCTTGGGCTTGGATTTGGCCTGAATGCCTTGACTCTGGGCCACAGCCCTCCTCTTTGCAGTATCTGTGGCCGGCTTCATACCATTCTTCTGCAGATCCCTCTCGATGTCCAGCATATCACGAGGCAGTTCAATCTCCCTGAAGAAAGCTTTGAGCTCATCATCAACCTTTGTGGAAGGCAACCTGGGGTCATTTGGATAAGCAATGTCCTCTTGTGAATCGTAGTTCGAAAGTAGCCATATGTCACCCGAGGCCTTCAAAGCCTGGAAATAGTTGAAATTCAGAGCTTTTTTTTGTAAGACTAGTAATCCAAAAGAACACTTGTAACTCACACCAGTGTGGATGAAAAAAAGTTGCACGACATTTTCCTCCATAAACAAAAAGAAACTTTAATTGAGGAATAAACACAACAAGACAGCCTTACTGAGACGTCCCCATCTTCAAATATAACATTGGGAACATTTTTCACACTTATCTACTTGCACACACACGCACACAAGCACAGGCACCTAATCTTTTCTGATGCAATTTACTGAGATCCCCAACACTAAATGATATATAAGCTCTAATTGAAGTACTTCAATTTTCATGACAGTTGAATTATAATACAAATAACATATACCTGCAAGTCCTCCATCACAGTTGGATAAGAGTCCTTCAAATCAATGACAGGTATTCCCTCCATAAATTTCCGTACTAAGTTCCGCAGTTGAGTTTTATCCTTCAGAGCATGCTTGGACTGTACATATAACATACTAGTCAATTTAATTCTTATATCAAACATCCAAAAACCAATCTGGACTAGCTTTTACATGCAGGTGGATACAGTCCAACGTTACCTTATATGAAAAACGCTTCCCATCGTAGTGAACTTTGGGATTATTCCTCAGACTGTCAAAGACAGCTTTGTTGGCATTCACATCAACATAACACGCTTCATTAATTTGCTCTGGAGTAAAGGCATGCCTTGTCTACAAAAATCGTAAACATAACAACTCATAGTCATCAGATGGTGACCATTCTAAACTGGTTCTAGAAAACTACCGTATAACTTGCTGGAAAAAGCTCAAATCAAGAAAAATAAGACAAGAGGAAGAAAATGTCAGGAGAAGGGAGGGAGCAGAAAAGGTCTAAGCAGTTGAATGAGTTACCACCTCCTTTCATAATCTACCAATTCTAACACATTCCAAGAAATATTAGTATTATAATAGACCCCGAATTGCTTTATTACATAATATTCTTGAGGAATCTGTTTCCCTCCTAACACTTTATATAAAAGTAAAAAAGAATGTTAAAAACAAAAACTGAGATCTCAACTAGAGAAATACTCTATCATTTGGCCTCCATACCATATGAAAGAACATATACCTATCATAAGCATCTCTCAGATATGAAGCAACTTACATCTGTTTACAAAACATGTTATAAAGAAACATATGTGTAGGCAGTCATCTACAGTTCTATATCTATCATTGCATACATACCTTCAACAGAATATAATCAGTTTCTTCTACGGACCAGAAAATTACAATTTTATTCTGTTTCTAAGCCTAAGTGTGTGGTGTGGGGGATGGCAAGGGATGAGGCCTATCCCTACAGGTGGGACATACTACTGGATGTAGCAATTTATCAACAGAAAACGCACGGGAGAGTTGCAAATCAGATATAATACAAATCACTTGCATCAATAAAAAGAGAAAATATTTGGGTTTAATGTCAACCTCTAGAAGCAGATCTATCACACGTTTTATCTGAGCTCCAACAGGCCCCTTCCTGATGCTGTTAATGTGCTGGAGCCTCTCTGTGTCATTAGAGAACTTAACGGCAGGAGCGGGAGCTTTAGAAGCTGCTATGGGAACAGCTCTGGGGTTTGCTGCAGTCTTTTTATCGGAAATGCTTCTCAGGGTTGACTGGCATTTCTCTTGCTGCTTCTTAAATCTATCTAATTGCTCTTGCAATGCCATCTGCAATTACCAATGTCTAGTTAGAGGCCATATACAACCAATATGGATTTGTACTTAAAAAAAAAAACCAACCATTGTAAAGTAACAGGTACAACTTCAAAGATGCATTTTTATCCGACAATCTCCAAATCCACAACCTACTTCTAGAAACCTGTAAGATCACGACATCCCAGCCTCATCGACATTCTGTCAACAATAATGCATGATTATCTAGTTCCTTTTAGCCCAAATGAACATCATAATTCACCCGAATATCGAAAACTTGGATAACAAGTTCATCCTTTACTGAATTAGAATGCCACAATATCATCTTCTAACTCAAATAAGCATGAGAAATCAAGCAAGCACCATAATCCAAACCAAAATCGGTAAATTGAACCTAAAAAGATATAAATTTCAAAGCCGACGCTGATTCCCCAAGTTCAGGCTATACTTAAAAATCAATCAACGATAAAATTGAAGCCGGAAACCCTAACAAATTAAGAGCCGATTAAAAGAGACGGACATTTGGAAGCACTAACCTGGCGGGAGCAAGCCTTCGATGAAAGGAGAGAGAGGATTTAATATGGATTTAGGGTTTCGAACACAGTGAGTAAGAATTTGGGGAAGAATACAAGCTCCCTGATATTGGCTTCTTTATCTTTTATCGGCCCAAATAGACAAACTCGGTCTAAATAGCCAGAAAATGATGCCATTGACGAAAATCGCCTTATACGTTTGTATGTGTGACTTGTGTGTTAGTGTGTATGCAGCGTAACAATTCTTGAAGGGCTAATGTCGTAATTACAGTATATAGTTATGTGGAAAATAAACCGTATTTCTTATTTATGTTTTTGGAAATTATGGCACATGATTTATCCAAATTTTATGGATGCGACCTAAATATTCAGAACTCGGTTCACAAATACGTACACACATTCTTATCCGCGCATAATTCACGACGTGTAGTGTATATCTGTACGTGATAAGATTAAATTATTGGTTATGTCTCCGTATTAAATCTAAGCAAGTAAATGTGTTGCTCTTGTCGATTTGATATTCACGTGAACAGTACAACCGTACAACTTAATATTACGGTGATTACTAATATCTACATTTGAGATGTGGCATGTATAAAGTATAATACACCAAATAACCATACGGTTAAACTCCAAGTCCAAGTACACTTAACCACACCTGTGGTTAGTTCAAACCCTGTTGACTAATCCCAATCTGGATAAATGAACGCAAATTTACTAGTTAATATATTCCTATTTTGGCCTCCGTTTACTTGTTTCAGCCTCAGAGAGAGAAAAATAGAGCAGCTGAGAAAATAAAGACCCGAGCTTTAATCTCAGGCATAACTCCAACCGTTCGATTCTGGCGATTTCTCGCCGGCAAGGTTTAGATTCCGGCTGAAATGATGGCCGCGAGCTCGCCGGACTGGCTCCCCGCCGGCTGGACCGTCCAATTCCGAGCGCAGAACCGGGGTCGCAGTAGTGTGGTATGCGTTTGATGTTTCTGTCTTTGCTGCTTATTCTAGCTTTCTAGGGTTTCAATTACCAGCATTTGGTCTTGGATTTCAGTTGTTAAAGGTTAAAGTCTGGCTGTTTGAGTCGGTCAAGTGTTGCAGAGAGTCTGGGATTCAGTCTTTGAAATGCTCTGTGGTTTTTGATTGAGTTCGTCTTTGACTTTAGCACCGTGTGGTTTTTCTTAGCTAGCTGCATGTTGAATTGTGAGGATGAATCAGTGATGATCATGGTGACTTCTGTCGGTGTGGAAATGTGTGCTTGAGTGAAGAAATGGGATTGCATGTTGGTGAAACTGTCGGGTAGTTTCGACTTGGTAGATTTAGGTGTTTGAGGAGGTTGGTTGTTTCACAGTAATGAATGTGCGTTAGAATGGTGTTGATACAGTTACTTATGTGCTCGGGGACAAAAGCGTAGTTTGTGAAGGAAGAGTCTTGTTTTCAGGGTTTCGGAAGCTTTTGAATCTGTAGTAGTTCTGTGTGCATCAAGGCACTCATGGAACTGGTTTCGATAAGTGGAAAGAGTGCTGGGACTAAAGCTTTATCTTTTCGCCGTCTCATATTTTCCTTTTTCATTCAAACTCGCATATGCTAGTGTATATGATTATCTTTCAGATAAAGGGAAACAAGCAAAATTGGTGAATAATTTTATCCTCTATCTTGTCATTTCCAGTCTATGTGACGTATTAGGCTTTGCAATTTGCAAATAAAATAGGTGACATTAGAAATAGAAAAATCAATCACATTCCATAGTAAGTTGAAGCAAGAAAAATATTGTTGAACATCTATGGAAACTATCCTCTGGTGTTAACACCATGCACTCATATTATTTGCAGATTTACATCGATTTGGAAACTGGGAAAAAGTTATATTCCAAAGACGATGTTATACGCTATGCTAAAAAGGCCACCGATGGTGGGGAACAGCCTTGGCCTACAGATACCAAATCCCCCTCAAATAAAAGTCATTCGCAAGTAAGTCTTTAGTGGCCTTTTCGTCAAAAATCCAAATTTTTACTGAATCTATATAGTTGGTCATTATCTTCTATCAACAGCTGGCAGCAAACAGAGATGAATATCCTGAATGGTTGCCAAATGGATGGAAAGTCGAATTGAGAACTCGACAATCTGGCGTGCAAGCTGGAAGGGAGTACAAGGTAACATATTTGCATATTTGAAGTTACCACTTTGGGTATATTCCCATTGTTGTCTGCTGAAAATGTCTTATCATCAGTATTATTTTCGTTTTTGTTATATTGTTCTCATTAGCAGCCGTCTCTTTTAATTGACCATAGGACTCCTATAATCCATCTTGGAATATTGTACTTAGTTTGACCCCTAACTTTCTAGTTTCTAGTTTCATCATCCCTGCATTAAGTGCTTGTAATACTTTCTTTCTAAAATTTGGGGGTTCAATAATATTTTGTGTGATATTGCAAATGAAAGAAAGAGAAAAGGTGTGCCTATTTGATGCTGCTAAATACTATTTTACTATTAAGTTGATCGTGGCTTTTGAAGAAAGTTTGAGGATTCGCTCTAGTTATATGATGACTTAAGAAGTTAAGCATGACCCATATTCTCTTTGTTTCTAATTGCAGTGTTACATTGATCCGTCGACACAATGTACATTTTATTCCAAGCCAGAGGTATTTCGACACCTGAGAACTGTAAAATGCAAGAGCTGCAAATCCAGAAGTCACAAAATGGTAAACCGCAAGAGATGTATAATCAAAACGAAGACTGTCACTCCCATGCAGTTCCCAAGCAAAGTTTGTTCCCTTTGATATTATGGTTATTAGCGTGTTTACTTCATTGTTTGAATGAAAAATAATAATTTAAAACACAAGGATTAATAAGTTATCCACAAGAAGATATTTTTACCATGCAAGAATTATGAATTAGGATACTGCATCTGAAAGAAAAATAAGAAATAGCTGATCTAAGCAGTTTTCTTTGAACGCATGTTAGTGAAGAACAAGTGTAAGTAGTAAACACTTGCATTCTATGTGATATATTTTAAGGATATTTTAAAAGTATATGCAAGGCTTGATTAAATAATCTGCATTTTTCTTTGCTGCAATATCATTTCACACTTTGATGGATATAAAGTTTACACGTTGAAACTAGAAAATAAATCATTCGAAGTTTATCCTATTCTAACTTCTCATATGATTAAGTTCTTTGCTCAAGCTATTAGAGCTTGGTCCTCAAATGTATATAAACCAAAAGCAAATGTTATAGAAAAGTCATAAGTGGATTGAGACGGGTATCTGATGAACTACTAGCTTTACGAGATTGCTGGAGATAGATATATGCGTTTTGAGAATTTACGTCATCTTCCACCCTTCTGCGGTTATCCTGAACACTAGTCCAACATGCTACTTCACAATTAGAGCCTACTAGTGATTTTGGTGATTGATTTCAGAGTCCATCATCTCAAGCATCCAATTGCTGCAATTGGTCCATCTCCTTGTTCCTACATAGATTTGTTTTGTAGCACTTCTGTTTCAATCAGGAAGTCCTGTACACTGAGAATGCTTTAGTTGGTCAACTTATGGGTTGTTTTCTGCAAGCAAGTTTTAGATATTCCATGCCAATTGACTATATACATACATATACCTTTTTTTTTAACTGAGACGATAAATTTGGAAACTCTATTTAGAAATCTTAAACTGGCCTTTAATTGACGACAAATCACTTTCATAACATATGTAGGTATTAGTGTTAGGGCATCACTTGATTGCAAATGTTTCTACCATGCTGATGCTTCAAAATATATAATTTCTGTATGTAGAAATTTTTAGATTAGGTGTCATATTCTGATTATTAATGTTTATTTAGGTTGTTGTTGAGAAGCATAATGTGGAAGATTTACCGCCAGGATGGATTTTGGAGATCAAAGTTAGAAAGGTTTCAAATCGAATTAGAAGGGATCCGGTATTATATAGTTACTCTGATACATATTACAGTTAACTTTAATTATGCTCCTGCTATGTTGATTTATTTGTCAGTTAACAATTACATATTAATTTTTGTTGGTCCATTGCGTATACAGTATTACACTGATCCAGTGCATGGATATGTCTTCCGTTCCAAAAAGGACGTTATCCGCTACCTACAAACTGGAAAGACTAGTAAACATACAATCAAACCAAAGGGCATATGCACCAATGATCCAAAGTTGACAGAAGATGAAATTGCAGTAAGTGCAAATTTCTTTTTCTAGTATCTTTAGTGTTCTCTTTGATCTAGCTTACTGTTCACTAATAACATCACCAGTATGTTCTCTACTGGTTTTCTGAATGTATCAGTTTTGGAAGTTACACCGTGGCGGCAATCAGAATAGGATTATTGTATTCCTTGACAACCTATGTTGAAAAACATATGAACATGTAATTACTTGAATGACTAAAATGTCTTGAAACATTTGAAAACCTGCTATAAGACAAAATAGAGTGCTGTTAGAAAGTTGGTTGCATAATGAGTTCTCTATATATTATTCTGATATTCATGGTTCTCTAGACTATTAGTTATGATGCTGAACATATAAAACTCTTCATCTACTGCAAAGTTGGCGCTGACAATTTCTTACATTCTGGGGCTTTCTATGTGCTGATCCTGCTGCAAACATATATACTTATCAGTTCTACTTTATTTAGGAACATTGGTCCTGCTTTCCTAACACTGTTTGATGTTTACAGGGTCAAGTTCATACATGCATACTTATCAGCCCTACACGAAAGAATTACGACAACCATAATTAAACCTATTGGGCTACCTTTTAATTCACACTTTTTTTTCATTTCCTTCGGGATCCATAGAATAATTTTGGTAAATGTCCTCAATAAATACCCTTAATGAATGAAATAATGACCTCATCACCATAACTGTCTCTATAACCAGATTAATGTGGCAGCTTCAGAGAATGTTCTTTTGTTGGTTCTCATTAAATTGTGCACTTGGTAAATGACTTTAAATGGCACTTGGTTGGCTTTGCATCATTTTTTACTATTTTATTTCTTCTTTGTTATTATTTTAGCTGTCGTCTGCAACTAAAAGGCGAAAATTGGAGAACCCTGTCACCAGGCGGCAGCATGCTGAAGGTGAGATGTCAACAGATAACGTAATGTGGAAAAAATTGTCTCATCATGCTTGACTCCCATAAAAAGGGAAATATTACAATCCCCTGATATCTAACTATAGTTGTGAACTTATCACTGCAGCTAAAAGGAGTTCTGAATTAAGTGGCCTAGACTTACAAGAGATAAAAAGCTCCAAATTGCAAGAAAAGAGACCGACTGAAATCGTATGTGCTTTGGCTTCAATTACTGCAGTGTTCCCAAAGAAGCAATCTACTGAGAATCTGGTTGAAGAATGTGTAGAAACTAAGGGAGAATGTTCCCCAAGCGGGTCGTCACATCCAAAAGCTGAAGCCTCTAGCAAACATGTGGGCAAAAGGTCATCACAACGACTAGCTGCACTCTCTAACAAACATGAGGCTAAAAGGTCCAAGTTGCAAGACAAGAAGGTAGATGTTGCTTCGGCTCCGACAGCTGAGGCCATCCCACATAAGCATCTAAGTGAGATTGTGGTTGTAAATTGTTCCAAAACCAAGGACGATTATTCTCCAATCAAGTTATTGCAGCCAAATGCTAAAATCTCCAACAAGTGTGAAGAAAAAACTGCATTGAATGATGGTTCCTTGTCAGATCCTGGCAAAGTGATTATTTCGGAAGATGACCCTGCTTTGACTCCTGCTGCTAACTCCTTAGATAAGGAGAACTCACATATGAGTCGGATAGAAAGGAGCAGCTCTGGGAGGTCCCAAACAGATGGAAGAAGATCAAGAAAGAAGGAAAACCTCAATTTGCCTCGTCGGTCCTCAAAACGACTTGCTGGGCTTGAACCAGAGCCAGTAAAAAGTCTGGTTTCCACTGTAAAGGCTCTTCAAGTTGCAACTAGAAAGTCTTGTAAAGGTGATGGCAGTCCAGATGCAGGTTTGGCTTCAGATTATTTTGTAAATATAGCATCTCAGCAGCTTGGGGATACATCAGAAACACAGGTTGCACATCATACTATGACCAAGATAATATCTACCGTACAAGAGGAATCAGTGAGCAAGGTCAAGAGGACATTTGATGGTCTTGAGCTGCCTGCAGATTCCTTGTTTTCCAGTGAACAAACTCTTCACTTTGCACCTAGGAAGACTAGTGAAGGTGATGGCAGTCGAGATGTGGGTTTGGCTTCAGATGTTTGTATCAATGCGGTTATGATGCCGGATATTGCATCAGAACCGGAGGCTGCACATGGTACGTTTACTGATACCAACTCTACATCACAAGGAGAGTCATTAAACAAGGGCAAGACAACTCTTGATGACGAAGCAGTTCCTAAAGAGCAACATCATAAGCTGGAACCTGAGACAATGAATCCTGAGAAGCCTGGACCAGAGCTCTGCTTTCTGTTTGGATCAGACCCATGCTTAGAATTTGCCTTCAAAACCCTTACTGGGGAATTGCCAATAGCTGAAGCTGAAAATAATGAACCTATCATGAAACATGCATCTGATATGGTGCCAAAGGAGAACTCACTGGAAACTGGGAGCTGCAGTAGCAAAACAAGGGCAATTTCAAACAAATCTAAGAATGCTAAACAGCTTAAGTTGCCTTGTCGGACTTCAAAACGGCTGGCTGGGGTTGAACCTGAGCTG
Organism: Argentina anserina; assembly: GCF_933775445.1. Lineage (NCBI taxonomy): Eukaryota > Viridiplantae > Streptophyta > Magnoliopsida > Rosales > Rosaceae > Argentina > Argentina anserina. Next base: position 8,266,332 of record NC_065876.1, read on the forward strand.
CTGGTCAAGCCTATGTCCAGTGAAAGAGGTCTTCAAAATGCAAAAGCAAAGTCCTGTAGATGTAAGACCCTCCCGGCTGTAGATTCTGCACATGAAGCATCTCAGCAGTTTCAGGCAGGCCAAGAGAACAAGGTTGCTCTAGCAACGTGTACTATTTTAGACCCTTCACTTCATGAGGAACCCTCGAAGAAGATTGAGAAATCTCTCAATGACCAAGTCGTTCCTGAGGATAAACCCCAGAAGTTGGAGACTGAGAAGGCAGCTGTCGAGAATCCAGTGTCACAGTTTTCATTCCCTTTCCTGGATACTTGGTCTGATCCCTGCCTTGAATTTGCATTCAAGACCCTTACAGGTGAAATTCCAATCTCGGATGATTTCTTTCAGGGTTACTTTCAGGAAAACCTTGTCACCTCTCACAACCAGAGAGATAGCTCGACACTGCCAGATTTTGGCTCGCCTAACTTTTTCCAAAGTGACGTATCACCTCAGTTCAATGCGCCAGAACAATCTATTTTGGGTCGATTTCCCACAAATACTTCATTGCCACCTGCCGGAAATGTGAGCTTGCCAGATTGCAATGGGGTGGGATTCGGCCAACAATTGTCCATGAGTTCTTCATTTCTGCCTGTGGGAAATATGAGAATTTCAAGTGGCAATGGGGTTGGTTCCAGCCAACATTCATCTGTAAATTCGTCGTTCGCGCCTGCCGGAAATGTGGGCGTGCCAAATTGGAGTAGGGTTGGTACACAGAACCCTTGTATAGGAGCCAAAAAGGATTTTCATGGAAAGGTGAAGTCCTAAATGAAAGGTAGCTCCTGTCAGCTTCTAATCCTTATACCTTTAGAAACTTGTTAGTTGTATGTCTCCACTCTTTTGTGATGTAGTTTATAAGCTCAGATCAGAATGTAACTCTATTTTGTAGTATGTGTCGGTACCGGGTTTTGCTATGCATGTAAAACTGAACTGATGTAGGTACTGACTGATAGATGAATCCTGGTGCTGTTGATCAAAACCTTTTATAACTGTTGGGAGTATCTGATCAAATGCTAGTTATATGCTACCATCCTTAGCCCACCTCTACAAACTGAAATCATGTCATTCTAATCTGAAGGGTCTTGGCACAAATTGCATTTCTGAATTGGTGCAAAGATCCAAATTTTCAAATTTGAAGTTCAGCACCTATGGAACATTTCCCTTTTTCTCAGCTTCTTCGTTGTTGTTACTTTTAGTAGCAGCAGGGTGCCATTTATCAAGAACAGAATAAGGTCTGAATGACATATGATTGAGAACCAAATCAACCAATACAAAAATGCACGGTCCTTGCTCCTCGTTCTCATCAATCTTCTGGCGAGGTGTTCTCTCTTCTCTCACCGTTCCTTCGCTAAGCCAAATCAAGATGTTGAATCATAACAACTACAAGTGCTCGAGTTTGTAAGAGATTCATCTTCCCGCAATGCTAGTTAGTTAGAGTCAAATCTTAATTTATTTTCAGTAAAAATTAGTATCAGTCTTTTAAATATCGTCATTGATTTTTATACATGAAGTCAGACAAACAAATAACTCTATATATAAAGGAAAAAAAAAAAAAACAAAGAGTGAATCAGCCACTAACTCTATATAAACGAAGTCGTTTTGAACAAGTATATATTGGAACCACCAGTCTCCCAACCTTCCTCGACTCTCTGCTGCCCGCGTCTCCAGGATTCAAGCTCTCATCTTCATCAGGTACTCCATTTCCCCGATCCCAAATTCATAATCGTTCCTCGAAATTCTGAACTCTTCATGGGTCTAGATCAATATGATGTTGGAATAGTAAAAGCTCGTGTATGTATGTCATTTGAAATCCCAAGAGGGCTCTAGACTGCTCTCAGCATTCTCGGTGTAGCTTAATCTGATCCACTGTCTGCCATCACAGTTGTTGCCTTGATTAAATATCTCCATGATTTTGATAGTCGTTGATTGTGTGCTCGTATGAGCTTCTGTTTGTTGCACTAGGTTGTTATAGTTGTTGTTTCTACTAGGTATAAGTGGATTGGTAGTTCACAGAATATCCTGATGTCGGGGAAGTTAGTGTCCCTAGAACCGTGTTAATGATGGCGAAGCTGTCTGAGTGAATTCAGTGAATGTTAAGTTCGATAGTTGGTAGTATTCAACAGTGAAAGTGAATCTAGTTCAGAGAGGAATTTCACAAGAAAGCAGGAACTGGAAATTTTATTCTTTGTACTGAGGCTCGTTGCACTTGCACTATCCGCAGGCACTTTTCGTAATCATTGCGATGAGCGAACTATATTGTCTGCAGTCCTTGCGTATGCTAGGCTTTTTGGTTCCTAAACAATTCGATTTTGTTTACTTAATATGCCTGTGTTTTGGTGACTTGGTAGTGGTTATTGATATAAGTGTTCTATGCTTTAACTATGATTATTAGACACCGGCAATTCGTGTTTATGATCGATGAGGGATGTTTGGCATAGGCTGTGCAGACATCAACCTTTGGCTAATATTTGGTTTTGACAATAAATTTGCTTCTTCTTTTTTTGTCAATGGCATTGCTTAAAACCCTCTTTGTATATATTCATATATTACTTTCATACTTGTAACCAGGAATCACATAGGTTGCAGGAAAGCATTAAAAATTTGGGTTTTGTTTAGTAGTATTTACCTTAGTTTGGATGGTATCTAAAGATTCTTTTTCTTGGTTCATGAAATTACCAATTTTTATTTAGCTTAAAGGTTGTGTTTAATGATGGTTGTCTACTGCTTCTGTGGTCATTGCAGTTATGCTGCCGGTACTGAATGTGAACTGACTTCTTCTCTCTTCAAACATGTCATTATCACGGCTTTGTAGAAGAGCCATTCCTTTGCTCAAGAGCTCACAGCATTTACCTCTCGAGTCCAGATGCATTACCCAGTATCATTTAAATTGCAGTAGTACTGTATACCAGAGGCATTTTGGCCATGATGGCATGTCACACCCCAAATTAGGCTCAATTAACAAGCGTGCTCAGCATCAATCCTTTGCTGCTCAATCTCTGTTGAAAATCCAGCGACTCTATTCTACTCAGGCCGCCACACAAGAGAAATCACGCAAAACGCTAGTGTACCTAATGGGATTGGTTTTTGCAATGGTTGCAGCCAGTTATGCAGCAGTTCCTCTCTACAGAAGATTCTGCCAAGCTACTGGGTATGGTGGCACTATACAACGCCGTGAGAGTGTTGAACAGAAGATCGCACGACATGCCAAGGATGGCACAGTCACCAAAAGAGAGATTGTGGTACAATTCAATGCTGATGTGGCTGATGGAATGCAATGGAAGTTTATTCCTACGCAAAGAGAGGTAAGGGTCAAACCTGGTGAAAGTGCACTAGCTTTTTACACCGCTGAAAATCGAAGTTCAACTCCAATAGTTGGCGTGTCTACATACAATGTTACACCCATGAAGGCCGCAGTTTACTTCAATAAAATACAGTGCTTTTGCTTTGAGGAGCAGCGCCTTCTTCCTGGGGAGCAGATTGATATGCCTGTGTTCTTTTATATCGACCCCGAGTTTGAAACAGATCCACGAATGGATGGTATCAATAACATAATTTTGTCCTATACCTTCTTCAAGGTTTCGGAGGGATAAAACTTAACATCCTTCATACTATTGTGAAGATGATTTGTAATAACCCTAAATTTCAAGCAATTTTAAGTTTGATTTGAATTCTATAAAATTTGGAATTTTAATATGAATGAATGTGATTGGTCGCGATGTTATAAAACGAGCGACGGATACGTTCTCGGAACGTTTAATTTGAAAAACGTTACGTTTCCGCAACGTATATATCGACTTTTATTCCGTCGATCGGTTGCGAAAACTTCCTTCACGAAAGTTGTAGAGCTCGTCAATACGAGTTCGAGAGTATGTGACACGTTATAATCGGACGACGTATGTAAAAGTTATTAACGACGGAAGTTAGTTTCCGATTTTGGTGGGAGATACCGCCGCCTAGAGGCGGCGCGTGAGGAGGCTAGGGATAGCCTAGGGGTAGGCGGAGGCCGTAGGAAGATAGAGGAGGAGGAGGGGGAGAGTTTAGGCACGGCGGTGGCATCACACGCGCCTTGGTTGGCGTCGGCGCGTGGGCCCCACGCGCGGCCGGCCGGAGGCGGCGCGTGTGCCACACACGCCGTCGTGTGCGGCGGTGTGCTCAGTTTTGACAGAAGGGTATTTTTGTAATTTACTTAAATGTAAATTTTATTTACGACGGTAAATGTAATTAAATTTTACCTTCGGTAAATGTAAATATAAATTACTTTCAGTAAATGTAAAAAGTAATTTGTAAAAGGGTAATTTAGTAAATTTTATTTACTGAGATTGTATTTACTTTTAAACAGTACGTATACGTACAGAAATACGTATATAATATTTATACGTACAGAAATACGTATATAAAATTTATACGTACAGAAATACATATATAATATTTATACATACAGAAATACGTACATAATATTTATACGCACAGAAATACGTATATAATATTTATACGCACAGAAATACGTATATAATATTTATACGTACAGAAATACGTATTAATGGTATATTTGTGCAGTAACTGTGAATAGTAACAGTGAACAGTAACCCTGAACAGTAACTTCGTAAAACCAAACATTTGCTGAACAGTAACCGATTATTACTGTTTTGGCATTTAAAGGTTTACGAAACGATTCTAAATTCTTTTCTTATCTTTTCAAGGTGATCGTTAAATCGAGGAAATGAATTATCATCGGGAATTGTGGAATTACGCTCGAGTCAATAAGGTGAGTAAAATCTCACATATTTACGAATCTACCCCGCGGTGATTCAAGATTTTGCAAGAGTATTAATTAATGAATTACAACATGTATACAATTTAGTGGATTACATATATACTGTATAATGGTAATAAGTACATATATATATATAATTCATTATATTATATACTGTTATTAATTCATTAGAAATGGTCATTCGATGACGGAAGTTTGTGTATTGAGCATGTGTGGTGAAATATGACATGTATAAGATATAGTGGACTATATATGTATTGTATAAATGGTAAATAAGTACGAATATATATAGTTTACTATATAATATACTGTTATGATTTTATTGTGATTATATTGAGCATGTGATTTGAATTGTACAATATGATGTGAGATTATTGTACGTGATTTTTAACATTGAGATTGTTAAAATGTGAATTGTCTTCGGACCTGATTTTTGGTACAATATGATGTGAGATTATTATACGTGTTTGGCAAGTCGAAACCTAGCCTTTGGCCGGGCGAAAGTTACGATACAGTTAGAGCTCTAGTCTGTCTGCCTTAGTACTGCATGTGAGGTAACGGGTGGTTATCTGCTCATGGGTACTCAGTTTATTTTGGATGTTGGGTAGCGGGTGGCTATCCAATATCAGCGGTGTATTACGAGAGGGGTAACAGATGTGTACCAGCGTTCTTGGTACCCGTATTATAAATGCATTGGGTAACCAGAAGGGTTACTTAATTTTCTCATGAGCGCTTCATTTCATTTTTCTTTGGGATAACCAGATGGGCTGTCCATTGACTCATGAGGGCATTTATATTTGTTGTTTTGTGATATTTCGTATATTTTGATATGCGAATTATATTTGATTTTTACTCATACGAGCTATAAGCTTACCGGGTTTGTGTTTACAATCCCGGTGCACCAACTCGATGGTGTAGGGGATAATTCCGCATGTGCTGATTAGTGGAGGTTGAGTGACGACTACAGAGGCTTGAAGTCGTTCGCATCCTACTGTGGTGAGGTTTTAGCGTGATTTGTGTGCGAGATTGTGTAATTTTATTTTGAGATTTGTGAGTGATTTGTGAGGATTATTACATTTCCATTTTATGTATGGATTATAAATTTTGGTTGTAATAATTGGTTTTCTGAGTTGTATTGAGAACTCAGAATTGATCCGCTGATACACTTAATGATTTCGATTTATTTGAGATTATTTTGTGTTTAACGACTTTAGAATTTGGAGTTTTTTTTTAGCTCGAAATTTTGGGGTCGTTACAGTTGGTATCAGAGCCTAAGTGCGTATTTGGCGATTATCAATATCATCCGGGAGCGATGATCCGACTGCAGGCGGGCACCCATCACATGCTCCTCGGTATTGATATGTCGTTGGGTACGCGAGAGTGTTTTAGGAGCCATACCTAATGGTTTGGTCCTCCGAGAAGTGTCGTGATGATACTTCGATGATTCATCTTATCCTGAAATTTCATGTTAATACCTATTGAATCTGTTTTAGTTGAATTCGAGATTTCACAAGTGTTGACTAAGTGTTTCGTTGTTTGAAGGTGATGAACGCTGATAAGGGCCGGGGACAGGGCCGAGGACGGGCGAGAAGCCGAGGTCGAGGTAGGACCACAGGCCGAGTCCGCAACGTGGAGAACCTTTATGAGGAGGCTGCTCCACAGGAAGAGCAGGTAAGCCGAGGTCGAGGTAGGACCACAGGTCGAGTCCGCAACGTGGAGAACCTTTATGAGGAGGCTGCTCCACAGGAGGAGCAGGTTGAGCCAGCTCCTGCGGTTAGAGATGACGGTCGAGTGTTGAAGCTGATCAAGGATATTAGTGCACTGTCAGCGCCGACCTTTCATGGGGGACTAGATCATATGGTAGCTGACCATTGGATCGAGGGTATGGAGACTTATTTTGAGATGATAGAGTGCACAGAGATTGAGAAGAGAAAGATAGCTACATTCTTTCTCAAGGGTGATGCTCTAGATTGGTGGAAGAGCATGAGACAGACTGTGGATGTGTCTACGTTCACATGGGGAGGTTTCACCACCATATTTCGAGAGAAGTATTTTCCAGCCTCAGTACAGGAGGACTTAGAGTTGGAGTTTCTGGCATTGGTACAGGGAGACATGACCATTAGAGAGTATGATGCTCGATTCTCGCAGCTGTATCGGTATGTCAAGCCTATGGGTACGACTGCTTTAGCTCAGAAGTATCTACGTGGGCTGAAACAAGAGTACAAGACCATGATATCAGTCCTTTGCTTGACTACTAGGGAGCAGATATTTGAGAGTGCTATGAGCTTGGAGCAAGCAGAGAAGACTCAAGCAGGTGATGTGGGGAACAGAGATGCAAAGGGGAAAGGCAAGGCAATCTATACAGGCAGCGAGCGCTCAGGGCCGAAGGATAGGTCAAGGAAGAGGCCAAGACCCCACTATCAGGCCCCGACCAGGGCACCACCCCTAGCTATCAGGGCAGCACCAGTCAGACCATTAGCAGCAGTGAGGTGTTATGGCTGCAATGAGATGGGACATTACGCCTCAGCATGTCCGAAACCGAAGAGAGCAGGCTGCCGCCGGTGCGGGCAGGTGGGACACATAGCTCGAGATTGTACTCGACCACTTCCGGTTAGACAGGAACGGCCGCAGAGACAGCTACCAGCGGGCCAAGCTAGAGTGTTCGCAGTGGGTCAGCGAGACACAGGGGTGGAAGGTACATTATCACTTTTTGACTACCTTGCTAGAGTATTGTTCGATACGGGAGCATCGCATTCATTCATTGCTAGTTCGGTAGTAGAGATGCTAGGATTGATCCCTACACCTCTTGGGGACGCCTTATGTGTCACTTCACCCCTTGGAGTGTCACTTGAGTTAGAGACAATCTGCGAAGCTTGTCCTATTTTGATTGGAAGTAGAGAGTTCTCTGCTTCGTTGATTGTGATTCCGGACCACACTTATGATGTGATCTTGGGGATTGATTGGTTGAGACCACAGCATGCTGTGATTGATTGTTTTGACATGGTGGTGTCCTTTCATAGACCCGGAGAGCCAGTGTTTCGTTATCGTTGCCTCAAGTCTGATAACGCCATGAGATCAGGAGTTTTGGCACATGTGGAGTCAGTGGATCAGAAAGTATCTATCGCAGACATTGTGGTAGTATCTGAGTTTGGTGAAGTGTTCCAAGAGATACCGGGGCTACCTCCTCGAAGAGTGGTAGATTTCTGCATTGATGTAGTACCCGGTACATCACCTGTGTCAAAGGCGCCATATAGAATGGGGCAGAATGAACTTAAGGAGCTGAAGGTGCAGATCGATGAGCTATTAGACCAAGGGTTCATTAGACCTAGTGTTTCACCTTGGGGAGCACCTGTTTTGTTCGTAAAGAAGAAAGATGGTTCTCTGCGGTTATGTGTGGACTACAGAGAGCTGAACAAGGTGACCATCAAGAATAGGTATCCCTTACCTAGGATTGATGACTTGTTCGATCAGCTCAAAGGTGCTACGGTGTTCTCTAAGATTGATTTGAGATCCGGTTATCATCAACTCAGAGTGAAGGAAGAAGATATATCGAAGACAGCCTTCAGGACCCGGTATGGACATTATGAGTTTGTCGTCATGCCATTTGGTCTAACGAATGCACCAGCTGTCTTCATGAGTTTGATGAACCAAGTGTTTAGTCCGTACTTGGATGAGTTCGTAGTGGTGTTTGTGGATGACATTCTGATATACTCCAAGACACAAGAAGAACATGTGGAGCATCTGAGAACAGTGTTGCAGACCTTAAAGGAGGCGAGACTGTATGCCAAGCTAGAGAAGTGTGAGTTCTGGAAAGAAGAGGTCAAATTCCTTGGTCATGTTGTCTCAAAAGATGGAGTACTAGTGGACCCATCAAAGGTAGAGGCAGTAAAGAATTGGAGTCGTCCAAAGAACCCTACAGAGATACGTAGTTTCCTCGGTTTGGCAGGATACTACAGGAGGTTTATCGAGGGGTTTTCTAGTATTGCATCTTCATTGACCAAGTTGACCAAGAAAGATACTCCGTTCGTGTGGACGGATGCATGTGAGGAAGCATTCAGCAAACTAAAGACTAAACTGACCACAGCTCCAGTGTTGACAATTCCTTCTAGTGGTGGTGGCTATGTCATTTACAGTGATGCTTCGCTCCAAGGTTTGGGTTGTGTGTTGATGCAGCATGGAGGAGTTGTTGCTTATGGCTCGAGACAATTGAAGATTCATGAGAGGAATTATCCGACACACGACCTAGAGCTTGCGGCAGTTGTATTTGCCCTGAAGATTTGGAGACATTACTTGTATGGTGAGAAATTTCAACTCTTTTCAGATCATAAGAGTTTGAAGTACTTGTTCTCACAGAAGGAGCTGAATATGAGGCAGAGGAGATGGATGGAACTCCTCAAGGACTATGACTTCACATTAGAGTACCACCCAGGGAAGGCAAATGTGGTGGCCGATGCCTTGAGCAGGAAACCGAGAGGCGTGGTGGCCTCACTTATGGTCTAGGAATGGTTCATGCTCGAAACTGCATCGGAGTTTGATTTAGTACCATCGGGAGGAGAACCAAGGGTTTTCCTTGGTAGTGTCACGGTGCAACCCACTTTGATCACGAGGATCATACAGGCTCAGGCTCGGGATCGACTCTCTCAAGCTAAGTTGGCAGATCTTGTACTTGATACGCTTGATGAGTGCCCTTCTGAGTGGTGAGTTGGACCCGATGGAGGGTTGAGGTTTGGGGCAAGATTGTGTGTTCCAGATTGTGATGATCTCCGGGAAGAGGTCCTTCGTACGGCACATCGATCACGTTATACCGTTCATCCATGGAACAACAAGATGTACAAGGACCTTTGCAGACAATTCTGGTGGAACGGTATGAAGAAGGATGTAGCGGAGTTTGTATCGAAGTGCCTTACATGTCAGCAAGTGAAAGCAGAACATCAACGACCAGCTGGCATGTTGAAACCACTGACTATTCCCCTTTGGAAGTGGGAGCAGATATCTATGGATTTTGTGACCGGATTGCCTAGATCGAAGAAGGGTCACGATGCCATATGGGTGATTGTCGATCGGTTGACGAAGTCGGCTCATTTTCTCCCAGTGTCGATGAAGTACTCAGTGGACGTGCTTGGGAAACTATATGTGGATGAGGTAGTGAGACTCACAGAAATACGTATATAATATTTATACGCACAGAAATACGTATATAATATTTATACGTACAGAAATACGTATTAATGGTATATTTGTGCAGTAACTGTGAATAGTAACAGTGAACAGTAACCCTGAACAGTAACTTCGTAAAATCAAAAATTTGCTGAACAGTAACCGATTATTACTGTTTTGGCACTTAAAGGTTTACGAAACGATTCTAAATTCTTTTCTTATCTTTTCAAGGTGATCGTTAAATCGAGGAAAGGAATTATCATCGGGAATTGTGGAATTACGCTCGAGTCGATAAGGTGAGTAAAATCTCACATATTTACGAATCTACCCCGCGGTGATTCAAGATTTTGCAAGAGTATTAATTAATGAATTACAACATGTATACAATTTAGTGGATTACATATATACTGTATAATGGTAATAAGTACATATATATATATATATAATTCATTATATTATATACTGTTATTAATTCATTAGAAATGGTCATTCGATGACGGAAGTTTGTGTATTGAGCATGTGTGGTGAAATATGACATGTATAAGATATAGTGGACTATATATGTATTGTATAAATGGTAAATAAGTACGAATATATAGTTTACTATATAATATACTGTTATGATTTTATTGTGATTATATTGAGCATGTGATTTGAATTGTACAATATGATGTGAGATTATTGTACGTGATTTTTAACATTGAGATTGTTAAAATGTGAATTGTCTTCGGACCTGATTTTTGGTACAATATGATGTGAGATTATTGTACGTGTTTGGCAAGTCGAAACCTAGCCTTTGGCCGGGCGAAAGTTACGATACAGTTAGAGCTCTAGTCTGTCTGCCTTAATACTGCATGTGAGGTAACGGGTGGTTATCTGCTCATGGGTACTCAGTTTATTTTGGATGTTGGGTAGTGGGTGGCTATCCAATATCAGCGGTGTATTACGAGAGGGGTAACAGATGTGTACCAGCGTTCTTGGTACCCGTATTATAAATGCATTGGGTAACCAGAAGGGTTACTTAATTTTCTCATGAGCGCTTCATTTCATTTTTCTTTGGGACAACCAGATGGGCTGTCCATTGACTCATGAGGTCATTTATATTTGTTGTTTTGTGATATTTCGTATATTTTGATATGCGAATTATATTTGATTTTTACTCATACGAGCTATAAGCTTACCGGGTTTGTGTTTACAATCCCGGTGCACCAACTCGATGGTGTAGGGGATAATTCCGCATGTGCTGATTAGTGGAGGTTGAGTGACGACTACAGAGGCTTGAAGTCGTTCGCATCCTACTGTGGTGAGGTTTTAACGTGATTTGTGTGCGAGATTGTGTAATTTTATTTTTGAGATTTGTGAGTGATTTGTGAGGATTATTACATTTCCATTTTATGTATGGATTATAAATTTTGGTTGTAATAATTGGTTTTCTGAGTTGTATTGAGAACTCAGAATTGATCCGCTGATACACTTAATGATTTCGATTTATTTGAGATTATTTTGTGTTTAACGACTTTAGAATTTGGAGTTTTTTTTTAGCTCGAAATTTTGGGGTCGTTACATGATTCTCATAAGATTGTTGTTAATGACTGAACTTGTAATAATTAACTGAATATTTGCCGAACTTTTTGACAATATGATAAAATGTCTGTATAATACGTACACGTATTATATATACACGTCAAGACGTCCGGCAGTTAACTGTGATAAATACAATGCTTAAGCACAGTGGAAGCTCAGAAAAGAATAATAGACTTGTTATTACAATGTATTGGTGATGCAACGCACAGCTGAATTCTCCAAAACCAGAAAAGCTGAAATCTTCATATATTAATCAGTGTTCTATTTTTCACTCCTTAGTTTTATTCCATTTCCATAACACATGCATATACTAGTAGTATCATCGGACCACGAAGTAATCAGTACTGGTCTGCATACTTATTTTTCCCATCCACCAGATCATGATTATCATTACTCGTCCTGAAAAACAAGGAGAATAAATATGTAAACTACTGCCATTGCCATAGCGAAATAGAGAATAGGAACTTAGGAAGTAAAGAAGCCGATTAATTAAGGACATGCTGATTGCTAAACCATCAATCCAAAATTACCGCTGAACGAAAAGAGAGGGCAACAATAATTTGTCCATAGGCTTCATCATTCCTCCATACATCATATTCAGTCGCTTCTATTTGCGCTTCGTCCCCCGTCTCAAGTTGACCCTCTAATGCATGATTTACTGCATTAATTGTTAAAACAAGAAACTTAGAATGAAAATCATTCTTTAATATTAAAGGAAAAAAAAAAGAGAGAGTTAAAATAACAACAGTATACACACACACATCTCTGCCGTTCAGTTTCTAGAACATAATGTATAAACAGTACTTCCTGCAAATTTTCAGCCTTAACATGCATATCGAAACAACATATATAAATATTTGTATGTATGTACGTGTAATTTATATACAACATACTCGCAAATTCCAACTTCCTCTTCTGTAACATAATCCCCGTCATGTACCCGAACCCGAAGATTTTCAATACCATCATCTATCTCCAACTGAAGTTGTTCATGCCACTCTGGATTAGGCCCATCACCTGCAGAAATGTTCTTTTATTTTGGATATACTCATATATCGTAGCAATAGGTCAATTACTGGTATTTATTCTCCAAACAAAAGGGAAAAGACGTACGAATATTATTAGTAAGTACAATTTTAGCAGGATGTGCTCGAGCTCACACGGTTTAATTTCCCCAAAGACGTTTTACACCCAGCAACTAATCATAGAATGAAAGAAACTAGCAGGAGAGACCTTTGTACGTAGTACAACACAAAGAGGATAACTTACAGTATACGGCTTTGGTCCTCTGCTGCTGATTTTTGTAGTAGACGATGACACATACTTTTCGTATCCCATATACAGAAGATGCATCATGTATATATGTTTTGTTCCCAAAATGGGTTAATTAAATATTATATATTAAAGATGAGCATGTGAAACAACATAACACACCAACAAATAAGTCACACCAATAATAACACACAATCCTTGACATACAAGCACAATACCACACAATTCTTGACATACAAGTCTACAAGTTTTTACCATTGACAAAACTATCAATGTGTTCAATGTATTAATAAATTCTCAATTGTATATTAGTAGAATAGTTGTACTATCATCTCTATATAAGAACATCACCATAAGTTTGTAATAGATAGTCAAATATCAAATATATACACCAATTCTGGTTTTAATCTCTCTTGATTTCATCTAGTTTAACTTAGTATCAGAGCAAAGATCCGAGAGGACTTTGTCTCTTGTCTCTCTTTTCTAATTTCCTGGAATTTAAGAAATCCAATCATTAGAGTTCATCATCGTCACCTGTTGGAATCCATCAACGTCGTATTCTATTACTAGAACGACGGTCCTCTCTCTCTCTCTCTCTCTCTCTCTCTCTCTCTCTCTCTCTCTCTCTCTCTCTCTCTCTCATGTCCGCAGTGCATCTCCAGTTCGGCATTCTCATTTCGGCATCTTCTGCGCATCTCCAGCACCTAGTCCCTCCTCCACTAGCGTCTCAAGCCCGGGTTCTTCATTCCGGCGTCACTCCGTTTACAAATCTAATGTCATCTTCAACAACCCGACCCGCATCGGTCACTCATCATTTCCGTAAATTTTAGTTTTTTTTTGATAGATTGTTAATTAAAACGTCTATAATTAACCCTGTAAAATGTTATCGTTAGTATAAAATAAGCAGGGATCATTCAGTCCGGGGAATTAAAGGGAACTCTAAACTTTTAGTGTTAACAAATAATGAGGGGGGGGTTTGAGATTAATTATTAACTACTAAAATAAAACCTAAATTACTATTTACATGATCGACTTATCTTTAACAAACTTAACCAAATTCACCACTACACCACATAATTACAAGTTCGAACCTATCATGCATTCTAATTCGACTAATTACATCCTTTTTAGACACCAACACAATTAGAGCCTTAAGAGATCATCTAATCATGCAAGAATTCAATTAACATTTAGATTGACTTAGGGCCTAATCTAAATTTGCATGCAATCGAATTCAATAACACTTAGAGTAGAAATCAAACAAGACTACATTTAAGCACTAAATCTTTGTTGGAGACATGCTTTATGTATGACGTCACCCACCATGGTTTCACATGCAAATTTCTAGAATTTTTACCACTTTTAATCAACACAAACCGAACCTACTTAGGGCATGATTTGATTTGTGTCAATATGGTTGATGAATCTAGCACTCAAACACAATCTTAGGGACTGCATCCAAGCACTAAATTCATATGCACATATCTGAAAATTATCTAAAAGTATGAGAAAGATGGTTAGAACACAACAATAGAAATACAAACTCATTAATTATAGGAAACCATCAATTTAGCAAAGATCCAAAAATCCAATTAAACAATCTAAAAATTTCGATTCTTAATACAAAACAATAATCCCACACAAACATCATACTACAATCTTCATAGACAAAGTATTGTAGAAAATCAAAAACGAACAAACTCATGGAGATGAGTTGCGGGAATCACACGTTGTAGGAACCTTGGAGGTGTGTCTTCAATGGTGATTTCAGTGGAGATGGAATTGAAATATGGGGGAGAACGGTTTGCTGTTTTGGTGAAGGATGTTTTGAGGTAGTATTTTGGCTCTTGAATGCAAATGAGAAGTGATGTTATTAGAGAGGTGAAACCATGTATATATAGAGGAAAAAGGGAGGGTTTAGACTTGCCTCTTTCTTCCTATAATAATGTCATGTTTTATCTCCTTAAATCATGTCATGCTTTATTGCCTAAATCATGCCATGCTTTATTCATTTAATAATCATTTTCTATTTAATTGTTGCATGACTTGTTGATGATAGGATTTCATGTGCATGGCTTCTCCTTGTTTTCCTATAGTATTATCTCTTAAATCCAATCTGAAAATAAGAAAATAAAATCATAAGTAAGAGATACTTAGTTTCAAAACCTAACAAGGATTCCTAGCGCAAGAAGGACTGTCAAAATATCGCCAATGCGACCAAAACCTAGAAAGATGAAGACTCCCAATCCAACAAGGCTTCCTAGTTCTACAAGGATTCCTACTCAAACTAGGACTCTAGACCAATTATGTGTTTTAAATTCACGTAAGCACAAAAATGCATCCAATACCGCCCAAGACTCTTACTACGACTCAATGACTTAATAGTACAACAATAAGAGCTAAACAAAGTACAAATTGAGGTAAAAAGATGTTAAGAACGTCGCACAAAGTGCTCTTACCAACTACCCCACACTTGGCTTTTGCTAGTCCCTTAGCAAAACTAAACAAAACATTATTGCCCCTAAATGATTGCCTCAGAATCTCAAAACACATAGCTTTCAAGTTTAAGCATTTGAATGTAAGCACATAAATTCCAAGTTGCATAAACATGCTTCATAGTATGAATAAGTTAGATACGAGACAATAAGCATTTAATATGTTTTGTCAATCTAATCCTCATCACAAGGCATACTCTCTTCTTTTCACTCAGATTCATGGTTATCATTCACACACAAGTATATGCAAGAGAAAGGATATTAAGGCATCAAATAACTTGCATATTTCAAAAAATGAAAGCACTTTGTGAATAACAGAGGAAAACCTCATTTAACAACTAAGTGCACAAATTGACCAAAACCATATGCTCAACTCTTGTGATCATCTCCACAAACAAGATTTGCTCATTTTAAAAATCATTAGGATCATTAGATAAGATAAATTTTTAGGCTTAGCTAAAGGCATGGAATATCAAGGAATCACAAAGGTAATCTTATAGACTTAACAGAGTAAACATCATCCTTATGACACCACACACCATTAAGGGCCGAATATAACAAGTTGGGCATAATCATCATTCTAACCACAAAGTGGACATGGACAAATGTCAAGTAAAAATTTTTAGACATTCAATTACAACTCAACTCCAAATCACAAATGGAAGACAACATATCATTTTTTTTCTTTTCTTACCGAGTTCATCATTCTTTTTATTTTCTTGTTTTTTTTTCTCGGCAATGCTTGCTTAAAAACTTGTTGATTTTTTTCAAATGTCTTCCACCCACACTTATTTTTTGCATCAACTCAACAAGAATTCTGCCAAGTTTATAGGACAAGGTAGATGTAACTATACTAAGCATGAAGATAACATAGGTGATGAAGAAAAAGCTCAATGTAGGCTCAAATGGGGTTCAATTAAGGGGTCCCAAACATGACACATAAAAGGATACATGACTGTTTGGCTAAAGTGGTGGTATTCTTAGAAATTATCCAAAAATTCTTTTCAAAATTAGAGCATTTTATGACTTAAAAGTTTCAACAATCACAAAAGTGAGTTCTAGTAAATTCTAGAGTCAATTAAAAGTTATAACACATAGTTATTGAATATGCAAAGAATAGTGAGTTTCATGAACAACCACGAAATTTCATATTACATTTCATGAATAAAGTACATATAGGCTCAAAAACTCACAGGTTGTTATGGACTTTAAACTGACCAAAACATGTATGTCATAATCAATCAATCCAAATCTCACATGTTCATACCAAATCCACATCATCAATGAAACTACAATTTAATTCATATGAAATGCAAAACCATCATCTATGCATTTAGAGACATAATCATCATAGACTTTAGGGGCATCCTAAGACTCAATAAAGCAATACAATTTTTTTTAATTTATTTTTTTTCTTTATATCATGACACAAACAATAAATCAAAGTAAAAGCAAACAATCAATGATCTTGCAACCCTACCCCACACTTAGAAAATTACATCGTCCTCAATATAAGCTCAATAGTAAGAATATAATTCACAAGCATAGAATAAGATCACATATTAACACATATACAATTCAACCATAAGAGTGAATGGATTAGAAAATTCAAACTCCCGTAAACGACTCATCCACAGATACGGTTGAAAAGAGTTGCCTCAGATGCAGCGCTTCAGTTTTATAGTCTCTCAGCCTATACTCTCTCATGTTCATTCTCCGTTAGGCGCATCTCTCACAATTGTTTCCTCATACGTGTGCTCCTCAAATGGCTCATAGTAGGGCTTAAGTCGATGCTCATTCACCTTGAATGTCTTCTCTATTGTATCACTTTGAATCTCAACTGCACCATGAGCAAATACGTTAGTAACAACAAATGGGTCAACTCAACGCGAACGAAGTTTCTCTGGAAACAACATAAGCATCGAATGGAATAACAGAACTTTCTCGCCTACTTGGAACTTCTTTCCTCTAATCATTTTGTCATGGTAAGCACGAGTTTTCTCCTTGTAAATCCACGAAGCATCGTAAGCCTCATTCCTAATCTCCTTAAGCTCATTGAGCTGCAACTTTCGATGTAGACCTGCTTCATCCAAGCTCATGTTGAACTTCTTCACCGCTCACCATGCTCTGTGTTCTAACTCCACTGGAAGGTGACATGCCTTCCCATACTCCAATCCTTCCTTGTTGGACCTACAGTTTTCTCCAGAATTCCCTTGATATCTCTGTTGGACACTTCTGCCATGCCATTTGTATGAGGATGATATGGTGTCGAAACTTTGTGGGTCACTTCATACTTCTTGAGCAACGCCTCAATTGTCCGGTTGCAGAAATGAGAACCCCCATCACTTATCAAAACACGTGGTACTCCAAACCTGCAAAATATGTTAGTTCTCAAGAAACCTGCAACAACTTTTGAATCATTAGTCCTGGTGGCCTTTGCCTCCACCCACTTTGACATATAATCAATAGCCAATAAGATATATAAGAAACCTCTAGATGAAGAAAATGGACCATGAAATCTATACCCCACACATCAAAAATTTAGACAGTAATAATAGGAGTAAGGGGCATTTGATCTCTCGGACCAATCTTACGTATCCGTTGATACCTATCACAAGAAACACAAAACATGTATGCATCCTTGAAAATAGTAGGCCAAATCCACATTCCAACACCTTCAAAGCTGTTCTACGATGCCCAAAATGACCTCCACATGCCTCATTATGACAGAAGTTAAGAATTGACCTATGCTCATTTTTTGGGACACATCTCCTAATGACTTGGTCACTACATTGTTTCCATAAATACGGTTTATCCCACATATAATGTCTAGCCATTTTCTTCAATTTAGCCTTATTAGCATGCAAAAGTGTACTAGAAAAATTCTTAGTAACTAAATAATTGACAATGTCTGCATACCAAGGCACACTTACCTTCATCCCAAAGAGTTGCTCATCTCGGAAAGTCTCACGTAGTGGCTCTCTATCCTCATCTCGCACGATCCTACTCAAATGATCAGCCACCACATTCTCACTTCCCTTCTTATCTCGAATCTCAAGGTCAAATTCTTGAATCAATAGTATCCACCGGATCAACCTGGGCTTAGCATCTTTTTTAGTCATCAAATATTTTAAGGCTGCATGGTCAGAATACACAATAACTTTATAATGCAAAAGATATGATCGAAATTTTTCTAAAGCAAAGATTACAGCCAAAAGCTCATTTTCCGTAGTCAAATAATTTATTTGGGCCTCATTAAGAGTCATAGATGCATAGTTAATCACTGCATGCTTCTTTTCTCTTCTTTGGCCCAACACTACCCCAATTACATAGTCTAAAGCATCACACATCAATTCGAAGGGCAAGTTCTAATCCGGAGGACAAATGATGGGTGCACTAGTCAACAACTCTTTCAATTTCACAAACGCTTTCTCACATGTATCATTCCATATGAACAACACCTCCTTCTGCAATATGAAAAATCCTTGATGAATCTCCTATAAAATCATGCATGACCAAGGAAAGAACGAACCTCTCTCACAGTTGTGGGAGAGAGTAAGTGACGCACAATATCAACCTTAGCCTTGTCTACCTCAATACCCTTAGCAGATACAATATGTCCCAAAACTATCCCTTGATCACCATGAAATGACACTTTTCCCAATTAAGCACAAGGTTAGTTTCTACACACCTTCTCAAGATTAACTCTAAGTTCTCTAAACATGCATCAAAGTCTTTGCCATAAATACTAAAACATCCATAAAGACCTCAATGATATTTTCGATAAAGTCGGAGAAAATAGCAAGTATACATCGTTGAAATGTACCTGGTGCGTTGCACAACCCAAAAGGCATGCGTCGATAGGCAAAAGTGCCAAATGGACATGTAAATGTCGTCTTAGCCTGATCCTCCGGATGAATGCATATCTGGTTGTACCCACTGTACCCATCTAGAAAACAATAGAACTCGTGTCCAGCTAATCTCTCCAACATTTTGTTCATGAACGGAAAAGGTATGTGATCCTTGCGTGTTGTAGCATTCAACTTCCTATAATCAATGCACATCCTATGACCGGTCACCAACCTCTGGGGTACCAACTCATTCGCCTCATTTTTCACAACAGACACTCCACTCTTCTTAGGCACAATTTGCACTGGTGAAATCCACCAACTGTCCACAGATGGTAACAATTTATTAGTGGAAATGAGAATCAACAAGAAAGAGGGATACCTTTTGTATGGTTGAACTTCAAGCTCATTCACTATTTCGAAAATTTTGGGCTCAAAATTAGCCCACTCCTCTCCTGGGACACGGTCCCCATGCTTGTCAAATCCAGCCCCTTGCTCCATAACTAATTATTATGCTTCCAACGTCTCTGAAATAATATGTGCAATAGAATCATCTACAGAAAAGCACGAGTTAAGGTTAGAAACTAGGTACTTCATTGCCTAAAAAATGTTGAAGCTGATAACATCTCCATCAAACTCCCATTTGAAACATCGATGCATGTCCTTGTAGTCCTCTAGAATGGTCTCCCCAAAAGCAGTGGAGTTATCTACAAGGGTGATACCTCCATGTCTAGCACATAAAAATCTGCAGGAAAAATCAAGTGACTGACCTGCATAATGACATCCTCAACATACCCCTTACGGTACTTATTATATTGATCTACTAATTGGATAATCACATTATCATTCTTCAAATGTCCTAATCCTAGTGATTAATAAACATTATATGGCATGACATTTATCGAAGCACCTAGATCAAGCATAACATTATCAAATAATGTGTTACCAATTTTACATGGGACAAAGAAACTTCCCGGATCCTTCATCTTAGGGGATAGCTTCCTTTGGAGGACAGCTAAAATTGTCTCATTCATCTTCACTACATTCTCTTCTCTAATTTGTCTTCTTAAAGTGCAAAGCTCTTTAAGAAATTTCGCATACTTTGAGATCTGCTTGATACACTCCAATAATGGAAGGTTAACTTGCACCTTCCTAAAGACCTCCAACACCTCCTCATCAGATTTATCCTTCTTGCTCTTTGCAAACCTAGAAGGGAAAGGTACATACGAAATATGATTAGTTTTAACTAATTCATTTGAGTTAGCATTTGTACCTTTGTGTGCTTCATGGATTGGGACACTCTCCTTCGTGGAGGTAGCTGGATCTTTCTCTAAGTCATTCATCATAGTCATCTCATCACCCTCCTCAAGAACATGGGCCGTTTGGGCCTTCCTAGCAACACTAGGCCGCTCCTTTAGCTCGAGCCCACTCCTTGTCATGATAGTTTGGGCTTGCTCATTCTTTGGATTAGGTATGACACCACTTGACAACTTCCCTTGCTCAGAAAAATGGCCCATGAAGTCTACTACCTGGGCCATATGCATTTTTAGCTCCTCATATTCACTTGTTGACCCACCACCAAAGTTTGAGTCACGGTATTCAATTGACTTTGTCCAGCAGCTAAAGATCTCAACATCTCATCATAATTAGGAGTATTGGCCACGTTGGGAGGTGGAACATTGAGTAGTGGAGCTTGTGGTCTAAACTTGCCCTCCTCTGGAACATGGTACGCTATGTTAGAGGATGATGTCCCCCCAACTGCTCCTTCTACTTGGCCATTCTGCTCTCTGATCGATGTCATTTCTGGTTTTGGAACTAGGTTTTCTTTGTTCGGCTTTGAACTGTGGGCACTAGATCAGGTAAATCGAAATTCAATTGGCCTAAAAGACACGGACTTGTCAACAATTCTAACTCTGGATCCTCAAAGAACAATGGATTGAGCTCACTGCAACTTGATGAACCTGGAAATGGCGAAATGAACCCAAAGTCTCTCTCTTCATGAAATAAATATGACTCAATGGAAACGTTATCAAACTGAGCTAAAGGCTGAAGTCTTTTCAGGCGTACATTAAACTCTTCGGACCAACCACTAATCTTGGACATTTATGAGCCTGAAAAGAACAATTATTAGTAACTTTACAAAGTATGAAATACTAGTATAAGTAAATACAAACTTTTCTTTCTTTCACTTTTTTTTTTCTTAGAGTAGAAATCAAACAAGATTATATTTAAGTATCAAATATTTGTTGGAGACATGTTTCATGTATGGCTTCACCTACCATGGTTTCACATGTAAATTTCCAGAATTTTTACCACTTTTAATCAACACAAACCGAACCTCTTAGGGCATGATTCGATTTGTGTCAATATGGTTGATGAATCTAGCACTCAAACACAATCTTAGGGACTGCATCTCAGCACTAAATTCATATGCATATATCTAAAAATTATCTAATAGTATGAGAAAGATGGTTAGAACACAACAATAGAAATACAAACTCATTAATTATAAGAAACCATCAATTCGGCCAAGATCCAAAAATCTAATAAAACAATCTGAAAATTTCGATTCATAATACAAAACAATAATCCCACACAAACATCATACTACAATCTTCATAGATAAGGTATTCTAGAAAATCAAAAACGAACAAACCCATGGAGATGAGTTTCGAGAATCACACGTTGTAGGAACCTTGGAGGTGTGTCTGCAATGGTGATTTCGGTGGAGATGGAATTCGTAGTATTTTGGTAGAGTTTTGGCTCTTGAATGCAAATGAGAAGTTATATTATTTGAGAGGTGAAGCCATGTATATATAGAGGTTTAGAGTGAGGGTTTGAACTTGCCTCTTTCTTCCTATAATAATGACATGCTTTGTCTCCCTAAATCATGCCATGTTTTATTCCTTTAATGATCATCTTCTATTTAATTGTTGCATGACTTGGCTCCATCTCTTTTTCTTTAATGATCTCTTCTATTTAATTGTTGCAGGACTTGTTGATGATAGGACTTCATGTGCATGGCTTCTCCTTGTTTTCCTCTAGTATTATCTTTTAAATCTAATATGAAAATAAGAAAATAAAATCATAAGTAAGAGATAATTAGTTTCGAAACCTAACAAAGATTCCTAGTGCAAGAAGAACTCTTAAAATATCACCAATGCGACCAAAACGTAGAAAGATGAAGACTCCTAATCCAACTAGGTTTCCTAGTCCTACAAGGATTCCTACTCAAACTAGGACTCTAGACCAATTATGCGTTTTTAACTCATGTAAGCACAAAAATGCATCCAATACCGCCCAAGACTCTTACTACGACACAATTGACTCAATAGTACAACAATAAGAGCTAAACAAAGTACAAATTGAAGTAAAAACATGTTAAGAACGTCGCATAACCAATTTCCGCTGCATAACTACTCATTTACTTATTATTTTACGATGGGCGATGGAATTGAAAACTCTAAACCCCATGAGGTCTAGAAGTTTGAAGTATCTGTTAAGAATTCTGAAAGTTGTTCATTTGGGGGAGTCAAACTCAATGGAACCAATTTCCGTAAATGAAAGAGAATGATGACAGCTCATCTCCGAGGAATGCACAAGATGGGGCATGTAACTGGGATAATTCAAGCCCCTAGTGAAGATGATGTTGATGCCTACACTATGTGGGAAAATGATGATGG
Organism: Argentina anserina; assembly: GCF_933775445.1. Lineage (NCBI taxonomy): Eukaryota > Viridiplantae > Streptophyta > Magnoliopsida > Rosales > Rosaceae > Argentina > Argentina anserina. The sequence continues at coordinate 8,289,178 of NC_065876.1, forward strand.
TCTTGTAATGTCAGTCTTGTAGAAAGCCATTAATGAGGACATAGTAGACCTTGTGGAGCAATGTGATACTGTACGGGCAATCTGGAAGACATTGGAAGACCTATACACTAATGAGTATGGTTTCATATAAGTTCATGAGTTAATGTGCACAGCTTCAGCAATGCAACAAAATGGGTAGCCAATGGCGCAGTATTTCACCAAACTGAAAAATATTTGGGCTGAGATTGATATGAAGCGTCCTTGCAAGATCAAAAATCAAGAGGATATTGTTTGGTACCATAAAGAAAAAGAGCTTGAGAAAATTCACCATTTTCTGAGAGGTCTTGATGCAAAGCATAACAATGTTAAAGGAGAGCTGCTCAGAATGACACAACCCCCTAGCCTGACTACAACTTTCACATATATCTGTTCAGGATGAGTCTCAACTAGAAAGTCTAAACCAAGCACAAGTTGAAGTTTCTAGTCTTACTGTTCAAGCGAGATCTCTAGCACCACTTTTTCAGCAATCAAATTCAGTTCCAATTCATCAGCAAGGACCACCACCTGGTTTTGGGAATCGTCCCCGTCCTCATTGCTCTTACTGTGATGATTCATGCCATTTTCAAGAGACTTGTTGGAAGCTGCACCCGCATCTCAAACCGAAGAAACATGGTTATTATCCTAAGGCGAAAGCAGCTGTTCAGTTGGTCCAAGAACCATATTTCTATGGTGTAACCGATCAGGATCATCATACAGTAGGTGAAGCTACTCTTACAGCCTCTATAGCTGATCGTGGTAAGATTGGTATGACTTTAAATATTTCTAACTTTGTTGGTTATGATATATGAATTATTGATTCTGATGCTTCAGATCATATGACTTATGATAAATCTTATTTTGCTAAATTATCTCCTCCATCAGTATCATATGTTACTAATGTCAATGGTGAGGCATTTCCAGTTTTAGGAAAATGGTCAGGCCGTATCACTCCCACAATAAAGCTTCTTAATGTGTTATATGTGCTAGACTTGGCTCATCATTTGATATATGTTCCACAGTTGAATACTGAATCTAAATGCTCTGTGACTTTTATCCCATGTATGTGATCTTTCAGGATCTTCTCACCAGGAAGTTAATTGGTCGGGGGTATCTAAGGGGCAGGTTGTTCCATCTAGATCAAACATACGCATGAGAGAAACTAGGAGCACAGTCCCATGCTACCATGAAATTAACATCTAATAAGCTAAGTGAAGTTGGTTATGACATCGTCGTTTAAGGCATCCATCTTTTAGTCTTATAAAGAAATTCATGCCTACTTTGTTTAATGGTGTGGATGAGTCAGTTTTACGTTGTGAAACATGTGTTTTGGCCAAAAGCCACCGTACTACTTACTCTCATAGTATTTCCAATAAAAGTGTCATTCCTTTTTAGCTTATTCACTCTGATGTTTGGGGACCCTCTAGTGAACCTACTGTGTCGGGTATGAGATATTTTGTGTTGTTTATTGATGATTGTACGAGATTGTCATGGGTTGTCCTTCTTAAAACTAAAGATAAAGTTTTTTCAGCTTTTGTTGCTTTCTGTACTCTTGTTCAAACACAGTATAATAGTACAATTAAAGTTTTTCATTCAGACAACGGGGGAGAATATGTTAATCATGTTTTCCAAGAGTTTTTTAAATTCATGGGATAATTCATCAAACTACATGTCCACAAACACCTGAACAAAACGGAGTGTCAGAGAGGAAAAATCGTTATTTGATTGATATGGCTCGCTCTCTTCTCTTTAGTGATCATATGCCTAAATATCTTTGGGGCGATACTGTCTTAGCCTCTTCCCATCTCATCAATCGTCTTCTGTCTAATGTCCTATCAGGAAAAATTCCCTTTGAGGTACTTGCATCCCATGTTTCCTTATCTTCATTTCACAATCTTCTTGCACGTGTCTTTAATTGTGTTGCTTTTGTTCATGTATCTAAAAATCAAAGATCTAAGTTGGATGCTCGAGCACTCAAATGTGTGTTTGTTGGATATAGAGGACATCAGAAAGAGTAGAAGTGTTATCATCCTCCTACTAGAAAGTACTATGTCACTATAGATGTTACTTTGTTTGAGGATATGAGCTATTTTACCTCTTCTGATACAACTCTCCAGGGGGATCATTCATATTTCGAAGAGTTGTATCATGGAGAGGGGGAGGAATTAGAAGAATTCATTCAGGAGAGTGAACCTTTGACGAATACAGTTGAAATTATTAACTCATCAACTCTCAAAGAATATTCCGATTGCGAGCCTCCAAACATCCAGGTACCAGAACCGGCCCCTCATGTCATCACTCCTACCCTTGACTCACATCTCCCTGGTACTGAAGATCATACTTAAGAGGTTAGTCTGTCTACTGATATCAGTAGTAGTGAGTCTAACAGTGGTCAATATGTGTTACCAAATAGGTCTACTCGTGGTCAGTCAGCTAAAAGATATGAACATACTCTACAAGCCAAATCGAAGTATCCAGTAGCCAATTATATGTCCACTAGAAGATTATCCAAGTCATATGAATCATTTGTGAATCAAATTTTTGTTGTATTAGTACCTAACAAAGTGCAGGATGCATTGGATGACCCAAAATGGAAGAAAGCAATGAAGGAAGAGATGGAAGCGTTGCAGAAGAACAATACATGAGAACTTGTTCCTCTACCAGATGAAAAGAATGTTGTAGGTTGTCGCTGGGTGTTTACAGTAAAACATAATGTCGATGGATCAGTGAGCCGGTATAAAGCACGACTTGTAGCAAATGGGTTCACTCAGACATATGGTATAGACTATGATGAGACTTTTTCTCCCGTTGCTAAAATGAATACTATTCGGGTCCTGCTCTCATTGGATGCAAGTTCAAACTGACCACTTCGGCAATTTGATGTCAAGAACACATTTCTTCATGGAGAGTTGACCGAGGAGGTATACATGAGTCTTCCACCTGGATATGTAGTTGCATCACCTGGTAACTTTGTGTGCAAATTAAAAGAAAATCCATATATGGCCTCAAACAATCACCTCATGCTTGGCTTGTAAGATTCTCACAGTTCATGCGGAAGGTTGGTTACAAACAGAGTAATTCCAACCATACTTTGTTTCTCAAACATCAACAAGGAAAGATTACAACCTTGATTATCTATGTTGATGATATGGTAATAACTGGTGATGACACTGTGGAGATGGATAGATTACAGAAACAGTTAGCCTCGGAGTTTGAGATGAAAGACTTGGGTGAACTAAGGTACTTCTTAGGCATTGAGGTAGCCAGGGGAACTGAAGGGATCTACTTGTGTCAGAGAAAGTACATCCTTGATCTACTGGCAAAAACATGCATGTTAGATTGCACACCTGTTGACACTCATATTGAGCAAAATCATCATTTAGCACAATATCCAGATCAGATACCTACTGATCGAGCTCGTTATCATAGACTAGTTGGGCGATTGATTTACTTGACTCATACTAGACCAGATCTCGCATATGTAATAAGTGTGGTAAGTCAATTCATGCATAATCCGCGTGAGGATCACATGAATGGTGTTGTGAGAATTTTAAGGTACTTGAAGTCAGCTCCAGGGAGATGAGTGATGTTTTCTAAACACAACAATAATCTTGAAGTATGTGGCTTCACAGATGCAGATTGGGCTAGAAATATCACATACAGACGGTCAACATCAGGTTACTTCACATTTGTGGGAGGAAATTTGGTTACATGGAAGAGCAAGAAACAAACAGTTGTGGAACGATCCAGTGCGGAAACTGAGTACAGAGGTATGGCTCATGGTGTGTGTGAGTTACTATGGCTGAGAAACCTGTTGTTTGATTTGGGTGTCAAATTAAAAAGTACCATGAAATTGTACTGTGACAACCGGGCAGCAATTGATATCTCACAAAATTTAGTACAACATGATCACACTAAACATGTAGAGATAAAAGCTAGATGCCAATCCCATCAGCTTCCTTTTGTTCCCACACAAGAGAAGCTGTCAGATATATTAACAAAAGATGTTTCCAAAAAAGCTTTTTATGATTCACTTAGCAAGTTGGGCATGATTGATGTGTATGCACCAACTTGAGGGGGAATGTTAAAGATGAGCATGTGAAACAACATAGCACACCAACAAAGAAGTCACACCAACAATAACACACAATCTTTGACATACAAGTCTACAAATCTTTACCATTGACAAAACTACCAATGTGTTCAATGCATCAATAAATTCTCAATTGCATATTGGTAGAATAATTGTACTATCATCTCTATATAAGAACATCACCATAAGTTTGTAATAGATAGTTGAATATCAAGTATATACACAAATTCTGGTTTTATTTCTCTCTTGATTTCATCTACTTTAACTTTATACATACAAGATAAAATAGAACTAGCATTTAAAAAAATAGAACTAGAAGAGCATCGGACTTACCTTCTTTGTCCGGGCTACTCAGATTACTTCCACCACCAACAAAAACATTAAGCACCCCTCAAGCCATTTTTTTTCCTACAGAAATATGAAATGTACAAATCAATCTAAAGGTGAGTGAGGACAAAATTTAGAGAAGAATGAAATGTAAGAAATGGCGGTCAGATGCTGACCCTGACATACCTAGGTCACGCCAGATCCATGGACGCCTTAAACGCGCTAGTTAACCCATGTGCCTAGCCCCGGGGTCTTAGATCACTCTCTATGGCCACAGATAGACCGGCCCGAATCCCAAGTAATTTGAACTCGGATATTTGCGCCAGAGATGAAAATATGAAACTCCCCACCCAACCCACCTAAGGAATCTCCTCGACTGGGGACTTGTTAACGCTACCCCCTGAATAGGGTGATCTCTGGTTTAATCTCCTCCTGCTTCGGTCCCCAGACCGGCGACCGGAGACCTGGAAGACCCAGCATGCAGACATGCCGATCCCGCAACCCCTCTGCTTGCTCGAGTATTGCCATTAACGCCACCCACGGTGGTTCGCCTTCAGAGATAGATACAACATACTGGCACGCATTCCCACATCGAGAGAATGGCCATGCACATTCCCTAGTGCACCTATAAATAGGTTGTTTAAATGACCTAAAAGAGGTAACGTATTCCTATTAAACTTATTTCGCACCGGATATTAACTTAAGCTTCAGATGGTCGAAGGCCGGCGCACCGCTGACCCTTTGACTTAGACTTATTGTGTGAAGGTCTCACTGAGTTGACACACCAGAATACAATGCTACGAGAAGTTCGGTCCCCCGGATTTTGCTCCCGTAACAGAGAGAGTTCTATGAATATATATCATACCAAAAAATAAGGGATATTAAAAAAAAGGAAAAAAGAAGGATAACTTACGGTATATGGCGTCGGTCCTCTTCTGCTGATCTTTGTAGTAGACGATGCAACATATCTTACCTGTCTCATAAACAGCAGAAGTTACTATAAGAGAAGATAAAAAGGAAAAGATGAGCAAAGAGGCCTCTTTCTCCGGGTTACTGAGATTTCTTCCATTATGATTTGTAACCTCAAGGACCCCTCGAGCCATTTGTTTTCTTTTACAAAGATGAAAATGTACCAATCGATCAAAACTTGAGTGACGACAAAGTTTAAGGAGGACTATCGAGTCTCAGACAAGGATGGAATGTAAGAGATGAATGACTAGCTTATATAATTGTAATAACGTACAGAATGATTTTGTAGCCATGAAAGATTGATCGCCAAGTCAAAGTAACCCCCAAATTAAGTTCCAGGTAGCGAGGAAGTCGGAAAAATGCTAAGAGCAAGATAGACTGATCTAATTCGTGGTTTCCATATACTGATTGCCAAGTCAAAGTGGACACAATAAAATGAATAACTGGCATGGCTTGTAGGGAAGAAAATCTTCTGTCCCAAATTTTTAGTCTCCTTCCCTTCCCCTTCAATGCCTCCATTGATTGATTGACATTTATCATTTCAGTCCAACTCATCTAACAGATATCTAACTAAAATAAAAATTTGAGTTAACAAAGATAAAAATCAGAAGTTGAGACCTATCACAGTTATGCATACATTTAGTGAAAATATTAGGTCCTTTTATTACGTAAACTGTATAGGGAATTGTGATTCGTGCTATTTTTATATGGGATATTAGAGAAGAATTGATCGTGGAACGTCGACTATTATGTTTGTTGCATCAAATCTATCTATTACATCGGTGAACGTCTTTTTGCATGTACATATTGATATAACTCCACTCCCTCACGTCTTATTGTATAAGTGGTACTGCCGTACTGTGATAAGGAGTTCCCAATTACGTACTTGATCGATAACGATCATGAAAATTAAGTTCCTCAGAAGCTCTACACAAACAATAACTTCATTTTTGTACGGACATATAAAAATTTCAGTTCTTTACTGCATGTGGAGAGTGTGTATATATATATATATATATATATATATATATATATATATATATATATATATATATATATATATCAATGTTCTAAAAATCCCCGTCTAGGACCGCCTAGGCGCCCGAAGATCCTTGGTCGCCTCGATTTTGGGCCGATTAATCCACGATTAATCCCCGATTAATCCTCTGGGCGCTGGTTTTTAGCTGTCCGCCCGATTAACGCCTAGCGTTTTTTAGAACCTTGATATATATATATATATATATATATATATATTTCACATGTGTGGATTCGGCGATTCCGGCGACTCGCAACGACATCGGCGATGGTGTTGGCTGTACTTCCCCCTCCCGGTGCGCCTGACTGTGACGGCTGGAGTTGTAGCGCCGCCCCACGTTGGCCAGAATATTGAAATTTCAAATTTCTAGGTGCTACATAGGGCTGTAAACGGTTCTAAAATAGCCAAAAATAGTGGAACCGTAAACCGAACCGTGTTATTTAAACGGTTCGGTTTTTGTATTTTTTAGAATAGAACCGTTTGGTTCGGTTCCTAACGGTTCCATTACGATTCCGGTCCCAAAACGGTTCTAAACGGTTCCAAAAAAACATGTTTGCAAAAGTAATTAAACCCAATAGCATCAGTATAACTAAACAGAAGCTCATCAACAACAATCATCTAAAACATATATTATGAATTCAGAAAAGCTTATGAGTATTGGCCACACACACAAAAACAACAAAAAAACTCACAATCTGCATTTGGTAAAAACAAATTATATTAAGAGGATGAAATAAAAATGTTTTTAAACAAAATGCTATGTTATATTTGAGCTCAACCATGTACTTTTTTGTTCCACCATTTGAAGGAAACATCAAAGTTCATAAAAACAAGCCAAGCAATAAAACATCTATAAAGATTGCCTTTATTTTGAAGCATTAAAAGATTGGAGCTCAGACTGCTGCTTTGAAGAAGAATAGTTATTATCTAACTTGAACATCTTATGGGATAACATTTGTTATGGGATAGTACAGACTACATACATTAAGGTTTTATCAAAGACCACATTATATTTTAGTAAATTTACCATACAATTCAACACTATTCCGTATAAACTGATTTCATACAACACTACTCCATTATAAACAAACAGAGGAGTGGGAAACAATACCAATGATGCGAACCAGAGTTTCCCTCCCAGAAAAATCAGTCACATGCTGCAATTACAATCAAACAAAACATATTTACATCTCCAACCTCCATAATCTCGACAACAATAACATTCAAGAAGACACACAACTTATAATGAAGGTATCATTGAAGGAGGCAAAGATGTGAGCGACACCAAAAACATGCTCTCTGTCACGGACAGCAGGTCCAAGAGTAACAGTCTCCTCCTTGGTATCCCTAACCTTCCTCTTTGACTATAAAACACAATCTGACAGACAACAATTAAATAAGCCAATGGCTACTTGCAATAATCAGTGATCATAAAGCAACTAATAGATCAAACATATTGGAAATCAAATTCGGTAAAAGAACACCGATTATTGGCTAAGAAACCAAATCCGATTACCATAGAGTAAACTAAATCTCTAAAGATTATACAGTGTATTGAAATTACATAATACATACCAATCTGAATACCAAAGATCGAACTAGACTTTAATGAATTCGGAAATATGAGTAGTGAGTACCTCTAAAGTTGCAGCTTTCCAACTTTCGTGGTTGTAAGGGGTGGAGGCGGATGAGGGAACTATACTTAAAATCCAACGGTTCCTATGCATTTTAGATTTTAGAACCGAACCGAACCGAACTGTTTTAAAACGGTTCGGTTTTACTATATAACTTCATTTTTTTTCTAGGAACCGACCCGAACTGCTGTTAAACGGTTCGGTTCCAACGGTTCTTTCAGGAACCGGAACCGATTAACAGCCATAGCGCTACAGCTCCGGCCAGCACAGACAAGAGCGCCGAAAGAGGAGGAATGCGGTCGGCAGCTTCTGCGCCGGCAGTCGGCGGAATCGCCTAATCCACACGATGAAAACGTCCACAGTCATATATATATATATATTTGTTGTAATATCCATGAAAAGTTCATTTATGTCCTCTCGCAAATTACAAAAACTTTCATTTCTTCATTTTCTCTCTTTTCCATCGGATTATAACTGTCGTTTGATAAACAATAATCGTTCAAGTCTAGATTGATCAGACACAAAACTTATATGGCAGAATAAATGTGTTCTTCCTCTTGGAGTTGGAAAACAGTACGTACGTACATTAATTAGTAATGGAACCTTGCATGAATTGAAATACTCTAAACCAAGAGTATTAATTTGTTACCATCAAAAAGCTATATAAAACGTACTACTAGATCGAAGACTCTTTCCATCCGCCAAAAGATTCATCATGACCTTCGCGGTGTACCTAAGAAATAACTCAAATAAGCACCGGCATTAATAAGCAAGTCGAAAAGTACGTTAGTATATTACCAACTTCAATAACACACGCACTCAAGTTTTTAAACATAAAATAGAGATTTAGTGTACGTGTGGCTGCTTTGTCTAGCATTTATATGAACAATCGACTCAATATGCTATTTACATTTGGTCCTTAATTAATTTACTTAGCATTCTAGTGGATATATATATATATATATAGTACATATATATATATTTTATTATTAATCTTGCAAAGTTTCATCTAATTTAATGATCGTGAAGGTGTTGAAGCATTACTAAATCACGGAATGAACTGAACTTATTCAACATGAACCATTTGAATAAATCACGATTGCAAAAGGTCAAAACAACCATTAAATTGTATGAAATTTTATAGGAGTGATGTATACATCATGTTCTAAAATCTATACGGTGAAAATGTGAAAATATGACCGAAAGTGATTTAATTAAATAAGAAGCTTTACTGTGTAACTTCAAAGTAAACATTCACTTTAGATAGAGAATATGTATATATATATATATATATCAGTTGCCTTCCAAAACGGAGCCCGGCTTTGAATTAAATTGCAGAGGTCCTTATTTGACTAGTTTTTCGGTTATTTTTTTATATCTCCACCATTCAGTAGTTAGATATGTATGTGTAAGTCATCCACATAAATTTTCACCCAATTTGGTGACCATTTGAGTTTTCACAATTATGATTTACAAGAACGGTTCTAGTTGGACAGATTAAGTTGGTTCATAGATTTAATAGTGTTTCGATATCTTAATGATCACTAAATTGGGTAAAATTTTGTATGGACATTCTACATATACATATCAAACTACTGAATAGTGAAGATGTGAAAAAATGACCGAAAAATAAATCAAATAAGGACTTCCACACTTTAATTTTAAAGCCGGGTTCCGCTCTGGAATGGGACTATATATATATATATATATATATCATGCAATTTTTCTAGATAGTATTTTCCAAGAAATTTATTGCCTCATGGCCTCAATATTTATCTGCAGAAAAGTAATTACTGTCTACTGAGGATTGGAAAGAACAAGCACTTACAAAAGGAGTGAAGCTAAGGCCAACTTTAATCTCTCCGTGGTACTTATTGTTCCTTAATACATTGTATTTCATTGGTGGGAATTTTCCTTCTTGGAACAATGTTTTTAGTGGAATGCTGCAATCATCATAAACTCATAATAATTCATAAGAGAAAAATAAGTTGTTCGACAAACAATAAGAAATGAATCGAAGATAACAGAATGAAATATAGATATTTTGAGAAATTAACGGTATAAAATTTATAATTAATTTAATTTTGTATGAACAAAGAAATATATTAACTTACCTTAATTCTCCTACAAAATCATCTCTGGTACCCGTGTCCTTATCCATGATCGTCAATTTGAGTTCAGTAATACCCTCAGTTACTCGGAAAACAAACTTCTCATTCCATTCTGATTTAGTCCCCTGCGCTACACAAGTTATTTTTATTTTATATCAGATGTAGAGCGATCGACCAACATAGACTAAATTTAAATCATTTCACGCATTGTTACTCACATGCTGCCACTTTGCTCCTTTTCTCCTGGTTTTTGCACCGGAGGATGACGTACGGGTCCATCTTACCAAAGAACTCTGTGTTCTTTAGACCCTTGGCATTGATAAGTTGAACATCTAGGGTTCCTTGAGGCATCTTTTCTTTTCAGAGAGGCAAAAATCCCAAAAGAATTTCGAAAGAGATCGCAACGGAATTTCGGGTTCCTGACTTCTACTCCTGTTTTCCGTTGGATATCTTTCTGTTTTGGCGAGTTCTACAAGAAAAATCATGTCTCAAAATGGTTTATATATTGAGCGATCTTAGGGGAAACTAACTCTGATCTTTAAGCTGATAATCGTTACAGCTATTGGCCTCGGACATATACAGCTCTTTAAACCAAGTCAAAGGACCTGGTGGGTGGATGAGGACACACTGCCGCAAGTGTAGGCTCAGGTGCTCTATGTACCGTTGAAATTATTAATCTAAAAATAACAAGAACGTCGTTAGACCTTTAAATTATTTAGCATGCATGTGTTGATGTAAGTTCTATGAAGAAACCCTAGAATTCAACTTAACTAATAGTAATACTAAAGCATATATATATTGGATTCATCCAATCGTGGATGGCAATTGAAACTTAAGATCGAAATCAGGCACAAAGTGAATACTTTTGAATATCAAACTTGCATGAGTAACATCGATTTCTTTGAAACTTCAACACGGACTAGCTAGTAGCACTTACTAGTCAAATTCATTGTATTGAACCAGTACTGTAGGAAACCCAGCCATCATCATGGAATTTCACTTTCTTTCTCTTTATCGTAAGGTTTGGCAGAAAGTCGCGAGTAAGAACTAAATATGGAGATGTTAAGTTATGCCTAGCTACCAATATTATATCTGATTTGAGCTTCAGCGTGCGTAGACAAAAGGAGTCGACGAGTTTGGAAAGTTAAACGAGCAAGCTAGCTAGGAATATCTCTTATCAATTAGACATTTCAACATTTACGTAGAATTGACCCAAAAAAAACATTTACGTAGAAAAAGTTTTAGCTAGATTTGGTAAGTAGTTAACAGAATCAAAACTCGTAGAAGATGAATGCTTATTTTGTTACACAGTACAAGTAAGTACCACAAGTCCACAACACACAACAGGAACAAGAAAGAAGAAAGATACATGCATTATCATCCAAACAGAAACTGAATAGAACAATAGGCTAAAACATTGACCGTGATTACTCCTCGCTCTTGTCACCCACCATCTTCAAAGGGAAATTACCAGGGGTTCCTAAAGGGCAAAACACAACCCTATAGTTCGTCCCACCAGGGCATGTAAATGTGCTAGTAGGATCATCTTGAGGATAACTATAAGCATCCGGGCACCTAGCCTTGAAAAACTTTGACAAATTGGTCGGTCCACAGGTCCCCTGCCCATTTGTACAGCAATATTCATTGGTCTTATATACAGTGCAAGGGTTATTGCACCCACCAGGTACCCTCAACTCTCCAGGACACTGCCCGTTGATGTCCGCTGTGCACCGGATTCCCCTACACCGGCCTGTGGTTGGGCTAAAGTCCATCGGAATGTTGAAGCCATCGACTAAGGAGATGTCAATGAAGTCCATGTTGCCGAATTGGTTAAGGGCATATTCTGCCAAGGTGTTGGGAGGGACTCCCCATCCGTTGCACACCAAGGCACCACAATCTCCCGTGGCACAACGGCCACGGCCACTACCATCAAAATTGCAACCTGTACGTCCCCATATGCGAGCCATGCTCGTCCCTGCGGCAACGTTTAGTATCCAGCTCTGGCCACGCTCCAGGCGGCGTCCTCCACCGGGAGAAGCGGCTGCCCAGACAGTGTAAGGGCACTCGTTACGGATTTCAAAAGTGGCTGCATTGGAGGAGATGAAGAAGAAGGAACTTAAGAAAAAGAAGATCAAGATGAGAGGCATTTGGAAAATGGCCAAGAACTTCATATTTGGTGGCCACTACAAGATCGATCGAGCTTCGTGTTTTGATGAATATGCCTGCGAAAGGGGTTTTTATAGATAAATGAAGTGGATGAGGTTCTATAAAAGTGTATTGATCTAGATAATCACAAGTGGACGTTTACGTACAGTGAAAGGGGGAGGCGGCTACGTGATATATAATTGCCTACCTACGCATGTAGTAATCGATCATTATGTAGAGAGGACAAAATCTTCTTTGCTTCGTTATACATAATTAAGCACACCAGCCCGCTGTTCCCGACTTCGTGATGACACAGAGACTAGCCAGTTTGATGATGACAGTAAGAAAGGCAGAAAGCCATCCGTTATTATTAATCTTCTACATTTTTATCCCATAAAAGGATGTCTGGACCTCCCAAGTTCATATCTTTTGGGACTTAATTCTTTCATTCTTTTTCTCAATTCCTTAATTATTTAGGTATAGATGTGTTTGTTACTGGAAGCATGCGCGCATGGCGTTTAGGAGGCAAATTAATACCATATAAATGTATATCTAGAATTCCTGATCAATTATATATATCAACAAATTAAATATTGCTCTGTTTATCAAAATGTAGCGCGCACGAGTTCAAGGCTATGTATTATGTCTCCTCGTTGCAAAATCATATTTATAATTGAATAAATGAAATCGGGCATGGAAGTCTCCCAGTTAGATTGGGTTACAAACTCTTTATATATATATATATATATATATATATATATGAATTCTCAGGTGCGGATTCACTGTTTCCAGCGACGACAGGCCGCAACGGCGGGGCGGACCACGACAGCCACACTCTCCACCTCCCGATGGTCCCATATGTGCCGGTCGGAACTTTATCGGTAACACACGTCAGCCGGAATGAGTCAATCGCCGGAATCTGCCCATAAATTTAAATTTTGCAGATTCTGCCTACCGTAGGTTGCCGATTGAGTTCCGGCCGACACAGTCCGTCGAATCCGCACTGTGCAGACATCCGTAGCCAAGAACGTCTATATATATATATCAATAAATCATTAAAGATTTAAAAGTTTATATCACCCCGGATTATAATTATATACACACGGGGATTGGAGCACATCCATCCATACCCTACAGGCCTACACATGATAAAACTGGAAGAGAAGAGGAACATTATCCTCCCAAAAAAGGTTAGGCCCAATGAATTAATCATATCAATATATCCTCTTTTAGTACGTACGTACTACTTACGAAGGGAGTGTTTAGACATTTTACATTGTAGAATTGTACGTGTATATGTATGATTATGGTATTTCATTGTCAAAAAATTGTTGTACACTGTATCCAATGGGCATGTATACTGTAGAATACTGCATTTATGACGTGGAAGTGGATAATTAATTTGATTGTAAATGGGGGATAAAGTTAATTACAGAGAAATGACATACAGTAAAGGCAGGCCCATGCCAGATGCAGACTTTATAGTTTATATATACAGCTTGCTAAACTAGTAATGACCGTGGTCAACACCAGAGATTAGATCACTAGCCTAATTACTTTTAGTGTAGTATTGTTTCAATAAACTATAATTAGAGTTTACTGATACGAAAGTTAGGCTAGTCTCCACTCTTAAAGAAAATCAGAGTGGTATGAAATCAATCAAAGTCACCAAACAGACTACACGTATATAAACGTGCCGTACAGTGGAAGTAACTATAATTGTTTTCAAATTAAGGTTACCATAGGTTTTGTAGGAGTAAAGCTAGTCTACAAATTAAATTTTTGAGAATTAAGCCAAGTCTGCTAGAAATAGTTAATTTTTCAATCTTTTTAAAATATATGTGTGTGCACTACTAGCAAAAAGTGTTCTCACACTGATTTTAATCAGTGAGAATTAAAGGTATTTCACACGGATGTCAGTGTCGGAAAGCTATTAACCACGGTGCGCATACGAAATGTCTATCGGTGTACTTTGGAGGGGGGCTAATAGCTATTAGACACGGATTTTAAAGTCCGTGCAAGTTATTGACGTGGGCCCCATGAATATTCACAACCATACTCAATTTGTCCAACAAGATTTATTCACACTGATATCTGTGTGTCATATTACAATACACACTGATATCAGTGTGAGTAGTTATAATAGATTTAAAAAAAACATCAATATTGGCCTAATATATATTACCACACATGTACATTAGGCTTAAGATCAAATCATCACCAGAGTTCAACTTTCAAGCACAGGATACAAATATCATATGATAAGTGACCACTACTTTATAACACAAACCACTCAAAGAGATTGTTCAACTAAGAAGTGCAGGATTAAACTAAATTTGTACCCTAGATGCATGTAATGGGACTATAAATGCCTAGCAAATGACATCTTATGTTTTAAGTTGAAATCAGATTACTGAAATTTAACAAAATAACAACTCCCTTTCATATCAAACTTGCGAGATGCAGTTTCTTTAACCAATGAAGAAACTTTTCCCTGAGAGTTCTCATTACTGGTGAATACCTGGCACATATGAAACAACTTTCCAAATACGCATTTGCTTTAAAAGAATCTCACCTGAACGTATTCCTCTATGTTTTCTGGTATGATGTAATGAATCATCTCAAACAATATGCAACATATGACTACAGAAATCTAAAAATAATGACGAAATAAAGCCAGAAAACAGACTGCTCCCTAGCTAGGCCATTTTATAAATTGAAGTGAAGGCCTTGTTTTTCCCTTTTATTGTTTCTATCAAAATACATGTGATAATAGAAGAAAGAGCAACTTGCAAGCTTTAATATTATTCTTCCTTCCTCTTTCTCCAATTAACAACGGGCATAATATCATAAATAAGCCATACTCACCTTAAAAAAGAACATTGATGCAATTAAACCAGTCTATGTGTAATCCAGGACCGTGTTTGTACCACTGAGCAATGCTCCCTGTATTGCCTGTGTATGAAAAATTATGTCACATAACCAGAAATGAGAACCCAAAGACAGTTGAACTGCTGTCATTTCACATGTGATATATCAATGAAATAAAATCAGAATAGTTGATCAATCGCACAACTAAGGTCTGTTGTGATTTAAATCAAGATAACTATGAATAAGCTATATACTATAGACTAGTCTTTATTGCAGTTCACAAATAAATACAATACATAATAAGTTGGATTGAGATGTTAACCAAATAGATGAAGTTATACCTTCAACCAAGAGGACCACGAAGTCTCTCACGTTCACGGCTTCTTGTTTTTGAAATTCTAAAAGAAGTATCCATCTAGCTTGACACCAAAATAACATATTTCAACCATTGCACAAAATAAATCATGAGCAATTCACTCTCATAAACTGTATCTAAAACCACAGATAGAAGCATATCCAAACCCGTCCAAAACAATAACTACAAATAAAGCTTATTCCTTTCATCACAAACCCAACAAGCTCACCCCTCATTCCATCCCCAAACCCCACTCGAATTGGGTATCACCCAACTGAGAAATAACACCAAATTATCAAATGGGTAAGATTAAATTCAATAAAGATGGTACCTTTCTGGTGAGATGTTCACCAGGGATGTCGAAGACTCGCCGGGGCGGTACTTGACCAAAGCGGAGATCTGAATTGGAGAGGAGAAATTGGAAAGTATGGAGGCAGCAGGTCAAGTTGTTGAGGTCGAGGCGTGAACGAGGTCGTCGCGGTAGGAGATCAGCTTCTGGAAGTCGACGGTTCCAGAAGAACTCGCCATTATTGATCTGAGATTCGCCAGCAGTGGAGAGGTTGATCTTGATTAACTCATGGAGAATAACAAAACTCGAACCCTAAAATTGAAATCGAGTAAAAACCTAGTGTTGAGAAATCAAGAACTGTTATTTACCTTGTTAGCAAACTGAGGAATGGATTGAAGATGAGGTCGTGAAATTGGGGTCGGAGAGCAGCGTCATAGGAGAGTAGCATCGTCGACCTCGTTGTGGGTGGAGCTTTTCAATTGGCTTTTTTTTAGCAGCGCTAGAATGAAACCCAAATTTTCTATTTGGCGCTTAAAGATTGGAGTTGGCGCATTTGGAAAGGATTTGCTATGGTTTTGATTACACACTGAATTTTATGGGTAATTCTTTCGGAAAATTCAGTATTACACACGGATTTATGTGAAATATAAGTTATATTGCACACTGAAATTTATGGGTAATTCTTTCGAAAAATTCGTAGATTTTTGTGTTAGTTTTTTATTACACACAGATAAATGTGTGTGTTATATCACGCACGGACAACAGTGAGCATAATATAGATATAACACACGGAACTCTGTGTGTATTCTTATTACACACGGAACTCTGTGTGTATTCTTATATAACACTGATTTTAGTGGTTATTGTAAGTTATATAATTTCTGGTGGACCCATATTAGTTTATTTCACACGGTTAATTGTGTGAATTAGTATATGTCACTGATTTATAATGGTCAGTGTGAGTAAAATCAGTGTAAGAGCTATTTTTGTTAGTAGTGGTGTGTGCGAGCCCTCTTAAAAAAATGCTAAATGGCATGGCTATAAGCGGGCAATAAAAGTAGCTAGTTTGATTAATGCCAACAGATCGATGAAAGGAAACATATATATATATAATTTGCTTGGTTGATTATTGTAACATACTAATGCACATTATTAGATGTGCTGATTACAGAGCTATAAGCCCTCAAACACTTATTGCATCACAAACTTATAACTATGCTTCCCTGATCGACCTCATACTTGCTTCAAGGGCAGAACACAACCTTATAGTTTGTACCACCAGGGCAAGTAAATGTGCTTGTTGGATCATCCTTAGGGTAACTATATGCGTCCTGGCAGCGACTTTTGAAAAACCTAGAGAGGTCTGTAGGACCACAGGGTCCAGTATTACAACAATACTCATTGGTTTTGAACACGGTGCACGGATTGTTACATCCACCGGGAGCCTTCAACTGCGCCGGACACTGTCCATTAATATCCGCCGTGCATCTGATACCCCTGGTGCAGCCGTTAGAGGTGGGACTAAAGTCCATTGCAACATTGAACCCATCAATCAGAGAGATATCAAAGAAATCCAAGTTGTTGAATTGGTTGAGTGCATATTCGGCGAGGGTGTTTGGGGGTTGGCCAAAGGCTTGGCATTGGAGGAGACCGCCACAGTCACCGGTCTGGCATCTTCCACGTCCGGCTCCATCAAAGTTGCAACCTGTTCGGGGCCAAATGCGAGCTCCTTGAGTTCCGGCATTTACGTTTAGAATCCATGTTTGACCAGAGTTAAGTTGTCTGCCACCGCCTGGCACTGCGCCAGCCCAAACAGTGAAGGGGCAGTTGTTTAGGATTGTGAAGGTCGCTGCATTAACGGTTGACGCAGAAAAGTAGAGGGTGATCATCCATTGGATGGACAAAACAGTAAGGAGGTCTTTGAGAAGGCTCATGGTTTTTGTGATAGATTCTCGGTGTGTTTGTGTTTCTTTTAAAGAGGTTCATGAGGTTATATATATATAGAGCTGGGGGATGGCACCAAACGACGTAATTCACTCATTTTCCACCAAGATGACATCAGGTTCATGGAAATAATACCCCTCAAACAGGAGTCATTTCGTCGTCTTCTTCGTTTTTATCCACAAGACGAGCTAGTTAGGTGTAGCACTAGCCGAACAAGGCTTGGAATTCTGTGGCATGAATGTAAGATTGATGGCTATGATCAGTGAGCCTTAATATGGACCTCATAATGGCATAAGGGACCTAGAACAGTCAAGAAAATATATCGAGAAGATCGAGAAGAAAATTGTGGCATTATTCCACATTAATTTCCACCTACACTATCACCATATCGCTTCAAAAAGTGCCCTCTCCCCGCGCAATTTAGAGGCAAACATGAATATGATGTCAAGATGAAGCTACATATGGACCTCCTAATTAGGCTGGTCTTAATTAAGCCTAGTTTTTCACGGACGTGTACACTACTCCAAACTTATGTAAGTGTATTATTCGGATAAAAAAATGAATGTACATAGGTTAAATATAACCAACTTAATCACATTTTGATATTAAAGAACACAATTGCAAAGAAGATTGTCACTCGATAGCGACGTCGTGATGAAACAAAAGTCATTGAATGAATGAATCTGATGTAGAGTGTTTGGCGGAGGAGATTGAGGAGCTGATTGATCGCAACAAGGTAAAATCAAGTTTGTTACAAATATGACTATCAATGGCAGAACTGTAATTAAAGTTGTAGAATTGACATTTAGTATCTGATCGACTATTATTATACATTTATAAGAAGAGAACGACGCTATGAGTCAAACTTGTCACCTTGCCACGATGTGTGGGTTTTTTCGGGCTTCCGAATTTATTTAGGGCCTTAAACCAACAGTTTTATATATTTCTAGAATTTATATTTTCTAATTTGTTTTGGATATGTTTGGTTTTATTCATTGAGCTTTTAGGTTTAGTTGTTAGTTGCTTTAGGGTTTTTTATCAGTATTTAAGCATCCTTAAATGGGGGTAGACGATCTATCTTATTATTATTCAATCAAACAAGAATTTTCTCTTATTTTTTAGTAAATTCCGGAATTTATATTTAAGGTTCTTCACTTGAGAACCATGTGTTACCATTCGGGTTTATCGCTTGAAAACGCTCCATACTTCTTATACTTCTACTGCGTCAGAATCTGATCACAAAACCCTGAAGCTGTTTGTATTATTATCACTAATCCCGGCAACAGTAAAACTATGTGTTACAAGGCAACTCAAACTATATATGTATCACTAATCGCAAAGCACACCATTACGTACGTACATGCGTGTACTCCCAAGAACTCAATTTAAATTTATTCAATCCCAGCAAACATGTATACATCCTAGTCTTAGTTATTGATGTAGCTAGCTTAACTACCAGGGCAAGTAAAAATGCTGGCTGCATGATCATCCTTTGGGTAACTGTAAGCATCCGGGATTCCGGGCACAGCTACAGCTCCCCGAATTACTGCATTACTCATCAGTTTTGATTTTTGAACACAGTATCCCTCTCATTAATCCTTTGGTAACAAAAATCAAGTTGTTTGTTACAGCCATCATGCCAGGAGGCACTGCCCGTTGATATCCGCCGTTCCCACGGTCGTCGGGAGAAGAGGGAGTGATCGAAGTCCATGGCAACATATATCGAACCCATCGACGAGAAAGCGAGCTCGAGATGTAATATATGTCAGCTCAAGCTAGAAGTAATCTATTCATTATTCATTCAATGCCTACTTTTGTAGTGTTTCGTGATCACATGCTTTTCAAGGCCAGGAATGTGAGTATGCATATAGTAGTCTTCCCAATCTATGCATTTCGGATCAAAATTAAAGTTTCCTGAATCTGTATAGTTCTCACTTGCTATCCTTCGCAACTCTTCTGCATTCGTGTCGTCAAAGCTACAAAGCGAAAATGTGAATTAATTGAACATCACATTGATGTAATTATAACCTTGATCGATGTACACATAACTAGACAATTTAAACTGTATCTAGTCATCAAAATACTAAACAAAGCATGTGTTTTTGTAGAGAAACAGTAGACTTCTTATTCTTCTCTTGCTAGGCATGTATTACTAGAACAGTTCAGGTTAGCAAACATGTTTGGTGTTACCAGACTATTCCACTCCGATGTTTTATCAGTCGATCGGTAAAAGTATTATATAATTGTAGATAGAGAGTCAGAATGACAATATCTCTCTCTGAAGGTATGAGCGGTGCATTTATAGCCCCTAAAAGAACCATTATTTAGGTTGTCTTTGATGTGGGTTGATGCCTAGCTGATATGGCACACTTGGGCCTCTTTGACACTACCTAACACCGCCTCTACCAATTGTTCTACCCAGCCTTATGGACTGGACCAACAATCAGTGTTGGTGGGTCGCACCCAGGCTTGTGGGTCGGACCTAGATGATCCAGTAGTGGCAATTATGCTACTATCAACAAGTCCCACAAGTTCCACAAGTTCCCGGTCAAAAACATTCTTAAGCGGGGACTTGATATGTTCTAGGATCATCTGGCGACCACCCCACAAGAGTAGCCCCCAGTATAGTCCCCAAGTTTGTGTTCAAGAGTGGAATTGATCATACTGATGCTTCCTGAAGTTATCTTGTTGACTTACAATATAAGTTAAGGTAGCGAGCATGTTTATTTCGATCGATATGTTACTTACTGAACTCAAGTAGCAAGGTGTTAGGCTTGTAGTACCACTACCTGGTTAGGAGCTTATGTGGGTTTAAGTGATAAGGGGATCAGCCTGAAATTATTGACCGGTATATCGGTCAATATTTATGATTGGTGGAATGCATGTTGGAATGCCTAGTCGAATGCGTTATTTTTACCGCTCAGTAGAACACGTGGTGTAATGCCTCAGATATTTGGTTCTGACAATCAGACTGCTTGATGTTATTGAGCCTTGGGTGTCATGCATGTGGATTACCATTCAGTGGAATGCCTAATGCCCGTGGATCGGATTAATGTTACCTTTAGGTGGAATGCCTTATGCATGTGGATGTGATCAATCGAGGGGTCATTGCATGAGGGCCACGTGGCTCACCTACCTTTGAGCATTCATAAATGAGGTAGTCAAATCGCCCATACGTGAAAGCAAAGAATGAGGTAATGGGACACGTGGCCAGATCTAACAGTGGGATCCAACGGTTTGGGATTTCTTGAGTACACCCTATGACATGATGACATTTTGAGAAGGAAACTGAAATGTTTCGCCTGTCATCTCTTCTTATAAAAGCAACACATTCTCTATGTTTCACCATTTTCGCCTAGAAGGAGCTTGAGAAAAATAGAGATCAGAGAGTTTGAGAGAGCACCACCAAAAATGATTCCTTTTCTCTTCCCTATGTCTGCCTATTTCAACTCTTATTTCCTCCTCAGCTAACTCGATTGCGAGGTGTTTCCATCTCTCGGTGTTCGGCTTTTCGACGTTCTGCTTGTCGAAGGTGGCGAATGCGAAATCGGGAAAAAACAGGTATGTTTCTCCCTCTATTCTTATACCATGTGGTGTGTTTGGTTGTTGCCTTGTCTTTCTTCTTTGTTGTTGGAAGTGAGGATGGTCTGAGATATGTGTTGTTGCGATTTGGTGTATGAATATGTCTTTCTGGGTAGAATTTTGAACAAATGATGATGGCTTATAGGTTTAGGTTTTGTTGCGGTTTTTTGTGTTGCTAGTTGAGGGTTATGCAGTTCTTAGACTTAAAATCACCGAGTTAGAATATCATGGAGGGTAGCATTCATACGATCGGTAGCAGTAGTTCTTTCAGCGAGTTGAGTCACAATATTGTACTGTGAGTGGACGCGCGGTTTCCCACTTCTCCGGATGATAGAGGGTCCTCAAGTTCAGCAACCTCTCCCCTCGAAGCATCTGGTGGTGCCGATACAGCTAGTGAAGGGGTCTTCGTGCCCCTGGCTAATATAAACTACAGTTATTTGTGATGAACCAGGGAAAAGCATGATTGTGGGATAAATAGCTGCTTTAGAGCAGAGTTGGGGCTGAGTGATGATATCGTACTACGACCGCTTCGT
This sequence comes from Argentina anserina, assembly GCF_933775445.1. Classification (NCBI taxonomy): domain Eukaryota; kingdom Viridiplantae; phylum Streptophyta; class Magnoliopsida; order Rosales; family Rosaceae; genus Argentina; species Argentina anserina. The sequence continues at coordinate 8,311,082 of NC_065876.1, forward strand.
AGGGGAGAAAGTGTGTGTAATACATTGATTGATCAGTACACCTCAAAATTGTCTCAGTTGTCCTGATAATACCAGTTGACATTTTCCACCTCCCATTTCACACAGACATATTGTTGCAAATGTCCTTTCTTAATAAGGTCTTCTATTTAGTTTTTCAACGCGATGCAATTTTTTTTATGATGAGATGACTCATCATGATATGAATAGTACTTCCCGATATCTGCCCTCGTAAGATTGGATATAGGGAATCTCCTGACCGCAGGCTTTGAGATCATGTTCATGTTTTCATTCCATATACCCTCATATGAAGCGGTAAGGACTGTGAACACATCGTCTCGCGACCTGGATGAAACTATCGGGGCGTAGTCGCCTTAGTGGTGGCCTTTTCCTTTGTTTTTCCAGCTCATTCAACTTCCTTTATCATTCTTACAGTTTCCCCATTCTTTTGTCTTTTTAGGGCAAGTATCCCTGGTCACGCCCTTGGTTCCAAGTCCTCGCATCTTTCTGCTGGCATGTTGGTGACCGTTGTCGTACCTCTTCCACCTTCCTCTTCCTAGTTCTTAAATTGTAGGTGCCATGGTCAGCCAGGGCCATCAATTTTTCGTAACCTTGAGGCTCTTCTACATTTACCATGTACAAAAACTTCCTCGGGCGCAACTCCTGTAGGAACGCCATCTCAGCAGTCCCCTTATCCAAGTTCCTGACTTGGACCGTGGTGATTTGCCATCGGTTCACGAAAGCTCTTAACCATTCACTCTTCTCTTTGCCTACACTCGAACAGTACTGAAGAAAAGTGTGTCACATCATTTCTCAGAATGAATCTGCTCACGAACTGATCAGCTAATTGTACGAATGACTTTATTGAACCAGCCGGTAACTCATAGACCAGCGTGAGTGTGGCCTAGAATATATTACAGCTGACCGCATCGTTGTATCCTTTGGCACTAGTCTGTGACCTGAAACTGTCCAGGTGCTCAAAGGGACAACCCTTCCCATTGTAGTTCATCTTTAGTGGTTTCGCCAAAATGGCTCTTACAACTTCCGTTTTTTGTTTGGAAAACGGACCGGTTCTCTCATTGAATCTTGCACTTACCGGCGGCCTAATTGGTGTTCGGTCATTTTCTTCCATCTTGGCCCGTATGATATATTCCGGTCAATTCCCTCAAAGCCTTGGTCATCAGGTCCTCCAAGATATATTCCTCGTGTTGTTCTTATTCCTTGACGTACCGGGGTGGAGGGGGCGGTCACCTCTCCCTTATTGTGGTAGGGAATAACTCGGTGTTTATGTTGACCGATCTTCTCTCCATGGTTCGGTCAACAATGGCTCCGGTTGCTGTATTGTTTCTATTGCCATGGGCATGGTCCTCGGCTGAGAGGCCAATGCCCTACTGAAGGCGGCATTTTACGTCACCCGACACTTTAGAGCTGCTTATAAAGCCTCGTTCTCCTGCTCGATCTCCCAGTATCTTTCTGCTGCCTCTCGTTTTTCATGTTCTTTTTCTATTTTCATATGGTTAACCTATACTGTCATCCTTTTCATCTCTTCCACTACCTTGTCTCGACTGAGGTCGTCCAGAGATACCTCTTCCAATTGTTCTTCCTCTTCCCTGGTTGTTGCTCTTCTTGATTACGAGGTCTCAAGAGCAAAATCCAACGCTTTAGTAGTCGAATCAATGTTCCTTCCGTGAATCGGTACAGTCTCCTCCTCCGTCATGGTAGAATCGTAGCCTTTTGTATCTATTCCGATAGACGACACCAAATGTTTCTGTAGAGAAACCGTAGACTTTTTCTTGTTTTCTCCTGCTAGGCCTGTATTACTAGAACAGTTTGGGTTAGGAAACATGTCCGGTGTTACTGAACTATTCAACTCCAATGCTTTTGTCAATCGATTGGTAGAAGTATTATATACTTGTAGGTAGAGAGTCATAATGACATTACCTCTCTTCGAATGTATGAGCAGTGCCTTTATAGCCCCTAAAAGAACAACTCTTTGGGATGTCTTCGATGTGGGTTTGATGCCCAGCTAATATGGCACACTTGGGCCTCTTTGACATTTCTGTAACACCGCCCCTACCAATTGTTATGCCTAGCCTTACGGGCTGGACCAATAGTCGGTGTTGGTGGGTCACGCACGGGCCTGTGGGTTGGGCCCAGATGATCCAGTAGTGACAGTTATGTTACTGTCAACAGCATGCATAAGTACATGCCCTAAAATTGCAAAAGTGGCCTGCAGAGCTCAACCAACTGTTTTATTGATTTGATTTTCATGTTATAGTTAGTGTATACATCTTGGAAATATTGATCAAATTCCTTGCTCATGAAATATAATTCCTTTAGAAAAAGAAAGGAAACTAGTCAAAAATAGAGATCAAGATAAATTACCAACTGCAATGCTAATGAATCAGCAAATGTTGTGGACTTGTGGTAACAACAAACAAACATACATGCAATGATATACCATACTTGTAAAACCTTGCAATGCCTAATGTCACGGACCTAGCCATTCGGTCATCATATTGGGTCCATGCGGCGCTCCATTTTGTAGGAGTCATCCTTATCCAAAAGGGTAATACACTAGTTTCGCATTGTCTTGGATTCATCAGGGAATCGGCTCCCGATCCCAACCAGTTTGTGTAGGAATTGCCTAATTCCTTCTTCAACGTTAAGTCCTTGACTAGCAACAAGCTCCTTAATCTCACCCGGGCCAGTCTGCCTGAACTTCGAAGGGCAACACACATATGCTCTCACACTCCCCGATCCTGGAGCGATCCCACATATGCATTAAGCTCTTACAACCAACAACGCTCACAATAGACACTCCAAAAAATAGGGTGTGACACTAAGCTTTTCATTATACATACTTGTAATAACTTCTTCATTATCATATAATGAAGAATAAAAACACATATCCCACATTCACAACTTATTATTTTCTTCCACCACTAGTTTAAATGTTGTTTCTCCGACCAAACAAGCCTCACAACAGAGATAACCCCCCCCCCCCCCCCCCCCGCTCTTTAAAACCCTGAAAACTTTGGCCTCACCCACAGCAACCAAGTCACCATTCACGTCTTTTCCATCTTTGTTGGTGGCGCTCACTCCCCTTGCCTCAGCTTCTCCTACATATGCTCGCCGAGATCAAGCAAAACCTATCATACCTCTTTGATTTCGCTTCATGATCCCTTATGCCATCTTTGATCTCTCTCTCTCTCTCTCTCTCTCTCTCTCTCTCTCTCTCTCTCTCTCTCTCTCTCTCTCTCTTCACTTTAGTAATATGAGATTTGTCTCTTTCTACATGTTTTAACTGAAAAAAAAAAGTGAAGTGTAGACTGTAAAAATGTGGTGTGGGGATTTCACTTCTCAAATTTTTTTAATCGCTTAATGGAGTTGTCAAATATGCACTCTTTGCTAAATGATTATTGTTAGAATGCATAGGTTATGTTAGGTCTCTTGACATTTTCTTCGGTTGTTCTTACGTACATTATGAGGTTTAAGTTCAACATTGTATCTTTTGTTCCGGTAGAATTACTATTATACCCTTGTGTGTGTCTTAGCCTAATAGGTTTCCTGTTAAGAGATAGATTAACATCTTCGTAATAAATTAGGACTATGAATCCTACGAGATTGTGGTTTTGTAATGCCTATATATAAACCCTAATATTATTCAATAATACAAAATTATTTAATTCTTGTATTTTTTACAGTTTCATTAATAATAACGGCTGCCTTCCAAGCCCTCTTTAAAAAAAGGGAGTGAAATTTTCACTTGTTTTTGCAAACCACACTCCCATTTGTATTTTAATATTTTTGTTTCCATAACCTTAGCTACACCCACCTGCAAAATCTGATTATGGATCAATATGGCACCTTTTTCGATCAAACATATTTGGAGAATCGGAGATGAATAACGGGGTGGCTCCAACTAGCCGGAGAGAGAGAGAGAGAGAGAGAGAGAGAGAGAGAGAGAGAGTATCCATAAACAACCTATGTTTTTGCCTTCTCTTCTTCAATTTATTTTTCAATATCAGATTCAAGGGACTTTTCAAATCTTTGGTTCTTAAGTTTTTTAACTGAAAATTGTTGGAGTTGAGTTAATACCACCGGAAATCTCAGGCCATATGCCCATCGTTTCCCAAACCTCACAGTTAACAACACTAGATCTCTTGAAGCTATGTTGAGTTAGAATCCTAACCATCAAACACTGAAATATCTATCAAATGAGAACCCATTAATTTTAGATTTATCTAATAAAGATGCAGCAATAGGAATGTCTCAGTTCGGCGGAGGGGAAGAGAGAAACCAACGAGGGGAAACTGGAAAAGAGAGAAAACAAAGGAAGATGATGTAGAGGTCAAGGGTAAATTGGGAATTTCAATAATTAAGGAGTGTGGATTATAATTTTTGAAGTGTAAATTTTAGCTTCCTAAAAAAATTGATCGCTTATATCTTTTGGGCCTCGTTAAATCCCACGCCCAGAGCTTATGGCCTATATACGAAGCCTATAAAGCTAATTTGCTCGTTTTGAAAACGCCGCCGTTAGATTACGCGGTCCGTTGATTAGCTTCCAAAGAAAGCTACTCTTTCTCCAAAGACGACTAGCAGTAGCTTCTCCTCGACAACTGATAAGTATAAGAAGTCGGTTATCTATACCCGATTCACAGTTCACTTGCTCATTTCCCAAACTCTATCTCTTTTGCTCGAGCTCGCTTCCATTTCCGTTGTCTCTGTCTCTTGTTTCGACGGTTACATCTCACTTCCTACTCTCATTTTCAGGTTCGGATTTTTTTGATGCAATAATGTATTTGATATTGGATTCTGGACTATGTTTTCAATTCCTTGCTTTGCTCAATGCCTCAATGTGAGAAGCTTACTGTTGTGTAAACTGCCGAAGTTACTGGCTTTGGTAATTGGAGCTGTGAAAATATTACCTTCTATTCAGTGGAACGTTGGATGTCAGTTACTCAGTTTTAGTGTATGGTGAAGTTTAGTGTATGATGAAGTTTCTAGTACTGCGCATGATGTGTTGTGTGTGTTTATGAAACTATGTGGGTCATGAAAATTGATTTTTTGTGTTTGGGGTTTGATTATGAGACAGATTTATGCTTCTTCTTTTTTTTTGGTTAATGACATATTTATAGTGCTTACTAAATATACTGGCTTTGTTCTTGAAGTTGTGGGATTATTGGTTTCCTATTGCAATGAGTTACAGTCTGATTGGACTGAAATACTACTTTCAATTCTTAGATCATGCTGAATTTGGAAGAATCTGTTGTGCATGTAGACAAGATGTTTCGGGTGGAGTCGAGGCCATTATCTGAAGATAAGTGTGACTTGCCTGTTTCAGGGCCAAGCCCTCTTAGTTGGTATGTTGTTTTAATTATCTTCACTTGAAATTTGGGTACTTATGAGTTATGACGCAATTTGATCTTTAGTATAAGAAGATGAAACTCTTTGACATCTATACTTTTAAATGTCTTGCTCAGTTATATGCTTTCATTTGATATATGCTTACTTTTGCTCTTCTAGGAGAACAAGTGGTCCAACCAGGCGTTCATCAGGTTGTTGCACAGAGAAAGAGGTCAGTACTAAATACAATCCTATTTCAGTTTCTCAGTAATTAGCTACTCTTAGTTTGTTAAGCAATTAAGGGCATACAACTTACTTTTTCGAGTCATCCAAATTTAAATTCATTGTGCTGGTTTAGTTTCAATCTATGTTTTCTGTTGAAATTGAGTTTGAAGTTTCCATACGTAATCATAAGACATATGATGGACAGGATGAACTTCTGGTAGACCTTGTCAGAAAGTTCGATGGGAGTAGTTGGAAACAAATAGGTGAGGTTTCGAATCTCTTTCACTCTGCAGCCTCTTTTTACTAATTTAATCTCTGCACCGGAATGTTTTAGGATGTTGTCATGACTCATTAGAGGTGGATGTAGGGGACGATAAATGTTGCCTACTTACATGATTATAGGTCAATAGGTGTACGGTGGGCTGTGGACATGCTTATCTAGTTGATACTGGATTATAGGTCTTGTTTTTCAAAGTTATGCACCAGCCATTTCTTCTCTGAGCTTCAGTTAGTTTGATGGCACCTAACCCTTATGTTAATCTTCACTAAGTTTACTGGCACGCTCAAGATTGATGACTGTAGCCAGTGGTTTATTTCCATTTTTTTTCCTGGGGGACAGGAATCATCATGAAGATCATAATAGTTCATTGAATCTAAAGCAATAGGTTCATTTGTGTCATTATTTCATTATCTTATCTGGAGCTCTAATTTGATCGAATCACTACTCTGCAGCTGCGGGTATCCCTGGGCGTTCAGATGGTCAGTGCCAGCATCGTTGGCAAAAAGTTTTAAATCCTGAAATCATCAAGGGGTATTGGACAGAGGAGGTACTATTAACATATTCTCTGCAATGTTTAGTAGCAGTGAAGCTTTTACTATAGAATTTGATGCGTGACCATAGCTTGTGGTTATTTCAGGAGGATGTTTGTATAATCAAGCTAGTTGAAAAGTATGGTGCTAAAAGATGGTCTTTCATTGCCAAGTTTTTACCAGGTCGAATAGGAAAGCAATGCAGAGAAAGGTAGGGGACCATGATTTTAGTCAGTGCATCAGATTTTTGGCTTGAATTTATATAACTTCAGATATTGTCTATCCATCTATAGATCAGTAAGGTTACTGGTCTGTTCTATGTCAAAGTAGCTCTGTTGGCACAATTGTTTTTTAGTCTTGCAAAGAATTCAGTATACTTAAATTCTCTAATTGTTTTCAGGTGGTACAATCATTTAAGCCCGGCTATAAACAAAGACACATGGACAGGAGATGAGGAGAGAATTCTTGCTTTCTGCCACCAACAGTATGGTAACAAGTGGGCTGAAATAGCAAAGTATCTACCCGGAAGGTATGTAATGAGACTGATCAAGATTATATAGTCAGAATGCAAATGATGAGTGACATGAATTGTTCATACTTCTGCTGCCTGAATCAATCTGGGTAAAGTACACTATTAGTAACTTATGTTTATTACATAGTTATGTGTTGTTTAACATGACAGGACTGACAATGCTATTAAAAATCACTGGAATGGCGCGTGCAAAAGGAGGAAAGAAGATTCATACTCTCCTAATGGTAATGAATGGGACATGCTTCCAGATATCTGTATTGATGAACTAAGATCAGATCTTGTGGGGGTTGAAGCAGATACACAGAAGTTTGATAATGCATGTTCTACAGACTTGACACTTGGATGGCCATATGGTTCAGAAGGAAATTCCGTGAAAGCAAAGAAATGCAAGTCTGATGGCGGCACTGTTGTTACTCCTCTTGGTATCAGAAGTGGATCTTGCAAACAAATTGCTGATCATACACTTGAAGACCGCCCTTTCCCAAACTCTCTATTGGTTTTCATGGATTCATCCCCTTATACCAACTCAAACTGCCCTCCTGCAAGCATTCCTCTTTGCTATTCTACTCCCCCCAGTAATGTTCAGAATGTCTATAATAGCAGCACTAGTCCAAAATCTATATTGAAGAGCTTAGCAAGGACTTTCTAAAATACTCCTTCCATCATAAGAAAGAGAGTTTCCAGAACCGCAGATTATGACAATTTTTCTGGTGCCTGCTGCTCAACTGCACTGAAAATCATGAGTCTTGATGAAGCAGGTACCAATTGCATAGACTCGAACTCTTCAGACTATGTCAGAGGTTTATCTTCAATGCGCCGCAGACATGAAACTTCAGATGCTTATAAATCTGTTGGAAGATGCCTGGAACACGAGTTTCAGGACGAAAATGACTCGAGTGTTGCTAACTGTGGCAAAGTATTCTCTTCATATGTTCGTGGATAATCTGCAAGTCTCAGGAGGCAAAATTTTCAGAAGTATCAGCAGAAAAATGAGGGTACTTTCCATTCTATCATGCAGACTTGGTTTTGGCCCAAAATAGGTGGTGACCTGTATAGTTGTACCAAAGTGTGCTTTGCATTGTCGGGGCTGAAAGAAACTCAAAAGAGCCAAGTGCAAATTGTATCGCATCTTCTTTCTTGAATGCTTAATAGAACTATCCTCTGTCTTACTTGACAACAATAGGCCCCCATGGCCTTCGAAATCCATTTCATAGTTTGAGCAGGAACGTAGACACATGTTGTTATCATCACTTTTCTAATAAATTATTTATTTTCATAATTCATTTGAATTGTGTTTGAAATTTTGATAAAATAGACAAGTAACGTGAAAAAGAGAACTTAAACAAAACATGGGTTTATGTATGATGACAAATTGCCAAATCATTTAAGTCATCTTTCGTATCTCGATATTGACATAAGAGATATTTTCATATGTCACAAACTCACATTTAAACACGATAGAAAACAACTGGACTCGGAATCGCCACCAACTCTAACAAATCTCCTAATCCCATACTCTCCTATGATCCATAAACATGAATATAATGACCCTACTCAGTAACAAACTCATGTGACTAATTAGAGATGTCTCAAAATCAATAAATGTCTCTTTCATTAATCAAACATTCAAGATAAGCGTTTGTCTTTAATCCCAAAAATAGTGCAGCAATGATCTCAATAGTTTTTTTCGATGATAAGTAATTATCTCATAGTTGAAGATGAAGATAAGCATTCGACTCTAGAACGCACCACCAAATATTCCCCACAATCAGAAAAAAGAAAAATGTCTGACGTCATCATAACAGAACAAACAAAAAAAGAAAAAATGAAAACGCAGATAAGGATTCCCTCGGAGGCTCCAGTCACTCCACGACTCAAGTCCAACGCGTCCCACCCCAAAGGCCCAAATCCTCCGCCAAGTCCATCGGACCGTGTTCCCCACGCGCCAGCCCCCGCGTGTCTAACGATTCCCGCTTCCGCCAGCGCGCCAATCCTCACCGTAGTGTAAAAAAAGTATAAAAAGGCCGTGGCTTTTCTCAAAAATTCGTATCCCAAGTTTCTCTCAGCACTCCCGTGATTTTCTCTCTCGATCAAAATTTTTGGTGATGGGGTCGATAGAGCAGACGATTCTGGTGACCGGCGGCGCCGGGTTCATCGGGAGCCACACGGCGGTGCAGCTGCTCAACGAGGGCTTCAGAGTCGTCGTATTTGATAATCTTGATAATTCTTGTATTGAAGCTGTTCATCGGGTTCGCGACTTGGTCGGCCCCAAGCTCTCTCAGAAGCTTCAGTTTCATCTGGTACTGTATTCTCTGTTCATCATCATCATCCATTTTATTTACTGTTTTTTTTTTTGGATATTGAAATTGCTAAATTGGAGTGATTGAGGCTGGTTGATGTTGCTGTTTGTTAGTTGAATTTCGAGTTTGACTGTTTTGAGTGTGTATTGACCTCAGTTGGCGTATGACTTTATTAGTTTTTTAAAAAAAATTATAAATTGAATCGGTTTCTTGAATGTTGATGTTGTTCTTAGTTTATTGAAATCAAGTTGACTAATGAACATTAGTTTGAGAAATGTTTGAGCGTTTCAAATGTGAATTTTCTTGTAAGCCGTATGTTGTGTTTCGGATTTAAAGTCTGTCTCTTTTAATTGTGTCATTTGTGTGTGCAGGGTGATCTCAGAAATAAGGAGGAGTTGGACAAGCTGTTTTCTCAGACCAAGTGAGTGGTTTTTTGTCTACTGTACTTAACAAAGTTCTAGTGTTGGGGTATTGATTGGTTTGTTGGGTTGATGGTACAGGTTCGATGCTGTGATCCATTTTGCTGGCTTGAAAGCTGTAGGGGAGAGTGTGGCACACCCCCGCCGCTATTTCGACAACAATTTGATTGGCACTCTTAATCTTTATGATATCATGGCAAAATACAATTGCAAGAAGGTATTTTATTTTTTGGCTGTTTCCCTTGCTGCACTGTCTTTTATGTTCCTGTCGAAATTGATACTTAATATTAGCATGGTATATGAGCAGCAAAAAACTGCTGTTCTGAATGATGCTTGTTGAACTAAAAACAACCCGTGTACTTTCAGCATATATTTGCTATTGAAATCTTGTTCGTGCAATTGATTAACAGTGTCATGTGGCATTGGTTTTGCAAAGTGTTGTCTTAATTGTGTGGTCCTCCTAACTTATGAGGTTACACTGTGTAGATGGTTTTCTCTTCATCTGCAACTGTTTATGGCCAACCTGAAAAGATTCCTTGTGTTGAAGATTTTGACCTTGTAGCTCTGAATCCATATGGCCGTACCAAGGTACATACCAGTATGCTTTAATATTGAATTCATATATTCTACCGGAGCCAGCTTGATTTGGAATAGGCGGAATGCCCCCCCCCCCCCCTTTTCAAATGGCTGCTGGCTTTCTTATCTAACACATGATTCACTCTGTCTTCCAGCTTTTTCTGGAGGAAATTGCTCGAGATATTCACAGGGCAGAGCCGGATTGGGGAATTATTCTTCTGAGATATTTCAACCCTGTGGGGGCTCATGAGAGTGGTAAAATTGGTGAAGATCCTAAAGGCATACCAAACAATCTCATGCCTTACATACAGCAAGTAGCTGTTGGAAGATTGCCTGAGCTTAATGTTTATGGTCATGACTATCCCACCAGGGATGGTACTGCGGTATGTCAAATGACCCAAATCCATCAGATCATGTGTTTTATTGCTGATTTAGATCAACTAGTCTTGAAGTTCATGTGCATGACACTGTCGTGCATACTGTTTACATTCCGTTCATAAAACATCTTGAAGCATGTTATACGTCAATTTTTAGGTTGTATCAAACAATGTGGCTTCATTTTATGTACCATTTTATCCTTACCAGATCCGAGACTACATTCATGTGATGGACTTAGCAGATGGTCATATTGCTGCCCTTCAGAAGCTTTTTACTACAGAGAATACAGGTGCGTTTTTCCCTCTATGAGCATTTATGTGACTGAATTTGCTGTCACCTGACAATAACCTGAAAGGGCAACATTCAAGAGTTGCCTTGTCCCTAAAAAAATCTAACATTACAGGGGATGTTTAAGGAAATCTCTTTGATATTTGGGTATTCTAATGAAAAATATATGTTAATAGGTTGTATCGCCTACAACCTTGGAACTGGACAAGGTACATCAGTGCTTGAGATGGTCGCTGCCTTTGAAAAGGCTTCTGGCAAGGTGATTAGTCCATTCTGTTAATATTTTGTCTCTCTACCTATATGAAACTGCATTATTGAAGTGTATCTCTGTCTATCACAGAAAATCCCTATCAAACTATGTCCAAGAAGGCCAGGAGATGCTACTGCCGTTTATGCGTCAACTGAGAAAGCTAGAAGGGAACTTGGGTGGAAGTATGTACAGTTAATCTGCTTTGATACGTGATGCAATTTGATGTGTGTACAATTTTTTTATACTCTTCAAATTTTATTATGTTTCTCAGGGAAAAATATGGAGTGGAGGAGATGTGCAGAGACCAATGGAACTGGGTGGTAAACAATCCATGGGGTTATGCTGGCCAGTCCAAACCGTGAGTAATTGCATGTGTATATATGCGCAGCACATAGAAGTAGGACAAACCTGCTTCACTGCCTGAATGAATAAAGCATACTAGGTTTCCTGCTCCATATGTTGAAAAACATAAATTTTTTCATTTTCCTTAATTTAGGAATTGTCACTATGAGAATAAAAGTCCTCTACAAATATAGAAAAGAAAATCAAGTCGTTTTTCGTTTAATGGTTCCAGTAGTTGGTGCATATTCTAATCGGCATTCATAGACTCCTCTATCAGGTTTGATTCTTGGCTGTGGAAACTAAACACCAGCAACATGCGTGATCAGTCTGAGTGGCTTGACTGGCTTCGCATGTGTTTCAGGTGTGAATGTGATGTTGAAGCTAAGAATCTTAGATTGGATTAGATTAGGAATTTAATTTTGTTAATGTTGGACGATAGTAAGATACTTGATTGGAAGCGTGTGGTTGCAAGATTGAACGTAAAAAGATAGAACGCCATATGCTAGAACGTTAAACTCGCATAACGTAGTAGCTCAAACTCTTGGGCTTCTCGTAAAGTAGATATTCATTTCTTAACCAAAGGAGACTAAAATATTTCTTCTAGGAAGAGAAAATAGGGGATAGTTGTTCTCTGACTTCTATCGAAAATTAATGGAATGCTGGTTTTTTTTTTAACAAAGTACTCAAATATTACAACAATTCTATTATGAGTCGAATTTAGAATCTCATACTTACAAAAAAAAGACTGACGTCGTTAGACCAATCGGTATTGGGTTATTTATATGTTTGTACTTATTATTACTCTAAATACATATTTTGCTAATATGTATGATTAATTTTTTAACACGGAATGGAAAGTTATGGAAATGTCACATGTTAGTATGCTCAAGTCGCCTATTGTAGACTCCGTGGATTCTGAATTCAAAGGATGAAGAACAAGTTTCCAGAATAGGCAGAAAGCATGGCATGCAGTTATCCTGGGCATTTTTGGTGGCAGCAAACTCATACCCCCTTGCTATATTCCTGGCCATTAAAGTGATTTCATTCTTTCATTTGGGGCAGGTAAGAAGTTGGCATGTGAATTAGATGCAGTGCAGCTGTGGGGTCTGTATAATCCAACATGAGAAGGAAATGTCCATGATATTTTTTTTTTATAAGCGTAAAGAGAACTAACATTCTCCTATGAAAATTTATTGAAATGAGAAAAGATAGAAAGAGGAATAAAGAATATCAAACACAATTATCTTTCAACCAATTAAGAAACAGCTAACGAAAACGAAAATTAGGAATTCCTAATCGATTTCTATTACAATGACTCACTAGAAAATCTGGAACTGAATCCCACCAAGTAAAACTATCTGAAGAAGTACCGAAATTAGCAAGAGCATCAGCAGCTTGATTGCCCTCACGAAAAATATGGCTCCATCTAAAATACATTTGGGAGATTCGATGCAAGCAATTGGACCACTCCACACGAAGTATCCAAGGAACTAGATGATGAAACTGTAGATAAAGAATAATAAGAAAATAGTCCACCTCTAACCATATAAACTTCAAGTCTCTAACCCAAGCTAGTTCAATAACCATAATGACCTCCATAACTTCTGCAGCAACTGAGTTAGGGATATCAAAAGTAGAAGAGAAAACAACTAAAATCGTACCTATGTAGTCTCTATAAACACCACCATAGTCTGCCTTATTAGAACTAATTTTTCATGCTCCATCAGTATTAACTTTGATCAAACCAAAAGGAGAGGTTAACCAGTTCAGCTCAATCACTCGAGGTGCCCGGCGAGACTTGCAACTAGCACCCATACTTTTAATTACACAAAGCTCTTGAATATTATTAAACATGGAAGACAACTTACTAGAGGCCGCAACATTACCCGTAATTAAACGGCAAACTTGAGAAACAGTAACTTCAATACCATTATATCGGGCTCGATTTCTACAATGCCAAATGAACCAAAGAGCTGAGGCAAAACATGCAACTCAAAGATCATGTAATTGAGAACTCCGACTAGCCGACAACCCCATATTCAAAAGATCAACAATAGAACTCGAGACACCATGAAGCTCAAACTTCCCTAGCATAATAGACCAAGTAGCTGCTGAGAAAAAACAATGAAGAAAAATATGATCTAATGATTCTCTATGGCAGCGACAAAGCACACACATTGAAGCTAGAGATATGTCTTTTCTCTGTAAACAATCTTCTGATAGAACCCGCCCTCGTAGAACTTTCCAAGCCAATAGAGAAATGCGAGGAGGAATATACTTTGTCCAAATTATCTTACCCCATATCAATGGAGGAGTTGTAGATTTTAAAAAACTATACGCATCTTTAGCAGTGAGCTCCCCTAATGAAGAATGAGACCAAATAAGTTTGTCTTCAGCGGGAGTAGTGATAGAGATTGAAACTTTGTTCACAAGAGCACATAACGCTGGAAAGTGAAAGTGCAAAAGGAAGAGAAAATTCCAACTTCCATCATGGACATAATCAAGGACTTTGACCTCCATTTGATGAGATAACCCCTCATGCAGGTTAAAAAAAATTAATGAGAGACATACCCATGAAATTATCATGCCAAAAAAAAACCTTTGAACAATCTCCAAGAATCCATTGTCTATTTGCAATGACAATGTCCCATGACAATGTCCCAATATTTTTTTATACCTGGCCATATCGAAGAGTCCATGGTATTTCATTTTGTGCGAGAGTCTTATCCTTAGAGGCTACTGCTGTAGCCAATTTTCAATGAGTTTCAACCTTTGGTTTTATGCAAAGTTTGATGGAAAACCTGCTTTTCTAGAACATTTGAATGATTGTAGTGTAAGGAGTTTAAGAATATTTCTGGTTCTGTATTTCCTTGACCAAAAGTAAGAAATGAGATAACTATATATTTCACATACGACTCTTAGGAAAATAGATTGATGAACCGGTTACCTCGTATATATTTCACTTCCATGAGTATTAATCATGTTGATTGCCAAACTATTTATAGTGTCTGTGTTTTGTTTTTAGAAGAATAGTGCTTCTGTTTTACTACATGTTTTCGGCTGAAAAAAAATATCTCGAGTTTTATCCTATATAGAGGGCAAAATGGGAAGAAATGTTTTTGTTCCATTTCATCTTTCTCCTTTCCTCTCTCTCATTTAAATTTAGACGCGTGTCTTTCACATCATCTTCTATAACAACCAAATAAGATTATTAATATTTGTAAATAAGTAAATAAAACTTAAATAAATAAAACCAAATTCTTAAGTGAAAAAAACATATGCGAAGCCCAGAATGATTAAAGAGATGATGAGGCCTGAAATCTGGGAAGTCTGCAACGGAAAGTTGGAAAACAGAATCATAGAGCAGCGCCTATTCTAGCAAATAAAAACACTAGATTTGGATATCTACCATCGATATTCGATAGTAAACTCTTTAAGAAAGATCGGTCTCACCTTATAGCTTTGATTCATTTGAAGATTCATAATATAAAGCTTAATTAGATTGGGTGCTAAGCCGAGGTTGTCCATGCCTCTAGAGAGAGCTTCAAAATTACTCATGAACCCAGAACTTATTCACAATCAATCACAACAAACTAATATCTTTCATGAAGCGAATTGAAGTTTGAAACCACACCCAATTTCTTCTAAATCACCAATTTGACGGTAAATGCAATTATATTGAACAGAGGATTGCCCGTATGACGTTGACAAATGAAAAGCAAACCAATATCTACTTCTCTGGCTACTCGTCTGATTTCCAAGCTTGAGTCGTATTGCCACGTTTTAATTATCTACTTTATTAAAATTATTTAGCAGTATTAATTAATATTTGACTTAACAAAAAACTCATCTTCTATATTTATTATATAAATTAGGACGTAAGTCCAGATCCAAAAATAAGTTGACCCAAACTTGATTAATTAATTCATGCTCAAATGTCCAAATTATTACTTTCACCAAATTTACCAACATGACATTCTTATATCTAATAAGTTTATCTCTCCTTATTTTTTTAGTTTTTTTTTCAGACAATTTTAATTTTTCCAGCCAAACTACCGGCAATTTAGAGGTGAGTCAAGATATAAAGTTGTTCTTTACGTTATGAGCTTTCATTTAACTATCATATTACATATTTTTTTGATAACTTAGAAATTTTAAATTTTAGTCATCAAAAACCATAGTAGAAACTAGTTTTCCAGTTGACAGTAACAGCTAGAATCATAGTCGACAATAGTAGATATTTTCCCAGTCGACATATCACATTTCAAGTCGGCAATAGCATTTAGTTTCATACTCAACAGTAGTATGCAACTCCATTTTGATAATAACAGCTAGTTTCATAGTCGACATTAGTAAATAGCATCTCAGTCAACAGTAACACATTTCTAGTCGACAGTATCAGTTATTTTCTTAATCGACAATAGCATATAACTTCTTAATCGACAGTAACAAGTACCTATGTAGATGTGACATGTGGTAGTGAGAATGAATTTTGAATTATATCAAATATGATGGACTAAATATGGGTAAAAACGTAAAATATCATATAACATATATCAGTTTATCATTTTGTGGTCTTTATTTATAAATTTTTATCTCTAATTTGCTCTATCAAGTTAAGAAATGAGTTTTTGTGAACCAAAATGTTATCTGACATTTATTCGTAATTTGTTAAAAATTAATTCTTGAATTAAAAATTAACAGAGTTAAGTGAAAAGGAAAAGAAAGGGAAGGACATGGAAGGAGACAAATAAAATGGAGAAATGGAACAGAAGATTTTCTTCCGTCAAAATGTTATCTGACTTCTTGTGTGGCACCAATGTTTGTTTGTATTTGTGGGGATGTGCTTAATCCACCAACCAAAATTATAAATGATTTTCGACTCCTTCCAAAAGGTTCTATACACTCATTTTGTATTTGCAATCTTTAAAAACAGAAGACCAGTCGCAAGCTGTTTCGATCTCATTTGAGAAATTATCAATGGAGTACAAGAAACTTCAAAAGACAAAAATGCCGCTAAGTTAGACTGGTTTTGTGTAGAATCCTCTACATATTTGTCAATTCAAAGTTTCAAATAAAGAATATTACTAGCTAGTTATCCAGAAATTACTTTTGTTATTAAACCAGAAGCACTAGTTATGACAAATGAAACGAGTTTGTGCTGAGGTTAGTCTGGTAATTCTGCATTGAACCCTCATGTCCAGCTTAAGTCACAATTTTCACCATTTATTTAAAAGAGATGTACCATATCTGAACATATATGCTAGAAAATTTAAGTCTTTACCCAAATAATTTGGTTTAGGGCATCTCCAACGGTAAAAGTTATTTTAGTAGTTAAATATATGTAAGAATGAACTATAGCTAGCTTATTAATGAGTTATGTTTTAATAGATACCTAAACTCAAATTGAATTATAAATTGAACGTTAGAAAATTAAGCAAAAAATAATTTTTTCTCTCAATCCTAGCTAAATTTAGCTATATATTTTAACTGAAACTAAAATTATGTACATTTTAGTTATTCTGTTGGAGATAAAAGTTAGTAAAAATCTAGCCAAATTTTAATTTTTTTTTTGAAATAGTTAATCTTTTGGAGATACCCTGTAATTTGTTTGATGACTGAAAAAGATGAAGTTAATTTTCTCTCTACTACAACAAGTGTAGATTTTTTTTTAAATGAGAATATCCATCTGCTATCACGTTTTCAAGATAGACAAAGATCATGGTACAATTACCAAAGGAATACATAGGATATACGGAGGTGCTCTCGTCGCTGACAAGGAATCTTCAATCTGGGAGGCTGGTGTGCGAGATATGGGCATGGGCTTTCGAGGCTAGGTATGGGCCTGAGCTTGGTTTTTAGGCTTGGGTCTATACTCAATTTTGGGTTTGCCTTCTAATTTCTTTTGGCTTGTTCTACATGTATGTTTTTGTCGTCGTTTTTGTTTTTCAGTTTTTTAGACTTGTTTTTTTTCTTTCCTTGTTTTGCTGTCCTATGTTGATCATGGAGTTGGTTTGTTTCCTTTACAGGCCATTCATCAATGAAACTGTCAAATATAAGATTAATGTGAAACTTGAACTCTTGACAGAATGACCTCAAATAATATTAGGAGAACGTACAAACAAATATTCAGCAAAAACACCAACTAACAAAGAGTAATGCTCTAATGGGGTCTCTATTTACTTTAAAAATGCGATGTGTTGGGTAGTTGGGTACACTACCCTGATTTCTTAACCTGATGTTAGCGACCACTTAACAAACTAAGGAATTCACCACCTATTTAAAGTTGATATATTAGGAGAATTTTGTATATGCTACTGTAGTACCACGTGACAATACCTAATGGTATTCCTTAATGGTGGATTTATTACACCAAAATTACAATTTAACATATTTTTATTATTTGTGAAATGACTTTCATGGGTATTTATAATTTTGAACTAGGATTTCGGGTTTAGAGTTTAGAGTTTAGGGTTTGGGGTTTAGGGTTTAGGGTGAAACTTAAAATAGTTTTTGACAAAATAGCTTAAATATAATTTTTCTAATTAAATCTTGCATGTCAAATTGTGATTGAAATGATATACCACTAGACATTGCCACGTGGTGTTACGGTAGCACTAAAAAGTTCCTTATATATTAGAGCAACACCTACATCTTTTTGAAAACAATAAATCATTAGAAACCATATATGTAAACAAATTAATTAGAGCATTTCCAAAAACTCCTTTAAAACCTAAATAATTTATATTATATAGGAAAAACATCAATTTTTAGCTCAAACATTTTCTCTAAACCATCTTTATAATATAGAAAGTGAGAAAAGAGAGAAACAAGATCTCTAGATTTGTAGAATTGTCAAAATCTGTATAATTTTGAAAACAATATCTAAATTTTATTTCTTACAAACAAAAATTCACTCTCCATATAAAAAAAATACCCAAAAAAAGTAATAATTTATCATTTATTCTCTAGTTTTGATATAAATTATGACATTATGAGATTTACTTTGATTTTCATTTAAATATACACATTTGTATTTAATTTTATACAATATAATAGATGATTTTTTAGAAATTTAGTGTTTACATCGTCTATAAAAAAGAGTTTTATGAGAAACTTTTGGAAATGCTATTTTACGATTATACCAATATTATCAATAGTAATGATCCAAACGTATGAATGAAAAAAGTCTACCCCACATTTATCATCACTAGACAACCATTTGACCAGATTTTATTTTCTATTCCATTTCAGTTCGACCCGTCCAAATTCATTACCTTTGAATCAAATTCATGTATTCGACATCAATAATTTGTTCCAAGCAAGGAAATAATGTAGTGAAGAATAAGATGAGGTCTTAAATGGAGGATTGGCTCACACACGTTCAAACCCATTGAAGGAATGTAATTGGAGGAAGGGGAGAACCTTCTGGAAAAGACGTTAGAAGAAGAAAGAGTGGGCTCACACACGTTCAGCCCTTCTTCTTCTTCTTCTTCTCGCGCTTTCCTTTCACTTTTGCCCTTTTCCCGTCTATTCCTATCCACCCACCATTGTCAAGGCCACGTGGCCCCCACACCCCTTGCCCTTTTCCAAATCCATTTTTCCCTTTTTCTTAAAATAAAAATAAAATAAAATAATTCCGTCGGCCTTTTCTCTTTCCTTCTCGAACTCACGATTCCTCTCTCTTCTCCGAAGTATCGCCCCTTCCCCTCTATCATCCATCTCCACATCCCAGAACCTTCTAGAAACAACAAACCTCCTCCCTCCCGGCTCTCCGCCTCTCGTCGCCACTCGCCGGTGAAGCGTTTTTCGGAGCAGCCCCACACTGTAAGCAGCTTTAAATTTTCTTCCTTCAAGTTGGTTTTGATTCAGTTCCGACCTTTATCTATCATCTATGTCCATACATGCTCCCCTGATTCAATCGATTTGTGTAATTCCCTGCCCTAATCCACAGCCTATGGGAGTTGAAATTAAATCGATATAGGACGTTTAGTTCTAGATTAAATTGTGATGCAGTTACCCATTTGTTTTTGTCTGTTTATTCTAATATGATACGGATTGTGATTATAATAGAGCCAAGGACTCTGATTATTTTCTTCGCGGAAGTTCTCTGTGGATCTGAGAGAGAGAGACAAGGTAGGGGCGAAAGAGGGCCATGGCTTCCTTGCCGGACCAGAACGGCGACTCGGGACCGAGCAGCGGCGGGAGGGAGTCGCAGAGAACAATACCGACGCCGTTCCTGACGAAAACGTATGAGCTAGTGGACGATCCGGAAGCCGACGAGTTGATTTCGTGGAGCGAAGGCGGATCCACTTTCGTCGTGTGGCGGCCGGCCGAGTTCGCCAGAGATATTCTTCCCAAGTATTTCAAACACAACAACTTCTCCAGCTTTGTTCGCCAGCTCAACACTTATGTGAGTCTCTCTAGATTCTTCTAATCCCGTCTATTCAATCGGATATTTGATTTTCTTTAATGTGTGCTTGGATTTTAGGGATTTCGGAAGGTTGTGCCGGATCGGTGGGAGTTTGCTAACGACTGCTTCAAAAGAGGGGAGAAAGGCCTGCTCCGTGATATTCAGCGCCGGAAAATTTCCCCGGCTGCGTCCAATTCCGCCGCGACGGTGGCGGCGGCAGCGGCAGCGGCGGTTACAGCGGCGGCTCTGCCTACTGCGGCGGTTTCGGTGTCTCCGGCAAACTCCGGGGACGAGCAGGTGATCTCGTCGAACTCTTCGCCGATGGCTGTTCCGATGCCGACGCCGACTCCGGTGGTGACGATGCTGCAGCGGACGAGGAGCTGCAACACCACGGCGGAGATATTAGAGGAGAATGAGCGGTTGAGGAAAGAGAACATGCAGCTAAGCAATGAACTGACTCAGCTTAGGGGGCTGTGTAACAATATACTGGCAATGATGACCAACTACGCCTCGGGGCAGTTGGCGAGAGGCGGCGGAGATGTGGCCGAAGATAACCGGCTTTCTCCACCGTCTCTTGCTGTAAAAATTTCCCATCAGGGTGAAAACGCCGCCGGTCCAGGCGGAGACAAGGCGGAGGAGGAGGATATGGAAGAGGATCAGGAGGAGGAGACGCCGTTGCCGCCGCAGCCGATTACGACGCCGAAGCTGTTTGGGGTGGCAATCGGGGTGAAGCGCGTTAGGAGAGAAGAGGAGGGGGAAGATCAGGAGCGTAGAAAGCAAGTGTGTGATAAGGTGGTGAAGCAGGAGCCGTCGGATGGGAGCTCCAAGCACGATAAGGAGAGTACGTGGCTGGAGCTGAGGAAGTGATGTGCGGGGGGTAGACATTTGTATCGTGATGTTGAAAATGAGTCAGAGCTTCACCGCACGAAAGCGGAGGCGCACACGTGCCAAAGGGTGTGGAGAATCTTTAATTTTTTCTGGTACATTCTGGAAAGCTGCGAATGCGGTGTCGTTTCTGTGTCCATTTTTTCGGCTGAAAGAAGCGCCAAAAAAGGAAACAGTAAAACGTAGCATCTCCCTCCTGAAAGGTAAAAAATGCGAAGGTCCAGTCAAAGTTTCGGAATTTACCCTTCACTTTTGTTAATTATGATGATGATGATGATGAAAATTTATAAGGGGTTTCTGGATTATGAGCAGAAATACAACAGTTTTGACCAGCACTGTACTAATATGTGTTAGGGATGCTGATTTATGTTTGAAGATTAGAAATTTAATTATCAAATTAGTCAAATGAATTTGCGGGTTTAGAAGGGTACCTGGTCAAATACTCAAATGTAGCTTGTTGGTTGTTTATGACTTTATGTAATAGAAAACAATATGTTGGTTTAATGGTTTGTTTTGTAGTTTTATCATGCGAGTTGTGTTCAGGGCGGATCCAGTCCAGGCTTGACAGGGGCGGATTCAGCTCAGGTTTGACTGGGCTGGAGTCCAGGTAAGATTTCAGTCGAGAAAAAAAAATCCAACCCTCTATTAAAAAAAATAAATTAAACCAATCGATTATAAGAAGTCTCTCTCACTCTCTCTCACTCTCTCTCATACGTCTTTCTTTTGTTCTTCAGCTCTTCTCTCTACTCGACTACTTTTCTTTTAAATCATTGAAGCCCGTCACCACCACGATTCTATTAAAAAAAAGAATTAAACCAATTGATTGGACGAAGTCTCTCTCACTCTCTCAAATGTATTTCTTATGTTCTTCAGCTCTTCCCTCTACCCGATTATTTTTCTTTTAAATCATTGAAGCCCGTCACCACCACTCCCTGCCGTCGCGTTACCGAATGCCCGACCGCCCGAAGTTCTCTCTGCTCTCATCTACACTTCTACCCTTCTACTGTAGAACGACATGTTTAATTAACCTTTAATTATATGAACTTCATACACTCTATGTTGTAAACCTGAAAAAAAAAATTTTGCCTTCGGCTAAAGTTATAGTTCACTTCATAAAATCCTATGTCCATCCTTGAAATTAGCCCAGATAACATTTCAATCCTGAATCCGCCACTGGTTGTGTTTCCTGAGATTTGATTGGCGTTCAATTGTGTTCCGTCACCTGTCGCCTTGGCATAGTGTCTGGACCTTATGTTAAGCTTCCTTATCAATTATCATTATGGATATGTGAAAATGCGGGAAGAACAATCATTGTCCTGGTTTCTGTAACGGACTAACAGGATTGGATATCGTTCTTTGGTATAAACAAATGTACAAGGGTATCTATTTATTTGCAAAGGATTTACTGGAGATCATGGTGATTGATGCCTTGATGATCTGATCTGATCTGATCTGATCTGGAGTAGTTTGGGACTTGGAAATTACCAGAATTGAACAAAACAATCCAATGTTGGGTGAGGATTAGTCAAACCGAAACATCGGCACCTTGAGCTTTGATATACGAATTAAAAGAGATATGGTGGATAAATCTGATGTGGATGCACCAGAAAACAGACTACACCTGCTGCTAAGAAGCTGAAATGAAAAGAAGCCGAATTTGCCTTGAAAAAAGGGTAAGTAGAATACGTTTGAATGTTATGGTGTCGTCACATCTAACAGAGTGAACCCAAAGATCTTTGACGTGTGATAAACTGGTAATACTATCGCTGTGAGCAATTGCACTTGTAAATCCGTTATAGAACGCCATATCAAATATTGTAATTTAATTTCGTAAACTACAAGTCTACACCGTGTAAATTTAATGGAGAAGTAACTTACTAAGAGTGATATATAAATTTCAAGTATGCACCAACAGCTAGAAGTTAATTAGAATTTATTATAGAAAAATGACAGCGAGAGAAAACCAAATCACTGAACATTGGCTTCGTGTCTGTGTTCTAGTTTTTCCCTATTAATGGTCCGTGTCCGAGCGTGTTTGTGTCCGTGTCCGAGGCCAAATAAACCATTACATATCTACCCGCTACAACTCTAGGAATAGACATGGCTTTATGGAACACGTATTACTACATATAATAGACCTAACTATTAAATCTACTTCCGCATCATACAAGGCATTGTTCTAATTTTCCCTTCTGATCGACCATGTTAACAATATTTCAAATGCGTGTTTTTCGTCATCTATAAGTAAAATATGTCTAAACGTATTAATTATGTATAATAACTTTAATTAAATGCTCTCGTGGGGCCAAAACCTTCTTAGTATGTCCTCAAATTCACATTAGCAACCAAAAGTTCAATTGAAAAAGAGAACGTAATTAAATCAGTGTGTATCAGCCCTAGGCCGATACAGGTCTGCCAGTGTTTGTAGATAGTGATCTAGAAGTTTCTAAAACTAGTTCATAAAAAATGTTTATATTTATTATTTTGCTATTTGATGTACTTTTCCTTGTACATTATAAATTATATTCATGTTTTCTTATCCCTGCTTTGACTGACAAAGTGGGCTAATTTTACCTTCAGGCGTTTGACTGATAAATTTAGTATACGAAGCAAAAATCGTGTCATTTTTTTTTCTTCAAGAACCATCACCTACAAGGCTACAAGACATATGATAGGGAAACTTAACGTGACATTCATGCGTTACACAACTTATTTTACATTGTGAAGGGTAATTAGGTCATTTAAACATTAGAGTGAGACCCAACACAAGTCACTCTTAAACGACAATGATATAGGCTGAGATGTACGGACACGCTCCTAAAATGCCGTATCGCGTATCCGACACAGACACCGACACGCTCGGATACGTGCTAATACGGTCGGACACGCGCACTCAATTTGGACACGGCTCAGACACAATTCAATACGCGAGGGACACGGCCATGTCCAATTCGAACACGCAATTATGGAGGACACGAGTATTTTTGCAAAGCACCCTCTGCGTGCTGAGATTGAACAAACCCAGAACTTGATCTATCTGGAATAAAAATCAAAGCTTTGAGAAGGAAAGTGAATATATGGGTTGATTGGATTTCTTAATTGATCTTTGATTCTTCATTGAATTCAAATAAAAAAAAGTCTGGGCTCACCAATTCGAATTTGAAAGAAGTGATTGGAGCTTTGATTCTTCACTGAAATCACAAGAATCGAAGGTATCTGAGGCCGTAAGCTTGGTTGCATGTGTAGTCACTTTATATAGACTGAAGGAAGAGAGGATTAGAGAGAAGCTCTTGATGTCTACATGGGCTAGCTCTGCTGATCGGTGGAATCGATGGGGGTGTAGGTGTGCATACGAGAAGAGAGGCGGAGAGATCTGCTCATTGTGGTTGCAAAGAAGAAAGAAAAAGGAGGAGTTCGGTGAATTGGTGGAGAAGAAGAATGGTTGTGTTCGTAAGGTTTATTAAATGGATGATTCATATCAAACAATGTTAGATCTAATGGTTAGAATTAGTTCATGTAAAAAAAATTAAAATAAACAATTTCTTCAAAATGTAAAATGTTAGTAAAATTGTAAAAATAACAGAGCATCAGAACAACAAAGTGTTAAGCCGTTAACTTGACATTTTAAGAAAATGTCGGAAAAGTGTTGGTCCTAATTGGTGGAAAGTAAAGAAATTTTGGGGATTATATATATATTACTTATTTTTTTCCTTAATTAGATATATATATATTTAAATAATATTTAATTAACGTGTCCGTGTTCAATAAAAATTTCATTTGGCGTGTCCGCATATTGAATCGTGTCTAATACGGACACTCGTATCCGTATCCGTGCTACGTTAAAAATTAGAAACTGGTATTTGAGTGAACATAAGCGTAAGTAGAAGTAGGAAGAAATATTTTCTTTCGGCCACCAGTTTTGACGGTTGTGAGAAAGAGTACAGAAGTCGAGCCCTAGCTAAGTATACAACATACGTCGTGAAAGATGATGTCCAAGAATCAGCGTCGTGAAAATACATCTGTTGCTGCTATTAATTACCAAAGAGGATGCCGATTCGAGCAGTTTATTTGCTCCATGTTTGGAGACGAGTCGGAGATGAGCTCGGGTGTGGTTCAAGAATTCCTTGGTCAATGTTAGGGTACAGACCCTAACTGAGAAGAAAAATGAGAGAGAAGAAAAATAGAGAAGAAAATACTTATATATTCCAAGATGATCAAAGAGTTGTACAGCTCTGGCTTATATAGCCGAAATAGAAAAGCCACGTATCAATCAGATAGTGATTGATCAATAGCAACCCTAATTGCTGATTAATTCAACTATAACGGTAATTAACTTCTAACAATTAATTAAAGATAGGTAAGGCATACAATCATCACGTGCATAGTCTTCTTCTCCTAATAAGACTAGGACCAGACAATTCTTGTAACAATCCATCCCTCTCAGATTAAGCTTGACCTCAAACTTGAAAATCTGGAAACTGACGTTGGATCTCCTCAGCTTCAACCCAAGTAGCTTCCTCTTCTGCTGCTCCCAGCCATTGAATCAACCATTTTGTAACAGCTACATTACCTTTTTTGAATATTCCTCTCTCCAAAACCTTAACAGGGTACCATCTGGGATTATGTGGATCAGTATATGGAGGCAAATGAGCTGCAACCAGTCAACCACTGCAGCATTTCCAATTCGTTTCTTGAGCAATGAAACATGAAACAATGGATGGATTTTTGCCCCTGTAGGTAGCTTCAATTTGTAGGCAACAACACCAATCTTCTCTTCAATTTCATAAGGGCCATAAAACCTGGGAGCTAACATGTGGTTCTTCCTCTTATGGACTGACTGCTACTTATAAGGCTGTAGCTTTAAGTACACAAAGTCTCCAACATCAAAAGACTTCTCCACATGCTTCTTATCATAGTGGTGTTTCATCCGGGCTTGAACAATGTTTAAATTCCGCTTCAGGATTGCAATCAGTTCATCCCTGTCTCTCAACTGATTATCCACAGCTTGCACATCTGTAGAGCCATGAACATACATATGCACAGGAGAAGGATCATAGCCATAAAGAGCTTTGAATGGTGACATACCTATGACTGAATGGTATGTAGTGTTGTACCAATATTCTGCCCAAGGTAGAGCTTCAACCCAAGTATGAGGTTTCTCTCCCACCACACATCGCAGGTATTGTTCCACAGTTCTGTTCAAATTTTCCGTTTGCCCATCTGTCTGTGCATGATATGCCGAGCTTTTATGTAGGGCGGTTCCTTGAGTCTTGAAAAATGCTTCCCAAAAGTGGCTTAGAAAGACAAGGTCTCTATCAGAAATTATTGTCTGAGGCATCCCATGCAACTTATAGACATTCTCAATGAATAACTTAACCACTGATGAAGCTGTATAGGGATGAGCAAATGGAATGAAATGCCCATACTTAGTAAATATATCCACCATTACAAGTAGCACTGATTTACCTGAGGCTGTTGGTAACCCTTCTACAAAGTCCATGAAGATGTCTTTCCAAGCTTCTTCAGGAATAGGGTTGGGCTGCAACAAACCTCGAGGTAGAATAGTTTCATAATGGTTATGTTGACATGTATGACAACTAGCCAGATATGCCTTCACATCTCTATGTATACCAGGCCAAGCAAATGATCTCACCCTCTTTTCTGATCTATGCACCCCAACATGACCACCTTGATAGCCATTATGGAACTCAGCAATTATTTTCGACCTCCAATCTCCCTCTTTGGGCACATACACCTTATCATGATAGTATAAAATTGAGTTGCGCAAAGTATAGGCTGGATCAGTGTTAGTACCTCTCTGCAACTTGCTTACAATGGTGCTAGATTTAGAATCTTGTACACAGGCTGCTTGCATTTCATGCATAAAGGTATGCACATGAGAAGACACTCCTTGCAATACATGTATTGCCCCATACTTGGTGATGACTTCAGTAGCAGGGCTGTGCAAATTCTCCTTTCTTGATAAAGCATCAGAAGCAGCATTGTTCTTTCCAGATTTGAACTTAATTGAGTAGTCATATCCTGCAAGTTTAAGTAACCACTTTTGTTGGGTGGGAGTAGTAATTTTCTGATCTAGGAAGTATTGTAATGTTCTATGATCTGTAAAGATGATGAAATGCTTTCCTAACCAATAAGGTCTCCAATGTTGAACAGCAAATACCAAAGCCAACATCTCTTTATCATACACTGAAAGAGCCATGTGCCTAGGTGCCAAAGCTTTGCTCAAATATGCAATTGGATGACCCTCTTGAGATAATATAGCTCAAATTCCCATCCTTGAAGCATCAGATTCTATGACAAACTCCTTGTTAAAATCTGGAAGAGCGAGCAATGGTGTATTCATCAAAGCATGTTTGAGTTGTTCAAAAGCTAGATCAGACCTTGCAGTCCACACAAAATCTTTAATTTTCAACATGTCAGTCAATGGTTTAGCTATGCACCCAAAATTCTTGACATACATCCTATAATAACCAGCTAAACCAAGGAACCCTCTCAAACCCTTTAAAGTCTTTGGCCTATCCCATTTCCTGATGCACTCTATTTTTGCTGGATCAACTGACACACCTTGTGCATTGATGACATGTCCTAAATACTCAACTTGAGGAACACCAAAACTGCACTTACTAAGCTTGACCTTAAATGAGTTCTCCTCCAATTTCTTAAAAACCAATTCTAGATGCTTTAAATGATCCTCCAATGTTGCACTGTAAATCAATATGTCATCAAAAAAGACTAAACAACATTTCTCAATAAGTCTCTTAAAGCTTCATTCATCACACACTGAAACATAGAAGGGGCATTAGTCAGCCCAAATGGCATGACTAAAACTCATAGTGTCCACTATGTGTTCTGAAAGCTGTCTTGTTGATATCTCCCTCACTCATCCTGATCTAATGGTAGCCAGATCTAAGATCCAACTTTGAAAAGATGGTAGCTCCTTGCACTTCATCTAACAGTTCATCAACAACATGTATAGGATACTTGTCATTCACAGTAACTGCATTTAAGGCCCTGTAATCAACACACATTCTCCATGTTCTATCTTTCTTTTTCACCAAGAGTACATGTGAAGAAAAAGGACTCCTGCTTGTCTTTAGTACACCAGTATCTAAAAGCTCCTTCACAATTGACTCAATTTCATTTTTCTGAAAATGCGGCCTGACACTTACATGTGGTGTATTAGGCAGCAGTTCAATGGTATGGTCTTGTTCTCTTTTTGGTGGCAAACCTATGGGAGATTTAAAAAGGTCTGCATAAGTGTCCAACAATTTCTGGATTTGTGGTGCAGGCTACTCCACTGTCTGAGACTGCAAGGCTGGTTGAACTTGTACCATTACAGCTTCTTTTTCTTTCTTCAATAACCTAGACATAACCTTGCAGGTAACAACTTTAGTTTCAGCTTCTGTTTCCCCCTGCAACTTATATTTGACACCTCCCACCTTGAATCTCATTCTCATTGTTTCAAAGTTCCACATGATGTTACCTAAAGACTTCAACCAACAGGAACCTAAGACAATCTCACACCCACTAACAGGCAAAATATAATAATCATGGGTAAATTCATACCCCTGCAAGTTCAAAGTAATTGTTATATCCCCCTTAGTTTTTACTTTAGCACCACTAATTGAGAGGTGGAAAACTGTTCACTGGGATCTTAGTACCTTTCAATAATTCAGGATGAATGAAATTGTGAGTGGCGCCAGAATCAATCAATATGTGTACCTGTTTGCTGCAAAAAATACCCTTAAGTTGCATAGTCTCAGATGTACCCCCATTCATTGCTTGCAACCTTATTAATGGCTCGTCAATATCAATAATATGAGGTACCTCAACCAACTGTCTATCTTCTTCCTCAACTTGGCCTGCAGCCACCTCATTGAACTCATTATCATATGGGATAATAGACATGGACATCAATTGACCCTTCTTTCTACAGTTATGTTCCTTCCCAAACGGTTGATCATACCCACCAACACTCCTTGTTAGCTTTTTTGGCAGCAAATTCTGTTGGAGTTAACCTTCTATGGAAACTAGTAACATTGCCATGATTGTTGGAAGGCCTAGGTTGTTGTTGAGTACCAAAAACTTGTGAGCTGTTCCCTCTGCTTGAACTGCCTGAATTAGTACTCATTTTACTTTGTGTCTTACTTTGATAGGTTGTAGTTTTCCTAGTAAAGTTCCTCAAGCCATCATTACAAGCCTCAAACACTCTTGCCAACTTGCAAGCGTCATACAACGATTTAGGGTTCAAAGCTGCAACATCTCCCTTAATGTCTTCCTTTAAACACCAATAAAAAACTGTACCAATATTTCAGTCGAAAAACCAAGAGCTCGATGAGATAATCTAGTGAACTCTTCCATATATTGTTCCACCCTACATGTTTGGTTCAATCTTCCCAATGCAGCTTGATACTCCACCTTGTTATAACAACTAAATTCCCTCATAAGCAAATCTGCTAAGCCTTGTCATGTTGGTGGGAACTCATTTTTGAAAGTGAACCACCTATCAGATGCCATATCAGTTAAGTGCATTGTAGCAAGTGGCAGCTTCCTCTCATCTGGTATTTGATAGAATGCAAAATACTGTTCAGCCTTGTTGAGCCATTCTATCGGATCCCCTCCACTGTAAGTAGTAAATTCCAACCTCATTTGTTTCATGGTAGGAAGGTTATGATCAATGTTGTGATATTGATTGTGGTGACGGTGATGTTGTTGGTGTTGATGTGTATTATGATTATAGAAATGATGTTGAGGAGGTGGGGGTTGGTATTGTTGTTGATGATTATGAGTTCCAATGGTGGTGTAAGCAGGCAAGGAGTAAGGGATTGTGGGTTGTGGCATAGTGCTAACATTAGGTGGGGGTTTAGGCCATGCCTGGCCAGGGGTAGTTGTTGTGATAGTAGCATTGGTTGGTGATGCAGAACTGAATAAATGGGTACTCATTTGTGTTTGACTTGTGTATGGTGGAGGGTTAGGCAACAACCCTGCATTACTTAGACCAACATCAAATATAGTAGCTGAACAAGGTCTTGAATAAGTAAATGAAAATGGAGCCAGCTGACCAACTCCCAATGAGCTCCCTGCAGAGCAACCCATACCAGTAGGACTATGCAACATTTGTTGGTTAAACAAATTAAAACAATCTCCAACATAGGTATTACCAAAAATTGGAGCACAACCACAAGGTAGCTGACCAAAAGAGTTTCCTCGACTCAGAGTTGCAGTATTAGGCACATTAGTCAATATATCCTTAGATGTACCAGCATGACTAACCACAGATGCAACAGTATTGGTACTAAAAGTATTACACTACATAGCCTCAGTAAAATCATTCAAATCTGTATCAATAGACGAGTTTGGTGGAATGTTCTTACCCACATAACTGAGCACCAAAGATGAAGAACCCTCATATCTAGCCAATACCGACGACGCAGACTCTTCCAACTGTATAGTAGTACGAATCGAAGGCAACGAAGGACTCACAGCCCCAAATAGAACCGGACCTTCAAGTTGAGAGGTATTGGTTGGTAAGGGAAGCTGCTCCTGAACAAAGGATGTGAGTTGTTGCTTAAAATCGCTCAAGAGCAACGATCTGAAGTCAGCGAGTGCCGTGGACATATCCCCACGCAGAGAAGTCGTGATCGACTCCAACCGAGCAGTAGTCTCAGCCCGATGAGCTTGAAACTCAGCCTCCAAAGAAGTGAGTTCAGCTGCAGAAACCACCGGCGCATCGGAACCCGACGGAGAGAGGGGTTTCCCACCCCGGCCTCGGCCCATGAACGAGAGGCTCTAGATACCACTTGTTAGGGTACATACCCTCACTGAGAAGAAAAATATAGAAGAAAATACTGATATATTCCAAGATGATCAAAGAGTGGCACAACTCTGGCTTATTAGCCGAAATAGAAAAGCCACGTATCAATCAGATAGTGATTGATCAATAGCAACCCTAATTGCTAATTAATTCAACTATAACGGTAATTAACTTCTAACAATTAATTAAAGATAGATAAGGCATGCAATCATCAACTTGCAGAGTCTTCTTCTCCTAATAAGACCAGGACCAGACAATTCGTGTAACAGTCAGTGCGGGTATGAGGTTGAAAAGGCCTTGGATGCCTTGCTCGAATTATCTTCTTCCTCAAGAAATAGACGGTGCTCTTCAGAACATACCCGCATGAACAATGTCGAGGTTTTTTGTTGGATCTCCTCAATCTCATAGGAATACGAGTGCAAATCTTTCTCAGATGGTGATGGAATCTTTGTTTAGCTACTCCAAGAGAAATGCTCAGAATCAAGAACCAACAACTATGCATTCTTGGAAGAAAAGTGTCAAGAAAGTGCAAGAATCTTTGGGTCCCGAGTTTGGTGTTGCTAAGGGAACTGAATATTATGCATGTAGAAGTACTGCAAAGCAGCATTGGGATTCAATGAAGTCCTACCATGAGATAGCTGCGACCGCGTATTCCGATAGAGACTACTTCAAATCTGCGGACAGGGGTGTGCAATTTAGTTTATGTTCAGTCAGTTGATACGTAAGGATCGGAAAACAAATATAATTTTAGGGTTGTAAATTAAAGCTTTTAATGGATTCTGTTTACAGTACGTCTATATAAACTGGAATCCCTTCTATGCACCATTCCCCCCTATGAACCATGCTTACAATAATCTCAAGTTGTTTGAGTTCAAAATCGATCTTCTCTGAACTTGAACTAATGATCAAAAGTTCGACAAAGATGTTGGCAGTACGTGTTCTTTGTAGCATTACGTACTCTTTAATTGGGTTATGTAGGTGGAGAAATCCCAACTGCAATGGCAAAATTCCACCAGCTAGTTTCAATCGGAATGCCACTTAACTAATGGAGCGACCTTGCAGTTACCTCGCTCCCGACACCTCTTCTAATGTTCCTTACCACGACATGTTTGTTCAATGGGTCTGGCTCTAATAATAGGATCGGAGAGACCATAGACCTTCTGTCCCAGCACCTCTTTTGATATTCCCCAATTTTTTCATCAGATCATAGCACTTACATGCAAGATAAGATTTACCTTTATTGAAATAGTCTCACTACTTCTTGTTTTTTTCCCTAATTAGTTGGAGCTTCTATTCAAACTTCACAAAAGCATTTAAACCTTTTTTTTCTTCTTCAAATTAGTGTTGATTTTGTCAACATTTGTAAAATTATCAATACTATACATATAAATATAAGAATAAACAAAAAAATAAAGATTTCAATATAATACATTTGAAATCTCAAGCTTGAAAGACTCGATATAGTTATAATTAGGGCTGTAAACGGTTCCAAAACAGCTAAAAATAGGTGAAACCGTAAACCGAACCGTATTATTTAAACGGTTCGGTTCTTGTATTTTTCAGAATAGGAACCGTTTGGTTCGGTTCCTAACGGTTCCATGACGGTTCCGGTTCCAAAACAGTTCCAAATGGTTCCAAAAAAATTTGTCTTAAATTCAAGACTGATGTTAGTTTGAGCATATCATACTTATATCTGGTGACAAGAAATATGGGAAGATTGATAATTCGAAACAAGATTATTCTAAACCAGGACATAGTCTTTGTCCTCCACCAAATGGAGTATAGCTAGTACTTTAGCTTAAAGCAATTTCTCCCTTTTGCAAACGGTTCCAAACGGTTCCTATACATTTTAGATTCACTACTACACATAGTACCTTTAATGACATTTTAGAGATGACGTTTTTTTAAAAAGGTCATTGAAAGTAGATTCAATGGCATTTTTTTTAAAAAATGTCATTGAATTTTCAAGTCACTATTTTAAAATTATATTTATGGCGTTTGGAAACGTTATAAAATTTACGGCATTTCAAAAACGCTATTATAATTGCATTTGATGGCGTTTGGCAAACGCCTTTGCCAAATGAAAGTTTGATGGCGTTTCTAAACGTCATATATATTAGATATGCTTGCTCTTATTTTCACTTATTTGCATCGATTCCATCGAGACCCTATATCCATCCCCAAACAAGTATTTACTTCTCTATCTCTCTCTCTCCCTGACCTCAAACACTTGGTTTCTTCAAACCCAAATCTTAAGCATCTGAATCTCTCCGCTTCAACTTCCTCGATC
The DNA here is from genome assembly GCF_933775445.1 of Argentina anserina. Taxonomy (NCBI): domain Eukaryota; kingdom Viridiplantae; phylum Streptophyta; class Magnoliopsida; order Rosales; family Rosaceae; genus Argentina; species Argentina anserina. Next base: position 8,343,971 of record NC_065876.1, read on the forward strand.
TTCATTCCTACTCTTCCGCCATGACCGATAAAATTGATTCATCTTCACCCGTAAAACCCAGAAAGGCCAATAGACATGTTAATAGTTGTTCCCCCCACCCGACTCCATTGCTTCTGATTTTTACACTGCAACTCGAACTTCGCGGATACACACTTCAGCTCTCATTCTTTCTTACTCCCCAGAAATTAGGGTTTTCAATTTCCATGGATCCCCATCCTCGCCTCGATGACGTAAGCCTCTCAGCTCAATCCTCATTCCATTTATATCAGCTCAATTTCTCTTTGTGATTAATTTCGATTCCGTTAAATTTAGGATGATGATTACGGAGTTGAGTTCCCGAGAACCAGCGGTGCCCCCTGGTCAGGTAAGCTTCGCTCTCGTCGTCAAGCTGTTAATGCGTGATTGGTTTTTTGGTTGTTGATTTCATGATGTGTGTAAATTTTAGGGAATAAGAGAAGTTTTTGGGAGATTGATGACGAAGATGACTTCTTTGGCTCAAAACAGGTATCTTCATATTCGTTCATATCGAAATTTCGAAGAATGGTGTTTGAATTTGTAGGAGTCTATTTGTCGATTTACAACGAAACTTGATCAATTCAGCAAATGAAGCTTTAAGAGGCTTTAAAGATTATATTACACCTCATACTATCAGACATTACAAAATTTTTCGTCATCTGATGTCACTATATGATGATAAAGTGTAGGGTTTATGGTGCATATGAATTCAAATACATTCTGATAGGTTTCATAGGAAGAAAATGCTTTGACAAGTTACATCTGATATATATGCATTGTTTTCTGTTAAGTTATTTGTCCTTTTAAAAGAAAGATACTGATATATTTACAATGTACGCTAAAGCAAAAGTCGAAGAAAATGCTCCTGGTGTTGCAACATGAATGATTTTGTCCCTGCATGAGAGGGATGCTGGAATTTAGAATGGTTTATAGTTTACTGATTAAACCTTTATACTTTGGGTAGTTGGTTTTGCGTTGAATTTTCTTTCGGTCCTGAATTGATTTTGACTATGAACTTTTCTTTTTGCAGTCTCCAGACGTGTAAGGTAAGATCTAATTGTTAAATTTGCACTTGATTTCCCTTTTATTGTGCTTCATTATAGTAATATCCTCTTAATATTATTTGTATGAACAATTGTTGAATTGTATGTTACTGTAGTAAACTCATTATTATCAATCTGTTTGAGTCATTGCCTCTCTCTTGCATATGGGTAGGTAGTTTCTCTCTATTCTTGTAGCTTGAGATATTTGGTACATAATTTCTGAATTTGATGTTCAAATATGTAAGAACCAATGTCATTTGAGTTTCTGTTGATCTACCTTCAGAGCTTGATGTTCTTAAAGAAGTGAAACATAAGCTTGACCTCAGATCAGTTAAATTTGAGGTATGACTACCAATAAAATGTTGATTTGTTTGATTACACTTTGTGAGAAAATTTAGAAGTATCTTTTGTCTACCATTCTAACTATATATACATACCACTCAGCTTGGTATGATACTATATGGCCAAAGTATCTATGCTGCAACTAGTTTAATGATATAGATGCTATCTTTGCACTATATGTTTACATCTTTATCCTTATGTTTTCTTGTTTTCTGTCCAGCATATGTGTTTATCCTTCTGATGGAGGCCATTCTTTCTAACTCAAAGGAAGTATGAGACGTATTTAAAGGAAAATGAGGATCTTCAAAGGCTAAAGGACGACCTATAAAGGCATTGTCACGAGTACCGACCTTCAAAGATAGAGAAAACCATACTAGTCTTTATCCCTTATTGTAATGTTCTCCATTCACTCATTGGTTTATAATTAACAGTTGCATGTGTTATAATTGGACATGAAAGTATTGTAGAATTAATAGTTCTTCTTTGATTAAATTACAGAATCTATGAGATGTGTGTTAGTTGATTTTCTGTAATTAATCAGAAAATCAATATATAATTTTTTTTAAAGTTTGAAACGCCATGGATCTGGCTCTAAAAGCACGGCGTCGGTTTCTACGGCGTCTGACGATCGCGTCGGAAAACGCTATGGAAGACTTTTGATGGCGTTTTTCAAACGCCGTGGAAGTCTCTGTGTGTAGTAGTGATTTTAGAACCGAACCGAACCGAACTGTTTTAAAAACGGTTCGGTTCTACTGTATAACTTCATTTTTTTTCTAAGAACCGAACCGAACTGATGTTAAACGGTTCGGTTCCAACGGTTCCTTCAGGAACTGGAACCGATTAACAACCCTAGTTATAATAGGTTTGAATCAATTAAATGAATTTTTTAAGTAAAATATAGAGTTTTAATGATTTTATTGGACTATGGGCATTTTGGGAAAATTTGGGAGGTTTAAATAGCATTTTAGTTGTTTATCAAAAAAATTGGAGGTCTAATTAGTAGGAATGTTTAAATATCATTTTTGGAGATATGAATAGAAGCTTCCTAAACTAAATTACATAGAAGAACCGGTTGTAACAGATCTGTAGTTGACCAAGGTTGTGAGCAGAGGATGCCCTGGGAGGGCATAGCACACCAAATCTCAGTGTCACTAAACTCATGTACCCTAAATTAGCTAGGGCATCGATCTGTAGCCACAGCATGGGCTTCTCTAAAGACATGTTTGAAAGAGATAACATCAAAGTTCAATGGCTAGTAATTAACTTGATATTCTGAAGCCTAGTCTTGATTCGCCTGCAGGGAGGAAGTGAAGTGTTGTTGATGCAGTTGATTAGGATCTTTGATCGAGTCTCCCTTAATGAGGATTTGTTTGTATCCTGCTTGAACAGCTGCTCTTAAACCTGCTTCTAAGTTCTAACCCTGATGCTTCAACTTGCCTTTGAGTGATGGCAAAGGCCACACTCATTAGAGGTATGTCATTTGGGAAACAGAACCTACCTTGTTCATCGATGGCAGAACTACTAGTGTATCAACTGATACAGGATCCAACAACTCTAAAATGCAAAGCCAATTGCATATATATGCTTCATGCATCTGAGTATGAATGATATGAATTGAAAGGTGGGAAATTCGAATCACAACTAAGAAAAATACCTAAAACTATGAATCACCGTCTCTTCATTCAGCCGAGTTTCTAGGTATGGTTCTCCTTTGGTCGTTCAATATAGAAGATCGAAAGGTCAAGGCATACTTGCCCAAATCTCCTTGTTTGCCAACTCTCTAGCTAGTATAGTTCTTTAATTTGTTTGAGGCCATTTGCCTTTGTTCCACGGCGTTGATGGATTCCACCACCTCTATATCTTTGTCAAATAGCTAGTATATCAAATTACTTCATATCAGCATTAAAGAACATTATTACTCCTTAATGTAGAGTTTATTGAGGAGACTCAGGAGAGTATATGTGTGTTCTTTTAGGTGGGAAATCAATTGTGTTGTATACATATGGTACCATTTTTAGCTTTTGCTGTATGATAATGTCAGCAGTATGTATATGCAAGTAACTATATGACACAATTTTAACCCGGCTATATGATTTGCCAGGTCGATATTCAAGTGAGCGAAACTCGCACATCACCGACTACATTTCCATGGTTTAGACTATGGAGTTTAGACTAACATTTTTGCTATTCTAATGTTGGGCTTACTTTCACGTCACAAGATATATATAAACGTGAATATTTTGTAACTCATAGTGCATGCATGGTTCTGGATGCGACTTTTCTTATTTGTGAACAAGTGCTATAAGCCTATAACTTTTCAACCTGCAGAAAGGTCTTCAATATTCCCTACTCACAAGCATATAATGCACGTGAACCATTGTAAGCTACAATTTTGATCTGCAGCTAGCTGCGACCAATTTACGTACATATATAGACGCTACCCTGATGTAGAGTAAGTTCTAGTAAACAACTACATGAGCATTCATGAAGTGAGTGCAGGCGTAATAAAAGGCACATTCTAAAATTGAATTCTTATGAGCGTAAAAATGTACGAAATTATCTTATACATGTGATTTGCCGGTAGACGAAGACTTTATATTCAACAGAACTAAACGAAATATCAACGAACTTGGGCTTTCCTGTGGTACTTTTCTACAATTTTTGTACATATCCCACTTCCCTGTATTTGCTTTGTAATTCCGTAGCAAATTTGCATGGAAAAATTCAACATGAATTGGCAGTGACCTTGCCTAAACCCTATCCAACATTTTCTATAATGTCAATGGCAAATTGATCGACTTCCACATCCGCAGAACAACTTCGTTGCACCTTCTCTACTAGACGGGTAGTAGTGTACGTCATTCGAAAGCCATTTCATGGAAACTCTGCGTCATCAACAGTTCGACACATACAACTAGTTGAAACTAAACTGGAAACTAATCGATCGATGAGAAGAATGTACGTCCTGAATATTTCTCCCAACACCATCGCTGTTTGGTAGCCGGTATTCTGAGTCTCACTTTTGCCGGCCTTTATTTCTCGCCTTCTGTTAACTGGAAATTTACACGTGAAAAAAATGGATATGTGGATCCGAATCTATGGCTTCTAGTTAGTCAATTAAGCAGGAGTGCTTTCACTTTTGATCCTGCAGAAAGGTCAGCAGTATTTACTATCTGTAAAGCACATAATGTGTTATCATATACATGCAGAATTTTCTGCAGCTGGGACCAATCTACCTATTTGCTACCATGATTGATCAAATGAGCTAGGAAAGCAATAAAGACTTACAACCATAATCGATGAGAAGTTCAAATTTACTTATTGATACGTACGTATAATTTCTTACAACTTGCTATACCTGATTGAAGACTTTGTAGTCAGCAATTTAACTGAAACACGGACGAAACTGGTCGGCTTGGAAGTCCTGGTTAAATTTTCTACAAGTGGGATAGTGTGGAACTGTTTATTTTCTCCTTTCTCTGTGTTTACTATGTACAGTATGTAGTTATCGTGTCCCGGCCAGAAAAACAAAAATCCATGAAATCATTCAAGGAAAAATTGCGTCGCAAATATCATAGAAAAACGCTTGCAGACCACAGACGGCAGTGACAGAATTGATCAAATCTGTAGAAAACTTGACATACTGAAAGAAACAAAAGTATGTCATTGCAAAAAGACTTCGACGCCCGCCGTATGCTGCCGGACAACTTCCTAGGAAATTCAAGAAAAGATATAATGAAAGCAAAGAACACAAAGCTAGGTCCCAAACTTTGCCACAAGGGGCACGTTATCTACTTGCCATTGTTATTAAGTATTGCCATTTGGCACATTTTCGACCCCGCTGAATAAGTGCTGGAGTTAATCTAGAGAACATTTGATGTGGAATTGGAATGTTGTCTAGCGATCGAGTAGGATCCAAGAAATGTCCCAATACGATCAAGTTTCTGAGGTATTTTATCGAATACATTATGTATAAAGGATAGTGAGATGGTTTCTTTGTTTAAAAGAAAAAAAGATAGTTAGTTGATTGTTTGTGCACCGTCTTATTAAAATTTGAAGATATTTTCTGAGTTTGTAGAAATTCGAAGCTTGCCAAAATTTTGAATGAGCAACATGTATGTATTTTAGTCCTTGTAGTGTTCAGAAGTTTATATCTATCCGTGTCATAAAATGGACCTGAAAACATTAGAAGTGAAGAAGACAGATTGAGTGAGTTTGAGTGAGCTGTGACATGTATATATATCTAGAAGAAGAAAACAAGGCACAAAAGAAGGACGACGTCCTACTTAAAGCTGACTTAGTAAGAGGGTAAGGAAATGGAAAATAGTCACACATAGCTGCTATATTCCAGCCGCTTAATTTCCATAATCTTTCCCGTGCATAATTCCACAACGAAGCTCCCAAGAAAAGTGTCTCAACTCTCAACTAGATCGTCTCCCCCATCTTCCCCAAATTGACTGCTGCATATAAATATAAATATACATCAGTCCAACTCCAGCTTCATGTTACCAAACTCGCAAAGCTATGAAGCACAATAATCAACCAGTAATGGAGATCACGGTGATATCAGCTCAGGGCCTCAAGAACTCCTCTCACTTCTCCCAGAAGATTAGACCGTTCATCACCCTCACCACTTCTCCACCGGCTGCCACACCGTGCCGACCCTCCGGCAACGAGGAAGTCCAAGTGTACAAAACGAGGGTAGACGATGAAGGAGGAATCAACCCAACATGGGGCGACAAGTTCATGGTTCCTCTAGACGCTTGTTTCTTGAGCAACAGGTATTCTTGCATACATCTCCAGCTCCACACTAAGCGGCTCATAATGGGCCGGGTGCAGCTCGGCTGGTGTCAAATCCCGGCCTATGATATTGTCGGGTTCCCGTCGACGGGATCAGTCCGGTACCTGAGTTACCGGCTACGGGCTAGGGACGGTACGAGGACTAATGGGGTCGTGAACGTTGCTATTAAGTTGGAGAATTTGGCGCCAGTGAGCAGTCAGAGGGTGGAGTCAATTAACTCGATCTCACCGACATTTGACACGTGCGGTACTGTTATTGGTACTCCGGTGGCACAGCTGCCACCTTTGGCCGGTGAATGCTCGGTTACATGTCCGGGGCAGATTTTTGGTTTTGGTTGTAAAGAGGGAAATAGATGGAACCATGTGTAAATGGCATTTTGGTTCAATTTCTTTGCAATTGAGATGTGTCTAGTGTGTATACTACCAAAGGAAAGTATTTGTTTGGTTTGCGGAATTGAATTTAAGAGTTTTCTTCTCAATGCAAGTGTACAAATATGTGTTCACATATTATGAGTATTCAAAACTCGAAATAAAGTTATAAACTGATATACTTGTTACTTTTTTTTTTGAGAAAAAATATATAAATATATATATCAATATCAAAAGTTCCAATCCGAGGGAGATCATATTGATGAACACAAGTTGTCACACACACACACACCTCCCTACATAAACCAGAAGTTACATCTCGTTACTTATTGAAACAAGAATGCAAAACTTCATACATGCATTTCTTATTCATGTTCAATCATCACAAAAGTTAACAGAAGAATATAATAGAATCTCTGAGATTTTAATCTGATCCCCGTAACTCCAAAACCATGAATAGGATGGTTAAGGTAAGAATCCAGACCAAGACATGCTCGCCGCACCTAATGAGAGGCTCGAATCTTAATGAAATGTAAGGCTATCTACTAAGAATTTGCCGTTTGTTTTTTTTTAAGGAAAATGGATATATTTCATCGGGCAAGTTACCCATATGGCCGAAGTCTACAACTACCAGTAGTTATGCAGGAGGTTAACTCCAATACAAAACCATGCACTTGGTCGAGTGGGAGACTAAACTCCTATTCAAGCGTAAACTGTACTACTAACAGGGCCGAGACCCATTATACTACTACTCACCAAAAAGTTAGCATTATTAGGAAAATAAAAGACTTTAACAAAATAAAAGCTACAGACTAAGCCTAGACCCAAAAAGACCTAAGCCCAGCCCAACCATACCCACGATCCATGAATGCAGGCAGCCCAGGTCACTGCCCAACAGAGAACACCAGTTGCTTCGCCCCGAGCCGCGCCACGCTGCCGCCAAACTCCACCCCGCCGACAACCTGCGGCCGAAGCCCAGTAGAGCGTCGTCGTTCGTCAACCGCGTTAGCAACAAGGGAAACCTTCAAGATGCTCATCAACCCGAGCACAGAAAACACCCAAATCGAAAAGGCGATCAAGGTGGAACTCCGCCACGGACTCCCCATCTCATCGCACCACCACCCTTCCTCTTCTTACCACTGACCGACTCAAACCACCGCACTTGTACGACGAGAAGGAGACCCCACTAGAGGACGCCACACGATACCAAAACAAAAGGCAACTCCCTGGACAAAACCCAAGCAAAACGCATCCAGCAGCTTTACAGGGAAAGGCCCATGTCCGGCCGCGCTCAAATCTCGTTCGACATCGTCAATAGACGCCCGTTTTGAAACCCTAAAGGAGAGGCTTTGAGAAAGAGGGAGAGAAAAGGTTTGTCACACTCCCAAGAATTTGCCGTTTGTTAATCATATTTTAAGTGGATAAATGGGACACATCTGCTAATCTTAACGTAAGGGAAATGCAACAATGATTTATCTGGTGTATTCACACCTTGTCGTTTGAGTTGTTAATTGTGATTAGTCATCCAAATCTTGCCACGTACAAAAAAAACTATCACTCAGAAAATAACATTTCATCACTCGTGAATCATTACTTTCTACATTTCTTTTTGAAGTGTAAATCCAAGCAACTCCAAGCTCAATGATTTGTGGATGCACCCTTTCCCTACAATCAGTATATAAAAAAATCCACCATTGTTCGAGTGAAGTTTCCTTCGATTGTGATCGGCCATCTAACTCACCAATCAAGGGCCCATGTTTGCCTGTCACATGCGTTTAAATTTTATATATTCAATATCACTGAGTGCTTTTGGCACCAAGGATATAGATGGCTAAACTGTCGGGACTCTTTTAATCGAGAGCAGATTTGTTCCATCAATGATTGTAAGATAAAATGGAAGCCGAAACAACAGATGGCACAACAACAAAAAACGCATAAACAGGTCACGGTTTAAATCATTTGACATATGCCCTATTGTATTTATGTTATCCCAGGTCCATCTGACGGCCGTCCTTCCAATGATGACCACTTGATCCCAGAAAAGGGTTGTATACACCTGTCCCACACAACAGTCTCTCCAATACAAAGGCTCTAAATCATCTTCTTAAGCATATAGTGTTGCATCTAACTTTTTATGTGATCAACAAGAGATGATGAATGCTAACAGTAATTGTGAGCAGCAGTGCAAAATGTTGAAGTTGGTGTGATACGACATAATATTGAAGATATCAAAATATAGGATTCTACCAAGTCCTGCAGAGACAATACTTTTTGATACACCTATACAAGTACGGGAACACAAGTTTTTGCCTCGTTTTACTTGTCAAGGGAGTCTACCCTGTGCAGTCTAGGAATCTAAATGAGAATGCAAGGTGCCTTACAGTGGATTGTTTCGTCTGCCCTACCATCCCACATTCCTGAGTTCAGATGTTGCTTCTTGAAGTTTCTTCCTAAACGAGGTAAATGTGCTATGAGTACTATCCCAACGAAAAGACGTGGTTCGCTTTGCTAGATCTGATCTGAGAGGTGATTGGGAAATTGGATCTGTTGATGGAGTGTCTTCATATTCTGCAATTGAAAGAAAAACATATAAAACACACACCAAATTACTGAAAATCCTTCAAAGTTATGGTGATCGATTATTGGTGTACTGAAGTGTCAAATTTGTATAAAAAAATGACCAATGGCCGACCCAATAACATAGCAATAACTAACTACAACTGCAGCATGAGAGATGAAATACTGAAATACTTCTTTCCTACCCAGTTTTCTCAGAACTAATGCCCCTACCCCTTTTTTCTCATTCTGAAATCCGAAAATTTGACAAAATTTTCAAAGAGCGATTTAATAAAAAAAAAATTCAGGCGAAACTGACCACAAAGGTTTCCATGACTAAAGATAACAAAATTTATCATTCCTAGAGTATTATTAATTCTATAGCAACATATTAGTTGCTGATGGAAAGACAAGATCTAAAAGGACACACAATCTTATTGAAAAGTGGCTTGGTTGTCTTTACAATGCAGAAACAATTACAGGTACCTACATCAAAACTAGCTCCAAGTTCGGGGACAACATTAAGCAAACCTCCATCCCCCATAGAATCATAAGAATGTTACCCAACTGAATAACAAAATCATGTCATATCAGATGTCATAGGTAGAGAGGATGATTACCTGAAGACATAGGGAGCTGATATTGCCTTTTCAAGAATTTAGAGGCTTCTCTATCTTTTCTGTGGCATAAAACCCGCACAAAAGTGTGGGCATTATTTAAGCGCATGTTGTTATGATCATGTGAATCTAGCCCCAATGAAATTTGTTCACTTGCAGCCATCAGCTTTTGGATGATAGTCTCAGTCTACAAAAATAATAGTGTGATATAGCTAGTTTCAGCCATTTAGATATGAGGTCATACAATTCTGATTAGAGGAGCCAAACCTGTAGTGAATATAAGTTCAATATTTGCTCAGGAAACTTTGCTTCTTGCTCCACTACTGATCGAGGAAGGCCTTCACCATCAGCTACAAAAAAATCCTGTGAAGTTGCAGTATAGCTCCATCAATATTATACTAATCAGATGTAATTATTATTATGAGCTTCACCAACCACAAGGTTACTCATATGTTGCAGATATTTGTTTATTTGCTCTGGTTCATGGATGCACGTACATATGTAGGTTAGCATTTCCATAGTAACAACCACATTTAAATCAACAGTGTCAATGATAGTTAGGAAAGAGTACAGTACCTTTAACGCAGATAGGTCATCTTCTATTAGTACAATATCTGAATCACAAAATGCACGGGAAGGTCCACCATCAAGCAAAACCCACGCAAAGCCTTCCTAAACCACATAAGGTGAAACATTAGTTCTAGCTAACGTGGAAAGCGAAAGATTAATTTCCAACAATGAGTCATACCAGTGATGCTCGACAAATGCTGAAAACAACAGCATCTCTAAGTGATTCATCAATAAAGTTGCATACATGGTCAAGTACCTACAACAATGTCCGTAAGATGAATATAATCCACTTGAAAATCTATGAAAGAAATCATGAACTCCAGTTAAGCAAGGGAGGGATGAGGGGAGGGAGGGACTTACAGTATCAATGCGTGTGAGAACACCATCTAAACGAGAAGCTTCAACGCTACCACAATATAAACAAAAGAGGAATGCATGTCTCAGATCCCAGAACACTGCTTTTGCACCTTGAAATTGAATTTAACAAGAACGATTCAGCCAAATTAATTTTCTTCAAATTGAACAATCACAGTTAAATCCTTTTATTTAAGGAAAAGTTCAAACTAAATTTAGAAATCTCAGACATTAAATCGAGAATAATGTGTGGACCATCAAGTACTACAATAATCACATATAGAATGATGCTGGCATGATGGTAGATGTGTTCAGTAAAGCCACAATAATTGGTAACTTTGACATAACCAGATTATCAGTATAGCTATTGAACGAGCCTGTAGATAAAGCTTCACAGTGAAGTCAAGACATGAATCAGAAAAAAAAAATTGCATATGAGGGGACCTCACTATTATAACCATTTTGGCCAAATCTGTACATGCTTATCAAAGAATAACAACAGAACTGATGCATAAATATGTAAATAAATTAGCTATCATTTTATGAGACGTCCCATTGACGAGTTGAAGATAATTCACAGGTGAATCTGCTCACCAGTAAAGTCACAAATTTTGCTGATGGTATTTGCTGCAGTATCCCTGATGATGTCAAAGGTGGTGTTGAAGAGCTCATCAATTTGGTCACTGCATGTTGAAGTTCCCAAAAGTTGTTTTTTGCCTGACCAAACGAAAAATAGATATAAGCATGCAAAAATGAAACAATTCAGTTCTGCTATTTTTAAGGGAAGTTGTCACCTAACTCTGATTTTCTTCAAGGAAATTTCCAATTAAACGAAAAAGAAAAAGGTTTACTGAACTAACTGTTTCATATGATATTCTATGCATTTATAACTTCCACGACATCATAATCTATTATAAGCTTGGCCAGAGCTTCTAAAAGAATATATCCTTGCAAAGCCAAACAATAACTGAAGAGGTGAGCAACTGTCATGTAGAAAAATTGACAGGTAACACATCTGAGTAACAATATTATAATAATGCTACTAACCTCCTGTGTTATCAATGGATTGTCTGACAAGTGCCCAAGAATTTCTGATACCATCTTCTAGTATGTCAATTTGTTTTTGAATATACTGCAACAAGAAACTATATCAGAATACTATATTCAGTGAATACTAAACATAGCACCATCAAAAAGAGAGGAAGAAACAATGCAGCGTGCAGAATCTTAAAACAGCTACGTTCTTAAGCTGTCATAAAAAGGTTCAGCTGTCGAACTGAATATTTCTCCCAGTTAATGATCATATTGAATACATTGACTAAAACTTTTCATGTTAGATTTCTGACAGATGTAAACTGTTTTTTTAGAAGATAATATGATGCCATGATGGTACATGAGGTGAAATATGACATTGACCACCAGGCTCTAAGTTCCTCCTTTTCTGTTCTGACAATATATATATAACAAGATTGTTTCGTCAGACTACCCCATTCACAATTAAAGTACACATTTGTAATCTTCCTCTTTCTCTAACTATCAAAGTTCATATATATGAATGAAGATTTTTGAACATGATCTTAGGCACATGATCCATTTGAAACTGCGAGCATCAGAAGAGGAGATACACTTGCGGAAAAAGAAAATGAATTGACCATCAATACATCATTATATACACTTACTTTTAATGTGTTCATTCTGATACAGAGTTTGGGTATTGTCAGATTATTCAACTTGTCATGCACATTGCCGTCCAAAGGCATACACTCAAGGAACTTCTTTTTAAGCACTGGAATAGTCGTCTCCTTGTAGCGGGTCAATGGCGGGGCCGATGGATATAAGTATCTTTTCTCAACTGCATAGGAATGCATTATGAAGTGAGGTGCACTTCTTACAGTAATAAAAGAGATCATCCCAAGAAAGTAAAGTAAGAAGTCTTTTTAATCTCACTCCTAGATTGAGCAAACAATGTAAAAGGCCTCATCATGTCATCCATCTATTCAGTGCAAACTAACATTTTTATTAACATATCACATCATATCTCTAGCACTAACTTACCCACTTTGTAACGGAAATTTTTCAAAAATAAATTGTCTAGAAGCATCCTATAAACTTCTTTATTTTTGCTTGATCATACAGAAGAATTGTGTTACAAGAGAGTGATGCTGCAAAACTCTGCCCATAATCCATAAGTAATTTTTATTGGTTATGTCCATATCTGCTTTCAATCTTTTAGATCACAGGGAGCCTAATAATAAATGTATCAGGCAGATTAACAGATTCAGTAATATACAGGCTTTCACACATTGATCCGGCTTAAAAAGAAAAACAATTAAAAAGTACCAAAATATATTCCACTTGTATATAAAGCTTGAACTTATCAAGTGAAAACAGTAACAAATGTGATGTATAGTAGCAGGGTAATATACAATACCTATCTGATCGAGCAATTTCAGCAAATAGGCATCCAAGGTATGGAAGACAACAGAGACCAGAGCTTGTAAATGAGTAATATCCATAGGGAGATGGAAACCAAATAATTGATCCACTGTCTGCAAGGAAATTAACAAAAACAAATGGTCTAAGATACATATGAGATACAAGTAGAACAGTAGTCTTCATATAAACTGTTACAAGACAACTAATACTGAAATGTAAGCATTCTTTGTTGCTTCGTCCTGTCTGATCTTCTTGTATAAAATTTCCATATAATAAAGACAATTTAATGTTCATCAGACACTTCAGGGGTGATATCTAAGCAACAGAGACATATAAAAATGCAGAGACCAACTCCCATCTATTTGTCTCTTTCGCAATTCACACATTATAAAACAAACATTCCAATCTTAAATTCTCAATTTCCTATATGTACACTCATGTTTCAGCTATCAAACATACCTCCTCAATTATTCTAAAAACTTCAACTATTGATGCTGCCTGTTTTTGCTGAGATGACAAAGGCTCCCACTTCTGCATATGCAACAAAAGTAACAAGTTACAGTACTCGGCGAGTATTGAGGCAAGTTGGACCTCTTACCAAAGCATATCCATTTATCAAGTGATTTCTAAATAGTTAAAAAAGGACCACACCTATATGGCTATATCCATATCAGTCTTGTCTAGGACTGAAAACATGAAATGATGTAACAACCAAAACCACAAAACTGGGATAGACTTTTTTTCTTCATTCTTGTGCCAAAGTCATGGCTTATCACTCAGTGCAACAAGTAACTCCTAGCCAATTATGAGGGTCGATGACACTTTCTCAGTTATCTTTTTCAGTTACTCTAGCGCACTTGCTAAGTCAGAAAGATTGGAAGGATAGAATTAGCACTTTTAATAACACAACTCAAGTCCCCTTAGAACCAACCTCGAGATCAAAAGCACGTCCAGTCCATTCCAAGATGCGTTCATGCTGAGCAATCACCCAATCAAGAATGATAGGTTTAGCAACTTCCCCAATCTGCGCCAAAAAGAGAATGCAAGGAGCTAAATATTGACTTGTCATCTACAAAAAATATTAAAATAATGGACACAACACGATTTAATATTTTACTCTACTTAACAGAAGATATAATATTGATCACAATTGACAATCTTTAAATGCATGCATGTTGTGCATCGTTCAAAGTTGAAGTCTTCAGTTGTGCGGTTGTTCATTACATAGTACTCAACACCAAACTAAACCAAAGCATAAAAGTTTATTTATTGCTTTCAGGCTAAAAAAAATATCCCTGAAACACAGCAATTTTTTTACAAGCAATAACTAAAAAGAAGAACAGACTCCAACCCTTGTTAACCCCCCAAAGCAGAATAATCATAAAACCAGCAATAAAGTAATATCAAATGCAAGCAGAAAATAAAGCACAGATGGATAAAAGGATTGAGAAAGTAAGGAACAGGCTACAGAGTTGAAACATCAACTTCTGAGAGACCTCTGTGAAGTCTAAGCTACTAATTTGCCAATCACATTCCTTACCAAATTTGACATTATATAACATCATAGCTCTCAGATGCAATAAAAGAAACATGAATACAATAGCCATATTTGAAAGGCCATTAAATTAATGGAGTATAGCTTCATTAAACTAACCGGGTAATGGTGCAAATCTGCCCTTTTTTCTCCATAACCAGTATTGTATAGCTGAGTTAGGACATGATCCAACAAATCAGCAGCTGGAAGCACCGATTTAACATCTTCAGAAAGAGATGATACTCCATCCAGAAAGGGTTTCTACATATTGATATAAGAAATGAAGAGAGATCCACAAAAGACCAGCTTTAAGAAGAGTAGTTATTATTCAATACAAAGGAGTAAAAACATACAAGTCTTTCCCAATAAATCTGGTGCAACATCATTGCCGCGATCATCCCAGAATTAGGACACCATTTGCATAATTCTCGGTGGAACCCATTTAGTTCTCTCTCAGCAATCAACCTCAGTTCATCTGCAAGGACGCCCAAAGGATGTTTCTTTTCCACTTCTGATAAGTGATTTATGTCACTTGCTGCCTAATAAATAAACACATAAGCTTTACCTCAAACTGAAACGACAACTGAATTTGTAAGAAAACAGAAAGAATTGAGTTGAATAAAACTGATTATCAATAACATGTCTTACCCGCCTATATGCAGCTTCAATCGACCTTTTCACATACGACTCAAGTATTTCTGCAGCCTCCGTATTGAGATTGAACCTCCTCAACTGCATGTATGGTAACTTCTGTCAGATGATTTTATTCGTTTTTTATTTAAATGTTCGTTCCAGTTACGCCCAGGACCTGGTTGACTTTGATTGCAAAGCAATGTCACCAGGCCAAAAAGGGATCGACAACTGAAATGCGATGATTCAGTATGAGAAGAAGTAAATATCAAAGTCATAATATAAGGAAACCTTTCAACTGTCAACTGGAATAACACCAATTGAAACCATATTGGACCATGAAAGTACTATGCTACATCTAAAAGACTAATTATAGAGTGAAACAACACTAACCTTCATATGACCATTATCACTGAAATTCAGAACCCCAACTGCTGACACTAAGCTCATCACCCTCTTTAAGTGACTATGTTGCTGAAATGAAAATTTCAACATTAGAAAGACAAAATGTGGAATGCAAATACATTCTACAAGTTCATTAAAAGAGATGAGCAAATGTAAAACAAAATCTTCATAAGTTGCACACATTTGGACTATTGTCATTTTCCTTCTAAAGAAAAGAAAGAAAGAAAGAAAAAAAGAAAAAAAAAAAGAGATAGTGAACAACCAGTTGAAAAAAGAGAAAGAACCTGACTGAAATGCAGATGATAGTCTTGTAGTTTACTCTCACACCAGATGCTTAAAGAGTAGAAGACAGCATCAATCAAACTTAATTTTATCTCGATAGTGTTGAAGTGGATTGAACATATCAGGCTATTGATATATAGCCTTACGTTCTCATCATCAGCTTTAGCTGATATAAGTTCTTGCAACTCCACCGTTGCATATTCTAATAGCAGAGCATCATCTGTTCCAACAAACTATGCACATACGTATTTCTTAGACAAATTGATAAAAGATAGTTCTAAGGATAAATGTATGAAGGTTCAATATTTCATCTATTATTCCCAAGATTAAGAAAGTCTTTGATCACATCGGTACTTAATGTATTCAGTTAGGGACTACTGAAATAAATTTATTCAGCCACAAAATAAAAAAATATATATATATATAGAGGGAGGTTCTGAAGAGGACGTCCGCAGTGCCCTTAAAGTGTGGACGTCCCTTGTTTTTGCCACAATCCGTCGCCGGCCCTTCTCTTATCAAATGGAGGCCAGACCTCAATCTTGAGCTTCTGATTGCTGGTCGAGTTGCTAGCTATAAGTTTCCACCCAACCTTGATTGGTGCTTGAAGTTTCAGGTGATTGTTGCTTAAACCTTTACTAGTTTCGAGGACATCGATCAAGGTGGCTTCATCTTCATGGAAAATGCAGCTTAGGATGCCTCTGCTGTATGTTCCATAAGAGAAGAGCCGTCAGCGGCAGCTGATTGTGGCAAAACAATGGACCTCCGCACGTTAAGAGCACTGTGAACGTCCTCTTCAAAACCTATATATATATATATATGCGGACAGTCCGCACCGTGCGGATTCGGCGATTCCGGCCACGCGCAACAACGGCGCCGACCAGCACAGTCGCACTCCCCTCCTCCCGGCACTCATGTCTGTGCCAGCCAAAGCTGCAGCGCCGGCCTACTAAAGCCAAAATCTCGAAATCTCCACACGGTGCCCAGAAACTTGAAATTTCGAGATTCTGGCCGCCGTGGATCGGCGCTGCAGCTCCGGCCAGCACAGACATGAGCACCGAGAGGGAAGTGCGGTTGTGTTGGTCGGCGCCGTCGTTGCGCGTCGCTGGTGGCCAAAATCGCCGAATCCGCACGGTGCAGACCGTCTTGACGTCTGTAGCAGAGACGGACTGTACACACACAGACACCTGGTGTCATACTATAATCTCATCTAGGGCACTAAATATTGATATATTTCACAAGTTAACAAAGTGTAAATCACTGCCATGAAGATAGGGACTACTAAAATATATTTATTCAGCCACGACATATATACTTGTTTTCATATTATAATCTCATCTAGGGTAAATACTGATATATTTCACATCTTCACTAGTGAACAATGTGCAAATCATTGCCATGATTTGATGATGATTAAAGCATCAATAAAAGAGTTAAAACTTACATCACGAATTCCTAATATTCAGCATCAAACCATTGTGCATACCTGTTGGAAAAGGACCCACAAATATAATGCATCATGCATTTTTTGAGTGATGCCTAAAGTAGACCAAGTCAATTTCAAGAGCATCAGGAACTCATCAGCTTCCTAAAAGAATTAAAATGCACAAAAAGTGAATAGTGTAGCCATATACACAAACATAAATTACTTAACTGACACTTAGAAAGGATAAATGTACCGCTATCACTTGGCCTTCATCAAGGACATCAAATACGCCAAGAAGTAATTTCTCATAAAGCCTAATATTTAAGTGATACCCACAAGTCCAATAGTACGTCTCATTTTGGAGATCAAAGCGTCCTGGAAGAGATGATAGCGTTGAAGCTACCTGCTTGATAACCGAAACAACCTCTGCCCTTCCAGAAGTAGACATAAAGTCCCATTCCTGGCACATTTAGAAATGAAACAATTAGAAAAAGACAAAGCAAGAAATTGTTGAACTATCCAGATTCGGTGTCGCATAATACTAAAAACTCACAAATGGCACACCTTTGCATTCCTAATCATAGCAAGAGAACGTTTGAGAGTTATATGATCTTGTGTCACAAGGTTGGGAGAAAGGCAGAGAAGTTCTTCTAAGATGCTTGCCTACAAAATAGTTGCAAAGCATCCTGTTAAGACAAAGCTCAAAATTATCCTTATATATTGGCAACTAGATAACTGAAGTGATGCCCTTCAATAATGAATAAACATGACTGAATAATCAAGAATATATATGTTATGTCAGTTATCTATTCCCAAAACCACTCACTAATCACTATGACCTACATTTTAGACTACAATTGACCAGCTGTAAAAATTTGACAGGACACAACAAACATATTCAGCTTTTACTAAACAACCCTTAAGGTTGCTATGACTGTGTGATACGACTAGACGCCAATGTCAAATGATGCTTGATACAAAAACAATAGTAAGACAAGTCCAGCTCTAAAATTATGACCATTTTATAGGGGTAAAAAAATGAGAACGACCGCATGCTTACGCAAAGTTTGGCAATGTTCTGACATGAAAAGGACTTCAAATATAGATAGTCTAAAGATGAAAATACCTGTCTATTCTTCCATTGCGTATAAGACTTTTCACTCAAAAAATCAGACTTAAAAGTGAAATTCAAAAGCCCCAACACAATTTGAGGAGTATCAATTTGCACCCGCGTTTTGCCAGGCGATAACATCATCATCTTCTGTCGGGTGCACTCATCCATTGCTTCAGAAATCTAGCAAGGAAATAATAATAGAATTTTGATAGTGAATTTCCTTGATGTCTCACACTACACCTCAAGCACATAAAATTATAGCTCAGAACTGAAAAGAAAAAAAATTACAATTACCTGCATCTGCTCACGGATAGTGCGGAGCAGCCGTAAGTTTTTATCAAGAGGCAGTGACTGCACATTTGGTTTATCCTTTCTACTCTTTAAACTTGAAAGCAACTTGGAAGTCCTATGTTTCCTTTGATCTTCAACAGAACAGATTACAATCCTGGTTACATGAAAACAAGTATAAGACAATTAGAGAGCAAGCACAATTGAGAAATTGTAAATGTCTTCTGTGAAACCGTGGTTTCACCACACACGCATGCAAGGAAATAGGGAAACGAAACTTACCCAGATGTTGCCATAGATGCAAGCAATACCTCGTAGGCTGATTCCCGCAAGTCATCATCAGATAACCCTTCAAAATTTCTGAAGCTAAATTACAGTTTACTCAAAGGCCAGAAATTCGTGATACATAAAATGCATCATTGAACAAATGACCATATATATAGTAAAACAAATACTTCTATCTAAGATGTACCCTCTCATTTCGTACAATTTCTTACACAGAAAACAAAACAAAAAACATATGCTAAGAAACTGGTACCTGTTTTCAGACTCGGCAATCCCAAGGAAGCAATCTTAAAGTTCTCAACAGGCTTTGGACGTGAGCTTGGTGAGGCTCTATATTTAAAACTCTCGTCATCACCATTCTCAATGTTCTGAATCTTGAATGATCCCAGCTTTCTAGACGAACTTGATGCATTCGTAGTGGTAGGCGGTGGACGGCGCGGAGGTGATCCTGATGCTTCTGGATCAGTGTGTAGCAAAAACGAATCCCCTAATTTCGAATGAGTCTGCCGAAACATAAAGTGAATCACAATGGATATGAATTCTGATGCAGAAATGAACATTTCAAGCTTCTACGACTTCCGGCGCAGTAATCTATATAGCTATGACCTAATTATCTAACAAAATTAAACAAATAATCACCAAAAAAAACTTGAAGCTAGTTCAAACCGTTACCAAATCACAATTTCACAACTCAAACAAAATCAATCAACCAAGAGACGACATGTCATTTTTACCATGGGAGGAAACGAAGATTCATGGAAGAACTGCTTAGTAGCTTCAGATATATCCACCACTCTACCTGAGCAAAATTTTCAGAAATTCAAAAGCGAAAGATGTAATCGGTGACATTACTGAGCTCAATTTTTAGCGCAGGGAGAAGGAAAAAACGACTTGCCGGATTTGACGCAATCGATGACATAATCGGCGCTGAGAGTATCGAAATCGATGTGAGAGAGCGAGGAGGCGGAGGAGGAGGAAGAAGAAGACAAGAGAAACTGTAGGAGGTTACGGCGGTCACGGCGGTAGCGGTGCTCCTCCATCGTCGACGTCAGCTTATCGGAGGAGGAGAGTAAGAAATGGAGGAGAGAGAGGAGGGAGGGAGGGAGCGCGAAAAAGCCCACGGAGTGTGTCGCTTTCGGCGGACGGTGCTTTTCTAATTCTTTGCTTTTCTGTCATGGCTTTTGGGTTTAATTACATTTGCGCCACTAAGTTTTCGGTCATTTGGCCCCGCCCTTGCTTTTGGTGTTCTATTTATTTTTGGAATTTTTGAAGTCGGTACTATTCGCCTACGTACCCCCAGCGTTGGTTAAATGGAAGCAACTCAAGCAAGATACATGCTAGATTTTAAGTAGGACAGAAGGTGCTGCAGAAATCGTTTTAGTAACATCAGGTTTCCAACAGAAGGCCCAACTTGTAGCCTCGTGGAAGATTTTCTCACTCCAGCGGCTAGTTTTGATTCAATTTCCTTTAAACATGTATTTAGCGAAGTGACTTTTGTCGTTGATGTTGTAGCAAACCTTAGTCATTCTATCCTCGTGGAACAATCATTCTTATTAACTTTTATTAACAAATTTCTATGGCACCAAATGAACACAAAGATCCTGAGCAGCCAGCACTACAATGAGACCGGTTATATGTGTATATATAATTACTACGGAGATGCCCTGGCAAGACCCATGTACAAATGACACTCAAATATGCCAGAGCAAAGATTAATACCCAGTGCCATTCTGTCTACTACGAAAACAAGATCGACGACAACTGCTTCAACTACCCTACAGCAACGACAATGTCGGTAATAAAACTGTGGTATGTCGATACCAAGCTTGTTTCAGATTACCCTCCACCTGGACTTGTAAAGCCTGCATTGAGTTGTGTGCCGAGCTTTGCATTCATTACACTCAAACGTGCTGAGCACAATCCTGCACAATCCTGTAACCCTCTAAACTTCGCCTTGCTCATTGCTGCCACTCTTCAAAATATTGTACTTGCAGAGAGGACAGGTGGCATTAATGAAAAGCCACTTATCTATGCAGGAACAGTGAAAATGGTGACCACAAGGAAGCTGCCTTAGCTCTGCACCATCATCATAAGAAGAGAGGCAGATGCAACACTCCTAAATCACAATAATGACACTTGTATGTTAATATAATGACCAGATGAGAACAATTTGTTTATACAATAACTCACTGGGAACTGTTTATGATTACAAACAAAAAAAGAAAACAACTACATAATAGGGCATGTAGACAATATGCTATAAAAGGTGATTCTGTAAGTAAGAACAGGTACACCAATAATGGCACTTACCGCATCTTCTGGTGAAAGAACATGCTCAATGGGTGAATCTGTTCCACATTCGGTCATTACACCTCCATGAGGTCCTTGTGCATCGGCTGCAACTTTCTCATTACTAACTCGTCGGAACTTGAATTTTGACAGTTGTTCAATATCTTCCTTAGATGCGCCGTCCTGCTTCAATAACATGCCACACCAAAATAAGGAGGGCAGCAAATAGAAAACCCATTACAATAATATAATTTCACTGGAAAAAGTCAACCAAATTTGGATCAAATGAAATAAATACTAAAACAATAATTCATTTTCATCCTTGACTGCTTCAAGCACAGCTACGATATATCAGTGTTTGCACCATAAATTATCACCACAAAAGAAGAGTTTTATGGAATCAATCATTCATAATAAGTTGCTTCAGTACTTTTTAAAGAGACCAGGATATGCAACTGTCAATAATGAGAATCAGATGTAGTAAATATAAAGTAAAGAACTCTAAGAATGAGAGCTTAGCAGAAATAAAGGACAAGCATTAACAATAGCCAGTACTTAGCATTTAGCACTGTGCGACGTCCCCCATTTACATGAGTGTCAACTCCCTGACTTGTTGAGATTGAAAGTATACTGAACAGGAACCAAGCTCATTGGTACTCAGATTTTTAGACTAACAAGAGTTAACTATCTGTCTATTAATTAGTGGGAAAACAAATCTTACTTCCATGGAGCCAAATAGATAAAGGCAGTATCCATATTAAGTTTTAGTGATTTATATGCAAGTCTGCTGCTACTTTCCGTTGTTGCAGTAATCTAAACATAACCCAGGGATTACTCTGAGATAGATATACTATGAGAAGACACGGATAGAAAAGAAAAAGGATCATTCCCCAACACACAGCAGAGAAGAATACAAGAGAACTACCTGGTCTGCTACAGCATATAGAAGTGCAATAATACATGGAAGACAGCAACAAACAGCAATCCCGATGATACAAGCCAGTGCAACACAGAAAACGACAAAAAACACGTCAAAACCCAGGAATATTATGCACAACCTGCAGAACAAAGCAATACTCCCATAGTTAACACCAGAAAAATGCCACGGGTTTCACTTAAATGAATGAAGAAACAGCAATAGAATGCAAACCAGTAAAGCTGAGGGGACACACGAGCCAGAGATTGACCACCTGCTGATACCCAGTAGAATCCAATGATCCACCAGATGAACGAAAACATTGTATTTGCAGATTCCAGATGCTTAGCAACACTCCTGAGAAATAAAAGCAAAACAAACATGTTTTTTCTCTTTCAGAATTACGAAACTTGCACAGCGCATACTAACTGCATTGATTCATATAAGCAGTGCCATAAAAAAAAAACCAGGGTTTCGAGTCTTTGAAATGATTGTACTTTATTAAGCTAGTGCTATCATTCCTATCAATAAGCCTTGAAAGCAAAGAAGATCACACCAAACTCATCCTCTACATCACCGAAAATCGTACCGTGGTGCACCATTGCCCCATAAACATTTGTAAGATCAGAGTAAAAAATTTCATCTACTAAACAATAACACTTGAACAAACATCACCAAAAAAAAGATGAGACATTCTGACAAGATCACAAAATCAAAGCTTTCCGAAAACGAACGTACCCGGTGCCCTCCTCATTCAAGTGATCAGCCAAAGACACGTACTGCGACGAGTTGTCTCGGGACCTAGGGCTCGTATTCCCGCCGCTCCCAATCCCTCCGTCGCCGGAATTCAGCCCCGGAAACCGCCGGCTCTGCCTTCGCCGGAACTCGACGCAAACGCAGACCATATGCAGCACGCATTGGAGCGCGTAGCCGACGATCCAAAGCCTCAACGGAATCTCCGGTGACTCCAGCCGGCTGAGAACGAGGACCGTAGCGGCGACGACGACGAAGGCGAAGTTCCAGATGATGTCCAGAACGACGATGGGCTTGGAGTAGGCCCAATCGCTCTGGCGCTCCTCCAGTTGCTCCGCGGCGGTCTCGCGCACCAGCATCGACGGCTCGCGCATGAGGCGGCGGCTGCTGGCCTGGCGGAGGAACCGCGCGGCCTGGCGGAGGCTCTGCTGGCGCAGGAAGCGGCGGCCGGAGTTGCTCTCGTCGGAAGACCCGCCGGAATTGTTGAGCAGCGGCGTCGTGTCGACGATGTCCTCGGCGGATCGGTTGGGTGAATAAGAAGCCATTTCGGTGAAATCGAAAAACGAACGACGATGATTTTTTACCCTAAGCTGATTAGCTCTGGTGAGCTCAATTGGCTAAAGCCATTTGGGGATCGCGAAACGGTGCGTTTTAGGGGAGATCGAATAGGCGGAGGTTTTGTGGCGGGGACGAATTGGAGAGATTAAAGAGACGCGGGTGTTGGATAAGACAACGGCGACGATGAAGACAGTGTCCGTTCGGCTGGAGACTTTTTGCTTGTTTTTTTTGTTGGTTACCATGAAAGCTGGACACGCTTCGTTCGGTAATTTACAGTTAGTTACTGCTGACGAGTTTGATTGGGTGCTAATTTGTGGCCCCAGTGTGTGAGTTACGATGATTCATGAGTTATCGGAAGCTAGGGGAGAAGTGGAGAACAGACAGCCGGACGGTTGTGATTTTACTTGCTGAGCCGAATTGATTAGATCAATCATATATGAATAAAGGGCCAACTCGTGAAGTTTGAAAATTAGGTATGAATATAAAATAAGTTGAATAAAATGTTTGAGAGTACGTTATAAAAACCATTACTCAAAAATATGCCCGTCATGAAAAATATCATAATAAAACTCCAAATTTGGATAGGATAATAATAGTCATTTATGACCAAACCTAGCGACTAAAAAGTAAGAAGCGGATAAAACCACTTCTTAATTTGAGGCCAATTCCCCGTATCATTTAGTTGAGTTATATAAATTGCTCTTTATAAAACAAGTGGCCCTAAGTTTGACTTATGATAAACTAATAGTTGGGAGGCCCTGAGTTTGACTCACGATAAGTTAATAATTGTATTTGATATCATATTAAATTTAAAATATATATATATATATATATATAAATGTCATATAACTAACCAATTAGTTTCGCGAACAACTTGAGAAATTAAACTGTTTTGTTAGATGACACTAGTCATAACATGCATGTGTAAGAATAATTTATTTAAAAAAATAGAAAAAAATGATAATGAGCGGTTATCATTTAGATAATGATAATTTCTTTAATTGTTTTATTTTATCATTTACCTTTTAAGCTTTGAATTATTAAAATAAATTTCAAATTAACCTATAGTGCGATAGTGTTAATGTAATTTCACATGCGTTTGTTTGACAAAACGTGTTTGAGTTATTAAAAGTATAGATTTTCTCATGATCATACACCACCACATCTTCATTTATAGAAGTAGCTTGTTATAAAAAAACATTCTAGCCAAATTAAATAATATCTTTTGTTCATACACCACCACATCTTCATTTATAGAAGTAGCTTGTTATAAAAAAACATTCTAGCCAAATTAAATAATTTCTTTTGTTCATTGATAAAATAGGTCGCGTACTTGCATAATACTAATTAATTTAGCGACATGAGTCTCTCATTTGTAATTGAGAAATCGTGAATTTGACTACTAACAAAAATTTGTTATAGCAAACTTATTTGATAAAAAGAAAAAAGTATGTCAATTATTAAGATAGTTTCATTTATGGGTGTATTGTATATAGATTTGTGTGGAATTATTTTAATTGACGGACTTTTAAGAAACTCCACGGACTCTTTAAAAAGTACACATATTTTTATAAAATTATCAAAATCACTGATTTCAACCACATACTTTAGGCTGATATCTACAGACTTTTATTGATTCGTGAAATCCAGATAATTGACATTTATCGACTCTTATAGATTTCTCAATACTCACAAAAAAGTTGAAAATAATTTTTTTGTTAGTTATGAAAATAATGCATGGTAATTGAATAATATGCATACCGTGTCTCTAAAATACAAATCCACGGTTCCGTGATAATTTGCTTAATTCTCATGTGTCCGAGTGTGTCCTAATTATGTAGGTTGACCCGATGGGTTCTTTGACGTCTCGTGGGTGTTATTAGACAGAGAATAATGCATCCTAGAAAATTTAAATTTTATACGAAATAATTTGTTTTTAAGTAAATTTATTGGTTGTGTCTATTACAAACATACAAAATCATTAGAAAATCTCAATTATTTAAGAAAATTTAAAAGAAACCCTTAAAATTAATCTATCGACAAAGAGGTACTAAATAAATGGAAGTAAATAAATTGTTTATAAAGTTTTAAACTAAAGAAGTCGGTGTTCATGACACATTGATATGATTATTATTCTTTTTTCTTCTTATGTACTTGTTTTATCGTTATTGTTTTTATTGTTAGAATTGAAAATGTGTTCACATATGAGAATAGAGTTTTAATAAGTGTAAATATACAAGGTAAGAACATAACATAAAGAAGAAGAAAAACAATCATAGGAATAAACATGGGCATAAATATGTTAGATTGTAGGAAAAATAATCGGTAAAAAAAAGACAAAAAGAAAATAAAGAAAATTGTGGATAATGAACGTCTTTAAATACAATGATAAAATCCATGAGAAAGTATATGAAAATCTTTAGTCTAGAGGCTAGACAATTTTTGAATTGTAGTGTGTATAATTAACACTACAAAGTTCATGAGATTTCATGAATTTATAATTCTATAAGTATGAATGATATTTTGAATATTTACAGAATTCTATTCATTGTTTGAAATATGGATTGAATACCTCCAGACTTTCATCGATTTTATAATGACTTTTAAAAATCTTAATTGAATACAGCTAAACTTGTATTTAACAATTAAAAATCTATATTAAATACACCTAAAAATTTAAATTCTATATATTTATTTAAAACTCTCGTTAATTTCATATACTATACACTTTCTTAATTTCTTTAGTCTATTGTTCAGATAGCTTGGATACCTAAATGATTATATATTTTTGTGCTGCTGCATAGAAATGTAATTACGAAAAGCACCGGGGGCTTAAAATAAACATCAACAAAACTACATAATTACACCTTCTCGAGCCCGTTCGGCATAAAACAATTTTCCCTCCAAATCAAAGCGGAGCGGTAAAGAGGGCTACTCGCGAGGGTTTAACACAGTCCGTCTTGTACCTTTCCAGCCTTCCGATCTCGAAGTTTTCTGATACCCAGCGGAAAACGATACCAGCAATGTCGTCCTCATCTTCGTCTTCGGCATCGGCCTACGACATGCCGTGGGTGGAGAAGTATAGGCCCACCAAGGTCGCCGACATCGTCGGCAACGACGACGCCATCTCTCGCCTCCAGGTCATCGCCCGCGAAGGAAACTTGCCCAATCTCATCTTAGCCGTACGTCACTCTCTCACAAAACCCAGCGCAGTCAATTTCATTAAACCCTAAACCCTAGAGTATGTGGATTTGTTGTTCCAATTTTGGTATTGTGGTGTGTATCGTCTCATATATTTTTTTTTGTAGTAAACCCTAATTATGCTTTTTTCTAGAGATTAAGTATCAGAGTGTGGGCTCAGTTTGTTTTTGAATATGCCCAGATGAAGGAATTTACTAATTTTTTTTATGAAAGTTAATTTTTAACAGAGTTTAAAACTTTAGTATGGAAGATATATATATATATATATTTATTTATTTATTTATTTAAAGGGGTAGATTGATGAAAGACTTTGCATTGTGTAAGAGAGTGAGTTTGTTATACTAGGATTGTTGGGATTGAAAATCGGAAAAACAAAATGTGTTGCTTGTTTCGAAACCAGGCATTCTGGTGAAATTTCAATGCCACTTTATTAGAATTGTGATCAATTTGATAGCTTTGAGGAATGGAAATGTCTCATCCGTTGAAGCAAATACAGCTTAGTTTTCAAAATTTTGTTCCACACAAGATTTGGTCATTCATAAAGATTTCTTAAAAGGTAGATTATAGGATAAAAGATATGGTCTTGTCAATATGTTGTTTGGGTAGATGAAGAATGAAATCATGCCTCAATACAGTAGCTATCAGTTAGAGATGGTGTTTTTGGTTTTGAGATATAGATTCTTATGATAACAGAATGTCCTAAGAAAATTAATGATTGGATTACAAATGCACGTTTTCGGAG
This sequence comes from Argentina anserina, assembly GCF_933775445.1. Taxonomy (NCBI): domain Eukaryota; kingdom Viridiplantae; phylum Streptophyta; class Magnoliopsida; order Rosales; family Rosaceae; genus Argentina; species Argentina anserina. Next base: position 8,371,493 of record NC_065876.1, read on the forward strand.
GGAGATAATGCTTCTTATTGGCTTATGATGCTAGGGTGCTACTGATCATTGTATACTGTTTGCAGGGTCCTCCTGGAACTGGAAATACTACTAGCATTCTTGCTCTTGCAAACGAGCTTTTGGGACCACATTATAGGGAGGCTGTTTTAGAGCTGAATGCATCTGATGACAGGTGAGAATGTTTATGGTTGTGATGGAATTTAAATTTTGAGTCCTTGTTTTTTGTATTCATCATGTACTAATTATCTTTGGTTTCTTGTTTAGGGGAATAGATGTGGTGAGGAACAGGATTAAAATGTTTGCCCACACAAAAGTAACGCTACCTGCTGGGCGCCATAAAATTGTCATCTTGGATGAAGCTGACAGGTGAGCACTTATGATTCTTTCTTCTGGGAACAGTTTTAGCCTAATATCTATCTATATTATTTGTTGCTACAAGTTTCATATTTGCATAGCCTATCTAATGTATTTGTTGTTGGGGGATGGAAATTCTGGCTGTGTTCTATACAAAATTCAGCATGACATCTGGAGCACAACAAGCTTTGAGGCGGACAATGGAAATATATTCAAATTCCACGAGATTCGCTCTTGCTTGCAATACTTCGTCCAAAATCATTGAGCCTATTCAGAGTAGATGTGCCCTAGTCCGGTTTTCTAGATTATCTGATCAGGAGATACTTGGTCGTCTTATGGTAGTCGTCCAAGCTGAAAAGGTAAATAACTATGGTTGTGTTGTATTCTCTGAATTCTGTGTACTTTTATCTATTGTCTTTACGGAAATAACACACATATTGATATGCTGCTGAGCTTATAAGTCACAATAAATTCTTATGTTTATGTCAAAGCTGAGTGTCTTAATATTTCATCTTTCAGTGTATCACATAACCACCACAACGTGTGTTTTATTGCCTGGTCTGAACATTTCAATAGAAAAAACTTGCAACTTTAAATATCCTCTGGTGCTTAAATGTGAGTTTGTAGGTTGACTGACCTCTTAGTTGATGTCATAGGAATCACTGACGCTGAATATAGATAAGACTTGGTGGTTCTACCTATTTTTTATTACATACATCTACTTTGATGAGCTTCACTTTACTGAGTCTTGCATTGAGTTGTTGGTTATAGGAATAAGATCCAGAAGTGATCAAAACTCACAAGGAAGTTGCTTCCCTTATTTACCATTACCTGTTAACATACATGGATTTTTTTTCTTCAATTCTTGGTCCACTTATAATTGATTGATGTTTGCCATAAATGAAGGTTCCTTATGTTCCAGAAGGTCTGGAAGCCATCATTTTTACTGCTGATGGTGATATGAGGCAGGCATTGAATAACTTGCAAGCTACCAACAGTGGTTTCCGGTTTGTCAATCAAGAAAATGTTTTCAAGGTACTTTTGAAGTACCTAAGTTGTTTCTATTGGTGTCGAAACTTGAAAGTTACCTTTTCATGTGTTTTCTATGTTCTTTGGTACTTCAAAAGATGTGTTTTGTTTTTTAGGTCTGTGACCAGCCTCACCCATTGCATGTGAAGAATATGGTTCGTAACATACTTGAAGGCAAATTTGATGATGCTTGTTCAGGTCTCAAGCAGCTTTATGATTTGGGCTACTCACCCACTGACATAATTACAACATTTTTCCGTATCATTAAAAATTATGATATGGCTGAGTTTTTGAAACTGGAATTCATGAAGGTAAATCGAATCTCCAGAATGTTTCCCTTCGTTCTCTTTGAGATGTTGTTTGTTGCAAGTACTTTACTCGTTTGAGTTTGCAGGAAACTGGGTTTGCTCACATGAGAATCTGTGATGGAGTTGGTTCATATCTTCAGCTGTGTGGTCTTCTGGCTAAGCTTTCCCTAGTTCGTGACACAGCCAAAGCGACATAAGAAATAACTACTGGAATCTGCAATATGCTAATGGTTGGGAACATTTTATCGTTCTGTTGTTGAGGTAGTTCATGAATGCTTTCTGCTTTGTTTTCTCATGAGAGCTAGATCCTTATGCTGGTGTTAATGAATGGAAATTTTACGTTGGATCAGTGATCAAATTAGAAAATGAATGTCTTGTACTTAAGTTAAAAGTAAGTTTTTCAACTCCTGTTTAGGATTATTATCTCTGGACTAAATCTGTGCTCCATATTGATATATTGTGACAGAAACCATATGGGCCATGTAGAAATGTTGTTGATAAAATGAATGAATCACATACAGTGGGAATTGGAGAAATGGAGCATCTTTTTAATTGTAAAATAGATTTTGATTCTTTGTATTGTAAACACAAAATGAATGAATAATCTAATCTCTGAAAATGAAACCTAGCAAAAGCCCCTCTGCTAGAGTTGGGAGAAACGACGCTCCTTTGGCATGGAACTGTCTCTTCTCCTTGATAAATCACTTACGATTAACTGTCTCTTCACCTTTACTATTTTAAGCGGGTTAAAACTATGTCTGCTTCCGTGCCGTGCTCAGACCGATTTATTTATTTTTCGTGTCAGGTCAACTTATTTGCGTAAATATTAAGCCTACCCTGGTCCACGACCCAAGCTTATGTCGGGCCTAGCTAAGGCTCGTGCCGGGCCAAGAAGTGGGCCGACTTGGTCCATTAGTATTATAAAACACAATTAATATAAAAATATTTGTGTAATTAAAATATTTATTTTATATAACTATTTAAAATAGTAAAATAAATAAAATACTATAACATATTTGATAATCTTATTTCTAAAACATTACATATGTCAAAAAATTATGATTTTTTATCACTATTTTGATGATATTTGTGACATAATATAATTAAAATAATAAAATAATCAAGAAATTTATATATAAAATGTCTAATATTCAATTATTATAATTATAATTATTTTAAATATATATATAAATAATATAAAATTATGTGTTTAACGGGTTACATATTATTTTAATTAAAAAAACAAACTAAAAATAAAAAATAAAAAACAAACTACCAATTTCCTTGGATTGGGCCGAGAGGCCCGAGACTATAAGAGCCCCTAAGCAATCCATTGCTCGCAACACCAAAAACGACGTCGCGTTACATCGCGCTGCATCTGTTATTAAATTGGTAACCTGAGGGCTTTAGGGTTTGGACTTTGGACAGATCGAGGATTTATAAAGAAAGCATCAGAGCGGCGGTAGCAAAATTAGGGTTTTGAGTGAGCAGCAAAAGCAGCCATGGTTCTCAAGACTGAGCTTTGCCGCTTCAGTGGCGCCAAGATCTACCCCGGTAGGGGCATCCGTTTCATCCGCTCCGATTCTCAGGTATAATAACCTCAGCACCTTTCTCCCTGTTACCAATTCCAACACTTACTCATCGTCTTCATCGCTAACGATACTGGCCATTGTTGCTCCGATTAGGTTTTCCTGTTCCTGAATTCCAAGTGCAAGAGGTACTTCCACAACCGCCTCAAGCCCTCCAAGATCACATGGACTGCTATGTTCAGGAAGCAGCACAAGAAGGTTAGCCTTCTTCGTCTTCAATCGCTCTCTGTATTTGTTTTTGTTTTATTTCGATTTGATCATGGAGATTTGATTGTGTGTGTGTGTGTTACTGTAGGACTCTGCTCAAGAGTCTGTGAAGAAGAAGCGCCGCTCCACCAAGAAGCCTTACTCAAGGTCCATTGTCGGTGCCACTCTGGAGGTCATCCAGAAGCGCAGGACCGAGAAGCCTGAGGTCCGTGACGCCGCTCGCGAGGCCGCTCTCCGGTATGTCATCGATTCAACTTCAGCCGTCGTTTTCAACTTATTGTTGTGTATCGATTGCTGTCGATTTCGTTTGAGTTTGTATTGTGTTGATACTAGTTAAATATTTGATGATGTCGGTGATTTGGAGTGTGATTGATATTGTATCTGAATTTGAAGGGTGTATGGGGCAAGAGTTGTGTTTTGCATATCTGATGGTTGTGTGTGTGCGTTTTTCAGTGAAATTAAGGAGAGGATCAAGAAGACCAAGGATGAGAAGAAGGCAAAGAAAGCTGAGGTTACAGCCAAGGCACACAAGGGTACCAAGGGTAATCTGCCCAAGGCTGCAGCTCCCAAGGGCCCCAAGCTTGGTGGTGGAGGTGGAAAGCGATGAATGTTCATCTTCCTATGTACACCGTTTATTTACGCTAGTTGCAGTTTTACTTGGACAGTTGACCCTTTTCTGGTCTTGAGTTTTGTTCGTTTGTCGGCCTTGTTTGACCAGATTAATATTTGCTTGTTTATGGATTTCCAATTGCACTAGTAAAAGCTATCTTTATATCTCTATTCCCACCATCACTTAATACTTGCATTTCTCCGGCCTGTTGTGTTTATTTTGTTTATCAATGCATACAATTGGTACAGGTTTCTTTGGATGAGGTAATCTAGATTTAGTGTGGAGATTGTATAGGCTGGTTGTGTATGTGGTGGGCGCAGATGTGACCGGCAGTGTCCTATTAAAACAATATCATATGAAAACAAGGGGCGGGGGGGTTGTTTTTGAACTGTTAGATATCTAAACAGTTCTTGGGCAGCTCTATTCTTATTCTGCATGACCATATGTTTTCCAGTTATACTGTGCTGTAAGAATGCTTTGTGTCCTGCAGCATGCCTTGATCTCTTTTTTCCTCTGAGTCACAAAAAAAAAAATTTCATGCGTTTCATGGTCCTGTCCCTTGTCTTAACACACTGTTGAATTGCAGCGGTATGTACATATTGCTTTTATGTTGGCATATGCAGCGAAGGAGCTTCAATTTCTAATAACCTTGCATTTTCTGTATAGTATCAGTTGCTCCATTCCCATCAGTCGATTGCTCGACCTTTCCTATGGTATTAGGTCTTCATTCCCATCAGTCCATCACTCGACCTTATAAGGATTTTAACACTGAGTTGGTCGGCAGTAGTGTATATCCTAGCTCCTCTAAATTGTAAGCGTGTTTAGCAAATGTCGTCTATTTCAGTCCAGTCCATTCTTCTGTTATCATGTGATCATGTCAATGAGGCTCTGTCCTATCTGTTATGTTCCTGTAATCCTGTTGTAATCTTGTTACTAGGTGTTTTTGCCTGGTCTAGGAAACCTCGAGCAAAACTATTTCGTACACTATTTCCTCTTTCATACAGCGGCAACAGAGCATCTGAGCATAATATATGAACCATTGGACAACGAAGTTAAATGTTCACTATCTAATGGATCACCTACAGTTGCGTCTCAATCACCTCAGTTCTTGATAGTGAGTTTCATTCATGACCCCCATTCATATTTAAAGCCTCTACAATTACCTCTCTTCTGTCCCATATTTAAAGGCAACACTTTCGAACAGGTTGAGTGATTAGAAAGGTGAGGTGTAACCACCGGTCTTGATCCAAATAAGATTAATATTTCTGAGGCATCAGCTTCTGCCTTTATTAGAACTAGAAATACTTTCTGAAAATATTTATGTTGATTAAAACTCTTGATTGTTTGTATGCCAATGTGAGATGTGAAATGATATTTTTGGAAGTTCGTAATTTAGTAGTATTTGGAGTATTGGTTTTATAGTAGTAGAGATGTGTGTTTAAGTCCGACCTAACTGGTGCAAATTTTACCCGTTAAAAAAAACACGGCAAGTCGCGGCGAAAGGATGCGTCGATTGAGATTTGGGATATCGTCGATCACCCACACGTGGAGTCGATTTCCTTAAACAACACGAATGAAACGTACCACTTCACTTTTATTCTCTCAGTTCCATTTCCATTTACTGGAAACTGCCCATATCCATAGGAGTATGAAAAAATGGGCGGTTATTATTATGAAGATGTGATTTTCTGAAAATATTTATGTTTTGATTATAAAATCCTTATTTGTTTGTATGTCAATGTGAGATATGAAATGGTATTTTTGGAAGTTCGTATTTTGGTAGTACTTGGGGTATTAGTTTTATAGTAGTAGAGATTTACGAACGGTTAATTTTGATAAAGAGGAGTTGAAACGCATATGTTACACCTATTCGGATTACTAATTTTGGGGTCAAATTGGGGCAAGTTTCACTCTTTAGCTAAAGAATTCAAGGTTGGTATGCAAAAGCGTTTGTTAGAGAGTAGCAACTGAGTTTGGTAACGACCTGTCCATTTTTGTATTTTATCCAGTAAGTTAGGAACATGCTAAACCATTCTGATTTAGAATATCAATTCACCAGGTTAGTTCTTCTCATATATTTTTCTCACGTCATTTCCATATCAATGAGTGTGTTCGTGGCATATTTAAGTTGTATTATAATTATTATGGATGAAAAAGCACCAGCCCCAAATCTAATCACAGAATTATTCCAGATTCTCTAGACTAAAAAACTTTAAAGCATATATACTTGAGTTGAAGAGAAGCGCACAAATGGCGAAGAACCGGAAACTATTTCCATTCCAACAAACCGTGCAAACAGGCTCCAGCTTTGCCGTACTCTGTTCATTTCTGCCGAACCGTACACACGCATATGAGAATATGAGTCACCAGAAACGCGTAGCTTCGTTCATATTGAGTGTCCCATCTCTGTCTCAATCCCCCATTCGATTCCTTCACGTTTTCCACACTATGGTTAAACACATCCACCCACATATATCTTGAACTTGAATTATATATAGACATATAATTTGCGATTTTATGTTAGGTCGATTACTCGATCGTACGTATTGTGTTATGTAAAATTATCTCTTCATGAACTAGAAATGGAAGTGTACGTCCATATGAGGATGATATTAGGATTACATAGTATATTAGAGAAGGGTAGCCATGTAATTTCATTATTTCAGTCCTATATGTACTCTTGTAATCCTACACTTTCCAATCAATTTTGTCCACAATGTAGTTCATAAGTCTCTCTGCGTTTCCTTCGTTCTTCTTCGTTTGCTTTTCAATTTCAATAAATCCATGAATGTTATCATGGTATCAAAGCCCATGGTCATGATCTATGGCCTTGTGGTTTCTGTATCGTATTGCTTCCGCACTTTTCAATTTCTAGTAGCTTTCAATTCTGGTTTTTCCCAAACTGTAAAACCCTAGCCTTAATCCTCTCAATAGAGTGCCCGATCTTGTTGAATCTAAGTCAAGCAGCCCCAAATCGAAGAAGCCCATTCATTGCCTTCCGATTTTTGTTTTTCGGTAGTTGAATTCGGCACTCTCCGTCCCCTTCTTCTTCGCTCTTGGCTGAAACTTCTAGAACCAACTCAGAGCAGAATCCATCACCGGAGAGCTTCCCAGTTATTCTCTTCCTTTAATTCCAGTTTGAGATTTTGGGATCTGCCATCGCCTTTCTATGATGGAATTGTACCGTCGCTTTCACCAGTTTCACTCCTCCATCACCAGCGCTGCCATCTTCGCCAGAGCTACTAGTGGTTGATGTAACCTACGTTGGAATCGAAAATCTCTGATTCAACTTTGCTTCTGTGCTTAGTTGCGAAGTGGTTATTTGCGCCTTCTACTTTGGTACTCTCTACCCTCTTTCTTAATTTTTGGCTATGTGAATTTGGAATTGGTTGAAGTACTTGACGGATGAAGTTGAAAATGGTGGACTGACGGTTGCATACTAAGATGGAATTCGGTATTCTTGAGTGCTATATATGTTTAATTCAGTAGCCCCTAATTCTTAATTGTCAAACTGTGGTCTGAGCACAACTTGTGTCAATCTGGTCTGTTCTCGTCCTGCTCACCCCTGCTTACATCAACTTCTTCAATTTGGTAATCTCTTCCCAATTTTATGCTTCTAGTACTTGAATTGTGGAATTGGAGGTGCAATGATGTCAATTTCAGTTTGATGCTATGATTTCCTTTGCTAGTTGCGTATCCATATTTGGGAGATATTTCCAATCTCATCTCTCTGTATTCTCGCCACATTACTTGTTAAGTGATGAATTTTTGGGTGATGGCATAAGGTTGTTTGTTGTTGATTAGTATATTCCTACTGCTACATTGTTGTTTACTGGCTTCTGTATGACAAAAATATGTGGATTGAGGGAGTATTGCCTCTGTGTAGATGTGGATGAGGTAGTATAGCCTCTGTAGATGTGGATGGAGGTAGTACAGCCTCTAAGTAAATGTGGATGGAGGGAGTATTGCCTCTGTGTAGATGTAGATGGAGGTAGTAACCTCTTTATTAAAAAAAAAATCACAGTAAGTCAAAATCTAAATAAGATGTAGATGGAGACATTAACTGCAGCAGCTATGTTGTTTATGCAATGTGGTACAAGGGTTGAAGACTAGTTGTTGGTAATCTGGGTTATGGAATAATGCTTTCTTAATTGGTTGTATTGGTACCCGTGGTGAATGAGGGATTGAGTGAGAGATTGGTAGTCTGGTGCTTATTGGAAACTATGTATCTGGCATATTTCTCAATGTTGTGCAGCTGTGTTAGGATTCATGGGTCTGTGCTAGTTCTTGCTGTTTGGGAGATGGTATCAAATTTAGTTGTTCTGTTGGTCGAGCAATGAAGGATTTGGCAAGTTGCAGACTGATTTCTTATCCAAGTATTCTCAGTAAAGCGATGTTGTTGTTGTTGGTTATCAGTTAATTTTCATTCTTGCCTGAAGAATTAGTGCTTGAAATTTGTGGTAAAACTATATGGTTGCAACAATATGTTTGCAGTTGGCTTCAGCAGTGTGCAGTCAAATTGAGAAAGATCAGTTTCTAGCAAATACACAGAGATTATCTGAATTCCCAGTATTTTAGTTGATTTCTATGCTGCTCTTCTGCCATGGATTCTCTCTTCTCTGTTATATGATGTTGGTAGAGTCCTCTTGAATCATTGTGAAGTACAGTTTTAGCAGCCTTAATCATGCATTGCTTCTTGCTAATGGTAGCAGTTGAATTGAATATCTACCTTGATCTATGGCTTTCAAGAGATTGAAAAAAGGTGTCAGTATATATATAGATCTTGGTTTCCTGATGTGTGTGCCAGAAATGATACATTACTAGTATCCTACATGCTCTGCTAGGTGTATGGTGCTATATTGTACTCTGTTGCCTTTCAATTCCAACTTCATTAACTAATTAGTGTTGTTTGCATGATCACTGCTTGGTCACAATACTCCTAGTATGACTAGGCTACTGATGTTGAATATGTTGTGAGCACTGAAGAAGTATCAGTTTTGATGCATGTGGGATTTATATGTTGGTCATCCCTTTTGCTAATTGCCATTTTCTGGAAAGCTAATGCCGACAAGATTTGTGGATGTGCTCATATTGTTACATGGATGTTGGGTTTTGATTTTGGGATTATGTTATTGTTATGTTTTCTTGGTTATTAGCGTTTAGTTGTTCATTGATGCAACCATTATGCTTGATACCCAAGCATATGGTTGAGGGGAAGTATTAGGATTACATAGTATATTAGAGAAGGGTAGCCATGTAATTTCATTATTTCAGTCCTATATGTACTCTTGTAATCCTACACTTTCCAATCAATTTTGTCCACAATGTAGTTCATAAGTCTCTCTGCGTTTCCTTCGTTCTTCTTCGTTTGCTTTTCAATTTCAATAAATCCATGAATGTTATCAGATGATTCACAGAAAACGCGTTAGCTTAGCTTCAATCATATGGACTCATGGAGTGTACGTCTTAATCTGTCTCAATCCTCCATTCCTTCACGTTTCCCACATTAGAGTTGGACACGTACATCCACCCAAAACATACTATTTATGGACTTATGCTTATTCGCTACGTACTCGATCACCTCTCACCAAATTACCAACTAAAGTCGTTATCAGCACATATATCTTGTATCATATATCGACATACCTTGTGTGATTTTATGTTAGGTCGCATTTTGTTATGTAAAATTATCTCTTCAACTCAAATGCAACACCAACAACTCAAATTTTCAAAGGTTAATCAAATGTGATTATTTTCACGTTCATGTAATAATGTGTATGAAGTTCATATCATTTGGATCAAGAAGCAAGCTAGAGTCGATCATCCAAAAGCCATTTGTCCAGCTAGTTAATAGATGTGGTTAGATAGATAAAATTGATAAGTGTCTCAAACATCAACGTATGACCAAGATTAAATAATTTGCTAACGTAATTGGCCGGTTTTTAGTGATGTCAAGGATTTTCGGATTGACATTTGTTGGGTTTATGTTCCTGTTCTTCATATTTTATGTCGATTAACAATGAATAATGACAGCTTAATTTATACAGTTGCTGGCAGCTGAGGATTAGTTGGTAGCCTGTTCATATTTTGCTGATGGTATGTTCTTGTCATTTCGACCGAGCACTCTGTGAGAAAAGAGCCAAAGGGATATAGAGTGATTTGGCTTTTGGCGTTGTAAACCTTTCTACAACTTGCAACAAACCAAGTCATTTTCTTAATCATTCAGAGAATTGGTCATCGATCTTTAATAAACATATATTCTTACTACACTAAACAACTCAAAAGAGACAGCAATGCAGCAACCTGCTTATTCCCTAGCCTGGTTAAGTGGTTATACATATAGTTGACATGCATGCATAGAATAGCTTGTTGATTATAAAGTCATATATAATATCTTGAACCAATGTAGAGAGCAAATTAAAGAAACTCTCACTGTATTTTTTCCTCTTTTTTTTCATTAAGATTCTCACTGATTAATTTATCTGTTGGCATATTCCCTCTACGCTTGATGCTGGTGTGCTTTGTTACTTTTTAAGAAAGATACTGCAATCAAATGTGCGTAAACAAAATGATTAAAGTTGCTACATACGTATACGTATAGAACCAAGCATAGCTGTATAGGTTTTCAACTCTGTAAGAATTTACTTGTTTATCTGTGGCGTTGCATAACTGGGTGAGTCATCATATATCTGCAATATACACATTTTGCTTATTGCTACATTTGAAACACATGTAGTAGTCGATCATTATCCGTTTCAACCGTATTTTTGGGACGGTTAAACTAGTTTTTCCGGCGTACAAAACTAGAAATAACTTAAACTCCCAAGTCTTGTTCTAACTTCAAATTTAAGGGTTACATTCCTGAACCAAATAGTTGTAATCTAGGTTAAGTCTTTTTTTGAGTAATAATCTAGGTTAAGTCAATCAGTCATTTGATTATCGGGGATTCTATCTTATTTCAGGAACAAATGAATCTCACATCTCATAATCTTTCCTGATATATTATTGAAGAGAAAATTAAGTAATAAGTTGAGATTATTGACAGATTTGTTATGATTAACAAATTAATTAAGCATCGTAAGATTCTGAACACGTGTTTCGACTACCGTAATAAATATCATAAGTGTTATATTTTACTTTTCTATCTATAAGTTCAATCTTAAAACATGTGATTACGAAATATCTAATCCAAATTGGGTAAATCTTGGTTAACAAAAGCTAAGGTAATTAGAGAAATATTAGCAAGAAATAAGCGGTTTTATCTAGATCTAGTTCTGCAACAGTAATCATTCAGAAACTCAAAACAATAACTTGATTGTTTTTTCTTCAGAATAATTAAAGTTAATTAAGATATTGACCAGCACCGCCGAAGCAAAACATAAAATATAAGCACCAAAGAAGAAAACTCCCACACATTTCTACGATTCCGACTGTCAAATCCATTGCTTTCCCAACCAACCTACCCATCTTCTCCTTCTCCTTCTCCTTCTTCTCCCAATTTCTAAACCCTTCGTTTCTACACGTCTTCAACTCGCTTCCAAGTCACTTCTCGACCCCTCTTCCCATTCTCTCATATACTTATTGCTTTTGGCACCCAAAAACCACAAAGATCGCCTTTCTCATCTCAGTGAAACAAAGCTCGAGTCCTTGAGACTTCAGAGTCAGAGAGGAGCATAACCAATCAAACAATGGCTGATCTAGAAGGAGGAGGGCCGCCAAAAGCCAGAAGCAGCAACGGTTACAACAACAACAACTACCCGAACCAGTACTATGTTGGAACTTCCGAGTCTTCGTGGACATCGTGGTTGGTTCCTATGTTTGTAGTGGCCAATGTTGCTGTCTTTATTGTGACCATGTTCGTGAACAACTGTCCGAAGAACAACTTGGGTTTTGATGGCAAGTGTGTGGCCAGATTTCTTGGCAGGCTCTCGTTTGAGCCTTTGAAAGAGAACCCTCTGTTTGGTCCTTCTTCTGATACGTGAGTAGTTCTCTAACGTTGCCCAGTTTCTCAATTTGTGATCTTTCGTGGTTATTGTTGATATTGTGATTAAATATTTGAGCTTTAATTTCAAGAGTGCTTGATTTGAGGATCATAATTGTTTGAGTTGCTTAAATTTCTGTAATTCTGTTTCTTTAGACCGAATTGAAAGTTTAGGCTGCAGTTTGACGTGTTTTGATTTGGTCGAATTTCAATTTTGGAGCATCTTAAGTGAAATTTTGATTGTTTATGACTCAGTATGAGTAATGACCATGTCTTGTTAGTCTTTACCAGGAAGAGATGGCCTTTTTTGTGATTCGGACCATCAATATTATTAAAAATTTACGAAAAAGTTTATCTTTCTGTGCTATAAGCCTATGATTCAAGGACTGATGCTTTTTTTACTCGGTGGAAATTTGTTTGCCGTCTGCTTGATCTGATTAGTTTGTTTTGCTTTTGCAGATTGGAAAAAATGGGAGGCCTGCAGTGGTACAAGGTTGTACATGGGAATGAAGCATGGAGGCTTTTCACTTGTATGTGGTTGCATGCCGGTGTCATTCATGTGCTTGCAAACATGCTGAGCTTGGTCTTCATTGGCATCCGTCTGGAACAGCAATTTGGCTTTGGTAAGCCTTGTTTCTTCCTGTAATTTTTTTATTTGGTGAAATTATTTTTCCTGTATTTTGATGAAGGTTTTCTGCCAAGTACATTAGATAATGTATAACATTTCTAATACTTGATGGCTCTGTACATTACAAATAAGCCTATCCTTAGTACTTATAAAAGCTGAAGTTTGGAATCATCCATATATATTGTCATTTAGACCTTAGATATAGTCAACATGCTGTCTCATTCCAACCCTTGTCTGAAGTTGTTTCTATCAATAGTTTTTGGATTCTGGTTACCCTGGCAGATGCATTTGTCCATTGAATTGGAGTAATATATAAATTATATATCTGTTATGGTTCAATAACAATAATTGTATACTTACTCTAAGTTTTATTTGGGTCTAATTGATGTGTTCTCTTCTACATCATCTTGTAATGATTGATATTAATTCTTGTTCGAATGATCCGGCAGTTCGTGTGGGGATAATCTACATATTGTCTGGACTCGGCGGAAGCATTCTGTCTGCCCTTTTCCTTCAAAGTAATAATAATATTTCTGTTGGTGCTTCTGGCGCTTTGTTTGGGCTTCTTGGAGCAATGTTATCAGAGCTTCTCACCAACTGGAGTATCTATACCAACAAGGTATGCAGCTCACCGACTATACAATTCTAACAAGTTAGTTTTGTGTTACTGATTTATAACCCATCCTCTTCTCGTCCTCACAGGCTGCAGCACTTTTCACTCTTATAATCATCATTGCCATCAACTTAGCAGTTGGAATTCTTCCGCACGTTGACAACTTTGCTCACATTGGAGGATTTATGTCCGGGTTTCTCCTTGGTTTTGTACTGCTATTTCGTCCCCAGTTTGGATGGATGGAGAGTCGGAATCTACCAGCTGGTGCTCGTGTCAAATCTAAGTACAAGGCCTACCAATTGGGTCTTTGTGTGCTTGCGCTTGCTTTCGTGATTGCTGGGTAAGCTTCTTATAGACTTTTAATCAGTGGAATCTTGAATGGACATGTCTCAACAGTGTTTGCATGAGTCCTGCTTGATGATTTAAATGGCTTACAACAGTTGTCAGGCCTCTAATCCAGGATTGGATGTAGTACCATACTTTTTAGTCAGTGTCGCAAGCTGTAGCATTCACATTAGCGTAAATGTCATTTCATAAAAATTAACGGTTCAATTATCTTCTTAATTGCAGATATACTGTGGGACTGGTGATGCTGTTCAGAGGAGAGAACGGAAACGAGCACTGCAGCTGGTGCCATTATCTCAGTTGTGTGCCAACCAAACATTGGAAATGTAACAACACAAGCTGATGAACTCTCCCACATCTACAATTTAACTTCCATACCTCGACCTTGATGTCCTGCCCTCTATTCTTTCTTTTTTTGTTCGTTGATGTGTTATAATTTCATTGGCAGACTTTCACTGATGTACATGCATAGTTTGTGAGCACATGAGATATTCTAGTTTGCGTGGAACCAATAGTAATGTATATTAGGTACAAGACATCTTTACCATATATACTTATGTTTTGCTCTTTATACGAGATGGATTTCTTCATTCTTTATATGATAATGATTATTTTCCAATTGAAGAACAGAGGATTGTTCAAGATTAAGAAATCTTAGAACAACAACCACATATATGTGGATTTCCAAATCTAACAGATATCTGTAGTGGTTGTGTTCTAAGATTAATACTCAAGCACCAAGTTTTCACCGTCAAGTTGACATCATAAGTGTTGTGATTTTTTGTTCGTCTGTGGTAAGTACACTAGCTATAAGGCTGGAGTAAAAAGTCAGCTCATAAATGTCCACAAAGTGAAACGAGAATGAGAACATATGTGTAACTTAAAACACCATGAAATGGATGCTGGCCGGCACCAGACAATGCTTTTCCATAGTAGCATTGAGAACACCTGAGCACGTATGTAACACTAGACATCATGAAACGAATGCCGCCCGGCAGTCTTTGACACGCACCTGCGGCCACCAGCTGACCAGCACATTCGTATGAGAACAAACGCAGCTTCATTTCCATGAACTGGGAACAAATTTATGATGATGTTATGGTTTTACAGTAATACATGAATGTGGGAGATCCTACTACGGCAAGGATAGAAGTGACAACGTACCATCTCAATTACCGGAGAGCTGGAAAAACACGTATAAATTCCAGACCTACAAGTATATTTCATGAATGTTTTCTGGTGTGTACATAGATCATGGGGATTTAACAAAAACAATTGTGACGAGTTAAACATAATTAACGAAATATTTATAGTAACATTGAGAATAGAGGTAGCAAACGGGCCGGGTTGGGTCGCCCATTTTAAACGGGCCAAAACCATGATTGTGTCATGTTTGGGCTGACTAATTTATTTTTCGTATCGGGCTCGGGCCACCTTATTTGCTTAAATATTAATAGTGGCCCGGCCCATGGTCTAAGCTCATTGTTGGCCGAGCCCGGCCAGCTGGCCCAGCCTATCAACATTATAAGACATAATTAACATAAAAAACTTATGTAATTAGAATATTTGTTTTATATAACTATTTATAACAGTAAAATAAATAAAATACTACAACACATTTGATAATCTTATTTCTAAAATGTTACATATGTCAAAACGATAACTTTTTTATCACTACTTTGATGAAATTTGTGAAATAATGTAGTTAAAATAATGAAATAATCAAGAGATTTTGATTTAAAAAGTTAATATTCAATTCTCATTATTATAATTATTTAAATATTTATATAAATAATATAAAATTATGTGTTTAACGGCCTGGCCCATGAGCAAATATATTTAAGCTCAGCCCGGCCCATTAAAATAACGGGCTCGAGCTTGGCCTGACGGCCTGGCCCACTTGTCACATTTTCCTGAGATTATCTCAATTAGGCCAATACATGGATAAAACTACTTAACTGGTTAGCACTTATGGGCCCTTAAACAACCCAAAATGAGTTCCCAGCATGGTTAGCCTGATTTTAAGGGTATGGCTATAAGCATGGTTTTAGCCTTTTAGGTAGATATGTTGTTCCCAACATGGGCTCTTGCTGGTTAGTTTAGTTTTGCTTCTCTATAAATAGTTGTATCTTTGTACATTGAGATTCATAATACATGAAATATTTCTTCATCTATTTCTTCACAGTATCAGAGCATGACCGCTTGGCCTGACTCTTTAATCTTCTTGTAATTCTTATTTTTCAATCATGACTTAATCTCATGAAATTAGAAGCCGTTCCCTCTTCTCTTCCTTAAACCCACCCATTCCTGAAGTAGATCTAAAATCCAAATCAATGTTTGACTTCTATTCTTCTAAATGAGTTCAATTATCTTTTTTGGTTTAGAGTTGTGACTCTTACTCTCGGTGGTAGATCCAAAGTTGGATTTATCACTGGTAGTGTTCAAATCCCTAAACCTTTATCTCCTGAGTATGAATCATGGCTCAGCAAAGACGAACTGGTCATGTCATGGCTTATCAATTCTATGGATCCATCGATTGTAGAGATCTTCAATTCCTCTGAATCTTCAACCCATCTATGGAAGGCTGGAAAAGAGATGTATAGTTAGCAAAACAACGTTGCCAGAATTTTTCAACTTCAGAGAGACTTAACTTGCACCAAGCAAGGGTCGAGCAATCCAACATCTCGCCAACATGAAGAACATGTGGAATGAGATTAATCTTTATCGACCTCATACTACATATTCCACCATCCTACTGAAGAGGGCTGAATAGGATAAGGTGTTTCAACTTCTAGCCACTCTTGGCTTGGAGTATGATGACATACGCAGTCATATCCTCATGAGTTCTAAGTTGTCATCCTTGATAAGCGTTTGCACTACTATACAACGAGAAGAGGTACGAAGGAGAGTGATGAATGAGGAGTCAAAATTTGATATCTCTAAAGCACGAGCTTTTGCATCTCATAAACCAATTAAGAAGAAGGTATACAGAGGAAGGCATCCAGAGCTCTTTTGCACTCACTGTGAGTCCCAAGGACATCTGAAAGAGACTTGTTGGGTGTGGCATCCTAAAATGAAACCTAAGTTTGACAAGTTCAACAAAAAATCCAGGGTCTACTCCAACACTTCTGCTCGTAAGGCTAATATGCTTCTATTGATGGGTTGTTGAACTTCACCGTAAATCCTTCAAAGCTGATAAATGAATCCACAACTTACCTCAGGACCAAGCAAGGAAATAGTGAAGATACTGACAGTGGTGATGCTACTGCACTACTTGGACAACTTGCAAGGTTTATGGTAGAGATAGATGGAATAGCTGAATAAGACATCCCAAGTATCTTAAAAGCTTTTAATACAGCTTTAAGTGCTAGCATGATGAATGATTTTTGGATAATAGATTTAAGTGCCACTGATCATATGATAAACCAGAACTCTAACCATCAAAACTTTGAAAATTATCTTTTCCTTCTCATGTGTCTGTTGCAAATGGTAGAGCCGTAGAGGTGCTCCAGTGTTAGGAAAAGGAAAAATAAATATTTTTTCTAAAACCATTAAATCCACAGCCTTGTATGTGCCATCTTTTCCTTTCAAATTGTTACTAGTTGGAAGAATTACAAATTCTTTAAAATGTCTTGCCATTTTTTTATCCTAACAAAATTTTGTTCTAGGACCTAGCCACCAAGGAGCTGATTGGTGAAGGGTTCTATATCAATGACGTGTATTATCTTCCAAAGGTTTTTAGAGTTCCCAAAGTCCCTCAAGCTCATCTTAGTTTATCTGAAGAACATCAGTTGTGGCATCAACGACTAGCTCACCCCTTTTTAGATCATGTTTTGTCTTTAGTATTTCCAAATCTATGTAATGAGCATTTTCACTCTGAAATATGCCATCTATCTAAGTGTACTAGGCTTCCTTTTTGGCTCTTATGTGTCTCGAGCTAGTAAGGCTTTTGAAATTGTACATTATGACATTTGGGGACCAGCTCCTCTAAATTTCTTTGATGGTTATAAGTACTATGTTACTTTCATTGATGACTTATCTCGAGTATCCTGGTTGTAACTCTTGAAACTTAAGAGTGACTTAATGTCTGCTCTCAAAGACTTCCACAATCTTGTAAAAAAAAGTTTTCTCAACCAACATTCACACTCTCAGATTAGATAATGGCTCTAAATATGTCTAAAATAATGTCTCAATTTCTAAGCTTAAATGAGATTATGCATAAGACAAGTTGTGTAGGGACACCATAACAAAATGGTGTTGTCGAAAGAAAAAATAGGGATATGCTGGAAAAGACTAGGTCTGCGATGTTTCAAATGAATGTTCCAAAGCATTTTTGGTCCCAAGGTGTTCTCATATTTGCATACCTCATTAATAGATTGCCTAGTCAGATTCAGGGATTTAAATCACCTTATGAAGTGCTAAAAGACAGGAAAATCGACATATCTCATATGAGAATCTTTGGTTGTGTGTGTTTTGTGCATATTTAATCAAATCACAGAGATAAATTGGATCCTAAAGCAACTAAATGTGTGTTTTTAGGATACTCATCTACACAAAAGGGGTATAAGTGCTACAATCCTAACACCAGAAATTTGTTTGTCTCTAAAGATGTGCAATTTGTTAAGACCACTCCATTTTTCAGTTCGCATGATCCTTTTCTTCAGGGAGAGTTCACTATGTCACTACTAGTTACATGCCATGATCTCTAAAAAATTCAAAATGTTAATCAGTTAGATCAAATGGAGAATAATGTGTAGATTGAAATTGATCAAAATGTTCAGAATAATGCAGTTACATATTCTACTTCTGGTGTTCATTATGAGTCAAACAATTGAAGGTTCAAATGATTTAGAAAATGTTGCTTATGAACCAGAACCTGCTGAACTTCATGGCAGAAGATATCCTACCCGTGATAGGATACCTGAAACTAAATTCAGAGATTACAAGGTCTACACTAGTAACTACCCTTTAGAGAATTTTGTATTATATAACAAAATTTCTAACGGTCATGTTGCTTTTTTATCCACTATCATGTGTTCTCGTGAACCAAGAAATTATCAAGAGGCAAATCAACAACAGGTCTAGAGAGCTGCAATGAGAGAGGAATTGAAAGCTCTAGATGATAATCAAACTTGGTATGTAGTCAAGCTTCCAGAAGGAAAAATGGTAGTAGGCTTCAAGTGGATTTTCAAAACAAAGTTCAAGTCAAATGAAGAAATTTAAAGGCACAAGGCACGGCTAGTGGCAAGAGGATTTACTCAAACTTTTTACATTGATTACAATGAGACATTTGCTCTAGTTGCAAAGATAAACATTGTGAGAGTTCTTCTTTCTCTAGTTATCAACCAATCTTAGCCTCTATACCAAATGATTGTAAAAAAATGCTACAAGGTGATCTTGAAGAAGAAGTCTATATGCAGTTGCCACAAGGTCATGCTAGAGAAGGTGATTCTAATCTGGTCTTCAAGTTACACAAACCTCTCTATGGTTTAAAACAATCACCTAGGACATGGTACTCTACTCAGTTCTGTGTTAGAAGCAAATGGATTCAAGAGAAGCATTGGTGATTCTTCTATGTTTGTGCGAAGTGGAAGTGCAAGTAGATTAGTGGTTCTAGTGTATGTGGATGATTTAATTATAACATGAGAAATGAGGATGAAATCAACATTCTTAAACAATCCTTGCATCAGAAATTTGCAATTAAGGCTACATCTCACAAGGGCCTGTTTCTCAATCAAAGAAAGTACTTGTTAGATTTGTTGGAAGAAATTGAAATGTGTGCTAGCAAAACTTGCATTACTCCTCTTGATAGCAAGTTAAAGCTTGAATTTAACGGGGTCAAGTTGGAAAATGTTGGTTTGTACCAACGATTGGTGGGCAAGCTGATCTATTTAACTATCATAAGGCTTGACATTACTTTTTCTATGAGCTTAGTGAGCCAATTTGTGCACGCTCCGACTAAGGCACATATGCAAATTGTTAAGAGGATTTTAAAGGCTCAATTGACAGAGGCATCTTGATGAAGAATAATCATCACACGTGTATCATGGGTTTCTCTGACGCTGATTGGGCTGGAAATGTCTGTGATCGACGATCAACAACTTGTTATTGCACCTTTTTTGGTGGTAAACTGGTTTCTTTCAAAGTGTGATTGCACGTTCGAGCGTTGCGGTAGAGTATCGTGTCATGGTGTCCACTGCATGCGAACTGATCTGGTTGAAGTATCTCCTTGCAGACTTAGGCATCAAGCAAGCGCAACCAATTCCCATGCACTCTGACAATCAAGCAACAATGCATATTGCTGCAAATTCTATTTTCCATGAGTGTACCAAACACATTGAAGTAGATTGCCACTATGTTCGTTCTCAAGTGCAAAACAAAGTGACAAACACAATTTTTACTTACCGCCATGATCAACTTGCAGATTTATTCACCAAGTCCCTTCCCTCAACTCAATTTTCTCGGTTACTTTTCAAGCTTGGATTCATCAAGCGAGTGATGCTATGGAGAGTGATTATGAGAAATTCCATTTGTTAGATTGGTGGAAAATAAATGGAATTCACAAGTACCCTATATTGGCACGTATTGTTAGGGATGTATTAGCTTTTCTCGTTTCCACTATAGCTTCGGAGTCTTGCTTTAGCACTAGTGGGAGGGTGATTGATCCATATCGTGCTTCATTAAGTCTTAAAATGGTGGAGGCGTTGATATGTGTTCAAAATTGGATTACGAATGATAATGTTGTCATAAGTCATGAGCTCACTACGGAAGAGGTTGAAATATGTCATGAAGTTGTTGAAGGTAACATTTGATGTTTCTAATATTTGATGTTTTAGAGTTTATATACATCAGACTTTTTTAATATGTGATGTTTCTCTTGTTAATATTGGATGTAGAATTACGAAATGAGTCATGTTCAAATGTGGTGGTGGGAAATGTTTGGAATGATATGTTGACACCAAACACCACTTCATGGTCTTGAGAATTGATGAATGAGAGATTATGGCATTCAATAGGAGACTCATTTGTTATGAAAAATTTCATGTTTATTTGGACTTTGGTGAACTCAATTTACTTTGAAGTTTGGACTTTGAATTTGTGTTTTATGGTGTATGAAACTATAAATTGTGTAAATTTATAATGTTTTGATTGTTAGAAATGAATTTTTTAGGGTAAGAAAAAGGTCTAGATCCTCAAATAGAACCATATGTCTTATTCAGTGATTCAGTATGTTTTTTTTTTCAAATAAAAAAAAAACTGAAAAAACCGAACCGAACCGGTCGGTTCAGTTTTCAAATTGGTCTATTCAAGAACTGCAAACCGATCCGAACCAAAATTTAATTTTCGTTCGGTTTCCAGTTTGAACCCAAAACTGAACCGTTTGGACCGAATTCCACCCCTACAAGCCATTGTCGACCCTGGGGCAAGACAGATTAGGCATTAGTCTAGGGCCCTAAGTTTTTGGGGGCCTCAACAAAATTTTTTGTATGCTTGCATTTTGTTTTTATTTTTTTGTCAAGTTAAGAATACAAATTTTCTTAATTATGCATAAATTATACAATATTCACTGATTATATCTCTATTTCTTATTATAATTTTTTCTTCTATCAATTTATAGCATAAAAGCCTTCTCACTTCAAGTATTTTTCTTTCTCAATCAAAGACATAAGATCTAAGATTTTTGAAGCTCTTTATTTTGTGTTTTCTATATTTTTTTTTGGGTATTTTCCTTCTCTATTTTAGTTAAGATAATATAATGAAATCATAATTTGTTGAAAATGTAGGACTTTATAGCCATTGATATGCTTAAAATAATGAAATTGCTTCGTTTTTGTTTATAGAATTGTCTATATTTTAACTTCCAACAATGAATAATTAAGTTTATTTATATTCTTCGAGCATTTATTTTGGAGCCTTAACTTTTTTTTGCCTTAAATTTTGGAGAGTATTAGAGATTTTAGTTAGATCTTGGTGGTAGTTGCCACCATTCCTAATTGTCGGGATGTATTGTGACTATCACCATACTTAGCTGATTGAAGTTGTGACCTATCTGGCCTGATTTTAAGGGTATGGCTATAAGCATGATCTTAGGCATGGTTCTTAGGTAGATCTGATTGTTCTCAGGATGGGCTCTTGCTGGTTAGTTTAGTTTTGCTTCTCTATAAATAGTTGTATCTTTGTACATCGAGATTCATAATACATGAAATATTTCTTCTTCTATTTCTTCATTGGCTACATCTTTGCTCACAGCCATTGTTCGGTGCTTCTTATCTTTCTTCCTTCTTCATTTTTGTGTTTCTTTGCTTTCTTTGAGGCGATTCGAAGATGACGATCCAGCAGGTTGAGAAGTCTGAGGCTGTGTTGAAATTGCAGGGTCGGAATGAAACCAGTGATTTGCTGTTGGATGGTGGGTTTGTGGTTCCGAAAGAGGTAGCCGAAAATGATGGATGTGTGAAGCCAGAAGGTCTAGTGTCGACGACGAGTTCATTGCCCCTGAAATCAATGCTTTTGGCCAGACATTCAGGTTTGTATTTTTCATTCTTCCTTGAACATTAATTTTTCAGCTCAAGGTTACTATATATATTGGTTTGGCAGATCATACCCAAATTATGTGTTTACTAAAGGTCTGGAATGATATGCAGGGAAGGAAATACTGATTAAATCAGTGGCTCTGGCTGTTCCTACCTATCCCATGTCATGTTTTAGATTTCCCAAAGGTATTTGTGACGATATGAACTCTATTTTTGGGAAATTCTGGTGGGGGAAGAGTGGTTGTGACAAGAGTATTCATTGGAAGAGCTGGCAATACTTGTGTATGCCTAAGGAAAAAGGGGGGTTGGGTTTTAGAGACCTTCATCAATTTAACCTAGCTCTAGTGGCTAAGCAGGCTTGGAGACTCATCACCGAACCTGACTCTCTATGGGCTCAAGTTATGAAGGCTAGATATTTTCCGAAGTGCTCTTTTTTACAGGCCAAGAAAGGATATCGTGCTTCATGGGGATGGTCGAGTTTGATTGAGGCAAGAGATTTTGTGGCTAATAATGGTCATTGGCAGATTATTAATGGCTCTTCTGTTAATATATGGAGAGATAGGTGGATTCCTCTTATGTCCTCCACCGGGGGAGTGTCTCATGTTCTACCTATTGGACCAATTCCTTCAGAAGTTCCCTTACTTGTTAATGATTTGATTAATTGGGGTAATCGATCTTGGAGGTTGGATGAGATTACTGAGTACCTACAACCGGAGCTGAAAAATCGTATTCTTCAGATTCCTATTGGGAGAGGGGTTGGCAGAGACAAATTCATTTGGCCACTTACTAAGAATGGTGCCTTCACTGTTAAGAGTGCCTATCATCATCTCCATCTTATTTCCAATACTTATGATGCTAATAAGAGTCATTCCTCTCACATCATCAACAAAGCAACATGGAAGACTATTTGGAAAATGCCCACTCTCCCAAAGATTAGACATTTTCTCTGGAGGGCTATCAACTGTGCTACCCCTACTTTTCTCAACCTATCAATCAAAATGAAATCCAACCCCAAGTGCCCTGTGTGTGGTGGTGAAGATGAATCAATTGAACATGCTCTTTTATTATGTCCGTGGGTCAAGTTAGTGTGGTTTGGTTCCCCATTGGGTATGAAGATCAATATGCAAGCCATTACTACATTTGATTGTTGGTTATTACATAACTATCAATCATATAAGAGTAAGGAGGATCGTGATTGGGCTCTTACCATGATCAGCTTCATTTGTTGGTTTATATGGAAAGCTAGGTGCCGTTTTGTCTACAGGGCCACTCCATGTTCCCCTGAACTTGTGATTTCTCTTAGCTCATATGCTGCCTTTGAGTTTCTGAGTACCAAAATTCATATCCCTGCATCTATGATTACTTTCTCTGAATCTCCAACCCTCCCTGGTACAGTTGTGGTGTGTACTGATGCTTGTTGGGTAGATGAATTGAAAGGTGGTGTTGGGGTTGTGATATTTGATCATTTGGGTCATCATTTGGGGGGTTTAGCTGTTGTTTTGAAGGCAGAGAACGCTGAGATTGCTGAAGCCCGTGCTGTCTTGACTGGTGTGGATCTTGCCTTACAAAGAGGCTATAAATCAGTGAGATTCCGCTCTGATTCTCAGAATGTTATATCTGAGTTGCAGACAAATCGCACTTGTATTAATTGGAAAACATCAATCATCATGGAAGAAATTACCTGGAGGTGCCGGTTTTTTGATCGGATTGATTGGGAATGGATTCCCCGGGAAGCTAATCGCGCTGCACATGAGGCAGCCAAGCTTGGTTTTCGGACGGTGGGTCTTCGCTGCTGGTCGGAGACTCCCCCACCGTCTCTAACAATGGTACTGAGAAACGATGGACTCCCCTGTCCTCACTGATTTTATTTGTGTCGGAGCATATGCTCCTCTTTTTGTGCGTTGCTTGTCCTGCTTCCTCTCTCATCTGTTGAGCTGAGAATTGGACAATAATGCTTACTGGTTATTTGTAATGGGCTACAGCTTATGGCTGAACCTCTGTTTGGGCGTTTGCCCCTTTTCTTGTCTTTGAATTTTCAGCTTTAACCAAAAAAAAAAGGAATGATATGTACGTAAATAATTGCAGGGATTACAATGCAGAGAGTGAGAGGCAGAAAGGTACGGAGGAATTCTACCGGTCGAGTCATATTCACCAAACATGAGATTTTGTGAAGAAAATGACAGAAGACTCAGAGAAGTACAAAAAGATGAACAGAGTTGAAATGAGCATATGGGAATGTTGTGAGCTCCTCAATGAAGTTGTGGACGACAGTGATCCCGACTTGGATGAGCCCCAAATTGAGCACTTGCTGCAAACTGCAGAAGCAATCCGAAAAGACTACCCCGATGAAGACTGGTTTCACTTGACTGCTCTGATGAGTCTGATCCATGATCTCGGAAAAGTGCTGCTGCTTCGGAGCTTTGGAGGCCTTCTTCAATGGGCTGTTGTTGGAGACACACATCCAGTCGGGTGCCCTTTTGATGATTCCATATTCCACCACAAGTACTTCAAGAACAACCCGGAGTACAACAGCACTAGGTATGGGATCTACGCGCATGGGATTGGCCTGAAGAATGTCTTGATGTCTTGGGGACATGATGACTACATGTACTTGGTGGCCAAGGAAAACGGCACGACTTTGCCTGTGGCCGGAATGTTCATTATCCGGTATCATTCCTTTTATCCTCTTCACAAGTGTGGTGCATATAAGCACCTAATGAGCAAGGAGGATGAGGACAGCTTGAAGTGGCTTAAAATCTTCAACAACTATGATCTCTACGGCAAGAGCAAAGTTCCCATTGATGTCGAGAAAGTCGAGCCATATTACTTGTCCCTCATCGAGAAGTACTTCACAGCAAAGTTGAAATGGTAAACCATTTACATTTTGATTCATTCAGGAGTGTACATCGTGTTAGTTCTTGAGAGAAGTGTATCCCATTATGTAATCAGATAGATAAGGTGTCCATAATTTTATGGCAAGTTAATTTCTTTTGACAGCCAATAATTTGAGCTGCTGCTACTGAGAAAGTTACGAACTTTGAAAAGAAATACATTCTAAGGATGGAACAGTTTGAGTTCTAAACCTGAGATACAAATATACACCCTATCACTAATAGAGTCTCTTAACGTTGCTATTTGTAGAATAGAGTACTTAAATACATCAGTTAGCCAGATTAGAATCAAAACTACAATGGAGGCACCTAGAGTACCTCTCCAACAACAGCATATTAGTATCTATAACCTATAGGCATGCCAAGCTTGTCCAAGCGGCCAGATCCCGGGTAGGCTTTATTTGCGAAGTTTGAATGCAAGGCTGAACTCCTTTGAGCATTTGATCTTGATACCTCGCCAAAGCCATGAATAGAGTACCTTTTTGCTGAACTAGACCTCTCATACTGAAGCCTCTGCTTCGGGGCGCTAAGTGACCTCAGCTTAGCTTTTGAAGATTGAGTGCAGGCCATATAGTTCGGGTAATCTGAGTACCCACTTACGTAACTTTTCAAGCCATCGCTCTTTGTTGGAGTGAAAGGGCTTCTCTTTGAATTATCACCCCTCGATGAAGAAGCAGAATAAAACTGTGGGCTGTTGTTAGCAGTGCAGAAAGCATCTTCCTCAACCACAAAGTTCAAAGGGGTTAATGATTGAACTTCACAAGAAGATGAACTTGGAAGTGTCTGATGGCTTGTTGAGTCCTTTGATGTAGTAAAGCTATGGCTGTATTGATCTGAAGCAAAAGCAGACTGGAAGAGGTTTCTCCGCTTGGCTGCAATATGGGGTTTCCCAGTATCAATTTCAAGGACCTTATCGTTCTTCTCATCCTCAGGAGTGCCATTTTTCACTGCAGACCCAGGTTGCTCCCATGATCTATCTGAGTGGGCTCGGTCATGATCACCAATAATTCTACCAGTTGATCTTGAGCTATTTCTCTGCATAACATAGGGTAAGTAGAATTTGACATGAGGATACATAGGTAGGAGACCAGTAAACAATTTTTTACAAAAGCACATTTTCAGCATACCCGAAGAATTGATGAATGTTCATGTTTCTTACTCCTGGATTGAAGTCCTTGTTCACATTTTTCAGGGGTAGCAGGACCCTGCGTGCAAAAGGACATTTTCTGGTTTAAAGAAAAATGTAACGCAGATGCTTTTGTGAGTGTGCAGATGACATATTTTGGCAAGGATATGTACAATTAAACAGAACTTTGTCTATTGATCAACAATCAGAGACATTGACAGATAAAGTATCATATCAACTTAACGGATGTTTTGAACAAGGGACGTATAATGAAAAAGAAAACCACAAAAACAGAAGAATAATCGAATAGTAACAGGCATTTTTTGTTCTTTGTGTTTTTGTAGCTGGCTGCTGAGATCAATAGTGACAGTAGCAGATTAAAGTATGATGATGCACAATGTTCAACATACATGTATATGCAGCAGATCTTAGAAACATCAATGTGTCCTTCTAACATGTTATTTGTCTGAAATTTTGTTAATGTACATTTAACATTCAAATGCAGCATGTTAGAGGGACACATTGAAATTTCAGTACATGTTTTTTGTCTGGAATTTTGTTGATGTACATTTTCTTAGTATTGTAGCCTCATCACTGGTAGTTCCTGCCACCATTTATATAACAGTAAGAGCTGCGATTTACATCACATACACAGGCATGGATTTCATAGAGCATATTATTACACATCAAACTTTATGGAGATTTAATAATATCCACCATGACACTTTCAAAATATCAGTATGCTGTCTGTACTGAAAAGTACATGCAAGTATTGAAAGCCTTCGTGGGTAAAAAGGAATTGGTCCCCCACAATCAAATTGCAGAAGCATAAAACTTCAAAACTATTTGAAAACTCAAATTGGAGGGAAAAGGGAAATTTGCTTACAGGTTGGTGAATCTGAGAAGATTGGGAACTTGAATGTGAATATGAAAGCTCGGAAATCCGAGCTCTCCCTGCACGAGCTCTAGCCTGAGCTCTCAATATTGCTTGAAATCGCTGGAATCGCTTAGCCCACTTCTTCCTCTCTATATGACCTCTAACCAGTGCTTGAAGCCTCACCAGTCCTTTTAAGGCACGCAATGCTCTCCTCGCCTTTACAACAAGAAGAGAATCCATTTATCAAACTCAAGATGGAGCAAATAAACCACACCTTCAAATTCATACAACTCCACTAAGATAATTACCAAAACGGAACAACATTGTGCGCAAGTAAAGATATCCAAACAGAAAAGACATTATTTTCAACTTTTCGTGAACTACAAGATATGGCGCCAAGTAGTACGAAATCAAAATTTGAATCAACACAACAAGAGGGAAATTTGTTCTCTGACAGCGCACTAACAAGAACAAGGACATTTCACTACCAGAGCCTACAGAAAGGTAAAAATAAAAAAGGAGAGATATTTTCACCGTCTGACTGCGATATGTGCAATTTAACAAAACAATATAGCACCCAGCTAACAACCCATAGAAAAGGTCCATTAAGGAAACTCTTATTAACAAAGACCACCATACATTTGTGCGGGGAGGGGAAGGAGTGGAGGACCCTATATGACCTGTCTTAAGCATGGCGTTGAAATTAGGCCATTCATACCTTTATCAGTGCTAATTACAGAAGGACAGTTAAACAACTCCTTTCATATGGCAAAATCTTATCCCACTATTGCCCCACAGAAAGAGAATACTAAAAACAATGACCAAAAGACCCAAGCCTTGTTGGATTTAAGCTAAAAGATCCAAGCTTTGAAGATTAAAAATGAAAACCCAAAGTGCGCACCCAATTGAAGTAAAGCTGTTAGGAAGGTAAGTAAAGGAACAACAGTAAATTAGCTCGGATGCAGTAAAGAAGATCTCACTGCATGACATATTTCTACGTCAACTAGCGATGTCCTACTGTCTAAAAATAGACGAAACACAGATCAATGGATTCCGACTTATCCATAACACAAAACTGGGATGGCGTGAACAATTATAGAATGGGCTAACAAATCAAGGACCCTCAGAGCCATGTGTGAACCCCTTCTTCAGGTCCACACGGCTTTCTTGTTATCATTGCCGTTTTGGTAATAATAAAAAAACGACACCATCAAAAGACCTAAGCAAGTTCTGAATAGTTCTATCGTTTCCAGAAAGGAGGAACGTGCAGAGTTAGGATTCACGAAGCCAGATATGGAAGAAGGGACACGTGTCGGAGTTTATGCGCTTAGTGCTAATCCCGTAGCACTAACCAAAGTTTAACGGTAAAAGCTTAAAATAATAATAAGAATATACGAACCAAACAGCCTCGGAACGCCGCTTGGATTTTCACAGCGGCCCACTCCTCGCGAATCCCAATGCTTCCTCCACCGCCGCTGACGTACGACGCGGCGGCGTGGTCGTTGTTGTTGGCGCTGCGTCCGCTGCTGGTGAGGCGGACGACGGCTCGGGCAGCTTGTGCGGCGGCGACAGCGGCCTCGGCAACGGCGGCTGTCGCGGCGGCCACGGCGATCGCGTGTTTGTTGGGATCAACGACGAAGTTGTCTGCGGAAGACACGTCGGGTGCTGTCTCATTTCGGTGGTTATGATTGTCTTTTTCTCGGTAGGACTTGACGAAGCTCCATCGGCGTTTGACGGGCGGCGGTTTCGGGGAGGAAGAGGAGGTGGGGGGTTTGTCGGGCTTTTTGAGGCCGAGGACGCTGCGGAACCATCTGGAGGCTTTGCCCATCTGGAGAGAGAGGTCAGGGAAGGGAGTGAGTTTGGGTATGGATAGACATTGGGGAGTTGCAGAGAGAGAGAGAGAGAGAGAGAGAGAGAGAGAGAGAGAGAGAGAAGAAGTGGGGTGAAATGTTAGAGGGGAGTGAGTAATAAAAAGAGTGACGGAATGTATTCGGTTGGGATTTTCAATGGAGTTCATTTATGTTGTAGTTTGGGATTTGATAGTAACACGTGGGGTGCAAGGGGTAGAGTGAAAAGCCTGGCGCGTGTGGTTCACTGCATCTGGAGATTTCTTCATATTTTTTCATGGATAAAAAGGATGAAATTCATAATCAGTTAATCACCAATCAGAGGAATGGATATTACTGCCTGTTAAAAGAAAAATTATAATAGCATCAGTACATAACAAGTTAACAACACATAGTTTACGAACCCCAAACACAAATAGATGATGCTACATCAAATTATGCTTGTTGCCTAATGATGGCGTAAAACTGAGTGTTAATATTTTATTTTCTAAATCACAATATAATGTTGTATTAGTTGTCATTTGGATAAATAGGTACTTGTTTCAGGATGAAATAATTGTGTTTTATTGAATGATATGGGGGCCTATATATAGGCATTACAAAACCACAATCCCGTAGGATTCGGAGTCCTAATCTATTACGGAGATGCTAATCTATCTCCTAACAGGAAACCTATTAGGCTAAGACACACATAAGGGTAGAATAGTAATTCTCCCGGAACACTTCCCCTTGTGTCGCATGCCTAGGTTGCATGGTGCACATATCGTTGCCTCGGTAAAAACCTTGTCAAGCAAAACAAAAACCTCTTGGGTAAAACAAAAGCTTGATCGAAGGGAAAAAGAGCACAACGCACCGTCTACATTTGATAGCATCATGTGAGCTAGACTCCCCCTGAAGTCTACGAAACAACTCCCCCTGATTAGTGTCATAATCATGGAGTACAAAGAACAACGTATACAACGTTCATTACATGCTTCTCAAACGTAGTCTTGGGCTAATGATTAATCATTAATCTACCCACACATCCTTAGATCATACATGCTATACTTAGCCAAACTTAGATCTTAGGAAACAAGATTGCATAACAACTCAAAACAAGAGTTTGCAATGAAAATCAGATTCTCGGATAGAATGACCTTCACTCACTTAAACGGCCATAACTTCTTCGTCAAAATAGGTATCAGCGAACCGTAAAATGTTCTGAAAAGTAGACACCCGTGGCTTTCCAGTGACATAAGGTTCACAACCTCATCCAATCGGAGCAGTTCACAATGCTCTATCGAAGTTGACTGACTTGCAAATTTCCGGACAAGACTGTCCTATTTTGCTAAAACGGCCATAACTCACTCAATATGATAGCTATGAACGAAAGGTTGATGTCCCTTCAAAGTAGACACATAGACCTTTCCAACGGTACTAATTTCACCATATTTCATCAAGCGAGCTGTCCTGTAGGTCTCGTTGAAGTTGACCTACGAAACTGGACAGATTCTGATTTGTCACATTCAATGTGTCTTTCGCAAAAAGAATGGGGGAATGAACCAATGAAGGACTGATTTTGGTCCAAGACATAACCGTACGCATCCTCTACGCTACCAGTGTCGACTGCTACACCAAGGCGTACGTTGATGTTGCTGGAGCTGCTGGCGGCGTTGGTGTGGATAGGATTTGTGTTGGTTCACTGAGTGTAGAACTAAACCCATGTCAAAGAAGCAATGCAAGTCCAATGACAATGCATAGGCGCATAGCTAATCACGTCATAATGAAAGCAATAGTGTCCCAACAACACTAACATGTATGAATGTATAGCTCATTGAATCTCTTCATCATCTATACTTAGACGGAATAGAGAATCAAGAATTAGCTTCATATGAACACATATAGGTATGAGTTCTTGCAACCGATTGTACTACGTTCTCTCGAACGTCGCAATCTGATTACATAAGCTCTCCGTGGTCTGGAGGCATTTAAAGTCCCTCGGACACTCTCATATCTGCGTCAAGATCCCTTTACAGATATTCTATGACCACTATCATATGCTGCAAATCAGTTTTCATGGACACTACTACTGATCAAGTAGCGGAAAGCAATTATGTCCATAACGAGAGAATATAACTCATCGTAGTCAATACTAGGATAATGAGACAATCTTTGCGCCATAAGTCCTGCATATATCGCATGACTTCATCTTTCTCATTACACTTACGAACAACGACCAACATAACAAGTCTAGTTCAGCCTGTATTGATTCTTTCCACTTCGGTCAAGTTGCTCATCGTTGATGCTTTACAAAGGAATAAGAGCATAAGCGAATACATCATCAATCATGGGAGATCAATACATTAAACACACGCGCGCGCTGTATACGATCAATTCATGAGATTTCTATTCTTCTCTAATATCAACAAAATGAGTCTGTAGCGTCCCACAGAAACTTAGTTGATACACATGTTTAGAGGATATCTCTTGATGATGGGCGAAATACTTGTGCCTACGCACTTCGCTTCTTTCTAGTTTTGATTCTAGAGAATAATGGTCTCCCCCTCATCTAGGCAGGAGCCAAGACCGAAGCTATGACCCTTACTAGTCCATCTTTGCGTTTGGCGCCCTTGTTTTGTGGTGCAATGCCACGGGCGCCGACAACACCACAGCGTACGATGGTGCCATCGCCGGCTTCCTTCCCACTGTCAGGGATGGTGCCAATGGTGCTAGGACCAGGTCATATGAAATTCTCTCATATTCTGAGAGTCCCAACCTTACCGGCACATCACAGCATTTATGTGCGATCTCGTCACTTTCGCAATATCGGTAAAGTCATTGAGCATCGAATCTTTGACTTTCTGGAGGTCGATAATGCGTTGCACATTTGCTCACTTTGAGTAGTGCGGGATCTTAATGAGACATAGTGCCACACCACGTCAATTCCTGGCGTTAAAACCAGAATGGGAGCATTCCATATCTCCCCCTAACGACGGGAAGTATGTCTCATCAAAGTGACCGTCTGCTAATATCGCAGGATAAAGATCAACGGTTGTAGATTGGAAATAGCGGACAAGTGTTGGTGATTCATAAATCATAACCAACCAGAATACTTAATCGTTTCAAGTAGACCCATTGAGATAACTACAACAGAGGCACATAAACAACTTTAACCAAATAGGCGTTAGTGAAAAGAACGTTGAGATCGTATCCAGTGACCATCTGGTACGCACTAAACACTTGGCAAGTTGTGGGTCTGAAACGAATAAGTGTCGCTGCATGCAACATCATTACATATCCCCATGCAAAAATCGGCAGGTTAGTACCCATAACCAAGTCCGAGCTCTGCTAGATCGTGCAGTGAATGAACATGAGGAATAATATGTTCAACGACGATCCCCGTAGATATGCAAAACGAAATCATCAAAGTCATGGAGGTGAATTCTCCAATGGTATCCATTCAAATAGATTTGAGAGGATAAGAAGGGTGGTGAGCCCTTAGTATGATGATCATAGCTAAAAACTTTAGCGAATGCAGCGTTTCTTGTGGAAAGCAAAGCGACGTGTGACCAACGCGTCGATGCTCTTAACCTATACCATAAAAATACCGAAAAATGTCCGTATTCGGTTGGATAGGGTCCACTAATGTCACCTTAAATACTTTGTAAGAATGGAATGTTCTCGGTTGGAGCCTTAGCAAATAAGGACTTCCTTGAAATCTAGCAAAAGAACAAGCTTTGCAAAATGAGCGATTGGCATCAGAGATTGTCATGGAGGCATTAGAAGACACGGGAGGCATCACAAGCTCCTGTGAAGGAGGGGATGCCGCCACCGACGGCCTTAATGCCATGGAGCCGCCGAAATAGGCAGGCTCGGCCTCACCGTGCATGGCACGGGTAGGCTCGGCCTCACCGTGTGGAGCATGGGTGAGGTGGTCCTCCAATCGCTTCGTGAACATGAAAAATAGATGATAATGTGAATTTCAAAGAACTCGAATCATCATATCTTGTTCAAAATGACCAAAAAATGATCATGTCAAAACCGAGAAGCCAGTAAAACCGAACCCATGATTCAAAGAATCTTGAGTTACATAAAGCTACTGCTGCAGGCAAGCAAAACGATGTCTACAGGCTAACAAAGCTATTGTCGAAGCTTGAAAAAGATACTGTCAATGAAATCTGACAGATTTATTCCTTTCCATTCTTAACACAAATATCAAGATGAAAATCCATCATTGACATGTATGGCCTTTCAAACTTAGCAAGGCACGAAGATATACAACACAATCTCCGCACGAGATCCGTAAAACAACTACCTGCGCCGTAGGACAGTGTGGGTGGTTACGCAATTAGCAAGACACTCGATTTCACGGCGGGACATTCTCAAAATGAAGATTAAGAGAGTCAACGACGCGGTGAACTTCTCTACACAATACGCCGTAGGATATTGTAAGAGAGGGGATTGAAACTAATGGCAATCCCATCGAATGTATCACATAGCAATAGAACTACATTCTTCAACTCAAGAGTTGGAAAAACATGGTATTGGAGCAGTTGAATACCAAACAATTACGGTGGAAAACCTTCCATTTGGTGCGGGTGGTCACCAATAATAATAAAATCATTTGAGCTATGAAACGACTTGGAGAAAACTGGAAAATTAACCGGAAAACCATGTCAAATTAACTCAAAACCGGGTGAAATTTGGACTGGGAATACGTGACAGCAAGAACTGCTGAAATATACGGAAAACATGACGAGAAACGACGGAAAAAAAACGTCGGAAAAACTCGTCGGAAGCCGGCGGCACCGATTGCCGGAAATCCGGCCGGCGGTGGCCGGACCTCGCCGGTATGGAGGCCGTAACTTCAGGTCCGACAGGGGACGCCGTCCGGAACCGGATGGCGGTGCCGGAAACGCCGGAAAATGGCCGGAAGGCGGCGAATACGCCGGAAAACGTTCCGGAGACTCCGGAACAGTAACCGGAAAAAACGACATCAATTTTGACGTTCCGAGGTCCGTTTTCCAAATTTCAAAGTCCAAAATCACAATGTAGTGCTATTGGGGTGCCATGTAACCCAAAAGTGGCCAATTTAAAAACCACGTGAGTTGTAAACGTTGACCATGCATGCTAAGCCAAGGCAAATAAAATTCTCACAAGTCCAAGAAAGACGAGAAATTTTATAGAATATGCCAATATTTAATACAACACAAACAAGCTTCCAATTCCAATAGACGACTTAGGATAAAGTCGAGCAATAATCATGGCAATGCCAACGTCATACTTGAAAAATAGTAAGCAGAAGACATAGTCAAAATAGAGTGACTAATCAAAAGTCCGTAGCAACAAAATCTTGCATATCGGATTGGGCGGAGCTTTAGCCTGAGGCTCAAAAATGTTTGCTTGCTTGAGAATGGAAGAATGTTACTTTTCCATCTCCAAAATTCCCTCAAGAAATAGATACAGGTGCCAAAAAGGGCATGCGTTTCTTGGATGTGGAGTATGCATCAAGGTCAACTCTGATAATACAACGTCATAGATGTTCATTAAAGCACTTTAAGTGTGTCCCATAGAATTCTTTATTTTTGGGATCTTTTGTCAGCAAATAGTGCTGCATCAAAGTAATGAATCAACTCAAATAAATGAGTACGTAGACCTTGGGATTATCGTTTATAGACATGAGTTTAAGAAAACTCAAACATTCAAATAATAGTCGCGATGGCGACGCATCCATAAGAAACGAGGGTTGTATAGGTTTCGAATAATTGAAATATTCAAGTATGTAACCGGAATTAGAAGGGTTGTGATGTATATGGTCACAAAATAATCGATGCATATCGGCGATTCTCATGATCGCACCCAAAACAGCGGTGCACTCAGGCGACCACACGAAATCGATATCTTCCTTTTTAAATAATAACGTGACTCCCCCAGGACCGTCACACGAAAAACGTCGACCAAGAGGGGAATCATATCCCTCTTTGGTCTCATCGGCGTTATAAGAAAGGCCGGAAAAGAAGACAAGAAAAAAAAAGGCTAATAGCGCCCGATAATTTATATATATATATTCAAAAGCAGCAACTTTAAGAAAAACATACTTGTTGGTCTGCCAAATAGACCGCATATAAGTAAATTGCTCTGCAAATCGATCGTCATGCATGAAGTTGCTTGTTGAATTCCTTTTCGATCTTCGTCCGATGACATAAAAATCTTGGGAGGATACGATCGGAATCGTATGTAGATGGCAAAAGTATCGTCCATCTCGGCATGAATGTCATCACCATAGTACGACGAGTAATCACTTTTCCTATGCAAGCACGCGAAACAGAGTTAGAAAACGAAAACGTGCAAATAAATGATTTAATAAGCAATAGGAAAAGAAAAAGGAAAAAAAAGAAATAGTTTAAAGGCCCAAAAGGGTAGAGAAGACGGGAGTAGCTTCTCTTGAGCGAAGAGTTTGCTTGTGCAGTTCGCGTTCATTGCGTATATATGCGGGAGGAGCAATTTTGAATCCTCTGATGCGGGGTTTGTCGGGGCAAAAAGATGTTTTTGCGGAGCGAATGCGGAGGATACCCTGCGGGGCTGCGGAGGCTGCAGCAGGGGGGTCGCAGGGTCTGCAGGGGGGGGGGTCGCAGGGGCTGCACGGCAGGGCAGCGTGCGGGGCGGCGGGGGCAGCGTGCAGGGGCAGCGCGCGGGGCTGCGGGGGCAGCACGCAGGGGCTGCGCGCAGGGGTTGCAGGGGCAGCACGCAGGGGCTGCGCGCGGGGCTGCAGGGGCAGCACGCAGGGGCTGCGCGCAGGGGTTGTGGGGCTGCGTGCAGGGCTTGCGGGCAGGGGCTGCGCGCGGGGCTGCGGGGCTGCGTGCAGGGGCTGCGCGCGTGGCTGCGGGGGCAGCACACAGGGGCTGCGCGCGGGGCTGCGGGGGCAGCACGCAGGGGCTGCGGTGCGGCGGCAGCGATGCAGCGGCTGCAGGAGGTGCGCCGGCGAGGAGATGCCGGAGCTTGGAATCGACGGCGGCCGGCGGAGGAGAGAGAGAGAGAGAGAGAAAAAAAAAATAGGGCTCTAAAAGTTCAGGGTTTTAGAGCAACGTGCTGATAACGTGTTTCAGGATGAAATAATTGTGTTTTATTGAATGATATGGGGGTCTATATATAGGGATTACAAAACCACAATCCCGTAGGATTCGGAGTCCTAATCTATTACGGAGATGCTAATCTATCTCCTAACAGGAAACCTATTAGGCTAAGACACACATAAGGGTATAATAGTAATTCTCCCGGAACAGTACTCACATTATATGTCAACTGATGTATATTAGAATACTCATTACTAGTCGGTGCGTGTCTGAGTATTTGTTTATTCCAGTAGTTTCTCGAAGAAGGCCTTACAACACTGTATCACTATCTTTCTTCAGGTGCAATGATAATACCATCAATTCTTACGAAAATCCAATTATGAATTATCTTGTGATGGGAAGTTGTTAATTCTTAGAAAGCTAGCGATTTAGAACCTGTCTTAACTAACACGAAATGTTTCGTGGGAAGAACTTGCTGTTCGATATGTCTTCACTTTGAAATTGATCTTCCTTGTTTCTCAATTAGTTCATGATTGATAATCTTTTGCGGCACATGATAACTAGCGAACTAGCTACTTGCTTTTCTGCCATTACATATCTATGATCAGAATTGCAAGTGATGAGAAAGACAAAAACAGCAGGTCATACGATTAGATTTAGAATGGAGTTTGTTAAAAGGATACCTCAAATGATGATAGTCGAAAATATTGTTCTCATACTAGTTAAATACACATGATAACGGCAGTTTCTATTTTTACAATATCTTGATAAGAAATCGGATCAGAAAAGTATATGTAAATTACATACAAGTTACAAGCAAGCGAAGCAACCACTAAAATGAGAATTCATCAAAAAAACCACTAAAATGAGAATTGGAAAGAGACTACCGCCTTAATTAATGTCGATCCTTCAACAAAATCTCCATCAGTTGTGTGACAGATGAACACTGCCTTTGATAGTTTGATTAGACACCATCATAATTTAAAGCATTAGCTGTTTATATGGGGGTACACATTGTCTGAGCTTTACACAGTAAACTCGCACCTACCATGTACCAAAAGGGGTAAAAAAATATTCCAGTCTATATGGTTTGTACTTCACAAGTTAACAGGTATTTACTATAGTACAATCTAACCTAATGAATTGATAAGTTAATTAAGCTCATGAAACCAACCACATCCACAGCCATAAGGAGCAAAAAGCTAGTGAAATCTCGGTCTCTGCAAGAAATGCCATTAGGTCATGCTAGGCCAAGGGTTGGCGGGTTGCAGAGCTTTGCCATAGAAGACGTTGCTGAACGCCTGCACCATTACCTTTCACCCCAGTGCTTCCTCGACTGTGACTCTCTATCCTTTCAGCCGCCCATGGCCTACGTACGTACCCAAGATGCCGTCGGGTCTACCCTTCATGATATATGAGACAATTACAGAATGGGTCACCACATTGATTCGCTCACTGGTCACAGATAATCTGAGGAGCTGATAAAGCTGATAAAGAAGAAGTAACCCCTACTGCGAGGGGTGGTACAACTGATCGTCTGAGATGAAATCAATTATCGCGTTGCTGTTAAGAGCTAGAGGTCAGGGAACTAGCACCAGAAAAAGAAATCTTATACACACTGCAAACAGAGACAGATAACAGAGAGAGAGAGAGAGAGAGAGAGCACCATGATTAATCATGAGCTCGCAGCCTAGCTAAAAAATCATGCAAGGGCGATGGCGTGCAGATCAATCAGTAGTAACTTGTGAATTGTCAAATCGTAGATTTTACTTGGTTCTAGGCTAAAAGCATGGTTTAAGGCGCCCTAACAGGGAAGAGCAGCAGGGAACGGCATGGCCCAAAATCGACAAAAAGAGGTTGGGTGATTATTGGATTTTACGTACAAATCAGTCGACGGTGGCTAAACAACTAAACGTTCCCCATCATCCACTCATATATATTGCCTTTTTTAACTTTTACGTGTTGAGAAGACGGGATTGCATAACAAAGCAAACTTAGGGTTAGGTCTGACCAGAAACAGTACTATAGGGATGCTTCGCTTATTAACAGCTTGCTCTCATTGCTTTACATCTAGCTTACGCGCCCGCGGACTTTTCCGTAAACTCGATGAGATTTTACACGATCCGGTCTGTGAGAAATTCCGATAAAATATGTTTTCGTTGTTAGAAGGCCGGATTTAATTTAGAGATTCGAAATTTGACCTGGCTCGTAAAAGTCCGTTAATAAATAAAATATTATA
Organism: Argentina anserina; assembly: GCF_933775445.1. Taxonomy (NCBI): domain Eukaryota; kingdom Viridiplantae; phylum Streptophyta; class Magnoliopsida; order Rosales; family Rosaceae; genus Argentina; species Argentina anserina. Next base: position 8,409,720 of record NC_065876.1, read on the forward strand.
CATGCATATAATATATTATACATATTTCAATTATATGTCTTTTTTATAATAATTATACATAAAATATTATATATATATATTAATAATACTAGATTTAAAATTTATATTTTTTTATATTATAACTTTATACTATATTTAAAATAAAATTATAGCATTATGAAACAACTATATGAAGTATAAGAAGTAACCTTCTCGGGATTAATCGACATCAGCTGATGTTATCGGTTCTGATATTTAGGGACCCTGTTAAAACTTCATCTAATTTGAATCTCGTCTGACCGTTAAAATTTCTGATAAACCGAAAACACCACTAATATGTTATAAAGGATGACCAATTACCAGGATGCGAACGTCGAAATCCGTTTGCATATTTGAAATCATCTAACTTTTGTCACTGATCGTACGCGGTCGCACCGAGAAAACTCATTTGGAAAAGCCTCAGTCAATGAGGTTTTAATATGTCAAAATGTCTTTTTTTTTTGTTAACCGTAGGTACGGATGATCAAACTATATCAAAAAAGACGAAATTTTTATGGGGTCCCTAAATATATATAACGATCACATCTGCTGGTGTCGATCGACCGTATTTAGAACCGGAATTGTCGATCACCGAAATATCCACAAATGTATTATAACCCTTTATACTACGTTTAAAATAAAACTATCGCATTATGAAGTAATTATATAAATGAAACTTCTCAAGATTAATTGACAACAGCCGATGTGATATGTATTTATATTTAGTGACCCTGTAAATTTTTCATCCAATTCAGACCTCGTTTGACTGTCAGAATTTTCGGTAAATCGAAAACACCACTAATATGCCCTAAGGGATGACATATTAGAAAGATGCGAACGCCGAAAGCCGTTTGCATATCAAAAATCACCTAATTTTTGTTACTTATCGTGCGTGGTCGCATTGAAGAAATTCATTTGGCAAAATCCTGGTCAATGAGGTTTCAATATGTCAAAACGTCTATTTTTTTGTTGACTGTAGGTACGAACGGTTGAACTATGTCCAAAACGGACGAAAATTTTACGGGGTCCCTAAAATATATACCGATCATATCTATTGGTGTCGATCGACCATATTTCGAACTGGAGTTGTCGATCACCTAAATGTCCACTAATGTATTATATTAGGTTTAGAATAAAACTATCGCATTATGAAGCGACTATATGAAAAAAACTTATCGGGTCAATCGACACCATCCAATGTGATCGGTATATATTTTTGTAACCCTGTAAAACTTTCATCTAATTCGGACATTGTTTAACCGTCGGAATTTCCTGTAAACCGAAAACACCACTAATATGTCATAAAGGAATACCTATTACCAAGATGCGAACACCGAAAGTCATTTGCATATATGAAATCATCTAATTTTTGTCACTGATTGTGTGTGGTCACACCAAGGAACCCATTTGACAAAGCTCCAGTCAATGAGAGTTTTAATATGTCAAAACGCCTTTTTATTTATTGACCGTAGGTACGGATGGTAAAACCATGTCCAAAACGAACGAAAACTTTACGGGATCCCGAAATATATATACAGATCACTTCTACTGGTGTCGTTCGACTATATTTTGAACTGAAGTTGTCGATCGCCGAAGTGTCCACTAATGTATCATAACTTTTATATTAGGTTTAAAATAAAACTATCGCATTATGAAGCGACTATGTGAATAAAACTTCTCATAATCGATCGACACTAGCCGATGTGATCGGTATATATATTTAGTAACCCTGTAAAATTTTTATTCAATTCGGCGTTGAAATTTCTGGTAAACTAAAAACACCACTAATATGCCCGCAAGGTCCGGTCCGTAAAAGCCCGGCTCGGCCTACAAAAGCCTGCAAGGTCCACTTTAAGTGGGCGGGATTAGATCTTCATATTTGTGAAAATAACCAATCCGGTCCGTTGACGAGCCATAATCTAGTTCAACATCTTGGAATATTTTCTTAAAAATAATTACAATTTTGGAAGATCCTCACTACATGAATCAAACTATATTAGTTTTTGCTAAAAAGGTATTAACTCCCTCTGTCAATACTGTAATTGAGAAGTTTTCAAAAAAAAAAAAACTGTAATTGAGAAATATATTTCATCATCCCGAGAAGTTCAACAAATGAAGAATTTTTTAATTCATATATTCTTTAATGAAGATCTTGTATAGTTGTAACATAGGGTATACTGTACTTAACTACTTATCATCAACGTATATGCATACCGAATGAGAAATTGAGAATGATACCTCTCCAAGAGATAAAAACAAGAGGAATGAATTAACCAAACTTTTTTTAGATAAATAATTAGCATCAAAAGAAATTGAGAACTTATTTGGCTTAGTTAGTGGACACGAGGTTGGTTACAAAATCAAAGAAAAAATCCAGGGAGAGATTGGATCGTAGGGCAACCTACCGACAAGAGGCGAGGTCAATTGGTGTCCTGTGGTCTACGAAATGGGGCGGGTCGTTGTTTGGCCTTGTTAACTATAAAATTAAATTTTGGCGGCAATCAAAGTGGATTTGGAGTCCACTGTTGACCGGCGAGTCAAACTTCAAAACTCGCTGCCGTGCCGGGTCAGTGTTACTCGTTCGAATGGAGGAACAACCACTGTTCCGCTTTAAACACCCGATCCACGTTCTCGGGTGGCCCATCTGGTTTGGGCATGCGCCTCTCTCTTTCATCCTTCCTTTTGTGTTTTGACTTTGGAATATGAAGGAGCACCACACGCTCCACACCACCGACCGGATAATAAAGTATATGGGCGAGAAGAGAGAAGAAAAGAAATTTTAATTTTCATACCAAAATAATAATAACAGTAACTAAGAGATTTACTGATTTTTTTTAAAATTCATTAGAACTAAATCGGACCTCGAATATGACAAGGGTCCGTAAGTTTATACTGAAAGAATTTCTTAATTTACCAATTTAGTGTAAGATAAATTTTCTTTGACTTGTAGGTTGGGTGGAATATTCAAATAACATATAATGTTATGCTTATAACACAAGTTTTAAACCACAATGCAGCTTAAAGGGGTAGGCGGGTAGCATATTGTACCGCTATCATGACAAGATAAATGAGTAAAATTTACACACATTTTATGAGGGTGTATTCAACTAGGATTCCATAGGATTATTTTGTATTTCAAGAATCTTTTAAAATATTGTGGTATTCAATTAAGATTTTAAACAATCTATTAAAATCTCAAGGTATTCAATTAAGATTTCAAAAACTCCTATAAATTCTTAGTGGTATTCAAAAATAGATTGATTTTAAATGATTTCATTTATTAGTTGATTTTGTAGGATTTTGAAGTATTTTTACACCATATTATGCTTGTTAGAAATCAAGCATCTAGACATGAGATTTTGATGTACTCTCTCTCTATCTCTCTCTCTTTCTCTATCAATAAGATCGAAAAATTTTATGTTCTTAATCATGTGTTTTATTTTAATTACTTAAATCAATTTTCTGGGTTTTTCTTATGATTTTGTATAATTGTTGTAGGCAAAAAAGTAATGATGGTTGTTTTATAATTGTACTAATAGTTGTTTTGCTAAAAAATCAACTGTATGACAATCAAGTTTCAGATTTTAGAATACTATTGCATGTTAATTGGGTGAAAATTTATAAAATTGTTATTATATCTATGATCCTCATTCAAGATAGTTGTACCTTTGTGATATTGATCTTGTACCTTCATTTTATTGATGCTTATCGAAGTTATAGAATTGAATCAAATTCATGTGACTTCAGGATTATGTAAAAATGAGATATATTAATACATAGGGATGTTTGTTATTGCTTAACATGCATGTAAAATTAATAAGGGTGTAAGCAACTAGTAAATCTTGCCAACATACTATTGTAAAATCTATTAAAATTTTCCAAATACAAGACAATAAATTCTACTCAAATCCATATAGAGTTTAAATAATCTATGGATTATGCAATTTAGTAAGACTCCAAGTATTATAAGAATTCAAACAAAATCATTTGAAATCTAGATTGAATACACCCCCTTAGTCTTTTAAAATCCACACTTCATCTTACATTTTAGTTTAAACACGTAATAAAGAACAAAACACATTAAAACATAGAAAATTTAACCGCGCTGCTCGGTGTCATTTTGCTTATTACAAAAAAACTTCGATTTTCTTCTACTTTGTGTATAAATTATCATAACCCAAACATTTGCTATTTCTCAAACCCCAACTAAATTCTGATTCGGCCATCGGCATGGAGCAAGTCACACCACAATCTCGGATAAAAACTTGGTAAAATGAGAGTGAATAATTCCCGCCGATTATGTTCAAGCGTATTGCATTCATGTCAGCATCAGAATAGTGAATTGGCCATGCCCGTTCATCTTAAATCTGAGTACGAGAAGTCAATAACAAACCTCAAAAGGTTGCTTGGAAGTCTAGAACAGTGCAAAGTTCTTAATGGTAAGTGAAGAAGGAACTGAAGCTACGGAATATTTGACTCATCCAGTAGTGAAAGTATAATTACGTCCTACGCAACTTCACTACTTCAGGGATTTGATACCTTCTCTTTCCCTTATTTCCTTGCACCACAAAATGAATACATTGCAGTGAAAATTGAAACATTTTGTGTTAGGCTTCTCAACTGTTCATTGATGATTAGCAGCAAGCTATATTTCTAACAGCAATCTACACCATCTAATATTTAAGGATTTGCACTTCTTACAGAAGCTGCTTCACCTTTAACAACTAGCTCCTTCATTTTATGAATTATATCTTCAAACGATGGACGTTGTCCTGGGTCACTGCTTTGCAATTGGCGGAGGACAGATCAGTTCAACTTGCAAGTTCCAAAGTAGATAATGAATATTGAGTTAGCTAAATACCTTTGCCAACAGTCTTCGATAATGGATACCACTTCGGAATCAATGCCTTCTGGTATCTCTAATCTTCTGTCCATGAAGCCTACAACTCCAACAACCTTTCGAATGAAACATTAAATTAATAATTAGATTAAAAGCTGAAGAGAATTAAAGCAATTTGCCATCACATAGGCACAGGTTTGTTTATACAAAACAAAAACGAACCTGCAAGGGATTGAGGTTATTCCATGGGACAGATACAGTCATTAGTTCCCAAAGGATGACACCAAAGCTATATACATCAGACCTGTTCAAAGAGAAGACAAGTTAATTTATAAACACAAAAACTGGATGTGCATGCTCTAACAAATGCTTTATAAAGAGTAGCAGAGAGAAATTACTTCTCATTTGAAGGTTCATTACGGAGGACTTCAGGTGCCATCCACTGAGGCTGCATCAACATAAAAACATCAGTGCAGGCAATCAACAGTAATTCACAGAAACTCACAGCATCATTTGAGTTATTCATTTCATTTTCCGAATTATTGTGGATGACCATGCAGCTGATCAACGCAGATTCAAAAAGAGAAAGCGAGAGCCTTACTGTTCCTCTCCCAGATTTTGCAGTCAAGAAGCTTGCGTTCTTGAACTTGGACAGACCAAAGTCTCCAACCTAACAATAGCAAACTTGCATAAACAAATGTTATATTCTCAATGTACACGAAATAGTAGTGCCCACAACCATGACACATACCTTGACAGTCCAGTTCTTATCAACCAGCAAGTTAGACGATTTCAAGTCTCTGTGAACTATTGGTGGATTTCTACGATGCAAGTAATTCATACCTCTCGCCTGTAATAAAAGAGCAAATTTGTCACCTTCTTCTAAAGAAAAAGAGTCTTAAGACCACTTGTAAAGAGAGAACTGATCGCGCAGAGAGAGAGAGAGAGAGAGAGAGAGAGAGAGAGAGAGAGATTAGCATAGACGCACAACATCAAGGGCCATCCTCATACGTCGTTTAGTATCCAATGCTTGATTGTTTTTGTGAAGTTGTCTGAAAAGACTTCCCCTGATCAAACAGAACTATAAATAAAGCAAGCAGACACCATAATGTCACACTAAGCAGCATGAAGTACATTTAAGTCATTAAAGTTATAACTCAAAAGATGAGACCATTGTGTCCACTCTTAATATCATTCACAGTCCATAACTGAAGATGCAAGATAGCCAATTACCTAGGTAAGTACTCTGTGACAATAGCAAGACGTTCTTGAGAATATACCGCTCCCATAAATAGCAGTACATTAGGATGCCGCAATCTTTTCATTATATCAATCTGAAGAATGCAAAAGTCATGCTGGAATCAGTTGGCCTTGTTTCTCAAATGATAATAACAAAGATTTAGCTCACGGGATGTTTTCACCTCCTTTCTGTAATCACGTAAAATCCCCTCATTGTATTCATTTTTAAAGTAAACCTTGATGGCAACATCCTGAACAGCACAAATGAAAATTTTATTGGTTAGCATGGTATATCAATTTTCAAGGAGCTAATTAAATTTAGAAATGTACCGATCCATTCCACATTCCACGATACACAATAGCACATGAACCTGTGAGATAAGAACAAACATTAATTATCAGAAACCACACACACACACAACCACTGAAAAACACATATACAGTATCCTCTTAATATCAAATATCGGGTATCCTAAATAAAACAGTTCACCTCCTTCTCCCATTACAAATTCAATTCTTTTTCTTTTTTCTCCATGTGAGCGTAGAATGGGCAGCAAAATATATAACACAAGTAATAGATCTTACCTTGTCCAATTCCCTCTCCCAAATGTAGGTCCTCCCAAAGAATCTCACAACCTCCTATGGAAGGAGAATCAGTATCCCCTTTGCTTGATGAACTACTGGGGCTGTGAGTGCTCTCTCCTGAACTTGGTAATGGTTGACCATCTCGTTGTCTTTCCACTGCCTCTTCTACCTCTGAAGTACTCAAGTTGCAATCTTCAGGCTCCAGATCATTTGCATATAGTAAACTTGGCAATATATGACTTGGTCCATGCAACCCAAAGGACTCCTTGAACTCCCTTGAAGACACTAAGTTAGAACTCATATCCAAATCAATTGGATTCTTATGCCCATATAAACTTGATGGGTTTAAATTTCTAGGGGAATCAGATTGCTCTTTCACTTCATTGCTACATATACTAGTTTCACTTTTGCCATTTTCCTGAGATGTTGCGAATTCTTGTTTCCCACCTTTGTTGGCTCCTTTAATGTTCAACTTTGCCAAGAACTTTGCCGCCTGCAATATCTCAAAAAAGTTTAGTGACAGTAATAAAATAATAAACCGTTCATAGATACCACAACTTATTTATGGCGGAGAGACTCACTAATGCACCAGCTTTCTCTAAGTTAGCATTTGCAGTGTCTGCTGTTGAGTTCTCCCTAGCCTTGTTAAACTCACTTGGATTGCATCCATTGTCATCATTTCGTGAGAGCAGTTTGGAGGCCTTATTAGTTCATAAGTAGATTAATTAGAACAAATTTCGAGTTCTAAGAAGGGAAAAGAAGTATCGATGGTTGTGTTATACATAATCACCAGATTGGAAACAGATGATGCAATCTGTGGCACTGGTGCAACCGGTGGCCGGCCTGAGTGTAACTGGCTCTTATTCCAGTTTAATTGCCATCCCCTATGCTCACGCTTCTTTTCTGCTTCTATTCTATTGAACAATGTCGCATCCCTTGAGACGGTGATGATACCAACAAGGTCACCATCATCATACAGTGGGCTTTTCGTCACCATCGCCATAAATACCTCTCCCGACCTCTTTCTGAACGGAAATTGACCCGACCATGTTAAGCCAATACTCAATCTTTCCATAATCGTCTTCAAAGGTGCATAGTAGTCTTCAGCAATGAGGAGTTCAGCAACCCTTTGTCCAAGCGCTTCATAGTCCTTCCATCCGTAGAGATTCTCGGCCGCACGATTCCTGGATTAAACTCAACACTTGTAAACTCAAAGTCTCAAACTACATTTGATACGCGTCCCAGCATATCAATTTCCTACTGAGAAGCACATTCAACAGTACAGAGATCTCAAACCATTTTGATTTCACATATCTTAAAACGTATATGAGTTTCCATCAACACTATCTTTAGTAACATGAAAAATTGAACATCACACAACAATTAATGCTCAAATCTATTGATTCACATGTTTTAAATCTCAATCTTCTCTAGCCTAGTTACTATGTGAAATGATTCATCAATTGTAGCCGATTCGTTTCGCTACACTTCACTAACCAAACTTGCTGAAACGATTTAAAGATACTAAACAAGCACAAACACCTCTTATAAGGATCAACAAACTGTTTCATCAATATTGTAAGCATAATCAATCACCACCAATCAAATATTCACATAAACACAGCCATATACCTTGAACTTTCTATCATAAATAACTTAAAAATCAAGTTTATAAAAAAAAAATTTCTAAATGACTGTTTCATTGAAACTTGAAAGTTTGAAATGACTGAGATAAACAAGAGTCACAGTTTTAATTGAGCAATTGAAGCTTCAGAGCATCAAAACGACGCAGTTTCATCTGACTACCTACCAGTACTGGATCTCCCCGCCGGTGGCGGTGCAGACGTGGACGGCGTGGCCCATGTTGTCCAATATGTTCCGGTACGGACTCCCGGACAGGAAGAACCCCCGTATGCGGTGCGGGACCGAGTACTCTGACGTCAGCATCACGATAGCATCTTCCCCCTCCTCCTCCGCCGTCTCCGCTATCGTCTTCTGGTGCTGGAGCTCATGAAACTCGGCCCGGAGTCTGACGTGGCTGGCCTCCAAGCTCCGGCACCGGCCGAGCAGCAGGCGGTACATGCTCGACTGAGGTTCCGCCATGGGCGTCCTCGACGAGATCTCCGGCGGGGTGCGCAGAGCGCATAGTTAAAGACTGTTTGGCTCCGCCAGAGAACACTATTATCGAGAAGGTTCCGATCGAAATCGCTTAGCTCCGTTATTAATTGTAATATTCCTCGCTGGACGAGGGAGGGGCTGCCAGGTGTCCCACTCGTTTGGGTGACGTGGGCCACAAAAAGAAAGTAGGGGTGGGATTGGATGATGACGAGGGGACCGGATAAACCCCGCAGATTTTGTGCTGAAAATGAGTGGACGGATGTGATTTGGTTATGAAGAGGAGAGTCGAGAATGGTGGGTCGGCAGGTTCCGACTTCATAGCCGATGTCCACTGATTATGGCCACATGATGATGCACTTGAGTGACGCAAGCCATTTTGCAATTCCATTTTTGTCCGAGTTTACATGGGCTCGTGTGACCCAAGGGCGGGTCCTACGAAAGCGTCGTTTGAATTTCTCATCGCAATTCCCGCCAACCCCCATAACTGCCTCCTTCTCCTTCTTTCGATCACAGACAATGACAACCCTGCCACCAAAACTATGGCTCACCATCCTCCTCTTCCTCCCTTGCTTTACCTGCGACGTCGCCGGAGTCCAGATCCTCTCCAAATCGAAACTGGAAAAGTGCGAGAAGACTTCAGATTCCGGTGATCTCAATTGCACCAAGAAGATCGTCCTCAACATGGCCGTCCCTAGCGGCCCTGTAAGTTACAAACTCACCCTTGGCTATTTAAGGAATGTTATAAAACTTTAATTGGTTTGATGGGTTTATAGAGTGGGGGTGAGGCTTCCATCGTTGCGGAAATTGTAGAGGTGGAGGACAATTCGAGCAAGAAGATGCAGACTTTTCGAATACCGCCTGCCCTGACTGTCAATAAATCCGCAGCTTATGCCTTGTATGAGCTCACCTACATTCGAGTAGGGCAATGCTTACCTTTTACTTGTTAAAAATGTTTTGTGCTTCTTGATTTTGATTCTTGAAACTTCATACCAGGATGTTGCTTATAAACCTGAAGAGTATAATGTAGAGACTCGAAAGTGTGAGCCAGATGCAGATGCAAATGTTGTGAAGATATGTGAGAGGCAAACAATCGATTACCCTTTTTTGTTGTATTGGTTATCATTTCTCTCATTCCCTGACTGTGTTTTTGTTTGTTTAAGTGATATGGATTGAACCTTTGGATTTACATTTTTCGAGAATTACCTTATAGCTACTACCGTTAGGACATTACATGATTTCATTGTTTGCGTCAATGTAGTATACATGCAGTGTGCCAAGCAAAGAAGCTTATCTTGGTGCTGCTTAAACCCAATAGATATTTTTCTTTGCTTTCAGTGATTGATTGTCTTCAATTTCATGTCCGAATTAAAACTCCTACAGATGTTTTTCTGTAGTCTACACAATGTTAATACATGTTGAAAAATACTGCTTACTTGGACCTGTATGGACTGAACTTCATAGCCTTCATGGAAACTAAATGTATATGTTCAGTTTACAAGTGATGCACTTCTGTTGTGTGTTCTGTAGGTTACGAAATGAAAATGGTCACATTATTGAACATACAGAGGTAGCTTTTCCACACAGTTTAGTATTATTCTGAAACATATAATTTCCTGGGCACAAGTGGTCTTCTCAGTCTTTCACAACAGCTATTTCTTTTACTTGCTTGCCAAAACCTGATCTGTCATGCTGTTTTTCGTAGCCAACATGCTGTCCTTGTGGGCCTCAAAGGCGGGTACCTTCATCATGTGGGAATGTTTGTAAGTGCATGTTATGATCTTATCATGTTTTGTGTCTCTTAAACATTACATGCGCAATGCCTTTGATCAGTTTGTTATATTGACCTCACTTTCTTGAGCTAGTTGACAAGCTGTTGAAAGGAAAAGCCAATACAGCTCACTGTGTCCGCTTCCCAGGTGATTGGTATGGTCCTTGTACTAAGTCTTTGATAGTTGTGCTTATATTTCTCGAGCATTGATGGTTCTTAATAAGATCTATCTGACATGCACAAATAGTAATACATGCAGCATGTCATCGCATGAACTTGTACAACTTAGAATTTTACACTAGTTTTATCTTTGATATATGTTTATGTTGCTTATTCTTTTTCTTCTATTTTGATCATTATTCACCAAGGAAGTTGACTGATTCTTTTCTTCTGTTAAATCGACTTAGGTTCCATGTTTTTGGTATTGGACAGCGGTCAGTTGGATTCAGTGTTCTCATTCAAGTAAAAACAGGATCTAAAGTTTCGGTGCGTTGCTTTTACTCATAATTGCATCATATCTTTATTGATTGGTTCTGGTGTGGTACGGTGCTCTTGTTTCTGCCATAAAATTTAGTTACTATACAACTGTACAAGACCTAATTTTTAGTATGAGACACATAAAAGTGTAGTCTTTCTGATATGCTGAAGTATTAGGTGTATTGAGAGTTTATTGAATGTTCATATAGGAATTCATTTCACTTGCTCCTTTCACATACTTCTCAGCACTCTATTTATTATTAAACTTAGCAAGTGTGATGCTGATCATATTGTTAGATTGATGCATTGCGGATTTGTAGTTGTTAACTGTTAAAGGAGCCAAAGTTTTATCGATTTCATTGATTTTTATTTTCTCTTATATGTTATGTGATTTACATTATTGAAAGTGAAAGGATAGGTTATAAAATGTTCTGTTAGCAAAGTTTTTTGTACACATTTGTTTTCTGCCAGGAGGTGCTTGTAGGTCCTGAAAACAGAACTGCAATATCCAGTGATAATTTTTTGCGAGCTAATCTTATTGGAGATTTCGTTGGATACACAAATATACCGACATTTGAGGATTATTACCTTGTAATTCCAAGGCAGGTACATTTGTTTATTTAAATTTTAAAGCATATTGGTTGCAGATAACTTCTTGCAGTTTGCTTTGTAGTTCAAGTAAGATGCATTGGTTCCAGATCATTTTATAGGGAGGCACAATATGAAGGTTACATAGTTCTCCCCACCATTTGCAGTAAAACGGGTCTTCTTGTTCTCATTATATGAATGCTCAATTACTCCACATTCAAAAGTCACCAACACATTTCATTGAAATACATATACAGATTTCTTCTGCTAGACTGTCATATTTTAGGTTTATATAAACAAGTATTTAATTGGTAAACATGTATGTTATAGAATCCGACACTGCTTATATTTCTTATATCGCTGATTCACTGACAGTTACCTTTTCTTTGTGAAAGGGGGGCTCAGGTCAACCCCAGAATTTGGGAAGGAACTTTTCTATGTGGATGCTGCTGGAGAGAGTCAGATTTACTTTAGATGGTGTTGAATGTAATAAAATCGGTGTCGACTACGAAGCTTTTAATGGGCAGCCAAACTTTTGCTCTTCACCATTCTGGAGTTGCTTGCATAATCAGCTATGGAATTTCTGGGAGGTCTGTTTCTACCTCTTCAAAGCTCTATCTTCTTCGATCAGTTCATGTTCCTATTTTTTCGGTCTCCTCTTTGTATGGTTATATTTACATATTGCCATGCTATTGACCTTTTACAGTTGATACAATTTAGTTATTTTCTGGTCTTCTGTTTGTGAGCATATGATGTACACAGTTGACTAGCATGTACTCAAGCATCAAATTGAAAGCTACTTGCTCCAAGATCTTAACATGATCTCTGCTGATAATTTGATATACATGTTCTTTTATCTATTGTTCATCTAGATATATGTTATATATCTATCGAAATATGTAGTATATAAATTTGTATGAAGAGAAAGTCTCTTTTATTTCTCTAGTATTGTATTTGCTTATATATATATATATATATTTTTTTTTTTTTTTCAAACTGAACTTTATTAATTCACATAAAACTACATCAACTGGGTTTCTGGGGAAAATCTGTTCACAATAGAGAACCCCCAGTACCAGCACTATTACTTTACATCAATAACATCATCTGATTGTTATTGTTTTATTATTTGATAAACAAGTAACTTATTATTGTTTATGATAGGCTGATCAAAACCGTATCACAAGGAAGCAGGTACCACTTTATGGTGTGGAAGGAAGGTTCGAGAGGATAAACCAGCATCCAGTAATGTTACAGAATTTTTTGAGTCAATATAGTGAATTTTACAGGGAATTTCCTTTCATTTGGACTCATATAAATTTGATACTGGTCGCAGAATGCAGGGACTCATTCATTTTCCATTGGAATCACGGAAATCATTAATACAAATCTCTTGATAGAATTAAGTGCTGATGATGTAGATTATGTGTACCAAAGGTTAGAATTTCCAGATTACGTTTCATGTCTGCCAGCCAATATCAAGTATCTATGTAAATTGATTATGCTTACGAGTATTGTTTGAAGCACGATTATGGATTCCAGTGCTCTATATAGAATTTTTCCCTTTTTCCTTAATTGATAATATGTATTTTATAGGAGTCCTGGGAAAATCTTAAGCATCAACATTCCAACATTTGAGGCCCTTACTCAATTTGGAACTGCTACAATCACAGCAAAGAACACTGGTGAAGTGGAAGCATCGTATAGTCTAACGGTAGGCGATCAACTGTTCTTTATTTTAATGAATTATTGTTTCCCTTATTCTTCTAGGCTAGATACATTTGGATTATTTAAATCGACGTTTTGGTTCTGATAACTTTTTGTTCTGAATTGTGACTGCACAACTAGGTTGATTATACTTGGATACTGTCTTTACCTGATAAACAACAACTTAGGCGAATAGGTGAAAGTATTTTACTTATGAAGCATATATTGGTATATTAATGCTTAATATTATATTCCTTGATGGTTCTTTCATGAGGTGCTTACTTCTAACATGCTCTGTTCAAATATGGATCTCAATTTCTGATAATTTTTCTACAGTTTGGATAGTTCTTGATGCTAGTGAAAACCCAGTGTTCGTATTAATGCTTGCATTTCATTGTGATCATCTTATATGAAGAAGAAGGTTTTAAGATTCAAATATTGATTCCCTAGTATTTGAAATGGATGCATTACTGATTCACCAGCTTCAATGTAGTACTTGTCTACAACTTCAGTGGATGGCTGTTGCATTATGTTGTGAGAAAAATTTACTGTTTTTTTTTTTGCAGTTTGATTGCTCGAGTGATGTCACCCTTATGGAGGTACTCTTGTCCTGACTGCTCATGTATCTAGACTTATCATGTTGATAAGTATTAATTTGTTAGATGAACTGTTTTCAGGAACAATACTTCATTATGAAGCCAAAAGAAACGTTAACCCGATCCTTCAAACTTTACCCAGGTACAGATCAAGCTGCAAAGTACGTCTGTGCAGGTACGATCTTCCAAAGTCAGAATGATAATTAAATGGCCTAAAATAATAATTCTTGGACTGATTTGGATCTTAAAATGCAGCTATACTTAAGGACTCTAATTATAATGAAGTTGATAGAGCCGAGTGCCAGTTTTCTACAACATCTACTGTCGTTGATAATGGATCACAGGTTAGTGCAGCTAAGATACCAGAAATTTCATTTGCTTATGAACAAAGTAAAGCTTGCTAAACCACCATGGAATAAGCAGTTTCCGCATCTGATTAATATACTAAAAGACAACAGCTGATCAACCTGATGTCGCTTTATGAAATATCACAACCTTCTCATTTGATTTATATGAACCAGTTAAGTCATTACTTGTTTCAGGGTAATCCCTTTAGGCCACCAAAGACAGGAACAACTGGATTCTTTGACTCTATTGAAAGCATTTGGAACCATGTGTGGAAGACTATTAAAGATTTTATCACCGGTAAAAATTGCAGGTACTTGTTGCATAGTGGTTCTGGCTAATTTTTCACTGATATACTATACATTTTTGAGTGGCTGTTAGGTCATTTTACGTGTAACATGGTTTCCTGTTCAAAGTAAAGTTGCATTCAGGTTATCCTTTCATCTCACATACTATGATTAGAAACTTGTTGACTATAAACTATAGTTTCTCACACAAAGATCTCACTGATCTGTGTGAGAGAGTACATGAACATATTTTCTGTTCATAATTGAACATGTAACCCGAGTATGTAATTATATTTGGAATTGTATCTACTCTCTCATACAAACTTTCACTAATCTCTTTTTTTTTCATGAACAGAACCAAATGCTCTGGATTCTTTGACTTCAAATGCCATATACAGTACATATGTATGAGTTGGATTCTGATGTTCGGTCTACTTTTGGCAATATTTCCAACAGGTACAGATATATGTTTCAAGAATTAGTGTATTCTTTAGAGCATGATTTTGGAGATGCAACAAAAACATAACATATTATATGTTGAGGTGCAGTCATTGTGCTCCTGTGGCTTTTACATCAGAAGGGACTTTTTGATCCTTTATATGATTGGTGGGAAGATCAGTTCTGGGAGCACAGTCTGAATACCAAGAATACAAGACACAGAATTAATGTAGATCACCGACATGTTCATGTCCATAAACATCACAGGCATGAAGCAAGGCACCACAACTATGATTCTCATCATAAAAGAAAAGGCAGTCACCATGATCACAAGCATGGCCACCTTGAAAGAGGCAGTGATTACCGTTACCATCTTCATCATGTCCTCAAGCATGGCCGAAGAAAGATTTCAAGTGTTACACAGAAAGTTGATGAGAACACTGGATACCATGGCCAGAAGAAACAAAGGAGAACAACAAAAGATTATACACAGTGATTAGAGTCACCAGACATACAATCAAGTGAAGCAAGGATGAATTTGGTAAATATGGTAATTCTGTTGCATACCACTCGGTTTAGCTTCTATACAGATCGAGATAGTAATGCATGGTACTTGACATGATACCGCCTTCATACCATACATGTTAACATTACAATATCACATTCTTTTAATGAAACTTTCTTATCTCTGCTCCAATTTATATATCTTAACCTCTTTCTTGTTGTAGGTTGTTGGAAAGAGATGTAACAGTTTGGATTTCGGTCGTGCGGTACTGCAGTGATAGTAAGGGTTAGTATTTGTCCTAAAACTCAAATGGCTGTATGTATTTAAACTGTTCTGTTTTTTTCAGCTTCCATCCTCTACTCAGTTATCTAGGTAGATGCAAAACCCTTGTGCCTGAGCAATAATAGATTAATAATTAGTTCTTTGTCATTCTTCTGTTTACTGGATAGATCATATTACATAATACAGTTGTTTAGATAAAAAAAAGTACATAATACATTTTCCAACATACTAGTCTGAACTCTGAACCTTGATTATTAAGTCAACATATAAGGATTTAAAGTACTGTGCTCCAGAGGCAGCAATCCTTACTGAACAGGAGGTGGTGGCTGTCACGGTGTATCCCATGTTGACATATTTGGTTTAAGCATCTGGAGTTATATGCTGTTTTTTGTGTCTTTCTGCTGTATCCGGATGTGAAATCCACCTGGAAAGTGCAAATAAGGATTTCGGACTATATTTCCTCCGATCACATCCCACCTGAAAGTTTTGAGCAAACATGTTAAACAGTCTCTACCTCCTATCGTTCTCTGTGATTGTATTTGGAGGAAACACATACCTGTACTTAGTGACCAAGTTATGGACAAATATAGCCAACAGCAACTTGCCAAATTCTGCTCCTACACACGATCTTAAGCCACCACCAAAAGCCATAAAATCATTGGACGCACCACTCTCCTTACCCTGTATTCATCCATCGTTCTTTCTATCATCATGCATTCAGGGCTAAGAATAATATTGGCAATTAAGGTTAGGGTTTCGATTGCAATCTAAGTCAGTTTTTCTGTACCTCCCATCTCCATGGGTTGAAGGCCAGAGGATCTTCATATTTATCTGGGTTTAAGTGTGGGGCTTGGATACAAACCAGAACTGACCAACCCTCTGGAATTGTGTATCCTGCATTCATTCCCGTACCATTTGTTAATATAACTTTTGAAAACACTAGGACGATTAAGTTTCAATAATTGGAAGACAGTACTTACCCTTGAACTGTACTTCTTTTATTGCCTTGCGAAAAATGCCTGGCAGTTGATTTGCCAGTCTAACCGTTTCATTGATGACCTGTGAGTGTGTAAGTAAAAAAGTGCCTATACAAGAGCAAACATTTATGTACATGTTATCTAATCACTAAAAAGAGGAAGGCTCAATCACCTGCAATGTAAATTTCATTGATTTGTATTCTTCCCATGTAAGTTCTGAATTAGGATTTTCCCTTTGCTTTATAATCCTCTCATGTTCCTCCTGTCATAATTATAAATGAGAACATATACTGGTTATGAAATAGAGCAATCAGTGTGATTTGAATGAGAGTTCAGACCGTTAATTGCTTTAGCACCAGAGGATGGCCGGAAACAAACTTGAGAAGCAGACTCATTGTTGTAGAAGTTGTATCAAAACTTGCATAGAGTAGCAAAAACATCAAATCAAAACAAATTCCCTCTGTTAAAATTGTTCCTTCTTTATCAAGTTCTTCAAGGAAGTAATCAAAAAAGTCGACAGATTGCTTTCGAGATTTTGAACGTCTTTCCTGCAGCATCTCTTTCAGCCTGCTCAATATTCTGTCTCTCCCCTGCAGAGAGGGTTGAAGCTCACGACCAAGTAAAAAACGTGTGCATATAAACTAATTTAGTGTTCAACATCTTACGAGTAATTTTGAAGTTATTATAATTTGTGGGGTAAGAATGGATGCTTCATAATTCAGGTAGATGATTCAATGTTTCTTACCCAAACAACTTACAGATCAGTTCATAACTTTGCACACGCTATGTAGGTTCTGGGTTTTCTTTTTGTTCTGGAATCAAAGATATTATGTTCTCGGCTATGCGATATTTGAATGCAATCATGTCATGAACGATTTTGTGCCAAACTGCCAACAAATTATGTACCTGTAAACATTTGTGAAAAGCTGTTCCAGGCATTGGCAAAGGGAAGCGGAACAGTCCACTAGCAAAGGCATTGAAGTTTGCCCTTAGGTCGTCTGAGGAGTTACTTGAATCATAACTCATCAGCTTCTTTGCTGTGAGAGAAAATACCATCTGCAAATCAAAATCGAATCGGTCATATTTCAAACAACATAAGCATCAGACTAGAACTAGAGAATAGTAGAAAACAAAGCCCCATTACGTCTGCAGCTGCTTCTTTAACATCTGTAGTATCTTGAAATGGCCAGTGTTGCATACTGGTGTGAATTGCTTGTTCGATTTCAGGTAGTGTCCTTTTAAGGCTTTCAGTGCCAAGGAGGTTAAGCATCATCCTTCTGAGATATTTGTGAACCAAAACATGCATGTTTCCCAGTTGTTGTTTTCCAAAAATCTTTTGAATAGTATCCGGATACCCGCTTTGAAACAATTTATCTTCTTGTTGGAAGATATACATATTGAGTTCGGGGTCTGTCGATACTATAAATTTTGCTCCCATCAATTGACTCTTGAATATTGGCCCATACCTATAGATTGCAAAATGCAGCATTAGATAAATCCACATTGGACGTGAATATATTGACTACACAAGTATACATGTAAATGTCTGTGCTCGTATAGTGTATCTCCACTCCATACAAAAAATGAAAAGATTTGTGGAAATTTTTTAGGTCTGATACCACTATATGCGTATATTCGCAAGTCTAAATTTATGATCTATTCATTTGAAAGTTAAATGAATCTTCAATGATTGTTTATGCCAAATTAAATTGCATAGTAAGCAACAATTCTTTAAAAGATAACATGATTAACCATCAATTTACTTGGTGCAGTTAGATGAGTTTGAAGTGTATGCAGTAGGAGTTTGAATACACAGGTCCATCGCAGTATATAGACCAAATTAATATTTTTCTTTACATTTTATTTTTGAATATGAAGTTATAGAAGAACCACATAATTAAACCCCGAATTTCCTAATATTGAAAAGACTGAATCAAAACTACCTAAAATCAATTAACAAACTAGTCCTTTAGAAGATGAAAGAAAAGGGTAACAATAATGAAGGAGAAGCATAATACTGTAGTATATATAGCTGGTTACTATAATATCAAAATCACCTTTCCCTCCTTGTCTTGAGAAAAGGTGGAATATCAAAGGAGGAGTTGGAAGCAAGGTACTGTAAGGTCTCGCCTATCAGGGGCCAACCCATCGAACCTGGGGGAAGCTTGCCATTGCATCTAGGATTTCTCCACTTATAAACCCAGTGGGTAATCCCTATAGCAACTAGTGCTACGATGCACAAACCCAACATTTTGCAAACTAGCTATATGATCAGTTCCAAGACTTGAGCAACTTCAGGACTCCAGAGGACTAGATGATATTGACCTGCAGAAAACCATTATGGATCTGTGCTTGGGTGAAGAAGCAAAGTATTAGATTATATAAGGTGAATATGATTATCTCCTATTGCGGGACTGTTTTTAAGAGACGGAAAGGAACAAGTCAGCAATAGCTATTAGATAATTCATGACTGATCTCACACAAACTCAATTATTAAAGACTCATACACAATCTCCTCTCTTGCTCCACTTAACCACTCTCTCTGTTTCTTCCCTCATCTCATATTCTTTCTCCTCTTCTTCTTCTTCCCTCTTCTCAAATTCTCAATCTACTAAATTTGTATTCTACAATCGATCGAGCCTCTCATATGCCATTTTTCTTTCGTCCTCATCATTATAGGACTTGTAATTTTTGTATATCATGGAGGTATTTTTCTGAAGATTTTACTCCCCTGAATTTGGATTTTGTTTTTCCAATTTGGGGGAACGGGTTTTATAATCATGAACATAAATTAATTTTGTTTATGATTTTACTTATATCACCTCTCTTTGAAAGTATGACAATATATATTAAATTGAACTTGAATCTGGAAAATACTGCATTTTGTCCGTTCAAAACAGTCCCGAATAGAAGCAACTCTTGATAATCATAGTACCGTGCATATGGCAATAATGGCATGAGTGTTAGTAAACGTTTTTTACTAAATAATAGCTGGGTTGTCTTGTCTTGTCTTGTGCGAGGTAGCGAATAAGGTTAAGATAAGATATATATAAAGGAAAGGGTTATGGAAGCCGCCCCTAATATAAAATTGGTCCAGTTGGATCACGAAAGGATTGAAGTCATGTAGCAAAGACAAATTCCTCATCTACCTTATTATCGCGTGTTTGATACGGACACGGATATGTATGAATACGTCCAGATACGTCCGGACACGAGTATCTTAAATGGACACGGCCTGGACACGTGAATATCTGCATCGGACACGCACCAACTCGGCACAGACAAGTGAGTATCCGCATTAGACACGCGGACACGCACCAACTCATGATAAAAATGAAATGACATATGGTGTGATTCAAACCTTGGTTATCCAAGACACCCAACAACTCTTCAACTATTCTAACAGATTTAATTTTTGTTTTATTTATGCACATTTTAATATATATATATATATAAGGAGAGAAACTCGTGATAAAAATAAAAATTCTTGTCGTGAGATTCGAATCTTAGTTATCCAAGATACTTATCAAGTCCTTAGCCATTCCAACATATTATGTTTTCAATACTTTAATGCACACTTTAATATATATATATATATACATTCTAAATACTTTCAAATTTTATAAATTATTTTTTAAATAAATATATATTGAAAATAATATTTAATTAACGTGTCAATTATGTGTACGTGTCCAAAAAATAATAATTTACGTTGTATGTGTATCGTATTATATCAAATATGAATACTCGTGTCCGTGTCTTTGCTACATATGATTGAAATAAACATTGAGTTTGCTGCATAAGTTAGGCTAGAGATACGAGTTTGACCGATCAAGTGTGTAAATTCTAGTGACTACAGAATATTGCATCAAGATGAGAACAGAGAACAACAAAATATCATGCAAAGTGATTAGAGTCACCAGACCTACAATAAACCGAGCATGAATAATGCATTTGTTAAATATATTCATATCGTACATGTTAGCATTATAATATATATTATTTTGTATATCTTAACCTGTTTCGCTGAATATCTACAACAAAATATCATTCTTTTCGCTGCTCCGTTTACATATCTTAACCTGTTTCTTATTATAGTTGCAGGAAAGAGATGTAAAAATTCGGATTCCTGTCGTGTGGTGCTGCAGTGATATTAACGGTTGGTATTTGTTCCAAAACTCAAATGACTCTGCATTTAACCTGTTTTTTTTTTCTCCTTCCATCCTTCAGTTATCTACGTAGAAGTATAAACATTTCTGCCTGACATAACTATAATTGTACCATCACTACCAAGTCATTTGTTTGTTTATTTTTGAATATTGGGCTGTTACGGCCGTTTTAAGTATTTATAAATGAAATTATCGAATACAAGGAGCAAATGTAAAGTCTAAACCCTTTATTATAAAGACCTGAAATGATATCAAAAATCCTTACACATAAGTATCAAACAAAACACCAACTAGCAAAATACTACACTATAATGTTATATTTGTTTTGTCACAGTGGTGACATAATGGAAAGACCGTGGATATATAACACATACATATCGTAAATTCGTAATGTCCAATAATGTAGTTTTCCTACCATGTTGCCGTCAAATAATGAACCCAACAACATTTAATTTCATCCTGCCAATAAGAGGTTGCAACTATTTGATCAAGTAAAATAATCGCCACTTACCTAGTGCAGATAAGACACACAATGTGCATAGACCGGCACAAGACCATTTGCTCTCAACCACAAAAGGACTGAGCATTATAGACGACGTAACGCCACAAAGTACTAATTCTAAAATACAAAAACATAGTGTAAAATAAATAAAGATATGGGTCTGTGCTGGTGGGATGGCAAGGGCGGCTCAGGCGTGCTGGTATTTTGACATCTCTCTTTTTCAACTTCAATTTGGGCGAAATGATGTCGTTCTTTTGTTTATTGTATAATATTCGTTTGGATAAAATTGAGGGGTAATCGATTATAGACACAAAAATCAATACCCTTTTTAATCTAAACTCACCCTTAAGACTCTTTCAGTTAGGTTGAATAAGAGATAAAAAATAGAATTATTTGCTATAAGAAACAAAACATGTTCTTGACGAAAATTACTTTCTTTGTCACTGGTACAAATACATTTGATATGTTTTAAATTGCTTAATTGTAGCTTCAATTTAATATCCATCACTTTATAATCCCTTCACCTTGACATACTTTCATTTTGAAAACCTTGTCACCTCTAAATCCCTTACCCAAGTAGTGCATTACAGTATGTATTTTTGTTATTATATGTTTTTAGTGTATGTGTGTGTGTGTGTGTGTGCGTGTATTTTTCAGTACTAAAGTTGAAGAACCTATGTAGCCGGAAAAATAGCTATATCCTTATTTTTCAGTGGAGTACATGATTATACGAAATAAGTATGTTTTTCCTTTAGTCTGCTAAATATGTGGGAGAATCAATATGATTATTTGTGTATTGGTTGGGATTTGTAAGTTTCATAATTCGGTTGAGTAGGTGGGTTTTATAATTTGGTTGAGATTTATACATGTAAAGTATGTGTGGTTTTGTTGTGCGTCTAAAGTTGAGGTAAAAACTTCTATTCTACTAAGCATTATAATCAACTTAGTAGATAATAGGATTTACATTTGTTTAGCAGGGTAATTAAGTAGAGAAGATGATTGTTTAGTAGGTAGTAAAACCTGCATATATATGTGGTGTTGGGATGGGGTAATTAACTAATTATGAGGTCTTCATTATGTTTTATAGATTATAGCATGTAAGGATTGTTTTGGTTTATGAGGTATAGCAGGTGCATTTAATCTACTGAATATGTGGGTGAATGAAAAATCTATTCCAAAATGCTAGATAAATCTTCATTGTACGTGTATAACATAAATGAAATAACTATGATCGTGCAGTGTATTCCCAATTGAAAATGATTAAAACTTGTGGAATAAATAATACTCTTATACTATGTTCAAGTATAAAGTGTCTAAACTCGCTCATATTGGCTATCAAATGTCTAAATTTATGATACGATCAATTAAAACGCCATACTAATTTTCAACATTATCCATACAAAATTTAATTGCATAAAAAGTTAACATTTTAAAAATGTTAACATGATCAACCGTCAAATCTTTCGGTACAATTATATGAACTTCTTCGAAAAGATTTGTCGAAAACTCGAATTGCAGCAAATAAAGAGAGTCTGGATACACAGCTCATTCTAGCATAGACCAAAAATTTACCCTAATTAAGATCATATTTTGAATTTGAAGTACTGAACCACACAATAAAACCCCAAATCATTACCATGATATAATATTGAAAACTGAATCAAACCTGGAAAAAATTAGTTTGAACTAGCGTGTAAAGAACTACTTAAACAAAAGAAAAGGATAACAATAAGAGCAAATGCACCGGCAATAGGCACATGGAAAAAGAAAAGTCTTGCTCTCCAACTTTGCCACTCACTTTTTCATGCACTCATAAAAGATAAAAGACAAGTTATAAAAGGCAATAACTATAAAATGAATTTACAATTTAATTAAATAAAAACTCAAGTTATAAAAGGTAATAACTATAAAACGAATTTACAATTTAATTAAATACAAAATTGAGTTTTTTGTCTTCAATTTTATCCATGCACGTGAACATATATATATATATATATGTGTTGAAATCAGTAGGCCGCAGCCCTTGCGTGATTAAAGGAGAAGTCAAGAATTGCCTTTGAACTTAGACGATCAAGGTTTAGGTCCGGCAAAAAGATTCCAATGCATGCCCTATTTTTTATCTTTTCTATTATTTTATCTTTTTATGTGGTCTTAGGCCAACTCCAACAAGATTGTCAAATTGCTTTGTCAAAATTCAAATTTGACCTCTTTAGTTGGCAAGTTGAAATTTGACATTGTCATTCCAAATTTACTCTAAACAAAATTGTCAAAACCTAGGTAAAAATTATATATTGTTCCGGGAGAATTACTATTCTACCATTTTATGTGTTTTAGCCTAATAAGTTTCCTATTAGGAGATAGATTAACATCACCGTAATAGATTAGAACTCCGAATCCTACGGGATTGTGGTTTTGTAATGCCTATATATAGGCCCCATATCATTCAATAATACACAATTTTTCATCCTGAAACACGTTATCAGCACGCTGCCCTAAAACCCTGAACTTTTAGAGCCCTAGAAATTTTTTCTCTTCTCCACCGCCGGCCGCCGTCGTCTCCGGCCTCCGGCATCTCCTCGTCGGCGCAGCCCCTGCTCGCCGTTGTTGCAGCCCCCCCCCCCCCGCAGCTACCCCCGCTTCCCTGCGCGCAGCCAGCCTTGCTGCCCCTGCAACTTCTGCCTTGCTGCCCTGCACGCAGCCCCATCGCAGCCCCTGCACGCACGCATGCAACCCTGCACGCTGCCCCTGCATCACCCCTGCAGCCCCCGCATCGCAGCCCTTGCAGGCCCTGCTCGCTGCCCCTACACGCTGCCCCTGCATCACCCCTGTATGCACCCCTGCAGCCCCCGCATTGCAGCCCCCGCATTGCAGCCCCGCTCGCGACCCCTGCAGCCCCACTCGCGACGCCTGTAGCCCCGCTCGCGACACTTGCAGCCCCGCTCACACCCCTGTAGCCCCACTTGCGACACGTGCAGCCCCGCTCGCGACCCCTGTAGCCCCGCTCGCGACACCTGCAGCCCCGCTCGCAACCCCTGCATCCTGCCCTGCAACCCCTGCGACCCCCCTGCTGCCCCTGCACGCAGCCCCACAGGGTCTCTTCCGCATTCGCTCCGCAAAAATATCTTTTTGCCCCGCAAGACCCCGCATCAGAGGATTCAAAATTGCTCCTCCTGCATATCTACGCAAGAAACGCGAACTGCACAAGCAAACTCTTCGCTCAAGAGAAGCTACTCCCGTCTTCTCTACCCTTTTGGGCCTATGGCCTGACGAGCCCGATAGTCTTTTGGGCCTTTAAACTATTTCTCTTTTTTCCTTTTTCTTTTCCTATTGCTTATTAAATCGTTTATTTGCACGCTTTCGTTTTCTAACTATGTTTCACGTGCTTGCATAGGAAAAGTGATCACTCGTCGTATTATGGTGATGATATTCATGCCGAGATGGACGATACTTTTGTCATCTACATACGATTTCGATCGTATCCTCCCAAGATTTTTATGTCATCGGACGAAGATCGAAAAAGAATTCATCAAGCAACTTCATGCATGATGATCGATTTGCATAGCAATTTACTTATATGCGGTCTATTTGGCAGACCAACAAGTATGTTTTTCTTAAAATTGCTGCTTTTTAACATATATATATAAATTATCGGGCGCTATTAGCCTTTTTCATGTCTTCTTTTCCGGTCTTTCTTATAACGCCGATGAGACCAAAGAGGGATATGGGACACACTTCAAGTGATTTAATGAACGTCTATGACGTTGTATTATCAGAGTTGACCTTGATGCATACTCCACATCCAAGAAACGCATGCCATTTGGCACCTGTATCTATTTCTTGAGGGAATTTTGGAGATGGAAAAGTAACATTCTTCCATTCTCAAGTAAGCAAACATTTTGAGCCTCAGGCTAAGCCTCCGCCCGATCCGATATGCAAGATTTTGTTGCTACGGACTTTTGATTAGTCAATCTATTTTGACTATATCTTCTGCTTACTATTTTTCAAGTATGACGTTGGCATTGCCATGTTTCTTGCTCGACTTTAGCTTAAGTCGTCTACTTGAATTGGAAGTTTGGTTGTGTTGTATTAAATATTGGCATATTCTATAAAATTTCTCGTATTTCTTGTTTACAAGATGGACTCGTGAGAATTTTATTTGTCTTGGCTTAGCATGCATGGTCAACGTTTGGAACTCACATGGTTTTTAAATTGGCCGCTTCTGGGTTACATGGGACCCCAATAGCACTACATTATGATGTTGGACCTTGAAATTTGGAAAAAGGACCTCGGAACGTCAAAATTGACGTCGTTTTTCCCGGTTACTGTTCCGGCGTTTCCGGAACGTTTTTCGGCGTTTTACCGGCGTATTCGCTGCCTTCTGGCCATTTTTCGGCACCGCCATCCGGTTCCGGACGGCGTTCCCTGTCGGACCTGAAGTTACGGCCTCCATACCGGCCAGGTCCGGCCACAGCCGGCCGGATTTCCGGCAATCGGTGCCGCCGGCTTCTGACGAGTTTTTCCGACGTTTTTTTTTTCGTTGTTTCTCGTCATTTTTCCGGCATATCTCAGCAGTTCTTGCTGCCATGTTTTCCTAGTCCAAAATTCACCCGGTTTTGAGTTAATTTGACATGGTTTTCCGGTTAATTTTCCGGTTTTCTCCAAGTCGTTTCATAGCTCAAATGATTTTATTATTATAGGTGACCACCCGCACCAATTGGATGGTTTTTACCACCCAAATTTTTTGGTATTCAACTGCTCCAATACCATGTTTTTCCAACTCTTGAGTTGAAGAATGTAGTTCTATTGCCATGTGATACATTCGATGTGATTGTCATTTGTTTCAATCCCCTCTCTTACAATATCCTACGGCGTATTGTGTAGAGAAGTTCACCGCGTCGTTGACTCTCTTAATCTTCATTTTGAGAATGTCCCGCCGTGAAATCGAGTGTCTTGCTAATTGCGTAACCACCCACACTGTCCTACGGCGCAGGTAGTTGTTTTACGGATCTCGTGCAGAGATTGTGTTCTATATCTTCGTGCCTTGCTAAGTTTTAAAGGCCATACATGCCAATGATGGATTTTCATCTTGATATTCGTGTTAAGAATGGAGAGGAATAAATCTGTCAGATTTCATTGACAGTATCTTTTTCAAACTTCGACAGTAGCTTTGTTAGCCTGCAGACATAGTTTTGTTTGCCTGCAGCAGTAGCTTTATGTAACTCAAGATTCTTTGAATCATGGGTTCGGTTTTACTCTCTTCTCGGTTTTGACATGATCATTTTTTTTTGTCATTTTGAACAAGATATGATGATTCGAGTTCTTTGAAATTCACATGATCATCTATTTTTCATGTTCACGAAGCGATTGGAGGACCACCTCACCCATGCTCCACACGGTGAGGCCGAGCCTATCCGTGCCATGCACGGTGAGGCCGAGCCTGCCTATTTAGGCGGCTCCATGGAATTAAGGTCGTAGGTGGCGGCATCCCCTCCTTTACAGGAGCTTGTGATGCCTCCCGTGTTTTCTAATGCCTCCATGGTAATCTCTTATGCCCATCGCTCATTTTGCAAAGCTTGTTCTTTTGTTAGATTTCAAAGAAGTCCTTATTTGCTAAGACTCCAACCGAGAACATTTCATTCTTATGAAGTATTTAAGGTGACATTAGTGGACCCTATCCAACCGAATGCGGACATTGTTTGGTATTTTTATTGTATAGGTTAAGAGCATCGACGCGTTGGTCACACGTCGCTTTGCTTTCCACAAGAAACGCTACATTCGCTAAAGTTTTTAGCTATGATCATCATACTAAGGGCTCACCACCCTTCCCATCCTCTCAAATCTATTTGATTGGATATCGTTGGAGAGTTCACCTCCACGACTTTGATGATTTCGTTTTGCTTATCTACTGGGATCGTCGTTGAACATATTATTCCTCATTTTCATTCACTGCACGATCTAGCAGAGCTCGGACTTGGTTATGGGTACTAACCTGCCGATTTTTGCATGGGGATATGTAATGATGTTGCATGCAGCGACACTTATTCGTTTCAGACCCAAAACTTTCCAAGAGTTTAGTGCGTACCAGATGGTCACTGGATACGGTCCCAACGTTCTTTTCACTAACGCCTATTTGGTTAAAGTTGTTTATGTGCCTCTATTGTAGTTATCTCAATGGGTCTACTTGAAACGATTAAGTATTCTTGTTGGTTATGATTTCTGAATCACCAACACTTGTCTGCTATTTCCAATCTACAACCGTTGATCTCTATCCTGCGATATTAGCAGACGGTCACTTTGATGAGACATACTTCCCGTCGTTAGGGGGAGATATTGAACGCTCACATTCCGGTTTTAACGCCAGGAATTGACGTGATGTGGCATTATGTCTCATTAAGATCCCGCACTACTCAAAGTGAGCAAATGTGCAACGCATTATCTACCTCCAGAAAGTCAAAGATTCGATGCTCAATGACTTTACCGATATTGCGAAAGTGACGAGATCGCACATAAATGCTGTGATGTGCAGGTAAGGTTGGAACTCTCAGAATATGAGAGAATTTCATATGACCTGGTCCTAGCACCGTTGGCACCATCCCTGAAAGTGGGAAAGAAGCCGACAATGGAACCATCGTACGCTGTGGTGTTGTCGGCGCCCGTGGTATTGCACCACAAAACAAGGGCGGCAAACGCAAAGATGGACTAGTAAGGGTCATAGCTTCGGTCTTGGCTCTTGCTTAGATGAGGGGGAGACCATTATTCTCTGGAATCAAAACCATAAAGAAGCAAAGTGCGTAGGCACAAGTATTTCGCCCATCATCAAGAGATATTCTCTAAACATGTGTATCAACAAAGTTTCTGTGGGACGCTACAGACTCATTTTGTTGATGTTAGAGAAGAATAGAAATCCCACAAATTGATCGTATATAGCGCGCGCGTGTGTTTAATGGATTGATCTCCCATGATTGATGATGTATTCGCTTATGCTCTTATTCCGTTGTAAAGCATCAACGATGAGCAACTTGACCAAAGTGGAAAGAATCAATACAGGCTGAACTAGACTTGTTATGTTGGTCGTTGTTCGTAAGTATAATGAGAAAGATGAAGTCATGCGATATATGCAGGACTTATGGCGCAAAGATTGTCTCATTATCCTAGTATTGACTACGATGAGTTATATTCTCTCGTTATGGACATAATTGCTTTCCGCTACTTGATCAGTAGTAGTGTCCATGAAAACTGATTTGCAGCATATGATAATGGTCATAGAATATCTGTAAAGGGATCTTGATGCAGATATGAGAGTGCCTGGGGGACTTTAAATGCCTCCAAACCACGGAGAGCTTATGTAATAAAATTGCGACGTTCGAGAGAACGTAGTACAATCGGTTGCAAGAACTCATACCCATATGTGTTCATATGAAAGCTAATTCTTGATTCTCTATTCCCTTTAAGTATAGATGATGAAGAGATTCAATGAGCTATACATTCGTACATGTTAGTGTTGTTGGGACACTATTGCTTTCATTATGACATGATTAACTATGCGCCTATGCATCGTCATTGGACTTGCATTGCTTCTTTGACATGGGTTTACTTCTACACTTAGTGAACCAACACAAATCCTTTCCACACCAACGCCGCCAGCAGCTCCAGTAACATCAACGTATGCCTTGGTGTAACAGTCGACACTGGTAGCGTAGAGGATGCGTACGGTTCCGTCTTGGACCAAAATTAGTCATTCATTGGTCCATTCCTCCAATCTTTTCGCGAAAGACACATTAAATGTGACAAATCAGAATCTGTCCAGTTTCGTAGGTCAACTTCAACGAGACCTACATGACAGCTCGCTCGATGACATATGGTGAAAATGGTACCGTTGGAAAGGTCTATGTGTCTAATTTCCAGGGACATCAACCTTTCGTTCATAGCTATCATATTGAGTGAGTTATGGCCGTTTTAGCAAAGTAGGACAGTCCTGTCCGGAAATTTGCAAGTCAGTCAACTTCGACAGAGCATTGTGAACTGCTCCAATTGGATGAGGTTGTGAAACTTATGTCACTGGAAATCCACGGGTGTCTACTTTTCAGAACATTTTACGGTTCGCTGATACCTATTTTGACGAAGAAGTTATGGCCGTTTAAGTGAGTGAAGGTCATTCTATCCGAGAATCTGATTTTCATTGCAAACTCTTGTTTTGAGTTGTTATGCAATCTTGTTTCCTAAGATCTAAGTTTGGCTAAGTATAGCATGTATGATCTAAGGATGTGTTGGTAGATTAATGATTAATCATTAGCCCAAGACTACGTTTGAGAAGCATGTAATGAACGTTGTATACGTTGTTCTTTGTACTCCATGATTATGGCACTAATCAGGGGGAGTTGTTTCGTAGACTTCAGGTGGAGTCTAGCTCACATGATGCTATCAAATGTAGACGGTGCGTTGTGCTCTTTTTCCCTTCGATCAAGCTTTTGTTTTTACCCAAGAGGTTTTTGTTTTGCTTGATAAGGTTTTTACCGAGGCAACGATGTGTGCACCATGCAACCTAGGCATGCGACACAAGGGGGAGTGTTCCGGGAGAATTACTATTCTACCCTTGTGTGTATCTTAGCCTAATTGGTTTCCTGTTAGGAGATAGATTAGCATCTCCGTAATAGATTAGGACTCCGAATCCTACGGGATTGTGGTTTTGTAATGCCTATATATAGGCCCCATATCATTCAATAATACACAATTTTTCATCCTGAAACATATATATAATTTTTTTTACAACCTCATTTGTTCTTCATTAGTATCTTCTTTTTTCTTAGTTCTTTTCCCATCTCTCAAAGACGAATACAAGTTTAGTCGGATCATCGTCATCATCTCCTTCAACCTATCGATTTCAGATATCATGCAACAGATATTGGTGAAACTTGTTGTTCAATCATCTTCATATTATCCTCATATCATCCTCTTCACTCAGATGAGTTTGTTCCATCAAATTGGCTTGGTCAATCCCTCTTTCCATCTGATATGTCAACCGGCAATAGAAATGGAGGACCTTCACTGATCTTCACAAGCCATCCTTCCTCACAAATCACACCACAACCCAATTTCTCTTCCCCCATTAACTCCATATACTAACCAAAGCTTTATACTACTAAACCCAAAATCTAGAAAACCCAAATATCTTCTTCGCCACTCCGCAGCTACCAAACTCAATTATACCCATCATCATCCTCTTCTCGATCTGTTTATTGTTGTTCTTGAAAAAACCCAAGAATTTGGTTAGAAGTGGTTGTTGTTGAATTCTCTATCTTTTCCTCTTTGAAAAGAAAATGTCTTATTCTCTTTGTTGATTTTGTTTCTGTATACTGGGTCGAAGAAGAGACGTGATTACAGGGATGAACAAGTCTTCAGATGGGAGAGGAGGGTAGAGAAAACGGTAGAGAAGAGGGAATAAAAAAGAATGACTCCTTCAGGCAGCAATGTAATTTGACATGAAGAGAAACGATGTCAATTACACGTGTAATTGACTCTATTGTTGGAGTGGAGTTTGGGCTGTCAAATGTTAACGTTG
Source organism: Argentina anserina (assembly GCF_933775445.1). Lineage (NCBI taxonomy): Eukaryota > Viridiplantae > Streptophyta > Magnoliopsida > Rosales > Rosaceae > Argentina > Argentina anserina. Next base: position 8,440,720 of record NC_065876.1, read on the forward strand.
GGCTTCCATCTGGCAATTGACTCATTTGTTGAAGTTGGCCTTACCCGTAAAAAAAAATCAGCAGTGCATTTGCTCTAAGGGAGCATAGTGACTTTGGCAAACTTCAATACTCAAGAGGAGAATATTGACCTGCAGAAAACCATTATGGATCTGGTCTTGGGTGAAAGAATCACAGTATTAGATTACTATTAAGTAAAAGAGAATACAAATAATCAAGGTACACCATGCATATGTCATGGGTTTGATCTTGGATTATGGAGCATTCTGCAATGCGCCTTTGCTCCAAGAGCCGGAGGCAAATTTGCTACGTGTCGAGACAAGACTGGTTGATGCATTATGGACCCACTAAAATCTATTACCTGGACATCTGTTTGAAAACAAAAATCATAGCACGTGTGAATTTAAATTGACATTGACGTAGGGTTAGGAGAGGGAGCCGCTATAGCCTTCATCTTCCCGAAGTTATTCAGTACACAACCCAGAAAAAGAGAAAATATCACTTTGAAGATTCAAAGTTTCAAACTGGAAATCGACGATTTACAAACACCAAATAGTGAAGTGAAGGTTTCTCTCCAGGAAACAGAAATCCAAAGCTACAACTCCTCTTCGTTCTTGTAGCTTCCAACACCTATATATAGGCTATGCTTTCACCCAAATTGCAGTAGCTGCTCAACTAGGCTCCCAGACCTCACTTTGGTCTCTCAGTGGCTGCTACGACGTCAGGATAGCAGTTCTCGACGGTGGTTATGGCGGAGGACGTCGCCGGAAAGGTTATTGTCTAAATTGAAGAACACAATGAAACAACACCATCGAAGAAACCTAGAATTGAAATTGATTAGAAACCATCGAATGAGAAATTAAAAGCATAGATGGATTGGCTTTGAAGAAGAGATAACGATTCTCACCTTATACTGGAAAATCGGTGGCCGGAGACTAAGATTTCGACCGGAATTGGAGATTCATCTTTCTCCTCTAATCTCCTTCAAAAGCTAATGCATGTGCTTTTTGTGAATTGAAATCGATGAAGGGAAGGGAGAGAGAGAGATTTATGTGGTGGTGTGCCTGCCGGAGTCGCCGAGACGGCGGAGCTTGGATATCGGAGCTGCTAAGCTCGGTCTCTCTGTTTTAGTCGAATGAGAAAAAGAAGATAGGAAGAAGAGAAAGAAAGATGTGCCGCATTGGCCTAAGGGTAGGAGAGAGACTCTCAATGTGACATGTGCCCAAATAAAAAGAAAAAGAAAATGTAAATAAAAAAATTAGGGAGATTTTAGTTTTAGAAAAACAATTTCTTAAAACTCAAGGACCTTTAAAAAATCATAGAGAATGAACGAGTGTCAAAAAATTAATTCGTGAACAATAGGTAACTCGTAACGACATACATGTCATTCTTTTTTACCAACATGTGATGAGTTGGAGTTTTCAAATTAAATTGAAAAAACAATAGTAGTGTTTTAAACTTACGTGTCATACATGGTGATCACATCCAACAATCGGCTTTTCAAAAATCATTTCTTATATGCAGCTATAGACAACATATTTGTGTAGTCTTGACCCAATTAAGACGACATAATTTAATTTCTATTGGGTTTACCAAAAATTCGGACGGACAAACAATATCACATCGGCTAATATTGATTGATCCCGAGAATTTTTATTCGTATAGTCGTTTCATAATAGGACAGTTTTATTTCAAAACCTAATATAAATTAAGTTATGTCGTCTAAATAACAATCACATAGTTATGTGTCGATTAATCTTGAGAATTTTCCTATGTATGGTTGCCTCATAATGTTACAAATTTAACTCAAGCATAGTATAAATGTTACACTACTTAGTGGATATTTTGGTGATCGCAAACCTTAGTTTGACGAACGTTCAATCGACACCAGCTGATGTAACCGGTATATATAGTTACTTAGATGACAATTCATTGAATTTTGGGCTTGGTTGGCCATAAGTTTCTCGAGTCAACAAAAAAACGTATGTTTTAACTAAACGGAAACTCATTGACCGGAACCGTTCAAAATTCTTTTTTTGAATTCAACTGCACACGGTGGCTCGTTAATATCATGTGGGCATGGACATGCAAGAAGCATTCAGAAAATCAGCCCCCGGTAATGGCTCCACCCATAGAGCATATTATTAGTTTTTCGGTTTACTTGAGCAACATATAGTCAAACGAGTGCAAAATTCAATGAAATTTATACCACGTGTGTAAATAAATGTAGTGATCACAGTGGGGTGTCGATTAAGTACAAGATGTTTCATCCGTATATTTACCTTATAATGTTATATAATACCTAAGAATTCTAATCTCGATTATCGACACATTAAACTATGTCGAAAACTATAGTTTAATACGTCAATATTGAACTACACATCGCGCTTAAGTATTTTCGGAATATTTTTCTAATGCTCATTTTTTATTTTTTTACGAATTTCTGAAGTTTTATTTTTGTTTTAAATGTTTTTCTAAAAGTATGTTTTTGAATTGGGTATTTGTTTTTAGGGCTTAAGGATACTTTTTCTTTTGGGAGCCCATTACTCGGGCCCAAGCCCATTTTCTTTTCCTCAAAACCCCGCTTCTTCTCTTTCTTCTTCCATTCGTGCGACGCGCTATCTCTTCCTCTCTTCGCTCTCTCTCTCTACTACGACACGAAACTAGACCACCGCCACGTCCTTGTCGGCCTCGCGCCGCCGCCGTCCGGCGAGGTCTGACACATGCAAACCCACCTTCACATTCTCCTCTCTTTTATCTTCCCTAACCATACTCCTCGATCAAGCATATACCCAAGTTTGCTCTAGATCGAAATAGGGGCAGTGAGGTTCAATAAGAGAATTTCTAATAAAGCTTGGAGAACCGGTCATCCCTTCAACCTCGTATTGGTAAGACTAGCTCTCTATCTCTATACCCAGTTCAATTCTTCCTCCAATTTCGACAATAACCTTCCTGGCGACGTCCTTAGCTGCGAATGAAGTCTATGAAGAGTCTGTTGCAAGAAGACATGAGTTTACTTGGCCTTTCATTCTGTTAACAAATCCTAGTTTCTAGGGCTGTTATCCTTTGATTTGTTTTTTTGTTAGTCAAACACGTAGCTTAGAGTTAGCTAACGTGTAGCTTCATCTTAGCATTATGTTTTGTTTGTAAATGGTTATAAAAGTTTGTTCAATAAGAAATATGCAGATTTCATTCCAGTTGTAGGGCACTTGTTCAATGAGCTTTGTTTTTAGTTCTCTACAGTGTAAACCAGATACTCTGACGGCCCCCTTCACCTAAATATTGCTTTAAACTATGAGATACATATGCGAAGCTTATCTCTTTCCAGATGGGGATACAAACTATTTAAGCTTTCAGACTAATTCGATTTCGACCATGAGAGGACGACGTCGATATAGCGATTACATGTGCAGGAGAACGTACAATTTTAGAATTTTGCAAACCGTAACTACCACGATTTCACCATTGTCACTATTCCACTAAAGACAAAAGTAACTCCGTCTGCAAAAAAACGTTGGGCTCGTGGAGAAGGCACTTAACAGAATGTACACAATTATTATATGACTTGAATGAAAAACGTTGTTTACTAAATAATAGCTAGGTCAATTAAAAAATTAATAATATTAGCTAGGATTGTCTTGTCTTGTACGAGCCAAGCCTTAAGATATAAACAGAAGTTTGATCAGTATCAAATTTCCAGCCGCCGGAGATTTGCATGATTGAGTAAAAGTGGAAAAGTCGTCCCTAATATAAAATTTCCAGTTGGATTACGATTGGCATGATTGATTGCATCAAGATGAACCGGAGACCATGCCAGAACTTCCATTATACGTCGCATACTCGCATGATCTGATAGTGCCTGAGCCACAAGTAGCTTTTCTACTGTTCATTGCGCACGCGCATCAGCTTGATTTACATACTGTTGAATCCTGTGCGTAGTTGCGTACGTATGAGTTGTATAGTAGAAGGTTGAGGTATAACAGAGTCCGTGTACGAAAGACTCAGCTTTTTAAAGGGGAAAAAAAAACTTAGTCCCACTAAAAAAACCCTAGCACCCTATCAAGTATCAACAAAGACCTGCGCCAAATTGATAATGTCATTGTTGTGATATGTGTTGATTTGGTGTGAATTGCCATTTTCATTGTCGACCACTACGGATTTTGCAATTGGGACAACGCACATCTAAGCCCACTGCAGGTGGGCCTCTCTCTCTCTCTCAGAAAATAAAAACGTAATCTGACAGATCGAACATGAAGCGCCAGGCAACACAAGCCGAAGAGAAACGCAAAGCCGATATGGGAATCCGCCGGCGTAGAAAGAAGCGGCGTCGACCTGCAGTTATGGACATCGATATTGAAGATAGTGACCCACCCACAACGATTTGGACAAAATAGGCTTCTGGGATACCAATGTTAAAACCTTAGATATGGGAGTTGATGATAAATATCCAGAACCTACAGTGTTTGAACCCCATGAATGTCTGATGTTGGAACCCTTTTTTCTTTTTTTGCTTCCACCCTTACACAAGTACACAGCTAAACATAATTGCCAAAAAATAAAAAACCAAAGTTGAAGCAGAAGCATAAAACTTTGTATGTGACAGACCCTAAACAAAATCACAATTGATTTTCATCTTTGTGCACAATTATGATGTCCATCTTTGTCTAACCATATGTCACTTTCCTGGTTCAAGCATCTGGAGTTGTTTGATGTTTGCTGTTGCTTGTATCTTCTTTCTCCTGTACTCGAATGTGGAAACCATCCGGGAATTGTAAACCCGGCATTCGGACTATATTTCCTCCCCTCAAAGCTTGCCACCTGAAAAAGTGGACATAAACAGTTAGTCTCTACTCTCTACTATACTGTTTTTGTAAGTTTGGACAATTGTTACATTACCTGTATTTGGTCACCAAGCAATGAAGAAATACAGCCATCTGCACCTTAGCAAAGTCGGTTCCAACACAAAATCTCATGCCACCACCAAAAGCCATGAAATTTTTCGATGCACTACCTGTTTCACCCTGCATTACATCTTTTTAGTACAAATTATAACTCGGATTAATGCTGTTAAGACTTTCAAGACAAATACCTAAAGAAGTTTTTTTTTTTTAAATGTTCACTCACCTCCCATCTCTCTGGATTGAAGGCCAACGGATCAGCATACTTTTGAGGGTTTAAGTGGACGGCTGGGGGCGAAACCATCACTGCCCAACCTGCTGGAATGGTATGTCCTGCAACACGTAATAGTTGCTATTCATGTTTGTGACATATTATAGTTGGAGAACTCCACACTGCATATTATGATATATGTACATACCTTTGAACTGTACCTCTCTTAATGCTTTGCGGAAGACTACTGGAACTATGTTTGCAAGTCTAACAGTTTCGTTGATGATCTGCACGTTAGCTTCGAACCAGATTAATTTGAAGAAATGATTTTGTACTTTCCATTTTAAGCACAGATAATCTAGGTGTAGACTAACCTGACATGTGAATGTCATCGATTTGTATTCTTTCCATGTAAGTTCAGAATCAGCATTTTCCCTTTGCTTTAAGATCATCTCATGCTCTTCCTGTTGTAGGCATGAGATAGAAGTATTAACAACAGGCCAGGATAAGGTATAGCAATTAGTATGGATGGAAATACTTTGAAAGTTTGTCCAGACCGTTAATTTCTGTAACACTGCAGGATGGTCCGAAAGGAACTTGACTGCTAATGTTAAAGCTAGGGAAGTTGTTTCATAGCTCGCGAATAGTAGCACAAACATTAAATCCAGAAAAATTTCTTCCGTGAGGATCGATCCCTCTTTCTTGAGTTCTTCAAGCACATGATCGAAAAAATCTATAGGCTGCTTTCGTGGCTTTTCTCGTCTTTCCTGTAGAAGGTTTACCAACATTCTCATTGCATTTTTTCTACCCTGAGAAAATGTTGAAGGTCAGCACTTCAGATTATTAATGCTTTCGATATCAAAGTTCAGTTTTTCTACTCATTAGCATTGTGCATTTATGAATGATGCTGGTGGAACAGATTTAGGATCACCTGTAAACATTTGTGATAAGCTGTTCCAGGGATATCCACAGGGAAGGAAATCAATCCTTGTATGAATGCATTGAAATTTGTTCGTAAATTCTTCTCCGAACACTTCTCTGAGTCGTAACTGATAAGTTTCTTTGCAGTGAGATCAAATATTAGCTGCAAAGAAAAACATATTTATTAGACTTCCGGCAAGATATTTTGAGGATTTCCAATGAGAAGAAGAAAGGTTAACCGGAATTTACACTTGCAGATGCATCTTTCAATTCTATTGTATCCTCACACGACCATTGTTGTAATCGTCTGAGTGCTGACTGTTCGATTTCTGGGATCATCTTTTTAAGGCTTTCAGGGCCAAAGAGATGCAGCACTATGTTCTTGAGGTACTTGTACATGACTCCATGCAAGTTACCCACATTTTGCCTCCCAAAGATCTCTGTGAAGGTATAAGGATATGAGCTGTGAAACAACTTACCCTCTTGTTGGAATACAAAATAATTAAGATCCGGGTCTGTTGACACTACTACTGATCTTCCCACCAAATTAGTTCTGAAAATTGGCCCATACCTGTAAATTGGAAAAGGCACTATACATGTTAAGACCAAGTCTTGAGAAGATTAAAAAGAAATACATGCTTGAAGTTGGACTATGATATCGGAGATTATTATAGGAATTTTACCTTTCCATCCTTTTCTTGATGAAGGGAGGAATATCAGAAGAGGTGTTGGGAGTGAAAAACTGTAAAGTCTCCCCAATAAGTGGCCATCCCATGGAACCTGGTGGAAGTTTGCCATTGCATTTGGGATACCTCCACCTATAAACCCAATGAGTAATGCTTATAACAACAAATGCTGCAATGCATAAAGCCCACATCTTGTCAAACTTTGAGTTCAAGTTTAGAGAATATATTGAACAGAAACAACTTTAGATTACTATAAACGTGAAAGGGTTCTGAGGGGAGAGGTGGTAAGAATAGACAGGAGTGAGAAGGAAGTGCTGGCATGTATCTGATCACCATTCAATGGAAGATCTTCTTAAATAGAGAAGCCAGAACTTTCAACTTGTCAGAAAGTAGTATAAATTTTTGAGCTTCTCCTTTGTTTTGTGAAGTTGGTCGCTCAAAATGATATATAATTAGATAGAGATAGAATATGATATCTTAGAATAATTCTGTCTAGAGGACACTAATTTCCCTTTGTCAACGCATCTATAATATTGTGTTAAAAGAGAGAGCCTTGCATGACTGTGAAGCTTACTGGATGCTTCCAAATGTTTTGAGTTAAACTTAAGCCGAAGAAGAAGAAGAAGAAGAAGCACAAGGCAGAATTCAGGCCCTTTTTAAGGAGATTTTGGAGGAACAGAACACTTCCCTAGATTTTGACTAGATAGAGGTTCAAAGCATGTGTCTAACTAAGCTTAGCTAGGCATCTGAAACCAACTCTAACCGACCTTAATACTTAAAATGTCAGGAATCTAATTGGGTTTTTAGTTTTTTACTATAACATCTGATATCTTATCAGTATCTATGTTAAATACTACAGTATCTATATGAGGTGATGCAGTTTCATTTTTGTTAGAATGAGATATTTTCCTAGATATTTGCTAGATGTTAAACTTAGTCTAACCCTGTTATGTCAAACTCTCAATCTTAATACTTACAACAAAAGGATCCGAAATGGACTTGTTCTTACTGCTTATTTGCGTACATCAATGGAAATTTGAAATGGAGTGTTTTACAGGTGCTTACAATTATCATATATGCTTTCGTATGAAATCTCATTTCATAACGGAAAATTTCAAGAAGTAGGTGTGCTAATTGCTAAGCTAGTTAACCCATTTCAAAACATAGAGCACCACTCCGCCCATTGAGCCAAGCACTAATTGGTAATGCAACGACTACCAACACAATTGTAGGTATATAGGTCACTGTGGATCATGATCCACAATTATGTGCAATTACATTATAGAATGTCTAGTCTCATCTATCTGTCTCTATAGGAGGGAAACTTGAACATGAAGAGGAGTAATGTTTTCATGCCAATTATCATCACAAGTTCATAACCGGACCGAAAATGTTCAGAAAGAGGGTGCGATTTACATCAAGATACCTTAGACGACCCCAACTGTGTCATAAAATATTATATATATATATATATTAAAATATCTAGAAATGAAGATCATAATTAACTGGAACTAAAGCATGCTTAAGGCCGAAAACATAAGCTGCTTGGAGATCCTCCAACTTTATCTGCAGGTTGGTACTTCTTCTTTTGACTTTTTAGAATCCAATATTCTGCTACCTTCTAAATTAACATACAAATTTTCAGATTGCTATACAAGATTGAAGATACAAAAAAATCAACAATGACGTACACAGGCTTGAAAGGTCTCATACTTTACAGGTTATAAACATACTTCTGCTCTATAATAAAGAGTATAATAGGTAAATCTATAAGATCAAGACCAGCTTATGTTTTCTTAAGAGCTTTTAAGTTTTAACTATGGCCTCCTGTCTTGTTCTACAAGGGCAAAGATCTGGTGGTAGGAACCCAATCAGAAAGGTCCATTTGTTGAGATCTCCCAACATTACTTTCAAAATTTCAATTGTATTAGATTATTAGGTGATACCGCCCTCAATATTGTCTTTCAATTTGACAATGTAGGATGATTGATCTGGTCGGTTTATAATTACAGGCTGGCAATACATTGTTTTTGTTCTGACTAGCAATAGGAAGAAGATCAACTAAGAATGGTCAAGCGTATGAATGTTAATTAGAGCTGGTAAACTATAGCTAGGGCTCGTCATTGTGTAAGACTATTAGATAATGAATGGTCATTTTCTCATATGACATGATCATAATAACATAATGTTCGTCTGCTTCATTTCAAACTTGAAGAATTTTAGGGAAAATATATTTCTTAACAAGTCTACATATGATCTCAAACTTGGAAGTACTCTGAGTCTCTGAATATGTTTCAGTCAAAAACATAGTTTTGTAATTGATGCTTAGGTTTTGAGTAACTCGAGAAGGAGAGTATTGAGGAGCAAGAAGGTGTGCATGTTGGCCATTGGGAGTATATTTATATATATACTATGAGTAAGTGGGAGTAACCAATTAAGCAACATCAAGAATATGAGGGATGAGTCAATTGCTAAACGGCCGGCCTCTTACGGTTACCAGAGGTTGGTCGTAATGATCAGTCAAACATGTCCCCTAAATTATGCCAAGACCACGAGCCCCCTTTTGAGATAGGACTCGAGTCTTACAAGCACCCAATTATGTAGGGTAGTTTTACCTCAAAGTTCTATCTTTCTATGTAATGTATATGCAAGTTTTAGTACTTCAATTTCAGACGTGCCACACTGTTGGAAAATAAAAAAAATAAAAAAATAAAAATTTTGTTTCAACACACACATACCAAATGCAATAAGTAATTAAGTCTACAGGTTGTGTGGTTAATATGTTGAACTTATAGTTTAAGAAAAGAATCTTGATGAACTGTGGCAGATGGTTCAATAAACAATCCTAAAGCGAATGTGTGAAACCCTCACATTCTTTGTTCGAATGATGAGTTTTTACTTGTAATTGCTGAAATGTAATTAAACAACACTACGAGCTGCTTTCTTATAGTTGTCCGGCTCTTAGTAGATTAGTGATCAATTGAGCCTAAAACTTCTTTGAGATACCGCGATGGCGCGATTAATCCCAAAGCATTGTGTCAACATAAATAGTCTTGTCTTTCAAAGTAAATCTGACAATAGTTTAAAGAGAAGAAGAAAAAAGAATGATTGTGCTTAATTAATCTTGTATACATTCGTGTGTGTAATGTAATATAAAATTTCTTCTGTCACCTCGGTTTGATTATACTTCGACATATTACATAATTAACAAGTGATTATAAAAGCTAAATATACTTTGTCCACTAATTAATTTATATTTTCTGTGGAGCTCCTGCATGTCTAACAGCCGGGAGTGAGATACTGTGTAGAAGATTAATTTAATCCATAATGACCACATTAGTTACAGTCTTTGCGAACATGGCTTCAAACCCAAGTAATCAAATGTCTTATTATTCTTCTTGTGGAGATTATGCACGTAGGTTTATAAGAGTTTAAACAATTTTTTCCATAATCATTTATTTTTAGACGTAAATCTAAGATCACTTTATCACTTCTCACCACTCACAAACTAGATGCAGACTGCACCCTTCAAATACAGAAGTTAATTGATTGCTTAAGCAGTCCCAATAATTTACAAATCAATGAAGATCGAAAATGTTTTACATAGTTCGATCTTGATTCATCTGCCTAATATGTTTGTCTTAACATATCAGCAAAGTAAGTCTAGCTTCTTTGTCTCAGACCTATCAAACGAGTACCAGGAAAATAACCCTGGCCTGGTGTATATTGTGTTCCCGTTGCATGAATGTTGTCTCATCCCTTGGCATGTATAAAATGCTCTCAATGTGTAATCACCTCACTTTAATTCATAGAATCTCATATCTTGCAATGTTTTGGAGTCCCGTAGTTCTTTAAACTAGATTTCTTGCAATAAAAAAATCCGAACATTAACCTAGCTACGTACGTACACTTATATTTCCACTAAAATTTATTATTGCGTAAAGATATAAAACCATCGAGGTAAGCAAGCTGAGGAAAAGTGGCCGTGACTTATGAGTAGCTAAATTAAACTAAACTCATGAGCTTAGGGAACATGATTGACAACCCGGCTGGTAAGGTTTAAATTACAAAGGTTGCCTTGTAGAACAATCAACTTGATAAATTTCTATCAAATTCATGAATTCAATAGTTTGTTGATTCAGCTACTGAAGGCCGGGCACATGTTTTATCACTTTTATATTTCTTGAGAAGATTCATGTCAGGTTTTGCTTAACCCTGACCTTAAGCCTATTAAGTTTACACATTAGACTGGATTCATTTTGACCAAACTGCAGACCAGTAGAAAGTAGAAACATTTATATATACCAAGAACACAAGTCATTAAGAACAAAAGTAGAACTGTAGAACATGTTCCACATAAGGGACAGCCAGGAGCGGAGACGAAGTTGAAAGTACAAATAAATTGTGTAGACTATTTGAGATAGAATACAGCAGCCAGTTCAGATGGCTATTTGGTCTATTTGACATCTGCGAAATCATATGTTCGATCCCTCGTGAAAGCAGATTTTCATGTGGTTTTGCTATTCTCATCTGCTTCTTCCTTTTTTCTTTATTTTTTATTCTTTATTCTTTGGTACAATACTACAAACTAATTTCATTTCTAATTTCTGCACTTCACTTCCTTTTTTGGATGAAATATATATTTCCCAATATTTGCTTTTATTTTCCTTTCTATTAGTTGAACACAAAATCTAAAATATTTCCTTATCTATTTACACTTCCATTAGTGTTTCTTAAAAAAAAATCCTCTCATAAGCATTCCTTTAGATATTGGACCTTAAAGAAAAAAGAGAAAATATGTATGGATGAATTTCAATTTTTTTTTTCACCGCTAATTAGTCTAGACGGATCTGGGATCCTAGATCTGCCACTGGGAACGGCTAGAGTTGTTTGTGAATATAAAGATAGATGAATCTTGCGATCAAGTTTGTAGATCATAATCGTGGCCTAAAGGCTTCAATAAACAGCTTCTTAGTTTAATTCTTAGTTTTGCAGTAGAAAATTGGAAAGAGCCATTTCTTTTCAAATGTCATGACCCACTAACCAAGGTCAAAGAGTTGACTTGTTGGGGGATCAAAAGAGTTGTGGAAATTTCGATAATAATAAGAATAAAAAACATAAATTGTGGAGCGTTAGCTATTCATGACCTAGGCAGTGATGAACTGAAATCCCCCCACTATTAGTGGCTAAAATCTGGATATATGTCAACTTACAATCCAACAAAGACATGAGTTTTGTATTCAAGGATGATAGAACTGGCTGATGTGGCCATTCTTGCCAACCTCATTTGATCCATTTTGAAACGAAGTTTAAGATTTGAGTTGAAAGGCTGTAGAAAATCTCCAGCTTAATTTCATTGAGATTTTGTTCTCTACAGCCAACGAAAATATAATCAAGATCTGCAGAAGAATACAAGATTTTAGAATACAATGAAGCGCACAAAGATACGCCTCAATCTAATGATTCCCAAGTATATTCATTTCAGAAAATAACGTATCCCATTTGTCTCAAATGGAATAGACATCGTCTCCAAACACCAAGTTGATATATATGTAGTCCATGCAATTTTCTCTGATATTTGAATTGACACATAATTTTCTCTAATCAAGACATCTACTCCCACACAAGATAGAACCAGATTAGCCGAGCACTATTAACATCTCAAGTATCATAATGACAGGTCATTTTCTTTCTGTCCCGGCCATACAAAACCTCTATAATCCCCACCTTTCCACCAAAAGGAGGAAACAGAATAATAAACCACCCCCCCCCCCCCACAGATACTGATTGAATTTTGTTCTGAACAGGGTATTGACCTTCCGATTCATGATCACCAGACAGAAGTTAAAAAGGAAGTCTGTGCTGCTAGGAATATACTGAGAAGTTGGATGATTGGAAAGAAACTGCATGCTATAGAAAACGATTAATCATAATCATCTTGAAGCTTTGCACTTGATAGCTTTCTCAACTTCCTATCGTGATTGAGCATTGCACTTACACTCTCAACCACCAAAACAATCTGCACGATTCAGAAAACAGACATATTCAGAGGAATAAGACAACATCATGACAAATGAATAGTGAGACATCGCTGGCAAATCAGTGACACTGTCACCCAAAACTATATAAATATATGATGTAATTACTGATCGGTCAACCAAGAATCCAAGATATCACATTTTGCAACGTAAATTAGACGCTAGGAATCCTCACATCAATACTTTTCAAAACTCTTTCTAATGATTTGTTACTCTATTCATTCAGAGTTCCAGGAAAATCCACTATCAGAGAATGGAAGGTAGATCGTTTCCCTATAGAAAGCCCTATTCCAGATACCATATTCTCTTATGTTTATATGGAGAAAGAACAAACCTGCAAACACGCATAAGCCATCGCAGTCGCAAAGTAGAAGTTTGCATTTCCTGTTCCCTGCATGTTAAAAAAAAATCATTATCTACAAGAACCTTAATAATGAGAATAACGTAATGAAACAACAAAAAAACTCTGAGTGAGCAACCATACCCTCCATATCCATAGGTTGTGCATCACAGGGCTAAAGAGGGAAACCCCAACATAAACACAGAACAGGAAGAACGAAAATTTCATTTCTGCACATAAAAATTAGAATGTTAAAATGTCAAATCATGTCAGATGTACAGAAGGGGCAACAAAAGGGGAACCTACCTGACAGTTCATGAACAAACCAGCCCAACAAACCCAAGTACAGAGCTGAATCCCCAACCTGACATAATAATAGGCAAGGGAAGAGCAAAATCAGATTCCCTAGATAACATATATTCATAACAAAGACATTCACAACTTAAGTTTGAACGCCGGTTAAGGTACAAGATTCTGCAGACAATGAGAACTTACAGATGGGTAAGACTTGAGCATTGAAGAGATTGTTATGTACACGAAAGAAAGAAAGCAGGGGCGGTGGTGCAGCCGTATGGCCAATGGGAATATCATAAAGAGAATATTCATATGGAAAACAATCAGGAAGAAATTTCTGAAAAAATCAAAGACCTCCGCAAAGAAATACCTGCATCATAATATAAGATTGATCAAACTAACACCCCTCAATAGTATAACCAACAATCTGCTTGCCATACAGGTAAGAAGGTGCTTACCATAAGACACCTATGTTTGGAGACAAATCCTGTACAGTTAGAATGAAACCGTACATGCTGCAAAATCCAGCCACAAATTTAGAAACAAATTTGATAATAATTCAACAAATAAGATAACAATTAATAATTAAGACCAATCTCTCTCACTAGGGAAAGACTGACATTTTTCTTAATACACTCAATTTCTGGGGGATACCTTGTAAACATCTCCCAAAGACCTCCATATTGTTTAACAGATACGCTGCACAGAAGTAACACATAGACTGACCACAGAACAGTCCACAATAAGAAATGCATGACATGTCTCCAAGAAAAGAGATCGAGTAGTTTTGATCGATCAATGACTTTCTCCTGTTGGCAACTATCACTTGAGGAATTTTCTTCAACTTTACCATATCTTTTCAGCAAGAGCAATTTCCTAGGAGTATCTGGACCATTACCTAATAAGAGAATAATCTGTGATAGAAATGAGCTACTATATGCACAAGTGGCTGAAACACATAATTTACATGAAAACTAACACAAATAGAACTTAATAGATGACATACTGGAATAATGAGAATTATAGGGTAAAGAGATAGGTGTGTTGCCATGACCCATCCAAAAGCAGCCAAGGGAACCAATCCTGCAATCCATCAAAAGAAGAACATCAACCATCAAACAGAAGTCAGGCGAAGTCCACAGGCAATCTAAACAAAAGAAAATTTTTTTTTAGATACCATGTTAGAGTTATTGTTGAAACGTGTCCAGCATATATACAGAATCTGGACATCATTATCTTAAGTAAGCATCTCCACTCTTAAACTTTAGGCAATCCAAAATTTAAAGTTCTACTTCTGTAGTAAGAAATTGTACATAAGTAATTCTGTTTTCACAACTAACAAGAATATAAAGGCAAGTATGTAACTCTTCATTTGTTTCTCTGATAATGTGTTAAATAAATAAATCCTTCAGAAGTTTCTAAAATCTAGGTTTTATATGCATTTATAAAGGCCTATTACTTGATTCAATTTCAGCCGGATAGTGCACAAACTCGTTATGAACAAGAAACTTTGCAGAAGAAAGCAGAAAATTAGGAACAGAAGCAAAAGAAGTTGTGCACACAGAAGCAGGTGTGTTGCATAGTGGAAAGGCAAGAGCAAGAAAAGTAAACTGGATATCAACATATAACAAATGTATACTATTTGTACTTTATTTTTCCAGGGGGGAGGTATTAATATTCAATTTGAGGAAGAACCTAAAAAGTTCCAGAGAAACATTTTAATCACCAAGCCTAAAACGTTCTTACGTTTACATGCTCCATATAGGGCCAACATAATGGCCAGATTCTCAATTGGAGACGTTGACAACCCCACACATGCAGCTATGGTGAAAGGGTTCCACAAGTAGATTAGAGCAGCAATATTTCCCGAAGGTAGGATCTCTGAAACAAAAAACATGACCAACAATCAGCCAATGAACAGAGCTAGAGCAGTATAACACTTTGTCGGTAATATTTACATGCAATAAAAACTGCCTATTTGTAACAGCACTTAGAAGAAGGATCTTGCTATTTAAACGAGATAATTACCCATGGTTTCTGATATAAAATCAACATCTAGTGATTTCAAACTCTTCCTATATGCAATCTGAAGAGTCTGGCCAGTAGCACGAATAAGCAATGAATTCAATATATCTGCAGCCACAAAAACCAAACTGTATCCAAAAATGTATAGGTATCAACCGTCTCACCACATACCGATAAAAACATAAAACAACGAGTAAAAAATAAGCGACACTAGAAAGATCTGTGACACATTTGACATGAAGCTTTATCACATTAAGCTCGTGAATCCTAATACCTGCATAGAAGATGGCTCGGCTGCCCGTCAATTCTGCACCACAGTTAACAGCATTCATTAAAACTTCTACACTTACTTAACTAGCAATCATTACATCAAACTCCACACAAATTTTCATAACACTCGACGTTGAACAGCCACTGACCAACCGTAAACAAAAATAATGAAGCAATTCGAAGCAAGCACGCATTATAAGCCTCTTAAAACCAAAGAACATGTCCAACTAACTGAAAACACATAGCCTAACCGAATCACACACAAACATTCGCAATGCGAAAACGAAAAAGCTGGAGAGCTTGGAAATCACCGTTGGAGTGTGAGTGGGCCGAGGAGAGAGAGTAAGAGAGGAGATCCGTGGTACATAGATCCTGCGAAAAACCACAAGTTAAAATTAAAATAAACAAAAAATTCCAAGTCAAAATTGGAAGAGAAGTAATAAGAACAAGTGAGATGAGGAACCTGCGTAGGGAGACATGGAAGATTGCTTCAGCCAGTATCCTTCGGCCACTGAAAAGAAATACAGAGATTGAGAGTTAGAAGGTGAATTGGGAGATTGGGAGTTTTAGAGAGAGAAGGGGAGGGGGAGGTACGGCGGCGGAGGCTGGTGAGGGGAGTGGAGACTTCAGGGCGGGAAGAGAGGTTGAGATTTTGGGGGAAGTAGATGAGGATGAGTCTGAATAAGATTGATGCGGTGACCCATGTGCAGAACCTTGCTTGCTTCTGCTTCGTCTTCTTGGGGCTCTGCTCCTCCATTTTTGTTCTACTGTGGCGAGGTCAGTAGTGAGGTTGCACTTTTAAACAGAATGAAACGACGGCGTTTGGTTATAGGTGAAAAATAGGAAAAGAAAATTAGGGGTGGGAGTTGGTACCGAAACTGACCATCCCGTGCCGAATACCGTTGGGTCGGGACGAATCGGTAAAATTTCTTCGTTTTGTACCGAATTTAATACCGAAATTTTATAAATAGTACAGTTCGATATATGTATAATTCGTACCGAATGTATAAAATATATTAAATCTATGCATTTTTAATGTTTTCTTTAGTTTTTTAGGTCTATATTGTACTTTTAAAGACTTAAAATATTAATTTACATTAGCTAATAGTTATAAATAGATAGAAATACATGTAAAAGTGTAAAATTTTACTGAACCGAACCCATCCCGAATCGATATGTACGGGTTTGGTTCGGTATTAAGTTTCAAATTTACGATCCCGAACCGAAACTAAAATCGAATAAATTATCAGTATCGACCGAATCTCAAACCGAACCATACTGGTCCCAGCCCTAGAAAATATCGTTTAAGGACATCTTCTACTAATTGACAAAAAAAAAAAGACATCTTCTACTACTCTCTCTCATTTAAGGACACCATAATTTATTTGTTGATTTTGTTCACATAAAGCTACTTTTACATCAGCAGACAAATATGGTATACTCAAACTACCTAGGCTGCATGGAATCAAGTACGGGTACGCGGAAGCGAAACGTTTGGAAACACGGATGCGTTTTTTTTTTTAATTTTTAGGAAGCGGGTATGTTTTGAAAAACGTCGAAATAAAAATTATATATATATAATTATAAATATATATAAATTATACCAAAAATAAATATAATAACAAAATTTTAGTGTAAGTAACTCAAATTCTTAAATAACTTAGTGTTCTACATTCGAAATAACACAAATATAATGAGAGATCTAGGTATCAACAAGAGGGAGTGAGGGTCAGCGACTCAACGAGAGGTCGAAAATATGTTGAAATAAGTCATTTAACTCGACGAAAATATGTCTAGCCCTTCATTTTTTAGAAAAAAAAAATTAAAAACTCTTATTTTATCGGAAACTCACGTTTCTAAAACACTTTTTTTTTGGAAATGCGTTTATGTCGCGGTTCCGCTTTAGAAGCGGGAAACGCACTTTGCCCCGCGTTTCCGTGCTTCCTAGCAAACTACCCTATGTTGTTTTTTTAATCCCAAATTCGTCTCTCAAATCCCCAATCTCTCTCTCTCTCTCTCTCTCTCTCTCTCTCTCTCTCTCTCTCTCTCTCTCTCTCTCTCTCAAAATAATAGAGTTAGAGATTTCTTCAAATATCACCGTCGACCATGTTGGCGTCGGTGCTGTCAACTAACTCCACCTCTTCTTCTCCCCCTCCTCCATTGAGTGCTACATATCCTACAACTAATCATGTGTCGCTGACCAATGCCATAGATCTACTAGTACTTCTCCGACAACCAACTCTACCATGTCTCGGAGGGAACCACACGAAGGCGTTGAGGTTGTTGAGGAGTCATGCCAGGGGACAAGAATTCGGCGCTAATTCACCAATCCATGGCACTATGTGCGTAAAAAATCGCGGCGATTATCGACGACTCCAACGCAAGTCAATAGCATTTGAGGAACACGGCGGAGCTGACGCGGCGGGCAATGGAGCCGTCTCGTGGAGGTTGAGACGTCGCTTGGATCAAGTTTGGGAGTTGAGTTGATGAAGGTGAGGTTGAGGAGGCCGTGCATGATGAAGGTGAGGTTGTGAATTCTTGGTTGTTGGAATCTATAATTGCCAAGTACGTAGCTCAATTGAGATCTTGCTTGAGAATTAAGATAGGAAATGGAGAAGGGAAAGGAGGTTGGTGATGGAGATTTGGGGTAGTGGCTTTTTATGAAGGTGAAAGTACCTTTAATTTGGGTTAGTAGTAACTTTGTGTAACTGTAAAAGTAGTTTTTATGCAGCTCATTAGTAGTTTTTCTTTGTATAGTAATAACTTATTTTTCTAACTAGTAGTTTTTATTCTGCTTGCTAGTAGCTTTTTGACTCAATGATAATATTTTTCTATGTTTATGTTGGTATGTTTTTCAAACAATGATAGTATTTATTTAGGTCTCTAGTAGTTTATTTCTAAATCATTGACAATAGCTTTAAACATTGAGATAGTATCTTTTTAGTACATTGTTGAGAAAACCACTACAATATCGTTTGTTGCTTATGATTGTGTCTTTTGTTGCTATTAGTAATAGCTTTGTTTGACAGTGATCGTGATAATGGTGATAGTAGTTATAGCGTTGTACGATGAAAGTTTTGTTTGTCGTTGGTAGTAGGTTTTGATGGCAATGATAATAGCTTTTTTTTGTTTGGTAGTAGCTTTGTTTCTCATTGATAGTAGTTTTAGTAGACAATCATATTAACTTTTATTTGGCTTGGTAGTAGCTTTTGGTAGTAGCTTTTGGAAACTCGTCGGATGTTGCCAGAAATCTCATTGTAGTAGCTTTTACTACAAGTGGTAGTATCTTTTGGTGCTTGTGACATTATCTTTTCTAACATCATCAGAGTATGCCGGTGTGAGGGATTCTTTTGATTTAAGAGATAACTAGGCCAAAATTAACTCAATAGCTTAGAAAATTGAATTAATTTTGTGCGTGATTTAGATTCTAATGGAGCTTTGTAGAATAAGCATGGCGTGGGAGCTGAAAACGCATGACAGTGAAAGAATTAGGCAAATTTTGAAAGGTTGGTTTCTAGAAGCAAAGATGGGTTTCAGGGTGAGGTTCTTGAGGGGAAATGGCTAGGAAAGCTTATAGCTTGAAGGCATGAGTGCATGAATACTTAGGCTAGGTTTTGCTTGATGGAATTGGATGATCATTCCAACCCCAAACTCTCCCTTTTATAGACTCACAATTGAGGTGTTGGGTGATTGCAAAACTTTCTAATCCTTTGGATAAAAAAATTTCTCTTCAATCTACCCCTAATATATGCACCAAAAATAAGGAAAGATGGTTTTGCTTAGGGTGGTTCTTCAAGCTTGCTTAAGATGGTTCATTTGGGAAATCAGGATTTGTTGTAGTGGTTGTTGATGGGTGGTGATAACACTAAACTGAACATCAGGAGATCTGAAAGGGGAGATTGAAAGAAGATATGAAATTAGGGATTCATGATTCCAAGAGAGTGAATACTTTGGACTAGTTTGAGAGCTTGTTGGGACACATATGAAGTGATAGCCATGGGGAATTTAACATTTTATGCTAGGTAAGTGATTGTTGCAGGAAAGCGAATACTAGGTATTGAGAGATGTGGGGAAAGCAGATTGAGAGTGCATGCGAATTGGAACAGAGCTTAGAAGAAATGGTATGAGTTTGTTTTTAGAGGAGAATGATGTTGGGCTTTGGTCTTAGCTTCAATGTTTATATCTAAAAGGAGGATGATGTCTTATTCTCTTATTGTCGCCATACCTTCACTGATTCACAAGACCGAAATTGTCAACGATGAAAAATCAATAAAGGTGTGTTCATGTGCTTTCGTAACCTTCCACACCATGCACACTATTACGAGCCCCAATGATGCATGAATGCAGCTTAGGCCCGCATTAATGGCCGTTTGCTTGACGATTCATGGTTAAGACCATAAAATCATAAGATTTCATGTAAATTGTGTAATATGGTTGGTTTCTTGCTAATGAAAACATGTTTGGCAAGTGCATGATTTTTCGGGTATCAACAGCCGAAAATCTCACCGGAGTCACACAGACATCACCGGAGACCTCGCTAGAGTCAACCGGAAGTCATCGAAGACCTCACCGAGCTAGCCGGAAGTCACCGAAGACCAAGTCTAGGGAGGATATAGAATAAGTGATGACTTTTTGGTCAAATGACATTAAGTAAATATAATGGTTTTCAATGTCTAAAAATTAAGTTTTTTTTTTTTTGAAATGTAGTGTTATTATTTGAGAAAATCTTATTGGGTGTCCTTATTTATAAAAGTGGCGGTCCAATTGGTTTTATTTGAAATTGGTCAAAAATTGAGAGCCTCCGTATTTTGGTATCGTACTTCTTCTCGTTGTCGTATACCCTAGCGTTTCATATAGATCAGCTACTTCATATGATCATGAGGTGTTAGTAGAATTTACGTTTTGTATGGTTAGTGTAGGGAAAAAACTCATACCCGTCTAAAAGATATAGAAACACTAAGTTATCTCAAAAATATGTGGAGTTATTTCAATGATTAAACTTGAGACATAATTGATCTGACTAGTTGTGATGATCACGATGGGGACTGCTACATTGTCTCATTACTTGAGGACTTTCTTTAGTCAAATATTGTAAAAAAAATCGAATGACTATAATCAGCAGTAGCGGATCCAGAAATTGAAGTTCGGGTAGATTTGAGTTTTCTATCAAGTAAATATATATATATATATATAGTCATTATCCAGAGTGAAGGTTCACTCTGAAATTTCAGAGTGAAGTTCCAATTTTGTCACACTTTTCGGTCAAATTTTTTCAGTATAAGTGATTCAATATTTAGGTATCATATTCAAGATCATATCTACAAAATTTCATCTAATTCGGACATCGTTAAGGTATTGAAATTAGATTAAATCAATGAATGAATTAAAACTGTTCAACGTGAACCGTTCGTGTAAATCTCAATTTTGAAAGCTCAAATCATTGTTAAATTAGATGAAATTTTGTAGAGATGATCTTGAATAGCATACCTAAATATTGAATCACTTATACTGAAAAAATTTGACCGAAAAGTGTGTCAAAATTGGAACTTCACTCTGAAATTTCAGAGTGAACCTTCACTCTAGATAGGGACTGTATATATATATATATATATATATATATATATATATATATTAGAGTTCATACAAGAAAAAAAAAACATAATCATACAAGTAGACAAACAAAATGTAGGCAAACACAGTAGCTAGGAAAACACAGTAGTAATAACCATACCAATACAACAATATCAAATTAATTGTGATAAAACCTAAAAGACTAAAATTAGACTATCGTAAATCAATAAAATTATGAATAAAATTTAGCAATAATCATCAAACAAAGCTTAGAGTTCATACCAGAAAAAAAGTATAATCAAATTCCAAATTTAGTATTTGAACGGTGACAACTCAAAAATCAATACACTAGTGTTTGATTCGTGTCACTCCATGTCTGCCTTTGTCCTAGGGACTCTAGGAAGAAAAACCTAACAAAATTAGAGACAAACTAGAACAAAATCAGATCAAATAAGAAAACTCAATTAATAGTTCTTCCCAAATTGAAAATAATCTATTGATTATACTTACAATATGTTTTTACTAGATAAAAGAAAAAGAT
The DNA here is from genome assembly GCF_933775445.1 of Argentina anserina. Taxonomy (NCBI): domain Eukaryota; kingdom Viridiplantae; phylum Streptophyta; class Magnoliopsida; order Rosales; family Rosaceae; genus Argentina; species Argentina anserina. Next base: position 8,462,513 of record NC_065876.1, read on the forward strand.
GGAGGAGTCGGAGAAATAGAATTAATGATGCTAAGAGACTGAGAGAGACTTTTAAAATTGATGGAGATGGCGCACCAGTTAATAGAGAGACTGAGAGGCCAAGAGGTTTAAAACACGGGAAAACTTTGGTGTTTAATTGTCTATTACCAAAAAAAAATTACCAAAAAAAATAATATATACCTAGTTTTTTTTTTACTCAAAATTCTTGGTTGGGCTTGAGCCCTACTAACCATAGCCTTGGATCCGCCCCTAATAATCAAGTTCCACTCTTAGGGGGGTGTATTGAATCAAGAGTTTGTGGGATTGCGTTGTATTTCAAGAATTCTTAAAAATCCGCAGGTATTCAATCACGATTTTAAAAATTCCTTTAGAATCTTGAGGTATTCAATCATGATTTATAAAAATCATATGAAACCGGGTGGTACTCGAAACTCCACCGATTTTGAATGATTTATCATAGGGTTGATTTCAAGGGATTCCAAAGGGCTTGGTATAAATACCAAAGCCTATCAGAAATCAAAAGATAAGTGGTCTGATTTCACAAACACGGCGACACTGCAGCTTCATTTCCTTTGCGACTTCTCTCCTCTCTTCCACCCAAGGAATTTCCGGCCATCTACGGTCATTTTCAACTTGTCTTCAACCGTCATGGATCTCATTCCGTTGTTTTTAGGTAAAATCTACTTCACAGATAAGTCTTGTTTGTGTTTTTCGATCTCCCATTGTCTGTAGAACATTCAACTTCATCCTACCAAATGATATTTCTCTCTAATTCGATGGGTCCTCTTCCCTTATGACTTGTATTATGAATTTAAGTCATGGGTGGTATGAAATTTGGATTAATTAACATTTGAGTTCTTGTGATTACAGATTTGTGGGAAGTTCCTGTATTCGTTAATCTTCTATTAACCTCCCTATCTCAATGTAGTTGAAATTGATGTCCTTCTGTCAATGTAGTTTGATTAAGAGGTATCCTTTGTCTATTTTCAGTAATTTGATTGTTGTTAGCGTATTGAGGTTTAGTTTGTGGATTTTAAATAAATTGGGACTTTGGAGGCACCATTTCATCTAAATCGTTCAAACGTCTGTTATTTTTAGGAGGCCTAAAGATATCAATGAAGAGCCACCTTTTATCAGGGATGCACTTGAGAAGATGAAGCCTTTCTTGGTGACATATGAGGGTATTCAGAGTCAGGAAGAGTGGGAGGTACATTTGCTTACTCTTTTCTCAATTTGTTTCACTGATTTTGCCAATGTGCATATAGTTATGTGTTTAATTCAGTTCAATGGTTTAAGAAATAGGTTATTACTTATTAACTTGTTTAGCTGTTAATTTTTTTAGGGTAAATTGTTCCATGCTGTAAAGCTTCAAATTTTGATAGTGAGGCATTTCCTTTTTTCTCGCAATTAAGCCTATATCTATCGGCTATGCTTTCACTATGTCTGAAGTTGTAGGATCACAAACTTTACTCATAATTTTGATAGTAGTATGTGCTTTTGAAACCATATTTGATAGGGGTATGTGTTTGCAAATAATGATAGTTTATTGTCATACCAGCAATCTAGAGTAAGAATCTTTCACAGAATTAGTAGAGGCAAGCTTGTAACATGCATGTTCAAGAACTCATTGAGAAAGGAAGTTATCGTATTGCAGGATTTATATTGACACCACACTGTAGAAAATGTTGCAATCAGTTTATGATTATTGATGTCTTTTAGCATGTCTCAAATGCTACAAGGATCTTGAGAGAAATCAAGCTTCTTTTCAATGGTACGTATTAGACCATTCGTTAATGCATGCTCTTTAACTCTTATGCTTAATCATTATGGCTTCTTTTGATATACAGCTCACAATATATACCATCTCATGTTTCTTCCCCTGGCAAAAATTCCAGATTCCCTTTACTGCCGTTTATATTGATTGTAACTTTGATTATGATAGAAGACGCTTCCCATTGATGAGAGTTGTGTCAGCAGACTTAGCAGAGCCACAATCGGATTAGCTCAGGGCCAATAAAAATTCTCAAGGGACTGGGGCCAAATGGAATCGATTGATTCTCAAAAGTCAAAATTTATTCAGACAATGTTGCATTTCTATTGGTCTTATGCCAGTCCTTTTATTCTTGAAATGAACTCAAGCTGAATTAATATACATTTGTTTCAAATCCAATTTGCTTTGACAAAGTGTTGCTTTATATTTTTTTGTTGATCTCATGGTCGCCAGATATGTTGGTTTGACATGGAGTTATAGTCTCATATTATTGATAACCAGGCATTGCTAGTTGACAATACCATAAATCACATTTGCTTGTTGAGTAAATTTTGTTCCTCCCTCGTGATGATGCAAAGGTCTCTAATTTTGATCGGAATGTTGATGATTGAAATTTGTTATAGGGACGGCTATATGTGCAATCCAGATCTATATGGTTTACTGCATATTAGAGACATGCACAATGCATCAATGATGCCGGTCCTCCAACTATGTCTTATAATGGTTCTCATCATCAATTTTTATATGATCAATTCAGTTGGTACTGATAATAGAACATAAAGAAATATGAAAAGTTTATAAAATACAATCAAATCTTTCTAATTCAATGTAACAAAATCTGCTAAACTCAACATGAAGTTCAAACAATCTATGGATTATGCAAATCAATAAGACTCTACGGATTATAAAGAGTTAAACAAAATCAATTAAAATCTAAATTGAATACACTCCTCTTAATTTTGGTACAACCAAATTTGAAAACATAGTTCTTGTAAATAAGAAAGAGATTTTACTTTCTACGGGTGGTGCTATTAGCACTCTGCCCAAATCCCACTAAACACATACCTAAACCCCTGAGCGTCCAAGACAGGAAACCAAAGTGCAAAAGCAATGGCCCAAAGTCACGAAACGTGACACTGATGGGCACAGCTTAACAAACGCAGCAGCACTGAGCTCCTCGGCAGTTCTTGGGGTGTTAGACAAGTAACACATCGTTGTCACTCAAGTCTTTCCCCATCATATAATTGGGGCCACGAAATTCTTTTCTTACAAATTTCTTAACAAATTCCCACACACCAACAAAAAAAAAAGAAAAAGAAAAATGACTCAAAGGTGATGATGTCACCGTGTTTGTAGCTGCTTAGACAACAAGTTAACACATGCGCCTATACATACCCTTTTCGAGAGAGGCGTAGGACATTAGAGACGGTTCTCTCCACCCAAAAGCACTTTTCGACCCAAACACGCCCTTACAACCCCTTAGCTATATAAAACCCAAGCTCGGTATGCTTTTCCTCGCAACAAAAAAAGACTCGCACTTCTTCTTCTCCCCTTCGTCTCTGAGAAGAAGAACATCACCAAACACTGAGATAATCTCATTCCAGCTGTTAAAGCTCTCCAATTTCCATGGCGACGCCTAATCAGGAAGCAATCGACACCTTCATCGGCATCACCGGCTCCACCGCCGCCGCCGCCGCCCGAAAGCTCGATGTACACACACTCCTTCAAGTCACCCCCGTCTGATTTTATCTCACTCTGTTAAATTCTGCGTTTAGGATTTAATCGCATTGTGTAATGATAATTATTTACTGGGTTTAATCTGCTGAGGTTTTTTTTACTGGATTGTCGAGTTGGTTTCTAGTTGGGTTGCGATTTGATGTGAGTTGGTGTACTATTCTGTGGTGGAGTTTATGAAAGTGTGAAACTTTAAGCTGCGGGCTATTAGTTTTGGAAGTTTAGAGTAGAAAGGGGGCTAATTGTGATGCTTAGGATTTTATGTGTGGATATTTGAGACTTTGAGGTTACTGTTGCGCGCATAAAGACTTGTTCTTTTGCTTCAGTGCTAGAGAATATAGGTATTAGAGGTAGGTTTACTTGTAAGTACTTTTTAGGGCATTTCCTTTAGATTTGAGCACTTGGTATTTGATGACAAGTATTGACAACACTACCTCAATTGAAACAAACGCGTTGTACACTTTGATTGCCTTTTGAATGAAGTATCGGTCGAGTTAAAATTGAGGCAGTACTTGCTGGCTCTTCCGTTTGTGCAACTGAGTCCTCATTTGTTTGCTTTCACTAAAGGAAGCAACTTGGTTATCTGTCCCAACATCTCTGGGATAACTCTTAGAGCATGCCATTCCCTCTCAATTCCTAATGTTGTTTCTATGTTGCCAGGTGCAACTTATATTTCTTATTGTTTGTAGCTATTGAGTCAGGCCAACTTCTTATTTGCACCTCTTGGTGGTTTGCTTGAGCAAGAAAACCCATGTTAGTTCCTCTGATATAATCTTTCTACTAACCAATGTTGATGTATATGCTTCATCTGGAAGCTTTTTATTTAATTAATACCAATATACAAGTGATTAGTTGGCATATTTCAGTGACTTTAGTCTTGTATATTTGAGAACAATGGCTGTTGTGTTATTGTAGAGGATCAAGCCTCAAATACAACTTAATAAGAGAAACGAAAGAAAGGAAAATAGATACATTCGTGTGTTGGTGCACTGTAATTTCTGTACTTAATTTTCATTACTTTTCTTTGTTTGCAATTAGGAGCATGGGGGCAATCTCAATGAAGCTGTGGATGCATATTTCAATGAAGGAGATAGAAACACATCAGTGTATGCAATTTTATATTCTATTTCTGGAATGTTTAGTTTGACTCATGAGCACCTTTTGAACCTTGTCTCTGGCCCTTAACGTTGATGTATCGATTTCTCTTTTATATCCAGCGCACATGAGACACCTGTCATTGATGAAGATGATTACATGGACGTAGATGATCCAGATTTACTTGGCTATCATAGAAATCCTCTACCACTTCTAGCTGCAGCTAGAGACATCAATCCATTATCATATCTGGAGAACTTTGGTAGAAGTGTCTTTGATAGTAGAACCGATATGACAAATCCTACGCCAATTGTTACTCATCCGAGAGAAGTGAGGGAAATTCCCATAGAATTCAAGGATGATGGTTATTCATCTGGTCAGTCTGGCCATGCTCCTACTATTGATGATGTTACTGAAACAGTGCAGGCATACGGCCCAGGTGTCAGTGGAACGGTGATTGTTGATGACAACGATGATGATATTCCAGCTGCCCCAGCTGCTCAGGCAGGGCAAGGGAGCGGACCAAGAGATAACGCTTTGGGTGATGGATCTCATCTTCACAGTTTTGCACCCAGCGCTCCTCGATTTGATGATCCTAATAATGATATTGAAGAACAAATGATTCGAGCTGCTATTGAGGCTTCAAAAAGGGAGGTTGAGGCTAACCTTTCAAATCACCAATATGGTGTACCAAATGTATGTGACAAAAGTCTACAAAGTTGGGGAGGACCTACTGCTCTTGGTTTCCAGTACTAAGCGTTTGTCTTGGAATTTATTCTCATCTTGATGCAGGAGTTTGATGATATTGGGCCTCAGCAAAGACAGTCTCACCAAGAGGATCCTGAACTTGCACATGTAGTTTCATTGTCACTGAAGGTCTGTCTTTCTCAGTTTGTGTGTGTGTGTGCTTTATTTCCTTACTTTTTCTTATTAGTGGCCATATCGATTTGTATACAATGATCTGAATCCAGACAGCAGAGCAAGAAACAGCTTTGCGTGGGCTGGGGGGAAATGTTAGACCGGCAGAGATGGATGCTTCTAAGGCAGCTGAGGAAGAGCTGGGTAACGTAGCTGTACCAAATGGAAGGTATGTGTGTAGCCTACTTGAGTGATTTATACATATAAGTTGTGAAATTTCTGATTAGGGTGCATTGAGTGAATCTAGCTTGGAAGCCGGAAGCTCCTCTGTCAGAGATGATATTGAAGATGTGGAGGAACAGCCTCTTGTCAGGCAGAGGTCCATGCATATGCCTCCTGGGTCTGTGGAGCCTTCCCAAGAAGTTGGACCTAGCGAAGCTGTTGCACCTTCTAGTGCTGGAGTGCAGGATATGGATAATCACCCGAGCCATGATGGAGGGGCCTTCCCTTCTGACGAGGTATCTAATTTAAGGAACTAGTTATCTTAATTGTTGTTGGGTAAATCTTTGCATGGGCTAAATGTGTATCTTGATATAAATGTAGTGGGGAGGCATGTCTTCACAAGAACATGATGAAGCAGTGATGCTTGAGGCTGCAATGTTTGGTGGAATCCCTGAGGGGTCTGGATATCGTATTCCATATGCTCCTCATCAGTTCATGCGACCAGCGGTTTCATATCCCCTGCCAGTACCTCGTCCCCCTTCACCTTCTCTGACGGCACAGCGAATGATACGGGAACAACAGGTTTAAATGCTGTGCAATATACCTGAAAGTTTACCATGACATGGTGTGATTGGTTTTACTAACTTCTTGCATGCAGGATGATGAATATCTTGCATCACTGCAAGCAGACAGAGAAAAGGAACTGAAGGCTATTGAGGAAGCTGAAGCTCGGCGGGAAGCAGAAAGACAAAAAGAGGAAGAATCTCGGAGAAAAGTTGAGGAGGAGCAGGTAATGATATACACTTGTATATGTTCATAAATTAAGATACCTGCAGCCAGTTGTGCAATCTTTCTCTTTTTCCCTCTGTCTGGTGCAAATATCGCTCATTAGTCAGTACTCAGTAATTATTAATCAGGTGTTTTGTCCTCTTGTTGTTTTCTAATAGGTTAGCAGTATTTTTATAATAAAGAACTTATATAGAAACAGGGGCATGTAATTTAATTATTTTCTCAACCTATCAAATTATTACATCCTAATGAAGACTTTGGTTTTTTGCCTCATTGCTGCAATTTGTATGGTGCCATTGGGTAACAAGATGGTGGGAGGCCATCGATGGTGGGCCTCTACATGTCGTTTTTAAGCTCAGGAGGCTGAACACTAAAGCAGATGGAAATATAGCACATAGTAATATATATTTAAAATTGTAACTGCTCTTTTGCAAGTGAAATCACTATTCCTCTTTTCAAGAGACTGGTTAGACATAGGTCTAAAACGTCAAGACAACTAGCAATGGAGAATTATTCTGGGTTAATTGGGAGCTACTTGATTTATTTGCTTGTGTGGTATGCTAGATACAGATTTCATATCTTTCCATGTTTGAGATCTATTATTCAGATTTGCTTTTCAGCTCAGATAGTCTTTGGTAATTCTTATCAGTATAGTTTTAATGCCTGTATTTGTATTGGGATACTTGGGCTCTTTCCACATTCTTATTCTAGTGGAACATTCTTAGCGGACAGGAAAACACAACTCCTTTCTGGGTGATTTTTTTTTTTGGAAGTTGTTTAACCTCTGTTTGGTCTCGCTGCAGGAATTGGAGAGACAATTAGCCGCAAAGGAGGCTACTCTCCCTCAAGAACCAGCATCAGATGATGTAAATGCTGTAACCCTTCTGGTGAGAATGCCGGATGGCAGCCGCCATGGTCGTCGATTCCTGAAGACCGATAAGCTGCAGGTGAGATTGCTACAAAGAAAATCCTTAACTCCAACCTGTTAATTAGCACTGGTCCTTGCTAAATCTTGTTGTGGTTTATCTTGCAGTCTCTTTTCAACTTCATAGATATTGGCAGAAGAGTGAAACCCGGGTCTTACAGAGTGGTAAGTAAAGTTTGCACTGCATTTCATAATGTCAAGCATTTGTAGGACGCATTTGTAATCTTACATATATATACAAAATAAAAAATTGAAGCAAAACAGCTTGAGAATGGTAGAAATGTACGCTGATTTTTTTATTTCCTTTTTGGCTGCAAATAGGTGAGGCCTTTCCCGAGGCGTGCTTTCAGTGATGGAGAGAGTGCTTTGACTCTAAATGAACTCGGGCTAACCAGCAAACAAGAAGCTTTGTTTTTGGAGTTGATATAGCAGGTGACTCCAATATGTAGAATATAGAAATATTTTAATATATCAACATATATTGTTCAATGAAACACTAATGTTTGTTTGGCTAAGGGTTGTGTTTAAGTGAAATATTTTATGCATGGTTTCGTGGACAATCAGATTTGAAAGGCAGAATATTTATAATCACTGTGTATCTATTGATCTATAGTCGGGCTTATACCTGGACAGATTTTGATCATTCGTGTGTAAGCCTCTGTTTTTCAGATTTTAAACAGAATGTTAATCAGTTTGCATGTGCACAACTCCGTTTCCATTATTCTGAGCTTCCAAGCACGGATCATTTGTTATATGGCTGAAATAACTTTTGATACCTTTTAAATGAATAAGTTGGCTTTGGCAATTAGGAATTGATAGAAGCTTGAATTGGGGTCTGGGAGCAAAGTTTGTTAGACCGTATCCCTCCCCACAGTAGACCTAACTAGATGATGATCGTTGAAGAGGAGGATGCATAGTTTCAGTCACTGATCTACTTAGCATGAAGGTCAGAACTGGGAGCTTGTCAAGCTTTTGTCCGTGTAACAGTTACTGTCTGTAGATTACGAAGAAATGGCAGTATGATCCTATTTTTGCTCTTAACTATCCATAATAGCTGTTAGGTTGCTTGGGTAGAATTCAATTTAGTCAATTTACAGTCACAAAAGCCTGGTTCATCTTCCATTCTTTTTACATTGTTGTTAAAGCTGCATTCATAATCTTCTACACAGTAGAAAGTAAAGCTTAAAGAGCCACAAAACATTCTCTGGTGAGTTTTACTTTTTGCTTGTAAGGGAATCTAATCGTTGTTCTAGTTCGTTTTCCTGATACGTTTTTCGTTTTATCATGAAATGAAACAGAGCATGCCATACCCTGTCATTTGGTTTTACTTTAAGCCTTTCCTTTCACCTTTCACTTTTCATATCAAATCAGAAGACTGGGGGTACAATTCCATAATTCCTGTCCAATTCTCTATGCATTTTAGGAATGATATTAGATTTCAAATAAGCTAATCATATGATGCGGTAAAAGCCAAACCGACTTGTTGCGAGTTGTGGTATAACTATTTTACTCATGCTTTCACCGTGGTTTTCACCTTCGTGATGTTAGTACATTCACTTCATCTGAGAGTATCCAATATCCCATTTGGGCTATATGATTTAGATTTAGTTTCCATCTCTTTTCCCACCGCAATCATGCAATTAAGTGTAGGGGTGGGCATTAAAAACGGAAATCCCGATCCAATCCCGATTCCGTCCCGAAATTCATAGGGACGGGATGGGACGGAGGTCTAAAAACGTTTGTCCCGTCCCGATCCCGTCCCGTTTCATAATGGTGGGATGAGACGTGAGACGAATAATTTATATCCCGTTTCGTCCCGTCCCGTCCCACCTTTAATGAAAACTTAAAAATTCTTATATATTTGTATCAAAATGAAGCGACGTGGGATGAGCTTCGTCCCGTCCCACATTTTGATACAAAGGTGGGATTTGTCCCGTCCCGTCCCGTCCCAACCGGGATTAATCCCGAGTGAGATACATTCTTAAAAACCCTCGTCCCGTCCCGATCCAAAAGAGTGGGACGGGACGTGGGATGAGCTTCGTCCCGTCCCATCCCGTCCCGTGCCCACCCCTAATAAAAAGGGATTTGGTGGTGCCCCAAATGAACTAGGCCATAGAGGGCCCATGAAAGAAGTTAAGGAAGTTAACCATTACCTAATTAGGCCCTAAACATTAAACAAAACCCAAAAGTCCCAATGATGAAACAAAACCCGAACGGTCAAGTGAAAAGGAGGCAGCAGGCACGTGTGACCTACGTGGTTCTCAGCAGCCCCCAAGAAACAAAGAAAAAACTATAACCCCTCTCTTTCTCCGTACACAACTTCCTCCCACCCCCCCCCCCAAACGGTCATATTTCACCGACACACTCCAACGGTCACTTCCTCCCCCTCTCTCCGCCCTCCGATCTCCCTCGCCCGGCGACAAAAACCCAACTCCCTTTCACTTCCTCCCATCACCAACTGACCCAAGTTACCCAAAAATAAAAAGAAAACAAATCATCATCGAGACAGCAGCATAGGGAGAGAAGGAGACTAAGAACCAGAGAGAGAGAGAGAGAGAGAGAGAGAGAGAGAGAGAGAGAGATACCTTTCTAGTATATAAAACCCTCGAGGTTTCATGGTTTGTGGTTTCTTTTGGCACTGCTAGTGTTTCATTTCATCACCATCACATACACACCTAAATTTGTTGCTATTCACATCCACATTCACAAGTGCTTCATTCCAAAGCTGGACTAGCTGGGCTTCTGCTCCTGCTTTCTGTAACAGCCATGGTGGTGTTCATCATGGAGGATCCAATTAGTGTTAATCTGGGTCTGCAAATCCTCCACCAGTTCGACCATGTATGTTTCTCCACTTCCTACCACTCTGTTGCTCTAAATCAAAATCACCGCTCTTCCCAATGAGCTTCTTTCTCTGAACGTTTCGGAATCCGATGATCTAGCTCTAGGCATTGTTTATTCTTTGACTGATTGATTTTGATTTTGATTCTTTCATTCTTTTCTGGGGTTGGGGATTTGCATACTCTCTGTTATTAGAAAAACATATATAGTTATATACACATAATAGGAGCACAGAACACAAGTTATACACAGACACCTTTTGATTGATTTACTCACTCATCGGATTCCTATTTAATTTTCACTCAAACAATTCTTTCACACACTCACAAATAGTCTCACATAGTCTATCTCTCTGGTTTGCTCCCACATATTCATTCAAACTACATAAAATTCTTTCTTCCAAACACCAAAAATAACAAACAGAGATAGCTAGGGAGTAGTGAAAGAAAAACTAAAGCATTGGGTGGGTGAATCTTAGTTCGTAAGTAAACAGATAGGAGAGAAATGTTGGCTGGGTGCTCTAGTTCAACATTGTTGTCACCGAGGCATAGATTGAGGATCGAAGCAGCAGCCCAGTTACAAGCTTGCCATTTCCAGCTACCATCAATGAGCACACAGAGGCTCGACTTACCATGCAGCTTTCCTCGAAAGGACTCATCTCGCTCGCAGCCGATTAGGCCTGTTGGTCTTGCAGCGGAGAAGCCATCTATTGATTCCAAGACCGGCACGCGTTCCTTGAAGCAGAGTATCCGGCTGCCTCCTCTGGCGACGAGCCGGCCGGCGGTGACTATTGAGGCGGAGGAGAAGGATCAGTTCTGGGAGAAGAGGGGGTTGAAGAGGTTTGCAGAGGTTGGAGATGAGGAGGAGGATGAGGATGAGTCTTGCAGAAACAGAGTGAAGAGGAAGAGGTGTAGCAGTGAAGATGATGAAGGGGGTGAGAATGGTTTGAGTTTAGGGGAATTGGGTGGTGGGGGTTTCTGGTTTCAGCCTGGTTTTCATGTGCCGATGTCGGTTCAAGCCGTCACAGGCATTGACCCTCCTCAGTTTCCGTATACTTTTCCGAACAATCCTTGGTTGCAGTCTGTTGTGACAGAGATCACTGACCTTAAGGACGGCGAGACTAGCCATGGACCGGTGGGGGAGGAGTCCGGGGATTCGAGTACTTCATCAGGGAGCCAGGGCTTGGGTTTGAGGCTGAATGAGAGTGTTCCAGAGCTAGAAGGAGGTGTTGGGAGTGGAAATGGTTATAACCCTTATGGAGATGCAGGGGTCGAAGCAGAGGATGAGGAGGAGAGTGAAGTAGAGCACCAGGGGTTTGAGCTTCTTAACTTGCTTAATGCTTGTATTGAAGCAATAGGGATGCAGAACATTGCAGCGATTAACCATTTCATAGCGAAATTGGGGGAGCTCGCTTCGCCGAAAGGTTCAGCTATAAGCAGGCTCACTGCCTATTACACTGAGGCTTTGGCTCTGAGAGTGACCAGGCTTTGGCCGCATGTGTTTCAGATTAGTCCTCCCCGTGAATTCGATCGGGGTGATGACGAGTCTGGAACTGCATTGAGGCTGCTGAACCAGGTTAGTCCTATTCCAAAGTTCCTCCATTTCACTTCAAATGAGATTCTGCTGAGAGCTTTTGAAGGGAAAGACAGGGTCCACATTATAGACTTTGACATCAAGCAGGGGCTGCAATGGCCTAGTTTGTTCCATAGTTTAGCTTCTAGGACTAACCCTCCTAGCCATGTTAGAATCACCGGAGTAGGAGAGTCCAAGCAGGAGCTCAATGAGACGGGGGATAGGCTGGCTGGATTTGCCGGGGCACTGAACTTGCCTTTCGAGTTCCACCCCGTGGTGGACAGATTGGAAGACGTGAGGCTTTGGATGCTTCATGTGAAGGAGCAAGAAATTGTGGCTGTAAACTGTGCTTTTCAGCTTCACAAGACACTGTATGACACCACTGGAGGAGCGTTCAGAGACTTCCTGGGACTGATTCGGAGCACAAACCCAACGATAGTCCTGATGGCGGAGCAGGAGGCCGAGCACAATGAGCCTAGGCTGGAGGCAAGAGTCTCCAATTCGTTGAGGTACTACTCGGCCATTTTCGACTTGATTGGTTCTATCCTTCCTTTGGACAGCTCGGCTAGAATCAAAGTAGAAGACACGGTGGCACGTGAGATACGCAACATTGTTGCTTGTGAGGGAAGCGACAGGCTGGAGAGGCATGAAGGGTTTGAGAAGTGGAGGATGTTGATGGAGCAAGGCGGGTTTCGCTGCAATGGGATCACTGACAGGGAGTTTCTTCAAAGTCAATTCCTGCTGAGGATGTACGAGTCCGAGAATTACAGTGTTAAGAAGCAAGGACAAGGGAATGAAGGAGCAGCAGCGGTTACTCTAGGTTGGATGGATCAGCCTTTGTACACAGTCTCAGCTTGGACACCAATTGATGTTGCAGGAGGCAGCTCATCTTCGTTCTCACAACCAAGTTAAATAGCCATAGCCGCCGTGGATTTTGATTTCTTCATACACAGTTTCGATTCCAGTTGCAGCATACAGAAAAAAAGAGATACAGAATTCTTTGTAGGGTTTTAGGGAGTCATTATCATTCTTTCATTCTTTCCTTGCAGATAAGAGGTTGTCAGTGAGTAAAGTCCAGTAGTGTCAGAACAATTTATTTGTATGATTTCTACAGTAGGTTGATGTTAGTGATTTCAATTCTAGTCTTCTGAGTCAGAAATTTGTGTTTATTCTTTGTTCTTTGTAGTCCTGAACCCAGTCGATGTTAGATGATGTATTTGATCTTCTATTGTAATGGAGAATAAGTTGGTTGATGAGAAATTTCACATTGGTGTCATCATCGATGGATGTATGCATCAGGTTGATGCAACAAAAGTATATATACGACTATCACAATGCGCTAATATCACCAGTATTTAACTGCAGCAAGGCTAATGTGGAATTACTTCCGATGTTACATATTTTCAATAATCAGGGTTTTTTGTTGCGCCAGGTTGGTTATGACCTAAAAAGCTATTCATCCATCTTTACAAGTGAATCACAAATTTTTTTTGGTTTATTTGAAATCATGATCGAGCTCGTTAGCACACACAACGTTCGTCGGAAATTGTTCGTATCCGATCAATGATACATATGATTTGCCAAGCGAGGCCTGGCAACAGCCATCAAGGGCTGAACCTTAGGCATTGTCATACCATAAACCTCTTTGGTATCAATATCTTCCGGCCTCAAACCCTCCGGTGGAATCCAATCAAAACAATGGAAAAGCCGACCCAAAGCCAACAAAACCAGAGTCACCCCAAGGGGAGCGCCGGGACACTTCCTCTTTCCGGCACTAAAAGGGAGGATCTTGAAATCGGCTCCGTGGCTTATCTCGACCCGGCTCCCATCATCAAGCCAATGTCGCTCCGGTTTGAACTCCTCAACATTGTCCCATAGCTTTGTGTTTCGGCCCAGTCCATGCGTGTTTATGAAAACACGTGTCTTCGCGGGGATGTAGTAACCATTTATCCACGTGGCACGCAATGACTCGTGAGGTATTAGGAAGGGTCCGGCGGGATGCATGCGGAAGGTTTCACGTACAACGCAGCGTAGGTAGTTAAGGTGGGGAAGGTCTGATTCATTCACCATTCTATCTTGACCGACGACTGTATCGAGCTCTTCTTGAATCTTACGGAGGACAAGTGGATGCTTGATCACCTCGGCCATCGCCCATTCGTTGGTCACAGCAGAAGTATCTGTGGCTGCAGCTATCATATCCTGAGACTCGTACACGATGAAAAATTTTAAGAAATTGGCAACTTAATATTTTCAACACAAAGTACGCAAACGAAAGGTTTTTATGCAATTTTGCATACAACAATTTTCTATAAAAAACGACACTCTAATTTTAGTTTAGTGCACTCTAAAATAAATACTAATGATGGGTTGATACTATTATATACGTAAGTTTGTCGGAATAAGACAAAGATTACCTGTATTAGAGCTTTGATTTCCACATCATCCATATGTTTTTTCCCATCCTCACCGGGTAAAGACAACAAAACATCAACAAAGTCCATTTCTGCCCCATCTTCCTCTCCTACAAATGTTTTGCTCTTCCCCTCTTTTGCCCTCCTATGTTCTTCAAGGATCTTGCTATGAAAATCATCTACCCTTTTCTCCACTTCCCTCATTTTCTTCTCACAACCATAAGGATCCACCCACCTCCAAATTGGCAAGTAATCTCCCAAATATATCAACCCCAACAACCAAAACAACTCATGCGTTATGTGCATGAACTCCATGGCCTCTTGGGGGCCTGCCGATCCTACCCCAAAATATTGTTTCCCAAGCAGCATTCTAGTCACATTGTTCATAGACCACCCACCCAACACTTCCCTCAAGTTCACGGCCTTTCCCGCCTGAGCCATCGTCCAAACACCTCGTACGAGGTGTTGGGCTTCGTCGGCTCGATGTTTGGCAAAAGACTCGAGGCGTTTCGTCGTTAGCAAGTGCTCCATGCATATCCGCCTCATTCGCTTCCATTGCGGGCCTAATGGAGCAAGCGCAACGTCGCCGCAACCATAGGCCAAGTGCACGGCGGCCAAAGTTCGAGGTCGTGATGCAAAGATGTCATCCTGCCGGAGAAGTATTTCACGAATGATGTCGGGGTCGTTGGTGGTGATTGCATCAATGCTCCCAAGTCGTAAGTAGACCAACGGTCCATACTTGTTGCATAATGAGGCCAGGTCTCGGTGGGGTAGATGGCCTAATTGAAGTAGGTTTCCCAATACCGGCAATCTTGCCGGTCCGGGAGGAAGGACCTTCTCGGCTTTTCGCCCCAGTCTCCTTTTCACCAATTGGTATATGATACTAGCAATTGCGGCTGCAATAATAATTGACACCGGAGAGGTATTGAAATCCATCTATAAAATTGTTCACATACTTTGTTAAAGGAATTTATTGGCTCATCATTTATATATAAAGTTCCAGGCAAGTAAAAAGCTTGTTTAACAACATTTTAGCTTACAGCATGCATGCTCTTTACATGCTTGTGATATTGGTTCAAAATGTATAACTACTTTGTAACTACAAATGTTCCTCGATCTTTAATTTACTAATTATTAGGTTCTCGGAAAAGAAACGATGATGTCGAAAGTTGGACTAAATTGAATAGTTTTCTTTTTCTTAAGAAGGTCTATATAGTTACGTGTTTCTACCAATTTACCATGTTGATTATACTTTTGTGGGTTTCAATTATGTTTAGCCGGTGCTAATGTTAAAGTCAGTACCATATGTAGAAAATGAGTTGCAACGAATGGTTGGAGTTTTATGTGATTGTCGGTTCATTTACACCCTGATGTGCATCTGATATATAATTTTCGTACAACTGGTTCAAGAACTTAAATTGAATTATGTTCTTCATACATGTGCGTATAGCTAGACCAAAATGCTATCTAGAAACTAGGTTATATATGTAATCATGCATGCATTTAGTTTTTAGGTTGAAAGAACTCGAAGCATATATAAGTACGTCCTGCTACGACTATATCGAACCTTTCTAGTGGTCCTCAAACTTGAGATGAAGAAACAATTGGTATGTGTGCCCATCTATTAATATAGATGATCATAGGCTCACAGCCAGGCGGATCCATTCTGTAAGCTTTATGGGCTTTAGCCTAGACAAAAATTAGCATCATAGTTTAATCATTATATGTGCATCCTATATCATGTGTGTGTCAGTCAGTTGGTCAAGTCTTTCAACATAAAAATTTTTAGGCTATTATATTTATATTACTCTTTCTCCTCTCTGCTTTTTCTATTTTGTTTTATTTTTTTCTCTTTTTCATTTGTTATATTTTTTTCTCTTAATCTATTAGTATTTCTTACTTTCTATCATATATTTTCTTCCTTTTTTTTTTTTCTCTTTCTAAGGTTTAGTGATGACTATTGTATATATTCATATTCTTAGATTTTAAATTTGTTATTTTAAAGGATATATCATTTTGATTAAAAAACATCCTAACTACAAATGCTATTGAAAAAATAACTCTCAATTAGCCTAGACAAGACTTATTTCTTGGATTCGCAACTGCTCACATCATCGAAAGTACCGTGATTGCTAATTACCAGAAGTCCATAACCCCTGCATGGATGCACCTGCAGGCTTTTGCTATCGTGAGTTCTGTTGAGATGAACTACGCGATCGAACCAAGTCTATGAGGAAGATAGAGAATATTGCTTACAATTCAACTCTTCTTATAGCTAAGGGGCATTCAAAACTCAAAAGCAATTCATCATCAACTCAAGTTGCAAGGCCGACATGATAGGAAGGAGCTAAAAACACCTAGAGCAAATGAGCAATAGAATTGATCGAGTGGCATAGGGATAAATGATGAGAGGTTATGAGGATCACTGCCAGCATACCCATATATGCTCATTTCCACTGACATCTTGAAGCAAACTCGATCGATCTAGATTCATTTTGTAAAAATCCGACTAGAGATATTATTAATGATTATTCACCAACACCTTCTAGCTGGAGTTATCACCACTCATTACTAAGCTGATACGTAACTCCACTCAATACTAAGCTGATACGTGCATGCAACAAAACCATAGCTAAACCATAGTTAACCCAACTTTAATATTTTAATTTTTCAATTCAAACTCTTTTCATCTTCCCAAACTCTTTTCATCTTCTATCATCATCCTTCTCTCCCCCGACCACCAGTCATCGTCATAATCTTTTACTGTTCGGATTTATCTTTATCATCTCCAAAAGAATGACCCAAGTCACCCAACTACACGTCTACACATGCATCTTCTCCCTATGATTTAGTTAACTATGGTTTAGTTATAGTCTTGTTGCTTAGGCGTATCTTTATAATCTCCAAAACTCATTTCTTACGAAAATTTATTAAAAAAAAAACATAACAATTAGAAGACAAAACCAATACCAGCAACAAAGCCAAATATAGCCATTACAAAAACAAATTTTAAAACAATATACTAAAACTTAACATATAATGAAACTAAATAAATAAGTTAATAACTATGAAGTTAAACTCCCCACTAATCTTCCGCATAATAGAAACACACATGGCAACGAAAAAAGTCAATCTCATCGACAACATACCCCACCTGTAGACACATTAATATCTAAAACCATTAATATCTCACTGCATCCTATCGAGTGGTGATACACCACCTAGAAGGTGTTGGTGAGCAAAATCGAATCCATTAATATCTAAAACCAAAATATCTCACTACATTCCTCCATCCTCAAGCAACCACGTCATCATAGTTTACCAGAAAAGGCAAGAGCAAAGTCAATATTCTCGAGTAAAAGAAAAGAATCAAGTTAATTTATATGTAGAAGTTATGTACATGTCACGTTGTCAACCCTACTAGATCTTTTTTTTTGGAAATGAACCCTACTAGATCGATGACGGGCTAAAGTGAAAATAGAATGCGGAAAAATAACCATAGACGTCCACTTCAATTTGTGTTGTCCAAGTGACTAGCTACTAGCTTCAGAACCATAGATACATCCCACTCAAATGGAGTAGCTCCACAGGCTGAAGTTCTGCTCGCTTTCAACTTCATCGATTCCCCAGTAGTTCATAGTGTCCAAGTAATGACGAGGCGGAGAGAGCAGTAGTCCCTCTGCCATGCTCGTAAGCAGCCTCGGCATGTCGAAGATGGCCTCTTCGTCCTCGTAGGACCCCCTTCCGTTCTCTATCTCAACTTTCCCATTCTCATTTTCTCTCTCGTTGTCATCGTCGCAGCTGCTAGAGACGCCTCCGAACTCCTGAGGCCTAAATGTCTCAGCGGCTTCCGCGGCAGCCCTGCGAATGTCGAGCTGGTCCATAGAAGCCGGAACCGGCAAGCGCCACACGGAATCAGCGAAGTTGAGGCAAGCCTGCTTCCCTCGAAGCGCCAATGCAGCGACGTCATGAGCCCGAGCGGCCATCTCGGCTGTTGGGTACGTCCCGAGCCAAATCCTGGTCTTCTTGTTGGGCTCCCTCACCTCACACACCCACTTGTTGTTGTTCCTCCGCCTCACGCCTCGGTAGACCGGGTGGCGTGTCTCCTTGAACACTCGCCTCCCGGCTCGCTTCTTAGGCCTGCTCGAGGCCAATATGACTTCTTCTTGGTCTGAGTAAGATGAACGGCGAGTGGCGACGCTGGCGTCGGAAAACGAGGAGGAGTCGGGCTTGTCTATGGAGGAGAATGAATCTGGGGTTTTCTGGTTCGAGTCTGAGAACTGCGTACCGAAGCTACTCATCTGAGATTAGTGAGAACTGTGAGAGCAGAGAGTGTTGGTATACTGGTTCTGTTTGCTGAGTAGAATTTGTTGTGGGGAAAACTGGATAGGCTTATGGAACTAGAGTGACGAGTGGGGAGGGGCTTATATACATTTTGCTGTGGGGACCTTTTAGCTTCTGGACACGACGACCACACGGACTCACGGAGTGTTAGCGAGGATCACAGGTGGCGGTTAACGAGGCTAAGTTTCGGAAGTTTCATGGTTTGATGGTGGGGACATTCAAGACAGGTGGCGGTAAAACGAGGCAAGCTTCGGAAGATTCAGGGTCTGATGGTGGGGACATTCAGGACAGCTGGCGAGTGATAGTGCGGGTCAGGATGTGTTTTTCCGAAAATATCACGTTTTAATTTCAAGGTTAAGAAATGTTTACTTGCGTCACTTGAGTGTGAAGACAGTGTGAATGTGTGATGCTGCCGGACTATTACGAAACAGAGTCGAAACCGCACTGTAACAAGTGATCGGATTAGGTAATTCAAAATGTGGAGCTGGTTTTATTAATTGTTGAACCTTATGAAATAGATTGGATCATTGGCTTCACTTTGGAAGAAACTTTAGGGGTCACATTCATTTACTTGTGTCAGAGAGACGAACGATCTTATTAAATGTGAGTAATAAATCAAATAGAAATTATGAGTGAGTGAATAATACTTAATTGTACTAAAATCTTTTGTAATTAAAATCTAACACCTGTAAGGTGACTAAATTATGACAATATCAGTACAGTTGGTCAACGGGCCACGATTGTCGTTGTTTAACAGAACTCGTAAATAAATAAGAGGTGGAAGAAATTGTGTGACGGAATCCATTCCTGAATCCTGATTGAATAGTGTGACCCAAAGTACTCTTAATCCCATTCCTCCATCACACCAAAGAAGGCAAAGATTAAGTCACCAATGAAGAGCCGAAGGACGTGGCCGTTCCTCATCACAAATCGGATCGCCAGAGCGCATACCTGCAATGTCTTTGTACTTTCCACTTTTCCAGTGTCTTCTTCGGCTGTCTTTCACCGCAGGTTGCTATTGCAGTTATTCTGGTGATAACTTTGGGTGAGATTCCCTGGACTCGAATCAGTTGACGGAGGAGCAGCTGGGGTATCGAGGGTTCATAACCATAATTGATATGTTGTTCTTCAGGTTCAGTCTTTCATATTCCTACTAGATTTTTAGTTATGGTTTTTGACCGAATTGTGGAAATTTCGATCTGCATGTAAAAAACCAAATTTTGTTCGTTTCAAAAAAAAAAAAAAAAATTCAAATTTTGCTCTGAATGCTGACCTGCGCCATATCAAGGCTAGAAACTAGAAATTAAGGGATTCCCAAGTTGCATTCACACATTGGATCGATGTAAATTGATATAGATTTCTAGTGGTAATGAGAATAGAATTTTAACTCCTTGAAACTTTCTCAGCAACGAATTAAACCATGAATTAATTAATTAATGTAATGATAACATTAGATTGATCTGTGTATATCGAAACCCAACCTGCACTGGAAAATTCACCTCCTGGCTTTTGATTTCCATTTTCAGTGATATGCTTGACGGCGGCTCAGACAGTACGTACGGTGTTTTATGTTGACTTAATGTTTTGGTGGTTTGCAGACGACTTCTGATATTCCTTTGTCCCGTGCGCATGAGTGGCATGACTATAAAAAGAGGGAAATTTTATGCAGCCTAATCCACCAAACACACCCCCTCCCACACACCTCACCCCCATCGAATACCAGCCTCTCTATCAATCATCCAATAATCTATGTATAGCATGCGTGCAGCAGCAGAACCCATAAAAAGTGGATTTCCTGACCATAAAAGTGGATTTCTTGACCATAAAAAAGACGCAACAGTAAAACAAATGACAGTGTAGTGTTGTCCTAGGCATTCGTGACTGCAAGTTTTACACAACCTTAATTAAAAACCCACTCAAATGGAGTACTAGCTAGCTCCACATGCTGAAGTTTGGCTCGGTTTCCGGGTCATCTACTCCCCAGTTCATATTGTCCAAGTAATGAAGAGGCGGGGTGATTAGCAGACCCTCCGCCATGCTAGTCAGCAACCCTGGCATGTTGTACATGGCCTCTTCATCCTCGTAGAAGCCCTCATTCTTATTATCCATGCCTAGCGCCAGTTTCTCGTTCTCAATCTTATTATTGTCATTGTCATTATTTTTCTCATCGTTATTGTCGTCATCACAACTGCTGGAGACGCCACCAAATTCCGAAGGCCTGAAAGTCTCAGCAGCTTCAGCGGCGGCCCTGCGAATGTCAAGCTGGTCTTCAGAATCAGGAACTCGCAAGCGCCACG
This sequence comes from Argentina anserina, assembly GCF_933775445.1. Classification (NCBI taxonomy): domain Eukaryota; kingdom Viridiplantae; phylum Streptophyta; class Magnoliopsida; order Rosales; family Rosaceae; genus Argentina; species Argentina anserina. The sequence goes on from NC_065876.1 coordinate 8,483,369, forward strand.
CGGAATCTGCGAAGTTGAGGCATGCCTTCTTTCCTCGAAGCGCCAATGCCGCAACGTCGTGTGCCCGAGCAGCCATCTCGGCCGTGGGATACGTCCCGAGCCATATCCTGGTCCTCTTATTAGGAACCCTCACCTCACACACCCACTTCTTCTTCCTCCACCTCACGCAGCGGTAGACCGGGTGGCGAGTCTCCTCCAACGCTCGCCTCCCAGCACGCCTCTTCGGCTCGCTCGCGGCCAATATGACTTCCTCCTTGTCGCAGCGAGGTAAACACGCACGTCGAGCCGTGACGCTGGCGTCTGAAAACGAGGACATCTCCGTCATCTCGGGCTTGTCGATGGTGGAGGATGAGCGGAGGGCTTGCTGGTTGGAGTCTGAGAGTTGGTTATGCACTTATGCATGCAAGTTACTGATCATATCAGTCTTATTGAGTAATGAGAGAGTAGAGCTAGATAAGTAGATAGAGTACGTATAGAGTCAAGTGTGATATGTTGGTATATATAAGACGAAACCTAAACCGACGAGGACGTCCTGGACGTTTCGGGAAGAGGCAGGTTTATAAAACTGTCACTGACGTTAAGATGTGCTTGACTGATATTATAAAACCTGATAGGTTAAGGGACTGGTTGCTACTTGCAAGTGTGACGCTGCTAGCTAAGATCCCCTGTCGTCCCTGGAGGATACCATGCAGGCATGCAGGCATGCACAGTGGACGCTGAACAGACAGCGTAGGGTGGGCTCGTTATATTTGGGTTTTTAGGATGGGTTGCCCTTCCAGGATTGTGCGTCACGGGCTCCACCGTTCCAGTCTCCCTCATCCCTTTATCTTAAACATGAACCCATAGGCGGATCAGCTTCTTGAAGTAGATACATGAACCCAGCCCTTCTTGTCCAAAAAAAGGAAGATACATATTAACCCTCGAGTTATTTCTCACATTGTTAATTGTTTGATCGTGACAACTTATTCCGATTTCTGGCTTTCAACCTTTCGTAAATATATATGAACATATGCGATTCTAGTTCAGTTTGTGTCTTGAAATGACAAAGGAAGTGCAAAACCACTTTAGTTTCACCACTTCAAGTTTTTGGTCAGTTTTCTTTGTTGATTGTTACTCGCTGACTCTCCAATATCATAGGCGAAGCTCGTATAAAATAAAAAAATTCATAGGCAAAGCGTGAGAATGAGTATTCCATTAGGATGTCAATTGTTAACGCTACACATTTTAATAGGCTAAACATCATGATTGTTCGTCGTTTTAGAATCCGATTGGCCCAAAAGCCAATTGCAGATATTATTAGCCCACAAAGGTAGTTTGGTAAGTTTATGGTTACACTCTATTTATCTCTATAAATACGCATCTCCTCTTCATATCAAGGTAACCCTCATAAGCCTCTTATACTATGGGTGGGCACAGGACGGGATGGGACGGGACGGGGCTCATCCCACGTCCCGTCCCACTCATTTGAATCGGGACGGGATCAGGACGGGACGAGAGTTTTTAAGAATGTATCACACTCGGGATTAATCCCGGTTAGGACAGGATGAGATCGGGGCGGGACGGGACAAATCCTATTTTCTTATGAAGTTAAATTAAAACCTATATTTTTACTTTTTCATTAACAAAGTAACATTCAATAATGAAATTTTAACAAAAAAAATGCATATTATATTCAAATTATTGTAATTTACCATTATTATTTGAGTTGATATAATTTTGGAGTTATTAAAAACATAAATTAGTTTTATTTTGATACAAATATATAAGAATTTTTAAGTTTTCATTAAAGGTGGGACATGAAGGGACGAAGCGGGATATAAATTATTCGTTCCACGTCCCATCCCACTATTATGAAACGGGACGGGATCAGGACGGGACGAACGTTTTTGGACCTCTGTCCAGTCCCGTCCCTATGAATTTCGGGACGGGATCGGGATTTCCCTTTTTATGCCCACCCCTATCTTATAATCCACTCACACATATCCTAGTCTATCTTTGTTGACTTAGGCATTGTAGCGTTGAAGGCCGGTCAACCCAGTCTTCACCCTGTAACGCCGTTGTAATCGGAGAGCTTCATCAGTTCGCCGAAGTTCCCCCACAGGAAATCCGACGTAACATTTGGCGCTAGAAGGAGGGTACTCATGGGAACGCCCTCATAGCTCTTTGCGAGCCATTCTACTGAAAATATTTCTTCTCCAGTCACCCACTATCTCCAAAGTCTTCTGGGTTGTTTGATTTAAAGAGTTTTCGGAGAGAGAATGATCTATTTTCTCCTCTACCACTGATTTGCAGGCATCATAGTGCCTCTCCCGCAGCCGACGTACTCACCAAACTCCAGCAAGCCAACACCGGCTTCGATGACGTCCGACGACCGTCAGAAGAACCCCCACCCGCCACTGCGACTCACACCCATAATTACTTTGGGCACTCAGAGCCACTCTTCATCTCGGCAGTGGCTACATCCCAGAGCTTGTCCTCCATGTTTAGTTGCAACGCACTAGGCCAAACCCAACGGAAAGTGAAACAAAACTAAGGCCGGCCTTGAGATTTCCGGGGCTCGAAGCGACGAGAAAAATTGGGGCCCCTTGTCAAAATTTTTTTTTGAAACAATAAATATTTTGAAACAACAAAACATAGCAATACAACTTTCAATAATAATAAAATGATAGCATGTTTGAAACAAAAATATAAAAGTTACAAATATCAGTATCTTTTACTTCAAAATTGCCCTTCTTGCATTCTTGGAAGCAAAAATGTCAATTAAGCACGAAGACTCAAGCTTTTCCGCCAACTCCTTTTCAATCGATAACATAGCCAAACCATTCAGTCTTTCTTGAGACATAGTTGATCGAAGATAAGATTTGATCAACTTTAACTTCGAAAAGCTTCTCTCAGCACATGCAACTGTAACATGTATGGTTAACAAAAGTTTGTAAGCAATCCAAGCATTTGGGTAGCAACCATCCATTTGCTTCAAGTAGCTCAACACATCAATTGCTCTTCGTGCTTCTTTTGGTATAGACCCTTTCAAATAGCTCAACTCTTCAAATAGTTCAGCCCCAATAATGTTAGATTCATCACCATAATTGAACAACTTTTCAAGATTCATACAAAAGTTCATCAATGTTTCATCATCTGTGGACTTCAACTTCTCCCACTTGAATAAAAGCCCAAAATCTTCTTCATATTTCTTAAACTGTTCAAATGTACTTTGAAGTGAAGAAAGTGCTTGATCAATAATATAATAGAAGTAACCAACCTTAAATGATTCAATAGCAGCTTGTGTCACCTCTTCATTGTCAATGTCGCTTTCGTCATAATGCTTCTTCTTAATTGGTCTATTTTCACGAAATTCAGTTACAATTCCCATCTCACTTGCAATTCCCATCTCACTTGCAATTTTTTAGCTTTGATCAAGGCCTTATCAAATCCATTTTCTCTATAGTTCTGCACAAAAGAAATAAGCTTTGCCAATTCCTGAACAACATCGACGTGCATGTCCTCTGATTGAAGAAGTTTACTCACAATATTAATAGCATTCACCAGTTCATACCAAATAACCATGCCAAATAAGAACTCAAAATTCTTCATCTCATGTTTCGCCAGGCATTGAGCATCAGACTTTGTTTTAGAATCAACACCATTTTCCCCAAGTAAGCTAATGCATCTCTTATTTTGGGAGCTTGGAATCTAAATGCTTTCACACTTTTAACATGACTTTCCCATCGTGTTTTAGATAATGACTTAAGAGTAAGACCCTGCACATAGTCCTTGAACACTTGCCATCGCTTTGTAGAAGATGAGAAGAATGAGTATATTTGTTGCACCACTCCAAAAAAATAATCAGCTTTGTCATCACAATTAGCCATATCAGAAATAGCAAGATTCAAACTATGACAACCACAAGGGGTATATAATGCTCTAGGATTTACCTCAAGAAGCCTGTTCTGCACACCTTTATGTTTACCCCTCATATTAGAACCATTGTCATATCCTTGTCCTCGTATATCACCAATATTCAGTTTATGATTGTGCAATGTATTCTTAAGCTCATTAAACAATCCAAGCCCCGATGTATCATCCACTTTTAGAAACTGTAAAAAAAAAACTCTCTTACCACAATCAGACTTGATGTAACATCAACACACCGGATGATAAGAGATATTTGTTCCTCATGACTCGCATCTGGAGTGCAATCAAGTATAACAGAATAGTACACAGCTTCTTTGATTATTGCAATGATGGAAGCCTTTACCTCATTTGCTAGTACTTGAATAATTTCATTTTGGATCTTGTGACTCAAGTAATGGTAATGGGTTTCCTTCTTTGACACACGTTGAACATGTTCTTGCATCACCGGATCAAATTCAGCAATCATCTCAATCATTTGTAAGAAAATTCCATTTCTCTCCTCATACAATTTTTCATTATCCTCACGAAAGGCCAAATTTTTTTCTGCAGGTCTTTTCACAATCGCAAGGATCCTCAATAGTACTTTCCGCCAATGTTCTTTCTCCTTCTTTATTTGCTCTTCCACACCTTGATTAATTGTGGCATGCTTTTTCAATCTTGTTTCCAATTCGACCCAACTAGTAAAGCAATTGATGTGATGATCATTTTTTTCATGACTAGCAAGTCTTTGACCGATATTCCTCCAATCATTCAATTCTTCATTTGCAAGTTTACCCAGTATACTCTTGTTGTGATTTTTCTTGAACAATTTACAACAAAAGCAAAACACCTTGTCCAAGGAAATCGAGTACACAAGCCACATCCTGTTCCGCTTTTCGCCATTAGGAAAAATACGAAAATATTGTGAGGAACTAAAATGTCTCCCCAAGTCATCAACATGATATGTGAAATCATTCTCTCTTTTAGGACCCTTTTCGACCAAAAATTCTATGACATTTTGCTTAATCTCACCCCAATTTCCAGGATCATCAACATCAAATGGAAAAGTAAATTCAGCATCTTGTTGATCCTCTTCAACAACAACCATGTCGTCCTCATTTACCGGAACATCTGGTTCTTCCCCTCCACCACTATCATTAACAGATTGATGAAGGACTGGTTCCTCATTTAAACATGGTTCTTCATTCAAACCCGGTTCCTCATTCAAACCAGGTTCCTCATTCAAATCTGGTTCCTCGTTTAAATCTTGTTCCTCATTCAAACCTTGAATTGCTTCAACATTCTCATTCTCATATGTAGAAGCTTGTGCTTGTTGATTAATTGACTGAAAAAATTACTTATAGGTCGAATAGTTTTTGCTTGAACCTTCTTTAGCGCCTCCCTCCTCTGAATCTCTTTTCTTTTTTTAGCCCCAGAAGGATACTTCCTGATTGGAGCCATATAGCACCCTGCAAAATATAACAAAATTGTTGTCATAATCTGATAAAACCATAGAAAACAGATAATAATGTTCAATTTGTATCATGAGCATGACCTCGCCACCATATTTTTCATTCCAAAAACTAGGAAGCCCATACAATATAAATTTCTTGACGGCCAGAAAACACAATATGATATACAAAAGAAGAGATGCAATATGAATAACATGGAAAGGCTACCATAACTAACAACTACAATATGTAAACAAAGCAACCAATTAAAACTAAGTTTCATCAAGCCAAGCACGCAATAATCTCCTGGAAATTCGTTTTTCTTACAATTCATTCAATCATTTAGAGTTCTAGACATTTCTACATCCTATATGAATCAAAGATTGGCAAATTCTTTTCCATTCACCGGACGATTGCTTCGGAAAAAACCAAATGAGCCAGAAATCCAAACACTGATGGAATCTATCAATCTAATATCTAAGCTCAGATCTGTATCGAAAAACACACATACATCTTCAGCTTACCAAACACCACAGATTTCCAATCTTTCTTCCTACTTTTTCCAAACAAAAGCATATACAAAATTGAAAAGAATTGAAAGGGGAGATTAGTAATGTACTGGAGAGAGATTGGCCGAAGGGCCGGCGGTGTTGAGAATCTTCGAGAAGTCCCGGAGCTGTGACGAAATTTTTTTTTACAGAGGAGAGAATCAGAGAAAGAGAGGAGGAGAGAAAGTCAGAAAATTGAAAAGGAGAGAAGAACGTGGCCTCCTTCTTTCACGACCCAGTTTTTTTTTTTACTGTGTGTATATGATTAATTTTGAGGCCCTTAAAATTGGTGCTTTAGTGGCTTTAGCCCGAGGCCGGCCCTGAAGATAGAAGAACGTGACCTCCTTCTTTCACGACCCAGTTTTTTTTTACTATGTGTATTTGATTAATTTTGGGGGCCCTTAAAATTGGGGGCCCAAAGCTAGTGCTTTAGTGGCTTTAGCCCAAGGCCGGCCCTGAACAAAACCTCATAGATCGATTCGAATGGCCTCCTCATCTCCCTCCTCCTCGCCAGCAAACGACGTCGTTTTGTCCGCCGCCAGAGCCTTTGCGCGGGAGGCCTCGTTGCTATTCCAGTCCGGCTAGTTCGATCAGTGCCTCACGGCGATGCATAAGTCCCCCGGCGATGCAGGAGTACCTCAAAAGATGGTTGTTGAGATGATCACCTGGTCGGCTCATCGTCACCCGCCTGATAGTGGCGACATGGTTATTGGTGCCATCCTTCTCCTATGGAGTTTTTCTATTTCTGTAGTTATTGATTCTTTCCAGATACTAACCTCTCCGATTATGCTGTTTCACTTCTCTGGGGACCTCTGCTTCTGGAGTTGCTCCTTGTTTTGGTGGCCACTTGCCCGTTACCAACTCAGATTCTCATATGGCTCATTCTCCGCAGACAAGCCTGAGAAGGAAGAATCCAGTGTTCCATGACCAAGAGCTCCACTGCCGGCAGCTGAAGAAAGTCCCAAATGATCTGGGCACCCATAGTGGGGCTCCTATGTTGATCAACTTCTGTATGTCAGCTTCTTTCCCTTTTATATACAATTCCACTAATGTTCTGGGTTTGAATGAGGCTCAACCACGTATGTTCCACTACAATTTGTGTCACATATTACTCTGGACGCCTATCATTGGTTCTCACATATATGTTGACGCTCTTGTAAAGTTCAATCGCTTTGGTGAGGGTAACATATCCACACCCACCTCACCATGTGTCTACGAAAGGGGTAAGCAATTTAGTGTGGCAACCCCTACTTTGTGATTACCAGTTACTCTCCACAACCGTGCCTGTTAAATATTCCGGAGCTCAATGCCAACATCCGGGGCAAGTGTATGCCTCATCTGTCAGCTTACAAATGTCATCACTTGGCCGCACCCATGAAACAACTTGAGGTATGCATGAGGCATAAGATTTGCTAGCTTACCACATGTCTCAGGCGGTGCTATATATACATGATCTCCCGTGCTACTTTCATACATGAATGTAGTTGTGCTACGAACACATTCTACATATACTTGTTGTTGCTATACTTCAATGACTCCGAGGCGCCACCACATACATGATATAGCTCCATATGTCAACATTAAGTGTAAGCTTTATGGGTACGTTTTTCACTTACCGACATACATGTACTTCCCCGGTGAGGTACAACTACCACTAAGACGCTTTCTTATATGTGCAATGAGATCTATGTGTCCACACATTTATATATTTCCTAGGTGTGGTACAACTACCACTGGGATGTTTCCTTATATGGACTTATTCAACATCCGCCTACTGCGTTCAATATGTTATCTCCTTCGGGCACATTCTTATTTTCCCTCGGTGAGGCACAACTACAACCAAGGACTATTCTTATTTATATATTTCCCCGGTGAGATACAACTGCCACCGGGACGCTTTCTTATATGGGGGAGCTATATGTCCGGGCACTTATCTATTTCCTCGGTGAGATACAACTGCCATCGGGACATTTTTTTATATGCAATGGGTTTTTTCGGGGCTCAATGACCGACATGGAGTCCCGTGCATTCACTCTTTATGTTATCTACGACATCTTCATGCCTCTCCAGTACACTTCCCTTTACACTTGACTCTTTATCACATTATCGTCATATACGTTTCCATTACGCCATATATTCTACATTATTATTGAGCATGCGTGTTACACTTGCACATATCCACATATGTCACGCCACACGGTAACGCCTACGGGCTAATATCTAAATGGTTACACCCAATGTTTATCTACGTGCGTACACTTTATGCCCTTGAATAGCCTATTGTTCATATTTTTACATATGCTTGTTTAACTCACTCTCTTTTGATGATCACTCTCTCCACGAGTACTAAAACCCACGGCTCTGCCCTGGTCGCACCGGCTCAGGCAGCACTCGCCTCGGCCCCGGTTGCATCTGCCCCGACCTTTATCTCCGCGGGTAAGATGGCACACATATTTTTACATATTTTTAATAGCATCGCCTCGCCTCCTCAAAGGCCCCACGTTTGTCCCTGGCACTAGAGGCCAGACCCCAGGTCGGGCTAGCTACTTGTCCCGGCAGGTCTTGGTGTCTACCGCTGGGTGACATCCCTTGTATGGGGACTATGGGAACTCATCATGATACTCTGGATTGAATTAAATCGCTGAACCAGGCCAATCTCTAGATCTATGGATGCTCTGAGCATGCTAGTTAGCCCACGAGCCTAGCCCCAAGATCCTAGGTCACTCTCCAGATCCAGGGATCTCCGATGTTAGTTAACCCATGTACCTAACTGCGTTTGTTAGTTAACCCTTGTCTAACATTGAGATCCTGGTCACTCTCCAAGTCCTAGGCCACTCTCCAGGTTGATGATGCTCGCGCACCTGGTTAACCCATGCGCTCAATGCGGAGGTCCTCGACCAGATCCATGGGTGTCCCATACGGTCAGTACCTGACCTGGCGGTCAACACCTGACCCCAACATACCTAGGTCACTCCAGATCTATAGACGCTCCGAGCGTGCTAGTTAACCCACGTGCCTAGCCCTGAGGTTCTAGATCACTCTTCATGGCCACGAATTGGCCGACCTGGATCCCGAGAAATTTGAACTTGGGTATTACGCCAAAGATGGAGATATGAAAACTTCTTCTCCAGGTCATATCTCCAGGTAAATAGAGAATTAATTGCTATTTTATACCTTGGTTCAACAAAATTGTTGTCAGGTCTCCTTAAAATAGGTACACTCCCCGGCACAGCCCCGGCCACACCGTCCCTGGTCGTATCTTGCCCCGGCCGCACCGGCCCCTTCGACCGCCTCGGCCGGATCCGGGGACGCACTTACACAACACCCGGCCTGGTTTCTACAACTCTGGACTCCGGGGGACTTGTGCCTCCGCTTTGCCATGACCCGAATACCGGGGAATTTATGTTTCACTTGCCACACGATCACATGTGTTACACGCATACTCGCCTTGCCCTGGTTGCACCGACTTGACTTGACTTCAAAGGAATTATGTCTGGTTTGACCCTATACGTGGGTACGTAGGCACTCTAGCACTTAGAGGCAACCATATGTCACCAACATCGCCATCTAATCCCTCGGATCACCACCATCTATGGCACACATCACCATATGGTCCCCCGAACCATGCCACATCTATCGAAGACACCGCCATATGGTCCCCTGGACCACACCACACATATCGAAAACATCGCCATATGGTCACCTGGACCACGCCACACCTATAGAACGCATCGCCATATGATCCCTCGGATCACGTATTTCCATATGTCAGCACGTCGTATACGCTGCCACATGCTCCTCAGGATTATAACATTCGCTTGTCTCGATTTTAGTTCTCCCGGAACCGTACTTATTTCCTCGTCTGGTCTCTCCGGGGCCTGACATCTTTTCACCGGTCCGTCCCTATCATACGGAGACTGGAGGACTTATACATTATGCATCTTATGCACGCTCATTATATTATGCATGCTCGTCGTGCACCACGTGCATACTCATCGTGCACCACTTTTATGCTCATCATGCATCGCCATCAGATGTCCCACAGACCATACTCACATCATTGTGCATGTTTCTTTACGCCTGGTCCGCCCCTCTCTTGCATGGGACTTGGGGGACTGGGGACTGGTAGCGTAGCCGCTGGTGCTCCGACACTCGTTCGGGCTCACACTCTCGATGTTTTATTTGATAAAATCTTCACCGAAGAAAGTCTCTTGACCGGGAATTTGGGGACTTGTTAACGCTACGCCCTTTAATGGGCTAAACATCGTGATTGCTTGCCGCTTTAGGATTTGATTGGGTGATAGAGCGTTTTGTTAGAACGTCTATAAAATACCCTGAAAAACATCATCGTTAGTATAGAATAAACAGGGATCGTTCAGTCCGGGGAATCAAAAGGGCCTCAACACTTATCATGTTATTGGGGGATTTGATTTGGATTCTAAAACTACAACTTAAAGTAAATCCTAAATTACTTATATACAATTGATCAACCATTCATCACATAACCAAAACACGAATTCTACTCAAGAAACATGTATCACACGTATAGAACAACATATAGGCAGCGACTTATTTCGATTATATCGAAGTCCATTTCAATTCCAATTCTAATTAGAGTCCGAAGCGGTTCATCTAATCGTTAAGACTTCTTAATTATTTAGAATCAACGAAGCGTTCAATCCTAAACATATGCTAAAAAGAGTTCAACATAATGAAGCATACTAGTTAAACAACAAAGTAGCACATAAGCACATTAAGTCGAATTGGAGACATGTAAGCAAGCATGGCGTCACTCATCTTGATTAAACATGCAAATTCCTAGAACTATCACAAGTATCAATAATTGAAACACGAAGCGCATATTCAATCAATGAACACTTTGATGAATGAAATCGCAACCTTAGGAGAACCATGGCATTGGCTTCCTCAAGCATTGATTTAGATGCACAAATTCAAGGAATAAATTGAAATAAAACCTAAATAAAAATCGGAAATCCTACTGCCCATAGATGCTACACACGGATTCATACATCTTTCATGAGTTTATACAATCAAAACATAAAACCAAATAAGTCTTAATTTATGCTCTTCATATATAAAACCGAAAATAACATCCAATGATTCATACAATAAATTCGAAATTTGCAGAAAACCAAAAGAAAATTTACAAGCCATGGATGAATCACACATTAGGAACCTTGAATGAAGGAGGAAGATGTATTCGGTGGTGGAAGAGGCAAGAGGATGGCACGACAAAGATGGAGATGGATGAAGATTTTGGCTCGAATTTCCTGGATGTATTTGGGCAGCAATTCGGCTGTGTTTGTGAGAGAATGGTGATGCCAAATATGAAGGGAGGCCGTGCCTTTTATAGAGGAAGGAGGAGAGGAGGGGCTGCTAGGGTTTTGATGGGCTGATCCATGTATGCACGGATATGATCTTTTCTCTTTAATTGGATCGAATGGTTGCCGTTCTTTTCCTTGTAGAACAAGCTCTTATCTCCTTGGCTGAATTAGATAGCACGGCAAGAACTTCTTCTCCTTGAATTATCTCTTAAAATTCGAAATTAATTCCCTTTAAATCCTGAATGGTAGCTCGGCATTGATCTTCTTTATTCCTTGAATTATCTCTTCAAATCTGAAAATAAGAAAAGAAAAACATAAGTAAGAGATAATTCATTCGAAAATCATGTCTTAATCTAGACAATAGTTATCTTAAAAAGACACATGTAATAAATGAGCTCAACTAGATTATGAAAGTTTCTAATTTGCAAAAAGGAAACTTACTAGAACAAGAAAGTTCATTTAGAAAAGTTTCGTAATAAGAGTTTGAGTTCAAGTAGGACTTTCCAAAATGGTACGTTTCCTAGTCTAACAAGGATTCCTAATGCAAACATGACTCTCAAGATATCGCCAATGCGACCAAAACGTAGAAAGATGAAGACTCCTAATCCAACTAGGTTTCCTAGTCCTATAAGGATTCCTTCTCAAACTAGGACTCTAGACCAATTCTTCGTTTTAAACTCGTTTAAGCACAAATACACATCCATAACCGTCCAAGACTCCTATTATGACTCAATGACTCGATATTACAACAATAAGGATTAACAAAAGTACAAATGGAGGTAAACACATATTAAGAACGTAGTAGAAAGTGCTCCTATCATTGGGCCAAAAGCCCATTGCATGTATTATTAGCCCACAAGGGCAATTTGGTAAGTTCACTAGTTACACCCTATTTATATCTATAAATACGTCTCTCCTCTCTACATCAAGGTAAGCCTCCTAAGCCTCTTACCACACATATTATAGTCTATCTTTGCTGAGTTAGGCATCAAAGTGTTGAAGGCCGGCCAACCCGGTCTTCATCCTGTAACGTCGTGTGCTTGTAGTTTACAGGTAATCGGAGAGCTTCATCGGTTCGCCGGAGTTCCCCCGCCGAAAACCCGACGTAACAGCAATTCAACGTCAGTGCTCTTTAATTTAAGTATGTGTTTAAATTTAAGTGTGTCTAAATTTAATGTGTATTTCAATTTCATCTTAATAAATAAATTATATTTTTATTTCTCGAAAAATTGAAATTACATAAAATTTAAATTTAGTACAATACTATAACTATCATGGAAATAAGACGCGGCTTGGGTGACTTGGGTGAAAACAATCCGAATATGTTTCATCGCTAGGTTGATCTTGACTAGCTCCTCCTTCATTAAAGATTTCTAGTTTTCTCTTGGTAAAATACCTTTTTCGAGATTGGGGTCATAGCCTCCAAATCCATTGTCATGATCCTTGTGTCATTCTCTTGTTTCTTCAATTGTAACTCTTCTTCCGCCCTTGCTTCCTTCCACTTTTTAATGTCTATGTACTTCGCGTAATAATTAACCTCACTTTCATTATACACTAGCCTCTTGGCGTGTCATGATGCTTGGTCACTTGCAATGGTATGCAAAACCTCAACTCATTGCTCAATAGGAGTCTTACCTGTTTCTTTTGACGCCTAGCTTCCTTTGTCACCTTGGTTCCCATTGGTCTAGGCGGACTCGAGGAAACTGTCGTGTTGCTTTAAGGAGTCTCATTCACTTGGTCTTCATCCAAATTGATGGTTGGAGATGATTCGGTTGCGGAATGAGTAGCATCGTAACTACTTGCATACGGAGATGGAGTAGTAGGTAGCACCGCAACAAAAGATGAATGATCCTTAATCATTTCCCAACATTCAAAGTGTGTAAACTTTTTCTTCTTGGCATTATAGTAACATAATTGAGCTTGTCGTTCATAATGAAAAACTTATATTAGGTACATATTTAATTACATAATTTAAATAAATTGGATAAAACAAATAATGTAACCAAATTGATATATTAAAACAAATAATGTAAACAATGCTACATATTTAAACAAATTAGATATATATAAATTACATAATTTAATTATATATAATATCGAATAAAAATTATAATATTTGATAAAACAATGTAAACTTACTTCATCTATTAACGAAGTGCCGCTAGCTACACGTTATCGTACCGCCACCAAACATTTGCCCCATTTTTGCAATTTGTCTCTCTTTTGTTTGTTACCGTCGTATTCATCAACGCTATGACGAACAAAAGAGATGCACATTTGTAAATCTTCGAAAGGAAACCAGCCCATTGTTTTGGAAATAAAATACTAAACGAAATGAGAGAGGAGATGGAGGAAGATGTGAAATTTGTTGTGCATAAATTGGTGTGAGTTGATCTAAAATTGTAGCATTTATAGGCAAAGTTTTGGAGAGATTTGAAAATTTTGGGATTTGTTTACTATTTTTTGGGTTTGTTTCCGTTCTGATCAAATAATAGCCGTTGCCTATGAATTCTAACCGTTCAATCGAAATTTTTGATTCAAATAGAAGGCTCATATCTATTAAACCGTTGAAGTTTGATTGCCCACCGTTAAGCCACATGTCACTCATTCATTGATCCTTTTTCTTTTTAAAAACTTTTTTATTCATTGCACACATTTAACAAAAGAAAAAGGAACGTGTGTAACATCACCCACGTTCCGTGGGCTCCGCCAGGTAGGCAAGCAAACCCATTGTCGCCAGTGCGAGCTCGAATCTGGGTTTGCTCGAGCAAACCCACCGGTCCTACCTCCTGCTCGAACACCACGTGCTGATCTGCTCGCCCGTGCAGAGGCTCTTATAGAGCTAGTACGTAGATATATATGGGAACTGAAAAGTATGTAAATAATGACGCATGGAGGCACATTGGCACTCCGACTCTTGAACTATTATTAATACCAGCTGCTAGGCTACTCGATCTGAGGGAATTGAGGGAAAACTTCCCTAACTCTGTGGACATGCATTTTCTGATCGACTAGAAGTAGAAAATGATATTTTAATTACTGCTTTGGGGTTGCATTAAAATGCCTGTACTCTTTGCGGATGGTAGCTAGGTTACAGAGATTGCTGAAGCTGCAAACAATAATTACTCGGTAGAAATTGTGGAATTTTTATTGTTTCATATTAAGATGCACAAGTTGTTCTTCATGATTCAGGAGTACTGATGATGAATTAGCCGAGAAACATTGCGCAACAGCTTTATTAACTGGCAAAATTTCGCATTTCCATACAGATATCTCATATGAGTCATATCTGTTTACTCTATATATTCTCTTATTTCTCTACGTCCATGGTGTTCAGGTTATGTTTTATTGCTTTCACATTAATAAAATTGAAGACTAAAAGCTCATCCAAATATCTCATTTTACGTGAAGTCTTGGTCGACCAATTGCAATGTACGTGAGCCAACTCCATGATATATTATATATAGATATCCACCCACCGTGGCCGGCACCATCACCGCCGCTAGCTCTTACTGTCCTGGGATAGTGCAGTAGTTGTATTTGACCAGTTCATCCTTGCCGATCGAGGGTCGTGTACATAGTACATCATGAGTCATGACTCTCTCCTCCCTCAAGAGTGTGCAGTGACTGCAGTCCTTTGTTTACAACTTACAGCTGACACTAGTTGAGATATTTCGTGGCAAAACTGATAGGGACGACGAGGCAATCAGGAGATCGATCAGATAGATGCACAGACCAGAACATTAGGCCCGAATGACACAACGCATATACAGAAACCTGACCCATCATCAATCGGTCAGCACAAATAAAGCGTCAATGCATCATAGCCGAATAAATTTCCAAACAAGCTAGCTCATAATATGGATGTTTAGGTGTCCTCATAACTCTTAAGTTGTTATTTTACGTTCCATTTTCTGTCTAAAATCGAGCATATAATGCTCACAGGAACACTTTAAAATTAATTAGCAAGCTAGTGATCACAGAGAATTGAAAGCTAGCTTCTTCATCTTAAAAGAAAGCATAGAATTGTACAAATCGGCTAGGACTGAGCATTAACCGATTTGAAATGGATAAACCGGCCGAACCGGACTGAAAAAGTGGTCAGGTTAACCAAATCGTATTAAACAATCTGGAAAATGACTAAAACCGCACTAAAACCGAATATAACATGTTCGAAAATGGTTTTGGGCTTCAGCCCGACCAAAAAAAAAACGACCGACCAAATTTTTTTAATAACTAAAATATAATTTTAATAGAAAATCAAAAGTATATATAGATATTTAACACTGAGGTTTCATTTTAACCCATTCTCACTCTCTCAGTCTCACTCGGCCGCTCGATCTCACTGTGCGAGACCCTCCGCCTCCACTCAATCTCTTTCCGGTAACTATGCCTCTACTCCGCCTCCATTCCACTTCCTAAGGGTATCATTCTCCATCTCTGATTCTATTTCTTTCACTAGTTCTCTTTAAGTTGAGAGTATTAGTTTGGATTTGGGAATTTTAATGTTAGGGTTTATGAATTATGGGTTTGCTTCTGTTAGATCCTAAGAGCTTTGCTTATGGGTTTATATAGTTTTGTTTCGAATTAGGGTTTATGAATTGATTGAATTATGGGTTTGCTTCTGGGTTTATGAATTATGCGTTCTCAGTTTATATATATAGTTTTGATTCAAATTTGATTTCAACTGTTATAGTGTTGACGAATCAATCTTCTTGTGCCCAAACTATGAAAATTCGATGTTTGTATCATAATTGCTTCTTTATTTCAAACTATCCGATGGAGTCTCATAATGCTTTACATCAGTTCAATAAGGTAATCTAGATTGCATACTAGTTGGTTCAGCTATACGCCTATACTAGTCCTCAAGTTTTGTCTATGTTTGTTAATGCAACACTACAACATATGCATCTATTTACTCATTACATGCTCTTGTTTCTGATTATAGATATGATAAATCATATTATGATCTCTTTTATCTCTTCTCACTACATTGTTTCTGTTTAATTCTTATTTGCTGGATGGATAGCAACTTTGAGGGATTTGATTCTACTCCTTGTGGGAGTAGCACACCTGGAACTGGGACACCAACAAGCACACCTTCATCAACCCAAGTGCCTCGGCTTCTTCCTCCACTTGCTGCTGCTCAACCTTCAGCAACCCAAGCACAAGCCAATGCTAGTATTGAGACGCAAGGACAATAACTGAAATGAAGAAGAGAAAGAATGCAAGTGTTGTTTGGGATCATTTTATCAAGTTAACCAATCCTGATGACTTGAGGATGGAGAAGCCGGTTGCCAAGTGTAAGTACTGCCCTACTACTTACCTTGTGCACTCAAAGGGGAATGAGACTTCAACCATGAGGTATCACATGCTCAACATTTGCACCAAGTGTTTAGTGTCATATGTATGCTTCCAATAAGAAACATAGGTATCTCTCTTCCTGAAAATGGGCAAGGTTGTTTGAAATCATATGTGTATGATCCTGAAGTTGCTAGGCTGTGTTTAGCTAGGATGGTTATTAGGGATGAGCTTCCTTTTAGCTTTGTGGAGAAAAAAAAGAGTTTATGGATCTTATAAAATCATTGCGGCAACAGTTTACTCCACCTTCCCGTAGGCAGTAACTAGAGACATTTGAGACTTATATCAAAGTGCAAAAACAAGTATGAAGAATTTTTTAGTTGTCTATGGTCAGAGAGTTAGTTTAACCACAGACACTTGGACTTCAATCCAAAATATCAACTATATGGTTTTAACTGCACACTTTGTTGATGATGATTGAAAGTTGCATAAGCGTATCATTAACTTTGTTGTCATCCCTAATCATAAGGATAAGACTATATGGTAGTGATAGAGCGTTAATTAAAACGTCTATGATAAACTCTATAAAACATCATCATTAGTATAGAATAAACAAAGATAGTTTAGTCTGGGGAATTGAAGGGAACTCTAAACTCTTAGTGTTAACAAATAATATAGGGTTTGAGATTGATTATTAACTACTAAAATAAAACCTAAATTACTATTTACATGATCGACTTCTCTTTAATAAACTTAAACCAAATTCACCACTGCACCACATAATTACAAGTTCGAACCTATCATGCATTCTAATTCGACCAATTACATACTTTTTAGACACAAATACAATTAGAGCCTCAGAGGATCATCTAATCATGCAAGATTTCAATTAACATTTAGATTGACTTAGGGCCTAATCTAAATTTGCATGCAATCGAATTTAATAACACTTTGAGTAGAAATCAAACAAGATTATATTTAAGCACCAAATCTTTGTTAGAGACATGTTTCATGTATGGCGTCACCCACCATGGTTTCACATGCAAATTTCCAGAATTTTTACCACTTTTAATCAACACAAACCGAACCCACTTAGGGCATGATTCGATTTGTGTCAATATGGTTGATGAATCTAACACTCAAACACAATCTTAGGGACTGCATCCAAGCACTAAATTCATATGCACATATCTGAAAATTATGTAAAAATATGAGAAAGATGATTAGAACACAACAATAGAAATACAAACTCATTAATTATAGGAAACCATCAATTTGGCAAAGATCCAAAAATCCAATAAAACAATCTGAAAATTTTGATTCTTAATACAAAACAATAATCCCACACAAACATCATACTACAATCTTCATAGAAAAAATATTGTAAAAAATCAAAAACGAACAAACTCATGGAGATGAATTGCGAGAATCACACGTTGTAGGAACCTTTGAAGTGTATCTTCAATGGTGATTTCGGTGGAGATGGAATTTGTATATGGGGGAGAACGGCTTGGTGTTTTGGTGAAGGATATTTGAGATATATTTTGGTAGAGTTTTGGCTCTTGAATGCAAAGGAGAAGTGATCTTATTTGAGAGGTGAAGCCATGTATATATAGAGGAAAAAATGAGGGTTTGAACTTGCCTCTTTCTTCCTATAATAATGTCATGTTTTAATCTCCTTAAATTATGACATGCTTTATTCCATAAATCATGTCATGTTTTATTCACTAAATCATGTCATGTTTTATGCCTTTAATGATCATCTTCTATTTAATTGTTACATGACTTGGCTCCATCTCTTTTTCTTTAATTATCTCTTCAATCTAATCTGAAAATAAGAAAATAAAATCATAAGTAAGAGATAATTAGTTTTAAAATCTAACAAGGATTCCTAGTCAAACTAGGACTCTAGACCAATTACGCGTTTGTAACTCATGTAAGCAAAAAAATACATCCAATACCGCTCAAGACTCTTACTACGACTCAATGACCCAATAGTACAATAATAAGGGCTAAGCAAAGTACAAATTCAGGTAAAAACATGTTAAGAATGTCGCACAAAGTGCTCCTATCAACTACCTCACACTTAGCTTTTGCTAGTCCCTTAGCAACACAAAACTAAATAAGATACTATTGCCCCTAAATGATTGCCTCAGAATCTCAAAACACAGCTTTCAAGTTTAAGCATTTGAATGTAAGCACATAAATTCCAAGTTTCATAAACATGCTTCATAGTATGAATAGGTCAAATACGAGACAATAAGCATTTAACATGTTTAGTCAATCTAATCTTCCTCACAAGGCATACTCTCTTCTTTTCACTCAGATTCATAGTTATTATTCACACACAAGTATATGCAAGAGAAAGGATATTAGGCATCAAATAAATTGCATATTTCAACAAATGAAAACACTTTGTGAATAACAGAGGAAAATCTCATTTAACAACTAAGTGCACAAATGGATCAAAATCATATGCTCAACTTTTGTGATCATCTCCATAAACCAAGATTTGCTAATTTTAAGAATCATTATGATCATTAGGTAACGTAAATGTTTAGGGTTAGCTAAAGGCATGAAATATCAAAGAATCACAAAGGTAATCTTATAGACTTAGCAGAGTAAACATCATCCTTATGACATCACACACCATCAGGGGCCAAATATAATAAGTTGGGCACAATTATCATTCTAACCACAAAGTGAACATGGACAAAGGTCAAGTAAAAATTTTTAGACATTCAATTACAACTCAACTCCAAATTACAAATGGAAGACAACATAACATTTTTTTCTTTTCTTTCCTTGCCGAGTTCATCATTCATTTTTTTTTCTTGTTTTTTTTTGGCAATGCTTGCTTAAAAGCTTGTTCATTCTTTTTTCAAATGTCTTCCACCCCACACTTATTTCATGCATCATTACAATATCATCTCAACAAGAATTCTGCCAAGTCTATAGGAAAAGGTAGATGTAATTATACTAAGTATGAAGATAACATAGGTGATGAAGAAAAAGCTCAATGTAGGATCAAATGGGATTCAACTAAGGGGTCTCAAACAGGGCACATAAAAGGATACATGGTTGTTTGGCTAAAGTGGCAGTATTCCTAGAAATGATTCATAAATCCTTTTCAAAATCAGAGCATTTTATGACTTAAAAGTTTCAACAATCACAAAAGTGAATTCTAGTAAATTCTAGAGTCCATTAAAAGCTATGACACATAGCTATTGAATATGCAAAGAATAGTGAGGTTCATGAACAACCACAGAATTTCATATTACATATCATGAAGAAAGTACATATATGCTCAAAAACTCACAGGTTGTTATGGATTTTAAACTGACAAAAAATGTATGCCATAATCAATCAATCCAAATCTCACATGTTCATACCAAATCCACATTATCAATGAAACATATAATCCAATTCTTATGGAATGCAAAACCATCATCTTTGTATTTAGAGACATAATCATCCTAGACTTTAGGGGCATCCTAAGACTCAATTGACTTAAATAAAACAAACACATTTTTTTAACTTAAAAAAAAACAGAAACAAACAAACACAAAACAGACTTGTAAACCTACCCCACACTTAGAAAATTATATTATCCTCAATGTAAGCTCAATAGTAAGAATGTAATTCACAAGCATAGAATAAGATCACATATCAATACATATACAATTCAACCATAAAAGTGAAGGGATTAGAAAATTCAAACTATCGTAGACGACTCCTCTATAGATACGGTTGAAATGTGTTGCCTCCCATGCAGCGCTTGAATTTTATAGTCTCTCAGCCTAGACTCTCTCGTGTTCATTCTCCTTTAGGTGCATCTCTCACAATTGTCTCATCATTCGTGTGCTCCTCAAATAACGCATAGTAGGGCTTAAGTCGATGCTCATTCACCTTGTATGTCTTCCTTGTTGTATCGCTTTGAATCTCAACTGCACCATTTACAAACACGTTAGTAACAACAAATGGGCCAACCCAATGCGAACGAAGTTTCCCTGGAAACAACATAAGTCTCGAATGGAATAACAGAACTTTCTGACCCACTTGGAACTTATTTCCTCTAATTATTTTTTTATATTTTTTTTACATTTTATTTTATTCTTCATTATTTTTTATTTTTTAATTTTTTAATATTTTTAATTCTTTTTTATCATTTTTATTACTTTTTTTTTTGTAATGTTACGAAATCTAAAGTGTAAAGTATTACTAAGTCTAATTGATTTTATTCACACACAATCCTAACATTTAAGATACGTGGAGCAGATGAGGTAACTGTGCAATTGACTGAAACAGCCCCGGGTAAAGGTCTTGTTTTATCTGATATACCTTAAAAGTTAGAATATCATTTTCTTTTGAAATTATATACATCTATTTATACAAAGTTATTTTCTGAGTTATAAAGCGAGGTGGACGTGCGGTCTAAGTATGTTGTCTAGACACAAACTCATTCTTTTATTTTAGAAGGCTGGATAGCTAGATTCAGAGATAGTCGCAAAACATGACTCATTTGTTAGACAACACGGAGGCTACACCCTCGAAAGGATGTTTCCACTATCGACTCCATCACCGAGATGTATATCAGTCTATAGGCCTCTGAGATCTAATTTTGTAAACCTTGAACTAGGGTAATAAAAATAGCATGCCCCTTACTCAGCTCGGAATAAATTTATGTGTTAGACTGCTCGCAAAGTGTTAATAAAAGCCGCCCTCAACCCCAAGTGACATTAGTATGGTATAAATGTAAGGTTAAGGCTAATATTAACAAAATGGACTTTACCTATTCCGTTCACTTTATAACTTACAATAAACTAAGCATAAATAAACATTTTAGCTTCCTTAAAAATTTATCAAAGTGTAACAAGTATCCTATATGCATACTACAACAAAGCATTTATCACAAAAAATATAGAATAAAAAATTTATTTTTTTACTGTGCGTACTTTACTGTTACATATTACTATTCACATACATTTTATTTATTAATTGTTTTTCTTTTTTTTTATTTACTGTTTACTGTACACAAAATTTATTTTTACAAAGATATTTTATTTATTTATTTTTGTTTTTTTTTTAATTTTACACTTTACCATTTGTTTTTTACAATTTACAAGTATTTTTACATTTTTACACTTTACAAAACAAAGTAAAAAAATTACAGAGATTTACTTTTTTTTGATGTAAAAAAATACTTATAATTGTTTTACTGAATGTTACTGTTCACCGTACTGTTCACATGAATTTATTTTTACAAATATACAATATAATACAAAATTAACACTTTAAAGAATTGAGATTTTCTCAAATCCCCGGCAACGGCGCCAAAATGATAGAGCGTTAATTAAAACGTCTATGATTAACCATGTAAAATATAATCGTTAGTATAGAATAAACATAGATCGTTTAGTCCGGAGAATTGAAGCGAACTCTAAACTTTTAGTAATAACAAATAATAGGGGGTTTGAGATTGATTATTAACTACTAAAATAAAACCTAAATTACTATTTACATGATCGACTTCTCTTTAATAAACTTAAACCAAATTCACCACTACACCACATAATTACAAGTTCGAACCTATCATGCATTCTAATTCAACCAATTACATACTTTTTAGACACCAATACAATTAGAGCCTTAGGGGATCATCTAATCATGCAAGATTTCAATTAACATTTAGATTGACTTATGGCCTAATCTAAATTTGCATGCAATCGAATTCAATAACACTTTGAGTAGAAATCAAACAAGATTACATTTAAGCACCAAATCTTTGTTGGAGACATGTTTCATGTATGGCGTCACCCACCATGGTTTCACATGCAAATTTCCAGAATTTTTACCATTTTTAATCAACACAAACCGAACCCACTTAGGGCATGATTCGATTTGTGTTAATATGGTTGGTGAATCTAGCACTGAAACACAATCTTAGGGATGCATCCAAGTACTAAATTCATATGCACATATTTGAAAATTATCTAAAAGTATGAGAAAGATGATTAGAACACAATAATAGAAATACAAACTCATTAATTATAGGAAACCATCAATTCGGCAAAGATCCAAAAATCCAATAAAACAATATGAAAAATTTAATTCTTAATACAAAACAATAATCCCACACAAACATCATACTACAATCTTCATAGATAAAATATTTTAAAAAATCAAAAACGAACAAACCTATGGAGATGAAGTGCGAGAATCACACGTTGTATGAACCTTAGAAGTGTGTCTTCAATGGTGATTTCGGTGGAGATGGAATTGGTATATGGGGGAGAACGGCTTGGTGTTTTGGTGAAGGGTATTTGAGATAGTATTTTGGTAGAGTTTTGGCTCTTGAATGTAAAGGAGAAGTGATCTTATTTGAGAGGTGAAGCCATGTATATATAGAGGAAAGAATGAGGGTTTGAACTTGCCTCTTTCTTCCTATAATAATGACATGCTTTAATCTCCTTAAATCATGTCATGTTTATTCCCTAAATCATGCCATGTTTTATTCCCTAACTCATGCCATGTTTTATTCCCTAAATCATGTCATGTTTTATTCCCTAAATCAT
The DNA here is from genome assembly GCF_933775445.1 of Argentina anserina. NCBI lineage: Eukaryota > Viridiplantae > Streptophyta > Magnoliopsida > Rosales > Rosaceae > Argentina > Argentina anserina. Next base: position 8,506,480 of record NC_065876.1, read on the forward strand.
GCCATGTTTTATTCCCTAAATCATGTCATGTTTTATTCCCTAAATCATGCCATGTTTTATGCCTTAAATGATCATCTTCTATTTAATTGTTGCATGACTTGGCTCCATATCTTTTTCTTTAATTATCTCTTCAATCCAATCTGAAAATAAAAAATAAGAAAATAAAACCATAAGTAAGAGATAATTAGTTTCAAAACCTAACAAGGATTCCTAGTCAAACTAGGACTCTAGACCAATTATGCGTTTTTAATTCATGTAAGCACAAAAATGCATCCAATACCGCTCAAGACTCTTACTACGACTCAATGACTCAATAGTACAACAATATGGGCTAAGCAAAGTACAAATTGAGGTAAAAACATGTTAAGAATATTGCACAAAGTGCTCCTATCAGGTAGCTTGTTGAGACATGTTTGATACGATAGGGGATAGAGAAGGTTTTTACAATTGTTGTGGATAATACTATCTCAAATCAAGTTGCACTTGATTATATGAGGGAGAAGATAGGAAATTGGAATGAGCTTGTATTGAATGGATCCTTTTTGCATATGAGGTGTTGCTGCCATATTCTTAACCTTATTGTTAGGATGGCTTGGAAGAGCTAGGTGATTCAATTGAAGCAATTAGAAACTGTGTGAAGTATATTAGATCTTCTCCCTCAAGGCTTGAGAGATTTAGGAAGTGTGATGCACAAGATAAGTATGACCATAAGGGTGGAATTATCTCTTTGGATGTATGCACTAGGTGGAACTCCACTTTCTTCATGTTTGATGTTGGTTGGAAATATAAGAAAGCTTTTGCAAGGATGGAGGATGAAGATGAACAATTTGATAGTTATTTCAGTGAGAAGGTTGGTGGGAAGAAAATATACTGTAACTATTTATCTTTACTATTTTTCTGTTTTATTTCACTTATATGCTGGTTTATGCAAATTATATGTATGCTAGTTAATGGTTGTTACATGTTTTTTCTTTGAAGGATTGGGCCTCCTACTTATGTTGAATGTGACAAGGCACATAGACTTGTGAAATTTTTGAAGATATTTTATAATGCAACAATTCAGTTCAGTGGGAGCAAGGTGGTGACTGCAAATCTGCATGTTCAGTGGATGTGCACCATTATTGGGGAGTTGGAGAAGTGCATCAACAGTGATGACCCTCTCATGAAGAGTATCATGACAACAATGAAGGAGAAGTTGATAAATACTGGGGGAAGCTAGAAGACATGAACAAGATATGCCTAATTGCTATTCTGATGAATCCAAGATACAAGGAGTTGTATTTGGAGTATTTCTTCCCAAAGCTACAAAAGGACAAGGCAAGAGTGAAGTTGATGGTTGAACGAGTGAAGTTGATGGTTGAACAAGTGAAGCTTATCTTTGGGAAGATGTACTTGGAGTATGCTGATGCTGATCTAGAAGCTGCTCAAGCTTCAATTGAAGCCACAATGCCTCAGATGGACAATGCAGCTGATAATACAAACCAGGAGGAAGTTAGTCATGCTGCAAATATTAATGCATTCTTGAAGTTAAGGAAAGAGCAACATGTGGTGGAGATAAAATCAGAGGTGGATAAGTACCTCTTGAAAGCTCCTGAGGATCCTACAAATGCCAAATTTGATATTTTGGCATGGTGGAAAGAGAATGCACCTAGATATCCCATATTATCTCAGATTGCAAGGGATGTGTATGTTGTGCTTGTCTCCACAGTGGCATTAGAATTTGCATTCTCTCTTGGGAAAAGGGTGATAGATCCATTTAGAGCAAGTCTAACTCCAAGAATGGTTGAATACCTTGTCTGCTGTAGTGATTGGCTCAGAGCTAATAGTGATTCATCCCTTTACAAGGAGCCCAATAACTCTGAGCTTGCTCTTTATGCGGAGCTTGAGAAACTTAAAATAAGTACATTTCTCTTTACTTATGTGCCACAACTTAATATTACACCATACACTCTAAAATATCAGTTTCTGATGCTTGTGTACTTTTTTTGGGACTAGGAACTGATGGTAGCACATCATCATCTTGTGTGGATTGATTGGTTGGGAGTGAAGGTCTGAAGTAGTCAAGGCAAGAAGTGATGTACATATGATTTTCTTGTTAAACTTGAACTACTACGTATGTTTTATTTGCTTATTTAATTGTTGGTTTGTAACTTAAGTACTTAACAATGATTATAGATTTATGGTTTTTAACTTAATTTCTAAATTACTCTGTTGGACACTTGAACTGCTAATTATGTTGAATTGTTAATTTGTTATGGACTTAATGTATTATGGTATTTAGGTATTGTTATGATTATGTTGGAATGTTGAAATGTTAACTAAGTATGGTAACATATACAGGGCTAAACTTCAAAAAATATACATGTTATACAACATTGGGCCATAAGTTTCTGAAAGCCCATTTATTAACCGAAACTGAACTAGCCCGAATTTTTTTCGGTTTCACCGAATATTTCGGTCAAGGCTTTTAGAAAACAGTTATGGATTGAAAAAAATGAGAAACCATTTAAATCGGTTTCGACTTCAGTTTGGACCTAAAACTGACCCGAACCGACATATGCCCAGCCCTAAAATCGGCCATAAACTATTGGTCTGGCTGTTGGTCCTAAAACGTACGTACGTCATCCCCCTCTATGCTGTCTAAGTGTCTATACTCTATACCATATATTACTTAAAGTGTATAGGAAAAAAATAAAAAAACCAAGAGGAATCTGATAACGACATGCATTTTGGAAGATCTGATTACGTATAGAAATTAAAGAAACCAGAGCCGTCGGAGTCGATCATGCACAAGCAAGAGCCGTACGTACAAAATTCTTGTGCAGACAAGAGAGCTTAGCTAGACTCTGCTGTATGGCACCACTCAGGTTTAGATACAGGCGGAGTATATATGACCCAACTTAGCCCTAAAAATGGCCGCTAATGTCGACATCAAAACCTAAATTTCTCGGTGACATTTATTTGGCCATGACATTCTTGTCTCTCTTTGCTAGCTTATTCTGTTGATCAGAACCCTCGTACTAGTTGTACATCAGCAGCTATGATGTACGGAAGCTTCACCAGAGTTCTGATTCCCCCTTTGAAATCGGAATCAGAAGCGGAAGCGTGGTTCCGAAAAAGAAGATTTTGGAAGCGTTGTGGAAGCGCGAAAATTGTTGAGTTTTTATAGTTTTCTTCTCTTTTACGGCTCTAATATAAATCCTTCTTAAAATCCTCCATATTCTAAGAACTTGATAATTAATGAAGATAAATCAAAATCTAGAATTGAATGAAAACCCAAAAAACATACAGTTGAAGCCTCGTTCAAGCAAGTTGAACGAGATTTAAGGATTTTTTTGAGCTTTTAATTTTGTATGAGACAACAAGGGCATATAAGATTATAGATGAGTTTGATTTGAAGCAAGATACTGATTGAACTAGATGAGTGAAAAATCAATGTTGTGGATTTTGGGACTAGACTAGGATGAAGCTCAGAGAGAGAGAGCGTAAAGTCATTCAGTTTTAAGGCGTGCCGCTCATTGCAAAATGTAGATACATGTATTTTTGATTCCACATACTTAGTCAGTGTGAGTGGAGAGATCATCAGGTGTATGATGGATTAACTGAAAGGTGATGCGCATCATTTGTGGTTAGCTACACTACTATCATGTTAGTTTTTGAAGTGTTTGTTTTGTTTATTTTAGGTCATTACAAAATGTTTATTGAGCTCATTTTATATCATATTGTTATTCTATAATGCTTTAGTAATTAATTTGTTGTTTTATATAATATATTTTTAGATATAATATATATTATTTTATTATGACGTTTTCAAAACGTACCCGTTTAAAAAATAAATTCAAAAAAAATCACTTCTGCACTTCTAAACGCTTCACTTTCACGTAACTGATTCCATGCAGCTTAGCTTAGATGAGCAGCAATACATGAACCTAAAACAAGAGCTTGATGTGGTTGCTAGGGTTAGTCCAACATCAAGACAAATGATAGAACACCTAAATAGAGATATATGTATACTTGTTATGATTACTGTGCTGTAATGAGGTGATCAGTGTGCTGGTCTTTGATGGGAAAGCAGGGCTGAGTGCTGACTTCTGTGTTAGGGTTTTTCATTATTTCAGTTTTGTGTTGAAAATTATTAAAGAGAAAGAATAATGGGATTCAACCTCTTTTTACGTACCACACGTACATGATCGATGGGGCATTTCAAACAAAATAACTCGTTCATAATTTTTGGAGTCATCCTCTTTTAAATATCTTCAATTAAAATATCTCAGTCATGATTTTTCAAAAATCATTTGATCGATGATAAAAAAACAAATTACGATTATGAAGTTGAAAATGATCGGTCGCATTTGTTTTGGTGAAATGAGAAAACCCAAACCTCAATCAAATATATATTAGGCCGAAACAGGTCCGGGGAGCTAACTTAATTTTGTGCAATGTGTATAGTTTTGCATGCATGAACAATTCATAGGTATTTTACTCTAAATTGACTTAATTTACCCATGATTACCCCGTATCAAGACTGTTTTTTTTATTATTTTTTATTTTTTATGGAGAGTATTCAACTTAATTTCCTTTCATAGCTAGATACCACTCAAGGCAAAGGTGGAACACTATTAGTAAAAACCTAGGTTGCACGGACACGCCATTGCAGTGGCGTATCGCGTGTCCGTGTATTTTTCATATTTTTTATGGAGAGTATTCAACTTAATTTCCTTTTATAGCTAGATACCACTCAAGGCAAAGGTGGAACATTATTAGTAAAAACCTAGGTTGCACGGACACGCCATTGCAGTGACGTATCGCCTGTTCGACACGGACACGCACATGGGCACGCCGGACACGCCCTAATACGTGCCGGACACGCGTGTTTAAATTCGGACACGCGTATCCAAATTCGGACACGCGTATCTAAATTCGGACACGCGAACTGACTTTGGACACGATCCGGACACGCGGACACGCACCAACTCATAATAAAAGTGAAAGTGCTTATGGTGAGAATCAAACCTTGATCATCCAAGGCACTCAACAACTCCTCAACCATTCCAACAGATTCAGTTTTTGTTATATTTATGGAGAGAAACTCGTGATAAAAATAAGAATGCTTGTGGTGGGATTCGAACCTTGGTTATCCAAGGTACTTATCAAGTACTTAGCCATTCTAACAAGTTATGTTTTCATCATTTTAATGCACACTTTGACACATATATATATATACATCTAAAATTCTAAATACTTTCAAATTTATAAAATATTTTTTTAATATATATATATATATATATATATATATTAAAATATGATTTAATTAACGTGTCCAAAAAAATTTCTATATGCAGTGTCTACGTATCGAATCGTGTCTGATACGGACATTCGTGTCTAATACGGACATTCGTGTCTGTGTGCGTGCTACTTAAATAAAAACTAAGAACCCATCACAAAATGAGAGAACCCTCCTCAAAATAAAGCCTCTTGCAAAAGCAAGCTAGTCTAGCACGGCCACAAGTAGGCAGCTGGCCGCACAGCACTGACAATTCCCGCACATCACAACTGTTTGGGAGTGACTGAACTGTCTGAACGTACACAGTTGTAATGTTGAAGCAATTGGCACTTTCATGTCCATGAATGAGTTGGGGGTCTATTGACCGAGCTTGTGCTTCCTCTTCTCCGGCCAGCTCAGCCGGTAGGTGAAGCAAATCAATATCGTTCTCAAGCACCATCTTGAATCGATCGCTGCTTGATTCGGCGGCAGGAGCTTCAGAAAAACCCTAACACACCAGAGCAAGATATAGGGAGATCAAAACAAAGATCGTTGGTGCCCATAAATGTTTTACTTTCTATCCACCTGAATTTAGCAATGCACTTGTTTAGTACGTTGTTGTATGCATTACGTATTGGTCTTCTCTCCCAGCAAAGTATACGTATAATTCGTGTTACTCATATGGACCTCACATTTCCCCTCGCTGCCTACTTGGATTGATCATATACAAATTTGCTGATATATATTTGCCTGATCATATACCTAAGCTACGTATACGATCAACGTGTGGAACTGTAGTAGATGTATGAGATTTGGTAGGTGACCGTAGTCTCTGCTTTGCAGGTAAAAATTCAAGTAGCCTTGGTCGATCTCAGTTACCTGCAAATCCGATCCTTTCAATACTGTTCTACTACTTCTGGCTTGGATAGATTCCTACCTAAATGAGAGGACGGTCAGTCCACTTTCCTAAGAATCAAGATAATCGAAGGGCATAGCCGCCATGGTCAAGTGACTCAAGTTGTAACTTCAACTTTATGGTTTAAAAGTTAAAACAACCGTTTTATTAAAAAAAAAATAGAAGTTAAAACAACCGTCTAAAATATTCTAATTAAGCCACCCACCCATTTTGGGATTAATATTCATTTAATCAATAATTTAATATTGTAGATCAGAGAATATATTCATATTGAACTTGTAGTCTTGTACTATACACACGTTTAATTTATTACTAGTAAAAATGATCGGATTCTAATTAAACATAGGTACTCTAATGATTCCTAGCTAGCATAACCTGTTTTGAATATATAATCTTTTGTTAGACTTAACATATGACATCGACTTTGTTCATATGATCGACATCCACTTGTTCGTTAAGTGAAGTTCAATCTTGCAATTAGATAAATGGGTTAATTCATCATATAGTAACTGATGTATGACTAACGTACAATTTGATACTTGATGTATCAAAACAGACAATTTAGTACATGAATTTCTCATTTTATAAGTCATTTTGGTACCTCTATTAATTTTGATCATATTTTTGGGGTTATATTTGTCATTATAGCCCTAAACTCATTAAATCTACACTTTCTTCATTTGTTTTCTTATAATTACATCTCTTTTGAGATAATTGATATATCCACTTCACTTAGCATCTATTTTGTATATATCAAATATAAAAAAATTCGTAATATACTTATTGCGGAAATAAATTATTTGTATGCAATTTTAATTATTTTATTCATAATAATTTTTTAATTACTTATAACTAAAAATAATTTAGATTGATAACTACATAACGAAAAACTTATATACGTAAATCATCACAGATGATAAGTAGAGAAGTTATCAAACTTTTGGTAATAATTTAAAGGCAATTTGGAGCTAAGATGAAAAAAATAAAGTAAAATAGAGATATGATGACGGAAATAACCCTGAAAATATGATCAAAATTGATATAAGTACTAAAATTGCATAGATTTGAGAACTTCAGGTATTAAATTGTCTGTTTTTATATATCATGTACCAGATTACCAAAGTAGTCATACATCAAGTACCATACGAAAAATTTACCCTTAGATAAACCAAATTAATATTTAATCTTGGATTGCAATTTTGCAAAGCTACCAATTTATGATTAATTAGTTGATTACAAACTAAATACGACGTCTAAAAAACAAAAAAAGTCTAGAGAATTGGCCGTCTATGCTACTCTCTTGCCTTTTGATAGGTGTCATCTGTCTTCTCCCTCAATGAAGAATTGTATCCCACCGAAAAAGAACCCTTCTCAATTCCCATACCAATGATATCATATATATGAGAATGGTGACGAGGAAAGGGGGTTCCATGGACGGCTTAATATTCGAGGGGAGGATATACTAGTGAATATAGGTAAAAAAAAATTGGTGGATATAGGTAAACAAGCTGACTCATAACCACGTCAAGTTAGGATGTACTTTTTTCCTGTGTCAATATTTTCTTGGTCCATATATTTCCTTAATTTCTTTATTCTTTTTGGATGATTAGTCCACGTATGTTTCATGCGATTGCTTTGTCGACCCCCGACTACTCGTTTCCTTTGAAGTCCCATACAAATATAGAAAGTTGAAACATCGTTGGTGGATTAGTATTAGATGGTTCTTTCCATTTTCTATATGTTCCACGGGGAGCATTAGTCACAACTCACAACTTTGTATTATTAATTCACTCAAGTTTAGCAGCCAAGTTAAGATTTTTAGATTATCCTTCCTCTAAGTTAAGCGCGGCTTCTTCTATGTGTCGATCGATCAAGAGTTTAGTTGACTAGTTGCAATATATCATGAGGGAAGCAAACTATTTGATACATACTTATGGAAGGTTTTCTTCATTGGTAATGTCATAATCTAATTTTTATTTTCCTAAGTCAATGTAGTCGCTAATCGATGCTTTATCAGTTGGAGTTGTGTGATCGAATTAACTGGCGGATTGGATTCACCTATCCAATTAGCCTAGATTGGGTAACTACTATATTAGAAAACTCAATCTAAATCGGTTTTAGAGTGAAACACCATAACAAATAACTAATAGTCGTTGATTGTGTACTAGACAATTAAGAGAATTTTTTTCCGTAGGAAAAGTAACCGAGTAATCTAATAGATTATAGACATAACAAATGAGTGATGTTATTTTTTTTCTAAATATAATTAAGTTAAAGATGATGCTCCACCTTTTCATAAATAAAAAAAGATACTCCACCCCAGTATCAGATGTATTAAATATAACCAGAAGATTATCCGCGATGAAAATTCCAAAAACCAGGATTGGCTTCATTTCCCGACCAACCACAAATCCACAGCTATGTCACGTGCAGGAACGCTAGTTTTAATGAAAAAGAAAAGGCAAAAACTAAAAAGAAAAAACACCAATAGTCCAATCAAATCTACTTATCTCTCTCTCATTTCAGTAGTCCAATACAACATGATGGGTCTGGTCTTCCTTCCTCCTCTGGTTTTCTTCCACATCAGACACCGCTGTCTTCATATTCCACAGAAACAAACCAACCCTCCCAATTTTTACCCATAACAAATCTCCCATCTCTCCCACAGCTCACACATAAAAGCCCCATCACCACTCCCACACCACCCCCCATCTCACCATTAATTTATAAGCTCTATCCTTTTTGGATTTCCTCCTTCTCCTTCTTCTTCTGCTCTGTTTTCCTTTTCTTCTCTTGAATCCAAAGATTGCTCCTTTTTTCTTTGACTATGGGCTCTGGCTTCTCGTTCTTCAAGGCAGACCCTGTTGGGTGCTCGCCTCTGCCGTCAAAACCCGGTCTTGGGGACTTGCCAGAGAGCTGCGCGGCGGAGATTATGGGCTACTTGGACCCGCCGGAGATTTGTAAGCTGGCTAAAATGAACCGGGCTTTTCGTGGGGCTTCGTGGGCTGATTTCATTTGGGAGGCCAAGTTGCCTAGTAATTATCAGATTATTGTGAAGAAAGTGTTTGGTGATGGGTTGGGGAGTTTGGGGAAGAGAGATGTGTATGCGAGGCTTTGTAGGCCTAATGCTTTTGATGGGGGAGCCAAGGTGTGTGTTATTCGTTTTCTCTGCTTTGTTTGGATCGTTTTCGGTTTTGGGTGCCTGGAAATTTAGGAAAGTTTGAGGCTTTGGATTGTTTTGTGTTGTGGGTTTGATTGGTTTCTGGGTTTTTGCAGGAAGAACAGTTCATTAGTATTCAAAGGTTTAGATATTTCGATGTTTTAGATATTTTTCTGTAGATATTTTGATGGTGTTGTGTCTGAAATTCAACTGTTTGGTATTTGATTTGGTCATCAAACAACATATGTGAATGGTTGACTCTGGAGTGTTTTGTGCTGTGACTTTCTTTCTGTCTGGTGTTTGATATTGTTTGTGTTGTGGTGTTTGGTGCAGACGGTTTGGCTGGATAAGAGCACAGGATCTGCTTGTTTGTCGATTTCGTCAAAGGGATTAGCAATTACCGGAATTGATGATCGGCGATATTGGAATCATATTTCTACTGAAGAATCGAGGTGAGATTTGCTGATCCTCTTTTGGTTTCACTTACTAATAGAATTCCAGTAAATTTGGGAAATTGTATGTTATAGATTGCTGATGAACGTCCAAGTGTTGCGTCGAATTTGCTTGCTCGGATTTGCCACAGTAGGTTTCTTTTGCATGTCATTTTCCGGTGATATTTCAAGTTTCTTGCATGATGATGTTCTATAATCGGAATTTGTAGTTAAGTAGTATGTGCTATGTCGAATCATATATGTTGGTCAAGAACCTCACAGAAAATTTCGTATCTGATATTACGACCTGAATTTCATGAGAACTTTTCAGATAATAAAAGCTTCTGTCATTTAAAGAAGTTTGAATCATTCAACATTTTATTGTTGGTAACAAAGTATTCAATATGTTTTTACTAAGAAGACACAGTGGTGAGTGATTTTCCAACTTAATTATCAATTAGACAATTTGCCTATAATGAATTACAGGATGAGACCCAAATTTTGAAAGTACAAGAACGATGTGTGTTTTGTTTGTATCGTAATCATCATTTTCCTCATGGTGCTCAATTTGGTGGCTCTCCACTAGTAGATTGCATCCTAATATGATCATGTGAAACTACCAAGAAGGTTGTGGATTACTTCTGTTGTGGTTTTTATGTCCCAAGTCACCTGGTTGTTGAGTCTCATTTCCGTGTCTCTAGTTTTCTGATTGAGTTTCCCTCGCTGGGACAAGATGCTCTCCTTTTTACCCTTTCACGTCACCTATTCTTGGGACTAAGCAGCTTTCTTTGCTTTGTTTGCAGATTTAGCACTGTTGCATATCTTCAGCAAATATGGTGGTTTGAGGTAGATGGGGAAGTTGAATTCCCATTTCCAGCTGGGAAATACAGCTTGTTTTTCAGGCTGCAGCTGGGACGCTCTTCTCAGAAGAGGTTTGGTCGCCGTGTTTGCAACACTGAGCATGTCCATGGCTGGGACAAAAAACCAGTGAGGTTCCAGCTATGGACTTCAGAAGGCCAGTATGCGTCATCTGAGTGCTTTTTAACTGAACCTGGGAAATGGAATCACTACCATGTGGGGGACTTTGTCGTGGAAAACCCAAATGCAGCAACAAACATTAAACTCTCGATGACCCAGATTGATTGTACACACACCAAAGGCGGTCTCTGTTTAGACTCTGTAGTTATATACCCTAGTGAATTTAGAGAAAGGTCGAAGCAGTTTTAGTTTGCCCTTCGCCTGTCAGATGGGAAGATCTGTATCATATAGAGATGGTCCATCGTCAGAAGAAGAGAATTTAGTGAGTGCTTCCGTTGAACCCTCCTCCATATGTAAGCAAAGAAATGTGTACATTCATGTATATATATATATATATATATATATATATATTCTCAAGTTGATCATTGGTTTATTTGATGACCATTATGATTTGTATGCTAGTTTTCACAATTTGTAGATTGTGCCCTGCTTGCATAGGTTTATGCCTAGTTATAATCAGCGCGACTATTAGCACACATGTTCAAAAGCAACCTAACCTTGTAGTACGGGCATGGAGCTAGCTATGCCAACTGTCCAATGAGTTGTCTCAGGACTCAAACTAATGACGGACGCGCCAGCACACGCATCTCAAAGGAAGCTGTAGAGAATACATCAACTGGATCAAGTCCCACATCGGAGGATGAGTGAATGATCTACCTCAACTCAACTATTAAAGGTCAAACCTTGACCTCATAAGATAAGCAATCTAGACCACTTACTGTTATCATGTCAAAATTATTATTCACCTGATTTAGTCATCGGAGAGTTAAAAACCACGTTGCCGTGGTCTCCATTTTGACAAATTATGCAACTTATGACAAGAAAAAGAGCAAGGAGCGCAACTTGATGAAGAAAAGAGTAATGAGGTGAACTACGGCGCAGTAAATCACTACATTAATATTGGCGCCATATGTGGGAAACCAACGAATAACTTCGTCACTCACCGCGAGTCGGAATTTAAGCATTCTCCGTAAAAAAGAATAAGTTTCTAGAACTCTTGATTTAAAGTTGAAGTGCCTTAGCTGCGGGGCACCAAGAACAAACATAATTAGAAAAAAATTTATTGACCGGTCACTTGACCATCCATATTCTTTCATGGAAGTCGAAGTCAATGCGCAGTGTCAGGAAGCAATTATACATACTTCTCACTCATACCAAGTAACTACGACGCAACGGAAAAAAAATCATCAACCAAGCATCTGTTTTAAGGAACTTTGATGTCCAATTATTCTAGACACCCATAAAGTTCTCTTCACACCACCAATCTGGCGGTCACCGCCCCACAGTCTCGTGAACTCCCCGCAGTGGAACACATTCTCCACATCCAAAACAACAAAGGCCACTTCGCCGCAGCATAACGCCGCATAAGCAGAACACACTCACAACGCCGTCGACCCTTCACCACACCACATCATAGCGTATTGACTCTTGATTACGGCCTCAACACGAGCATCATCGTTGTAGTCACTGTCCAATTCTACCATGCATTTCCAATCATAAAAAAAACTCGGAGACCGCGCCGAAACAGCACCACTACGTCGAACTTTCAAAGACTTTCAATTGTCCAGAAAAACATGACCAACTGCGCCGAGGCAGCACCACAACATCTCATTTCTTTTGTGCGCATCGAGTTCACCGCAGCACCGAGGCAGCACCGCAGCGAGTTCACCAACTGCGCCGAGGCAGGATCGTAAACATCTAATCTCTTTTGGACTCAACTACGGTGCAACGAGTTCACCGATGTGGCTGCAGGGACTGACGCAACACCACCACTGCGAGGAGGTAGCACTGCAACGACGCCATGAACTCTACCCTCCGCAACAAATCCAGCACCAGAAAACATCCTGCATTTACACAACACCACTCCACTGCGCCGCATCACTCCACTCTACTACGCCGTAACACATCACTCCACTCTGCTGCGCCGCATCACCTCACTACGTCGAAATGAACTCGCAACGCCACACCGCTGGAACCAATGCTCATCATCACTAAAAGGCAGAAGGCAAAGAACTCACCTTCTTAGGCTTCAACAAAGATAAGCAACCTGGACTGAAAGCCCGTTCTCGACGCATTGCTCAACTCCAACACTGAGAAAAAAAAACATCCACGTTTGAGCGCTACCAAACCACAAGTCTACGTAAAACTAAGTTGTTTTTTCCCTTTGAACTTTTCGAAGTATATTATATGAGCTGTTGTGCATATATATCTGCACCCAACTTGTGAAAAAGTCAAAACTTCACCGTATTTTCACATGTGCTAGGCACTCGGTGACTCTTATCTCATCATGACACAACCACATATTGATATGTGTTCATTGTTTATTTTACAAGCATGATTTAGCATCAATATCTTATTCAATGTGGTGCATCAGCATGTGTAGTTTCAAAAGTGGTACGTGGCTAGTTATCATGTGACGACCATAACTAATATCTACAAACGTCATGTGTAGTGTACAGACTTTCGCTACACACACCACGTACATACTATGCATATATATCTTTACTAGGCTAATTGCTAGTGCATTTAATTACCACTCCATTGTCGTTTGAAGCACACATACTAAAGTCTCATAGACTAATGATATTGTATTTTTCGCATCAAAATACAAACGTCGCATGCATGTAGAATGCAAACTAGCCAATCAAATCATATGAAAAAATTGCTAATTGACTATTTGTTTTACTTGGAAGAATTGAAAGGAGAATCACCCTAAACCGACATCTCTTCAAGCAAAGCCAAAGGGCTACTTGCAACCATTCCTCGAGCAATGGATCGTCATGCTTGGACAACTCCAACATGATTTTGGTACTTGTATGGAGCGCAACACAACTCCACATCGACATGAGATAAGTAAAATGCTATGCCCCTACTCTTAGAACAAAGAGTCATTACCATGCCTTAGCATGATTTTATTACTTTATGAAGTATGCATACAAAATATCGCACTTTATATACATGCCCATACAACTTTAAACCGTTGCCACGTATATGCTTAGAGAAAATGTGGTGCACACACTTAAATAGAAAACTTGATTGTGCTAATGAAACTATGAATTATTCAAACCATTGTTCAAACGAACAATTAAATTCCTTATGCAGGCTGTTTCATTAGACAACAGAAATCTACGGCAATCTCAAACATCACGAAGTTCGAACTACCTTCCTCGCTAAAGAGAGAGAGAGAGAGAGAGAGAGAGAGAGAGAGAGAGAAAGAGAGAGAGAGAGAGAGAGAGAGAGAGAGAGAGAGAGAGAGAGAGAGACTTATCCAGAAGGCTCAAAGCCGTCCTATGCCCTTAGAGGCTCACATGATGCACTACGCCCTCAGAGGCTCAAAGCCGTCCTACGCCCTGATAGAGCGTTAATTAAAACGTCTATAATAAACCCTGTAAAATGTCATTGTTAGTATATAATAAGCAGAGATCGTTCAATCTGGGGAATTGAAGGGAACTCTAAACTTTTAGTGTTAACAAATAATGAGGGGTTTGAGATTGACTATTAACTAATAAAATAAAACCTAAATTACTATTTACATGATCGACTTTTCTTTACCAAACTAAACCAAATTCACCATTACACCACATAATTACAAGTTCGAACCTATCATGCATTCTAATTTGACCAATTACATACTTTTAGACACCAATACAATTAGAGTCTTAGGGGATCATCTAATCATGCAAGATTTCAATTAACATTTAGATTGACTTAGGGCCTAATCTAAATTTGCATGCAATCGAATTCAATAACACTTAGAGTAGAAATCAAACAAGATTACATTTAAGCACCAAATCTTTGTTGGAGACATATTTCATGTATGGCGTCACCCACCATGGTTTCACATGCAAATTTCCAGAATTTTTACCACTTTTAATCATCACAAACCGAACCTACTTAAGTCATGATTCGTTTTGTGTCAATATGGTTGATGAATCTAGTACTCAAACACAATCTTAGGGACTGCATCCAAGCACTAAATTCATATGCACATATCTGAAAATTATCTAAAAGTATGAGAAAGATGATTAGAACACAACAATAGAAATACAAACTCATTAATTATAGGAAACCATCAATTCAGCAAAGATTCAAAAATCCAATAAAACAATATGAAAATTTCGATTCTTAATACAAAACAATAATCTCACACAAACATCATACTACAATCTTCATAGTCAAAGTATTGTAAAAAATCAAAAATGAACAACCCCGTGGAGATGAGTTGCGAGAATCACACGTTGTAAGAACCTTGGAGGTGTGTCTTTAATGGTGATTTCGGTGGAGATGAAATTGGTATATGAGGGAGAACGGCTTGCTGTTTTGGTGAAGGATATTTGAAATAGTATTTTAGTAGAGTTTTGGTTCTTGAATGCAAAGGAGAAGTGATCTTATTTGAGAGGTGAAGCCATGTATATATAGAGGAAAGAGGGAGGGTTTGAACTTGCCTCTTTCTTACTACGACTCCATGACTCAATTGTACAACAATTAGGGCTAACCAAAGTACAAATTGAGGTAAAAACATGTTAAGAACGTCGCAAAAAATGCTCATATCACGCCCACAGAGGCTCACAGGACGCACTACGCCAACAACAGTGTCTCTAAAGTCGTCCCACGTGCACAACTCACTGCTCTTAGATGGACGCATTGTGCTCAATATCAGCGCATAAAGACGTTCTACGCGCACAGATCATCGCGCTCAGATGAATGCACTATGCCCATTATGGCCCAAAGCCGCCTTACGCATGCACAATACTCTCACGGGGTGCACTACGCCCTAGAGGGATCAAAGACGCGTTCAACTCGCACTACACATTCATCGGCTAAAGTCGTCCTACGCGCATCGCGCGCAAAGGCCGCACCTGCCTTCATAGGCCAGTCGACTTATGCACACTACGCTAAAAAGCCACCCTTGCCTTCAGGCCAAAGTCGTGCTACATGCATCGCGCGCAAACGCCGCACTTGCCTTCATAGGCCGAAGCCGACTTACGCGCACTGCGCTAAGAAGTCGCACTCGCCTTCATAGGTTCAAAGCCGTCTTACGCGCAACGATCACTGCGCTCACAAGACGCATTACGCCCCAGCGGGCTCAAAGCCGTCCTACGCACACTGCGCTTAAAGAACGCATCTTGCCCTTAGAGGCCCAATGACAAAAACGACCCCCAATAGTCTGTAGTTGAGAGAGTCATTACTTAACCGGGGAGTGTGGAGACTCGGGTGGGGCCCAGCAGGCCCCGCAACGCTGATTATGGCAAAACGCTTATTTTAACTCCTTTGTCAAGAAATTGCCTCTTATGCCTAGTCATAATCAGCGCGACTATGAACACACTTAGGCTCAAAAGCAGCCTAACCTCGTAGTACGGGCATGGAGCCAGCTGTGCAATGAGCCGCCCCGCGGCTCAAACTAACGACGGACGCGCCCGTACGCGTATCTCAAAGGAAGCTCCAGAGAATACCTTAACTTGACCAAGTCCCACATCATCGGATGAGTGAATGATCTACCTCAACTCAACTATTAAAGGTCAAACCCTTGGCCTCATAAGGTAAGTAATCTTAACCACTTACTGTTACTATGCCAAAATTACTATTCACCTGATTTAGGCATCATAGAGTTGAAGACCACACCGTCGTGGTCTCCACTTTGACGAGTTGTGCTACTTGTGACAAGAAAGAGAGTAAGGAGCGCATCTTGATGAAGATAAGAGTAATGGAGTGAACTACGACGCAATAATTTAGTACATTAACATGCCCCTTTATGATACTTGTGTAACCCATCACCACCAAAAATATCATTAAAAGACGTGAAAGTGAAAATTTAAAGAACCATACCTAACAAATGCCTCATTCTCAATTAAGGGTAATTTAGTTTCGTTAACTTCAAAATAGTACATGATGTATAGATCTCGACCCAATAGTTGTACATGTCGTTAACTCCGTTTATTTCAAAATTTTCTGTCTATTTTGCAAGGTAATTGTGTCCAACATCCTCTCCACCTCTCTCGCATCTGCCTCTGCAACTCCATCCACTATGACTAAACCCTCAACCTTCCCATCACCATCCAAGCCCGCGACCTCCCAAACAACGTCACCCTACCCGACACCTCCATGTGCCCTACCCCCTTCACTGACACCTCTGCCTTCCAACAACCCCTCCAACACTTCCTCTCCCAACACCCTTTTGACTTCATTGTCATCGATGTCTTCCACTGTTAGGCTTCTGACGTCATTGACTCCCAAGAATTGTCTTTAATAAGAATGAGTTCTTCTCCCGCTATGTTATGCAAAACGTCAATCGATTTTGGCCATATGAGAAATTGGGTTCCAATTTGAAGCTATATGTGTTCCCGGGTCTTCCTGATCATGTCAAACTGATGAAGTCCCAACTCCCCATTTTCGCCAGAAACAATAGTAAATTGGAAGACAAGAGCTTTAGGGTTGTTGTGAACAACTTCTATGAGTTAGAGTCGAGGTATGTTGATTATTTCAAGAATGATTTGGGGAGCGGGATTGATCCGGTTTCTCTATGCAATAGAGCGAAGCTATTAAGCCTGAAAGAGGCCAAGATGCTTCAGTTGACAAGGAGAAAGCACTTCAATGCTTGAATTGGATGGATAGATTATTCAAAGAAACCTAACTCGGGAGGGATTTTGAGCCTGAAAAATGGTCTTCACCATGTTCTCTAGTTTGAGAGGGATTTTGTATACTTGCGCAGTGCACACAATGAATTGACCGGAAAAGGGGAAAGACACAATTACCCCTGTAAATTAGAGAGAAAACCCTACAATAAACGGAGGATTGACGACATGTACAAATATTGGGTAGGACTATAGACATCATGTACTATTTTGAACTTAATGAAACTAAATTAGCTTTAATTTAAAATGGGGCATTTGTAATGTATGGTTCTTAAAATTTCCATGACATGAAAATGATTCTTTAGTTGTATCACAGTTTTTTGAGAAAGGCATGAACCAAACTCATCAAAGGATGAACTTTTACCATCGCTAAGGGTTTGCTATTTGCTAGGGGTTTTTATATCTATGGTTTTGCATGTGTGGGTGTACACATGCCGGATTGAGCTTTTGTTTATCCTCTTTGTTGGAGTTTATCAGACATATGAGGTCATGTTCTTTTGTCCCCCTCCTTTGTTAAATAAATAAATAAATAACATATGTGATTCTCTTTGAAAAAAAAACTTTTACCATCGAGATAAAAGGCGTGAGCTTATTTGAATCAAGGAAAAACAATTAAACTCGTGAAATTGAGTCGTATAAACCCGTGTTTGAATACATATTTCTTCTGATTCATAATCATGACTTCTTATGTGATTTACAAAGCGATAGAATTATGTTTTAGCACGTAGTATATGTATGAATCACTGTAAACTATTATTTGTGTATTAGATGTTTAACATGTCATTTAAGTTTGGGAAAGCCTTTTTGAATTAGTATTTGATTTAGGATATTGTAGTGAACTAAAATAATGACACACAAAACATTCAATTTTAGTGTTATGATGAATTGGTAACAACCATTGGTAATCGCTCGCTCTTGGGACTTGAAAGAGTGAACGTGGTGGAGTAGGATACAAAAAGAACGTATCTAGTAAGATAGCAAGTTCTAAGTTTGGTACCGGTCAGTTCAACTTAGTTTGATTAAAAGCAAGTGATTCCCATATCTACTCCTATGCTTCTTTGTCAACATGTATTTATCTCATTGCGAATCCAAATACAAGAATAATCTAGATCATAACCCAATGGAATTAGAGATATATATTGCAAAAGTTGTCAAATAGTCATTACATTGAGTTGAAACTCATCATTCACTAAAAACTCAAAATGATCATCGGACGTGGGTTAGTATCCACTTTAGGGGATGGCAAAAAGATAAGACCTGCACCTGGGGACCTTTACATAACCCAATCAACTAACTGGTCAGGCCTTCCATGAGTTCCATCCATAGTTCATGTCATTATTATTTCCATAAAACTTACTGTGATCGTGATAACTGTCAGACCTACTGAAGCCTGATTCTGGTAATAAAACCTTTCCATGAAAATTGCCACCGACTTCCGACAAGTTCCTAGTAAAGGCAGCGTTTGAGTGCGATTGAGGGGTCCTTACTGGCATACTGCCCAACACATTTCCAAGGGCAGCTGCAGCTGCTGAGCGGCCCCAAACTCCTGATGGCATATCTACAGCTGAACTTTTACCTCTACCCCAGTTGACTTCGTTCCTGACATGCCTATTCACTGCCCGACTGTTTATAAATTCCTGTATTAAGTTTTGCATAGCATCCTGCTGCATAGAGGAATTTGAACTTGACGAGTCATTTCCCACTGAATTCTTGTGCAGCCCTGAATGTGAGGTCCTAGGACCCTCCAATGGCGAAGAGTCTTGGTTCAAACTAGTTTCCCACTCGCCATCTCTGCTCACAATAGGGTTATATTCTGGGACATTTGAGAAACCTTCAATATTGATAGATGAGCAGCTTTGATTTGCATTACTTCTCATCAGACCACAAGATGTTGCCATCAACTTATTTGCGTCTTTCAGCAGACCTTGAGCACTCTCTTTCTGGCATTTTTCTCTTATTTTCATTTTGGGGAGCTTGGTGGGAGTTCCTCTGCAATAACTCTTCAGGCTCTCTACAGATAAACATAGCAGTTACCTCAACTACGATTTTTCAAAGTGACACATGGAGAATCAAGGATTAAACCGAAACTATAATACAGGAGATGTCCCATGAACAAAAATTGGAGTTGCCACATACCAATTGGGCTAGTGCCGCTATTATGACAGAATGTCATTAGATCTTTCATTCTATTAACAGCATCAGCTATCTGTTTACAATGCACGAGTACCTGTTAACACTTAAAACGCTAACATTTTTGCTGAAGTAAAAAGAAATATGAAGTTTACAATTACCTTCAAGAACTGGGTATATTTCTTAGAAAATCCGAAATGATCAACCTCATATAGACCGAAAGCTTTTTCTATTTGTCCTCCTGCTTCCAGGATCCTACAGTAAGATAAATAAAGAATTAAATTTTAGTTATCTATCACAATGGAGCTTGTTTAATAATTATTATAACTGCTCTAGATAACTCCAAATAAGAGGTTTACGAAAAGCTTACCGCAACATGAAAATAATTTGTAAGTAGCTATACCACCAAGTGTGAGTACAATATATGTTAATTTATACAACTAAAACTCGAGGGACAAAATCATCTGACTTTGATCAGAAGAAGAGAGACCATCAGTTCTTAGTTCTTACTTATTGCAACTAGCAGCTTGTACATCTTGGGATGAAACTCCATTAGATCCTCTATCATCAATAGAGCACTGATAATGCCGTACAGCCCTACCCAACTCAGAGACCTAGAACTCAAAGTTACAAGTTATGGAAGGAGTGGCCATGGGATGATAAAAAAGAATTAGACCACTGAGGCGAACTGGTACCTGAGGTGAAACAGAAGTTCGACGAAGAAAAATTTCATGGGAGCGTGTACAAAATTCCCAGGACAATATCTGAAAAATGAAAAGAAAAAACATCGGCATTTATAGCACCATTTTAGAAGAACAAGAAACAAGATGAAAATGAGCTATAAATAACAATAAAACCACCAACTTTATACAGAGTGGGTTCACCTTCAAATTGGGAGAGAATATTATACGAAGTCGACCTTCATGCACAACTTGAAGCTGCTCATAGACACTTTCTTGAACTGCTCTTCCACATTCCAGCAACAATATTCCTGACGAGAATCTACTCTCACGAGGGAAATCCAGGAGCAAGAGTTCATCAACCACACCACCCTCAAATGTTATTTTACTTAGCCTTGGAAGCACTTCAAAACTCAACTCTGCCAAGGGGTAAAGGACCAATACAAAACATAAAAATCCAAATGTTCAGAAAACACGTTTAGAAATTAAAAATGGACAATGTTTACCAAATCCTCCCCTGGATTGGCAATTACATAGGCCACATGGCCATGATGATACCTGAAAAAAAAACATTTGCAAAAATATAAAAATAAATAAAACAAACAGACAAATAAACTGGAACAAAGAACAAGCATTCTAAAACTTATGAAAAAAGAAAATGAGAAGATTCTGGTGCAGTCAAATCAAAAGGTTTTACTATTTCAGTCATACGTTACAAAATGATAAACCCAATTGACCCGCTAAAAGAAGTGGGTGGGAGACACAATTAGACAGTATAAATTGCCCTTACTGGAAAAATCTTAATATGTAGCACATAATAAAAACTAACCATAGCTGCATCGGGGAAAATACTAAGTGGATGCTCCTCATATTTTTTATAGCAGGACAAACACCACCTTCTTTTGGCACAGGGGTCATAAAACTCTGCCACAAACTGCCTCCAAAAGGCCAAGTTATTATCCTGCAATCAAGGAAATAAAGAGATGGATGACATTGGACAAAGCGTGCTATTGTTCCAATCTATGATAGATAGCAATCTTATGTAATCAATTAAGCAAGCAACTAACATTTGGCCGCTTTCGAGTATAATGCAGGTACTGCATTAGTCGATGTGAACAAACACCAGGCTGGTGCAGGGCAGTTGCTTGATTCACCACCTCCTGCTGTGGAACTGGGTGCATCATCCATTGCAGCTTCTTATCATTATCAACTACCAACTGTGGAGCAGAATTAAAAGAAGCTTCCTGATCTTGATTTGGTATCACATGCTGAGACAATGCATGTAACTGATCTCTTTCCACTTCAGCAGAGTTCTGACTCTGCAGCATCTTCTGTAATACGAGATCGTTCATAACAGCCTCTTGATGGTCATCCAATCTAGCTTTCTTATGCTTTCGCTCTTGTACACCACTAAGAAGTGCACTGTGGTTATTCAATGCTAGCTGACTAGTACTAAAAACAAATTGCTCTCCTTGCTTCCTTTTATGCATCTGAGAGCAATTTTGATCCAAATGTGAGGTCTGCTGAAATTTGGAAGAACCACCTACAATTGAAAGTTTGAGCACAAATTATACACAACAAAGTCACTGGTTCAAACAAAGTAGAGTCAAAAGCTGCACAGGTTCATCTAAGATGTAATCACGTAAGATAAAGAGTCATATCAATGTTCATATATTAGAGAACTTGCCCAAAGTTTCAATTATCCACTAGTTTCTCATGTTGTTTAACAGATAAAACAGTCATATCAATGTTGCCGGATAACATTCCAATATTAACTTTGCTATCTTAAAAAAAGTACCTGACAAGTTCTCATTCACGAGAGAAGCTACAAGAGCTTGATATTGGGCATCATGTTGTAGTAAGTTATCAGATTGCAGAAAGCTTCCGGTCATCTTAGACTTCAAATACTCATCGAGTGCATTTTGCATCATGGAGGACGTAATCTAATTGCAACATAACAAGCAAATATAAATAAAACAATTATTATCAGCCTTAAACATTGACCATGAGATAGGAGCACAAACTCAAACACATTATGCAATTTCAAGCTTCTAATTCACAGCAAAGCTAGAGAGATTACTAAAATCTCAACCTTTTTCTGAAGTACCCACTTGCCTTGAAAAGCCAAAACCACATATTTTTCAAGCTTTTACAGACGTTGATACATACATGACCAATAGCCAACAAAACTAAAATTCAACAGTTTTTTCTTAAGAAAAACAAGGGAAAAGAACCACATTTAACCCCCATTACGAAAACTAAATCAGAAGAAGCTTAGAAAGCAAAAGCACAAACCATCTCAGAAACTAAAAAGCCCTGAACATTTCTAAGCAAACAGTCTCAGAACCAAACAACGCCTCAATCTTTAGACCCCCAGTCAAGATTTCTTCTCTTTTGTTCTTTCAGAAATCAGAACTCTTTTGCACAAACCAAACAGATCAACCTTTTCAGTAAAACAACCATACCCCAGAAAAAACACAATGCGAAACAAAACAAAATAAACACAGAATGCTGGGTATCCTCACCCAAATGAGCACCAGAACCAAGCCAAGAGAAACCCAAAAGGCCAAAACTTTGAAGCAGAAAAGCTAACACAGACTCAGGGACTGTGATTTAGCGTAACCCCAGAAACCATTAAGGCATTTAATGCAGTGAAGAGTGTGGTGCAATATAGCGGGAAGTGGCAGAGAGACCTTTGGTAGAGAGCGGGGTCCGAGAGTGGTGACCGGCTAGAACCGGTTAGCTGACCGGACGCAATTTGACGTAGACTTACTGTCACAGTGTCAAGAGCCACGTACTTGGGTCTCCTCTGAGTTTGCAGAAGCCTATGAACCTTCTTGTCTCCTTGGCCTTTATTCTCTGCAACTGGGCCCTGCGGGGATCTATATGTCTTGTTCCCTATTTAACCTTTACCTGTCAATTCACTCCTCTATTTATTTATTTTTCTCTTTGTTTAAAAAAGAAATTTGTTACTAAGACCTAGGACCTCACATTTACTCACTTAACTCCCTCTATTTTTATTTATTAAATTACATATATATCCTCTTACATAATGACTATTAAGGACAATAATTATATTTTAAAATATTTTTATTTTATTTTCAATACAATTTCTGATTCAATAATAATAAATTAATTACAATTTATTAATTTCCTTATCCATTTTCATTTTCCAATTCTATTACATACCTTAGAAAATTCAAACATATGTTAATCAAAATTTTAGTATAGTGAATATCGGTCATGTCATATAAAGTCTCTATCCTCGTACATGTTGAGCTCATATACAAAATATATATATACAAAATGTAATATATATATATATATACACACACATTTACAACATAATGAGTTAGTAATTAAATAAAATTAAATAACTATTTAAAATATTCGGTATGAGGCATTGAACATAGAATAGAAAAAATAAAATAAACAAAGATAATAGATTCATACAATTCAAATAATCTTATGTCATGAAGTACATCTCATTAAAAATTCTTTATTATAGTTTGATCAAAGAATGATCGTCCTCTTGATATATATATTTTTAAATGAAGGTTTGTATGATAAATGACAAAATCAAAATGAAAAAGTGGAGGGGTTCAAAATTTAATGATTTTTTGTTAAAAAAACGGAGGTCTAATGAGTAAATGAGAGGTGTAATGAGTAATATATTGAATTACATATGAATAGTATAACTAAGGTTATTTTAGGAATTTAAGAGGAGTTCTGGTGAGCAAATGCTTGTATTGAAATGAAAAAAAGAGGTGTAGACATCATGACTGAGAAAATGTGGAGGTTCCAATAACAAATCCATTTGAAAAATTGAATATATAGGGTTTCATATGATGATTCATGATTATGATCTTTTTTTGGGAAGTTAAATCAACTTAATTTCGAGATAGCAACGAGAACTACTTAACGGTTTAATGATGTGCTCATATTATCATATAATTATATGCATCATATCCTTTCTATGTTTAGTTCTCTAATTTATAATTGATTTATGTTATTTTAGTGTGTTTGTAGGTTTGTGTCAAAGAGAGAAGAAAAGAAGCTAAAATGTGCTAACAAATATTAAATGACAATTATATTCTTCATTGTCAGAATCTGATTGTGCAGAACCACCGACTTTGCCGAGCTACTGTGGGAGTTACAGATCGAATCAGACCATGAGCCTTATACTATTGGAAAGATGCGGAAGTCTATTTTCTGTAGGATTTTACAAACCTTGATTTCGATACTTTTAGAGGAAGTTATGATCGTTTGAGTGACGAGAGGTCAGAGCTGAAATCTGTTTAGGTTCATTAGCATTTATGGATAGTTCAAGTTTCATAGCGCAAATGCATCAATTTCAACACATACTTGGATTCAGATGAGGATGAAAAGAGTACATGTATTCCTACTTTTACAAGAGATATTTCAAGATTTTCCTATTCCATATCAAGTTATGAGTCTAAAACCAAGTCTTACAAGGAAACTGAAGTCAAAGATGAGCAATAATTTTTCGTATATAAGGGAGCATGAATTTCATATGAGAGGTGGTCTCCCAAGCACAATGTAGATGCCTAAGGAGCAAATACCATCCATCTATCTTCCCCATTCTATTATTTTATGTTTTTGTTTTGTTTTTTTAGTCGTAGTTTGTTAAATCTTTTTCTAGGGTTAGGATGATGCCCTATCATGATTGTTTATGTAGTTTGATGTTTAATGATTGATTTATAGTTTTTTTATGATGAATTCTTAGTCACTATTTGAATCGATGCTTTATGTTAAGTTATTTTATTGATCACCTTAGGGCTTTGTATCTAGTAGTTAGAAGATGAATTTGAGGCATACTTGCAATATAATTCAACTTAGCTTCTTGTGATTAAGAGTTGTGAATTACATTATTGTCGTACCTGAAGTAATGGTTTGCATGATTCTCTTGTTTTCTAGAATGGAATGAGTCATTCATGTTAAACTTATATCATGATAGACTGCATGCTAGGATATACGACCTCTGCCGTATATGGAGAGTATCATATACTTAAGGAAAATTATGGTATAAGTGTCGTAGTTAGACTTAGATACGGGAATTGTCATCTAGAGATACGAAAGAATCTATTAGTTGTATCGATACATAAATATGATTGTGAATGGTTGATTCTGATACCCTAGGTTCTATCTTGTTTGCTTATTCCTTTAACTCTCATATAATTTGTTATTTGAAAACCCAAAAACTATATCTTCCTTTTCTTATTTGTTTTTATGTTCGTAGGTTAGATCAATTAAATTAGGATTAAATCGATTCTCAATCCCTAGTTGAAACGACCTCGTACTTGCACACTATACTAATGATGATTCGTGCGCTTTTACGAGTTTTAATTAAAATTTCACAACATTTAACATAGGCTGTCAATTCCGACACGACCCGATAACACGACTCGAAATCCATACGAAATAAAACAGGTTGAACCCTCATGATTAGAAAGCGGGTCAACTTAACCCGTCATGACCCATTAATAATCAGGTCAACCCGCATAACATGATTAATATAAAATCAAGAAAAATTATATATAAAATAAACATAATCACCACCAATTTAAGAAAATAACATCATTTGTAATACGAATTGATAAGTCTTTACTCATTTTGAACTATAATATAGGTAATAAGAGGGTTAAACAGGTAACTCGTTTAATAAGTAGATTGAGTTTGAGTTTAAATTTTTGACATGATTATTAAATGGGTTGAGTTTGTGTTTATATTTTATGACACATAAAACACCTTGACTCGACATGAACCCAACCCGACACGACCCATTGACAACCCTAGTTTAATGTGCTAAGCGTATTCGGTGGCAACCTTCAAATGCTCAACAGTTGAAGCTTCGATGGTTGAGTAAAACATGGATCGCCAAATGTGTGTTTCGTTGTGAGGAATCAACATGAAACCCTTTGATTTCAGCTAGCAAACCAATTGGGGGTTGCTAGAGTTTTTGTAGCATAAGCCACAATTCTTTGGGCTCCATTTTGAGTTAATGATCTTCCGATATGTTTATTACGAAGCAAAATTTGTGGTCAGACCTTTAAGTTTTGCTTATGCCGAGTCTCGGTCGATTTTCTAGTTTATATGCATTTTCCTATTGGTGTTCCTAATGTTTCATTTGGATCGGCCGAAAAGAAAAGCATTTCGCAACTTATGTTTTGTAGTGTAGTTTTTTTTTTAAGAAAGAAATAAAAAAAACCTTAAAGTTGAACATGTTCTACAGAGAAAACCGAAGAAAAGGTATGCATAGTACATTAGAATTCAATGTAATCGCACTAAAATCAGGAAACAAAATGGAGAATGAAGCGCAATCAAAAATTGGATTTGGCGGTAGTGAATCTTAAATTAAATTTCATGAAGGGTGTTTTAGGACTTCACAAACCTTTATTAAACCTTTCGCCTCTTGTAATTGTGTTTTGTGAATGCAGCTGAAAAGAAAAAGCATGAGTGTACATAAGCACGAGTGTACATGCTTTTATAATTTGTGAAATTCTATTGTAATTTTAGGGAATATGCAAGTTTGGAACTTTTACGAACCAAACTAATCGGGCGTGACAATAAATATAAGTAAACAAAGCTAAAAACGAGTCTAACGACAAAAGATAGTATGTTAGGCCATTCCTTTGGTTCAAGTCAATTATTCATATTTACACGGTTGAGCAAGTAATGGGCCCCACATTCCACAACATTGGGCGAGCAAGGTACTTTAATTGCGTATTTGTTAGAGTAACAAATGAAATGATCGATACTGCGTATTTGTAATTCATATTTGCACGGTCGAGCAAGTAATGGGCCCATACATTCTAGTTTGGCCCGAAGTGATTAATTTAAAATTTGTTGTGCAGTGAGAATAATCAGTTATTTAGCAGCTTTTACCTTGGAATAGAAACCAAATTACAAACTTGAGCCCACCATCTAACTGAATTAGTCAATTTTCGAGTGCTTCTCTTCTTGTTCAAAAAGCACGAATTTGCACCTGCAGTGTTAAAGAAAACACATTTGGTACTCAAATTTCAGGGTATTGAAATTTTAGAGTCGAGAACTGTTAGATTTGTCATTGTTCACGATGTGACTTGCCGGTGTGCTAACTCAACAACACCGACTTATAAA
The DNA here is from genome assembly GCF_933775445.1 of Argentina anserina. NCBI lineage: Eukaryota > Viridiplantae > Streptophyta > Magnoliopsida > Rosales > Rosaceae > Argentina > Argentina anserina. Next base: position 8,533,870 of record NC_065876.1, read on the forward strand.
CTCAAACTAGAGTTTTATAATATTCTGAAGTCTGAATAGCACACACCCCCAAAACAATGAACTAGTATCACAACCCACACGTAGCCCCAGTAAGACCATTAACTTGGATATACAGCGTTGCCGAGCCTCTGATATGAGCTAGTGCATACGTTATTTTGCAGCAGAACTAGAGTGTCTTTGTTATAACATGTAACAGAAACAGTTCAACTGCGAATTAACACATGTTTCATGACAGAGAAACTGAAAGAGATATATAATGCATAGCCAAAAGTAATCTGTCATTAGGCAACCAAAATAAGTTGTAACCATGAGGTTTATCAGAAATCTCACTGCCTAGGATAAGAAGATGATATATGTCCCATGTAGGTAGCTACTCAAAATGGTAAGGAAGGAAATAGAAAATGAGTTGGGGATGATGGCTGACGGATTTGATTCCTTCCAATGTAACTAAAGAACAAATGCATATACCTTATGTTCTATCATACGCCATGTTCCAACAGATGTGTAACATATGTTCGTTTCCTTTCCTCAGACATGCCGAAGAACACTCTCAGCAGGTCATGTTGACGAGCTAAAATGTTTGTGGCTCGAAAGACTTGCAATTCTGTAAGGTCTTCGATCTTGTTCAACTCACTATCAAGTTTCGCTTGCAATTCAGCCACTTCCTTATCAATTGAAAAAATATTGACGAGAGCATCAATCTTAGAGGACATTGTGCTTACATTCTTACTCATCTTCTCCATTACCTTTGCTTTTACCCTCCGACCATGATCTGAAACACTTGGGGCACTTTGTGTAGGTCTCCTTTGTTGGGCGCTTGGGGTACCAAGTGTGCATGATACATCAAACTCTTCAGACCCCTCAGATTGTGATTCCACATTCAGATTCAGATTTTCTGCAGCAGCATCATCATTCATGCCTATAATTTGATCAATGTTTGCATCCTCATCCTCCTGTTTGAATTCTTCTTGGTCATCATCAACATTATCAATGTAGGCACCAACTTCACGAGCTTTTCCGTATATCTCCCCCAATATATAGTAGTACGGAAATGGCTTACTATACAATCCACTTGCATACTTTCTATTCTACAAGTACATGTCAAGGACTGTATAATCAATACTTCTGAATATTAAAAATAACAGTAAGTGTGTATCGATGTCATGGGAAAGATAATATAAGTAGACTTACCCGGATCCATTTATCATATACCCTTTTATCACAAACCAACATCATTTCATCGTCATTCCAACCAAACCCACTTTGAGCTAACATTTCCGCCAACGCATAATACTTTTTCTTCAAAGTTTTAATTCGTGATTCGATGTGGGGAGATGCCTGTATTCCACACCCTGGCATTTTGGCTTCCATCATAGCCTCTATCTGGGTCAAATAACCATTTTTGAATGCATTTTCAGATCGCCACTTGGTGTCATGATACAATTCTTGCAAAGATTCAACTAACGCAGAATCCTCCTTGGTTGTCCAGAAACGCTTATTCTGGCCCCTTCCTCTTTGCTTTAATGTTGAATTGGAAACCATCCTGCAATATTAACAGCACCAAAGGAAGTTCATCAGAACAAAAAACACATCACATATGCATAAACAATCATATAAGTACTGAATTAGAATAAGCATTCTAAATCATCCCTTCCATTCCATTCTCTAGGGGCTCAAGGCAGGCAAACATGCCATAATCTATTTATAAAATTCTGCCTGTGTATAAGGCAGTATCTGGGTTGAATCTTAGTAGCAGTTACGCAACCACAAAGAAGCATGTATTAGCTTTTATGCTTAACATTCACAACCAAAAAAGAAATTCAGCTATTTCTTTTCCATACTGATTTCTAAGCAACAGAATTATCAACCTAAACCAGTGCTGAAAAGGCAGGATCGGACTGTCATTATCAAATGATAAAAGCTTGAGGGTGTAGTCATAAGGGGAATAAAAAAAGCGGGAAAATGAAATTATGTCTAAACACATGCACTAAACATGCAAAGAGAAGGAGGGAGGCCATTACATTTCTTAAGGGAAAATGTTTAATACCCTTCCTTTTTTTTTCTCTGTTTTCTTTCTTGCTAATAAAAATTGCAGCATCAATATGCTTAGAAGCCTAGCTAACTTCAATATTTGTGCCTGAAAAGACATGACAGCAATTGAAAAGTTGATTAATCCACCTAAATAATTACCCTTACGAAAGCTTATTCAGAATTTCAGATACATAAGAGATTGTCTCACAACTTTCTGAAAACCAGAACAGTAACAATGCAGATATGTGCTTTTCTTCAGCACACTATTGAGTCCACAAATACATTTTCATTGCAGTTCTTCTCAAGTTCACATATCACAAAGAATCTCAAAATAACAGAAGCATTACCGAGACCGAACGACTTACGGCCTGAATTTCCCCATAACAGCTAATAAAGTACATCTCTCTCCTGATGCAGCTCATAGCCAAACAAATTATCAAATCCCTTTTCTTTAGCATACATTTCAATTACTTTATGAAGTCGATATGTTATTTCAACTCAATATTAACAAACAGCACCATCTGATTGCCAAGTTATAGATGTAATTTAGTTCAAGATTATACATCACCAAAGGACATAAATTTAGAATCACAATCCCCAATGCCATATGTCAAACCAGGTTTTGATTCTCAGTGCTTCACAACCAGTTACCTTGAAGGTAAAAATCTTGACATGGTAAAATCAAATATAAACCTTCTGTAAACCCATGAAACACAGAAAGGGGTGAATCAATTGAGCCTAAACCCAAAATTCCCAAGTCACACACAAAAAATAATAATCACAAAGCAGAGAAAATTCCAGACATGCAAATACCAAAAGCTCAGGACGAAATATATATACAATTCAATCGAAGCAAACCCAAGACATGCTCGAATCACTGGTCATTTGGGTCACTTACTTTTCACGAAGAAGATCACGAGTTCGGTCGTCCAGTTTCGGTTTAGCTTGATGCCGCCATTGCGCGCGGGTTTCTTGAGTGTTCGGAAGTGTCTGCAGAATGGTGGAGGTTACGTTCGATTGTCCGAATGTATCAAAAATTGATGGGGAAAAGCTGGGCCTGTTGGGCCGGGTTAACTGCAGTGTGAGGTTTTGGCTTTGCGCAATGGTCTACACTTGTGTAGGAGGTCTCACTACTGTGGCTATAGAATCCGATTGTCTTAATTTGGGTGATTAATTTAAATCAATTTTAAATATGCCAAGAATAATCAAATACAAACATACAGTTGTGTTGTGAGAATTTCACAAAATTTATGTTAAAGTGTTTGGTGAATTTCGGAATATATGTGTGTTGAGTTTAGTTTCTAAAAAAAGGGTGTTGAGTTTATAAATTCACAAGTTAGATCTCGATTTTCAATGTGAGGTGCATATTTTTAATTAATACAAATCACATTTAAAATTGATTGAGCTATTGATTAAAAAAAAATTGACTGAACTAGCTTAAAGCGCAAGACCAAGAACTGATGATGTATCCAACATTAAGCTGCATCTTGGTTTATGGTTGAACATAAATGCAGAACAAAGATTTGAGCTACCTTGTATTTTCTTTTTCTTGCTGAAAAACAATAATAGTGTACCATCAACGTCTACCGAATTACCAATGCTTTGTTGAGTAGCTCCATAACACACAAAGATGAAGATTTTAATATTTTATGGTAGTTTCACGTATTGAAACTTGAGAGTCGAAGGTCGTTAGATTAATCACTTTAAAATACGTGCATTGTATGAACATCGCCATTAGTCCCATGATGATGATGATGATGCCCTGATGAGAAGCCTTAACTTTAACAAGGTTTCGATGACTTCAAGAAAACAAACGAAAGAGACACACTAACGGCTCAAATTACCGTCCTATCCAAACAAACTCTAACGACCCAACCCCCTTACGAACTTAGCTCGAGTGGGGCCACCAAGTGCAGTCTAGGGGCATTCCCGTCAGTCAACACTGAACGAGTCGTAAACTACAAAAATCCCCAAACTCATAAGAACACAGAGATTTCAGAATCTTCAAACTCCAATCTCTTCTTCTTCTTCTTCTTCTTCTTCCCCAGAAGACATCAGAAACCAGAATAAGCCCCACATCGAAAGAAGCAGCCCAGCCGTAATGGGCCTGGAGATGGAATCCATGGCGGCGTCGATCGGGGTATCAGTCCCGGTGCTCCGGTTCCTCCTCTGCTACATCGCCACCATCCCAGTCAGCTTCCTGTTGCGGGTCGTCCCGGGCCCGCAGGCCAAGCACATCTATGCCGCCGCTTCTGGAGTCATACTCTCCTATCTCTCATTCGGGTTCTCCTCCAATCTCCATTTTTTGGTCCCCATGTCTCTCGGCTATGCCTCCATGCTGTTGTTCCGGAAACATTGTGGGATCATTACCTTTGTCCTTGGTTTCGGCTACCTCATTGGCTGGTATGATCTCTCTGCATGATGATTCGAATCATCCGAGGTTGTTTTTGGTTTATTCAGAGTGTTGTTATAGTTTTGGATCAGCAGAACTGAAAATCGGATTCTTTTTTAGTTTTGTGTGTTGGAGGAACTGAAGTAGTTCGTGTTGGTTGGTTAGTATGTTTGTTATGAGTGATTAGGGTAGGATTTGGGGTTTTGGTAGTGGTTGTTTTGAGGTCTAAGTTTTGAAATTTTTTTTTTGCTCATGTTACTGCCTTTTGGTTTTTGTGCATGATGTTGTAAGATGCATTTTCACTGTTCATGATGGAGGGACAAGTAGGTTGTGCTCTTCATGGATTCTGCTAACTTAACTGAGTTTGTTTATGGTCTAATGGTCTTGAAGTGATAGTACTTTCAACTATATGAGAGTCTTTATGTTCAGGTTTTTTATTAGGCTTTTTATTATTTGATTCTTAATGCAAGCATCTGTATGTGTGTAGCCACATGTACTACATGAGTGGGGATGCATGGAAGGAAGGAGGAATTGATGCAACTGGTAATCACAGATTCCAGCATTTCTAGCTGACTTGCATTTCCCCTTTATGTTATGATCTTTATTGAGTTGCGATGAGTGTCATTCTCCTGCAAGAAAATTAATAACTTTGTGTTATGTGTTAATCAATGATAAGTTCTTTTTAATCGTATTTTGTATTTCTTCTAATATTTTGATATTACTAGTCTTTATTATTCTGTTCAATAAGCTAAGTTTGTATTATTTGTCATATTTAGGAGCCTTAATGGTGTTAACACTTAAAGTCATCTCGTGTGCAATAAATTACAATGATGGGATATTGAAAGAAGAAGAGCTACGTGAGTCTCAGAAGAAGAATCGGTTATTTAAGTTGCCCTCATTAATCGAGTACTTTGGATACTGCCTCTCCTGTGGTAGTCACTTTGCCGGCCCAGTTTATGAGATGAGGGATTATCTCGACTGGACTGAAAGCAAGGGGGTGTGCTTTCTATATCCCAAATTTGTTTTTTTGGTAGTATGGTACTCTTGAGATCAACACTATTAACTAGTTTTTTTTTTTTCTGTTTAACATCATTCAGATTTGGAACCCTTCAGAGAAAGGACCATCTCCATCACCATTTGGAGCAGCAGTTAGAGCTCTTCTCCAAGCTGCATTCTGCATGGGGCTGTATTTGTATTTGGTTCCCCAATTTCCTTTGAAAAGATTTACTGAACCCCTATACCAAGAATGGGGTTTCTGGAAACGATTGAGCTACCAGTATATGTCAGGATTTACAGCACGGTGGAAATATTATTTCATCTGGTCCATTTCAGAGGCCTCTATTATTCTTTCTGGTCTTGGTTTCAGTGGCTGGACAGAATCTTCACCACCAAAGCCAAAATGGGACCGTGCAAAGAATGTTGATGTTCTAGGCGTTGAGTTTGCAAAGAGTTCAGTTCAGTTGCCACTTGTTTGGAACATACAAGTCAGCACCTGGCTTCGTCACTGTGAGCATCTTTTTTAGGATTTCCTATTTCCTAAAATTTGTTTGCTGTCAGTAAATTCATATATTTATATTTAAGTATGGTGACTATTTAAAAATATCTGGGCCTGGCCTGGTAACTGTGAGCATCTTCCGTCATTAGGGTTCCTATTTTTTAAAGTTTTGCTTTGCTGTCAGTAAAATCAAATATTTATAATCAAGTATGGTGGATGAACTATTTGAAAAGCTTTCTATGAATGCTTGCTCATGATAACTGTTAGCATCTTTCATCCTTAGGGTTCCTATTTCTTAAGTTTTCCTTTGCTGTCAGTAAAATCAAATTTGTATACTCAAGCACAGTGTATGACTTATTTGAAAAGCTTTCTATGATTGGGCCTGGTCACTGTGAGCATCTTTCATCCTTGGGATTTTTTATTCTTAAATTTTGCTTTGTCAGTAAAATCAAATATTTATATTCTTTTTCTTTTTTGCTACTTATATTCAAGTTGGTGCATGAACTATTAGAAAAACTTTCTTTTAAATAATTGGTCCTGATATTAAAAAATTGAATGCTGAATTATAAGTAATTTGACAGTTTCACCAGGTGGATAATGATTGAACCTTGAACTGGGTAATTGATCACCTGTTATATCTGTTTTGCTTATACTGAAATTAATGATGAAATTTTCGTTTGGTGTATTATCTGAAAATCATCAGTCTTATACATATGAAGCAGGAGATGTTTGTTTATAGTGGTTGCATTATCTGATATATAATTTTTCTGCAGATGTTTACGGAAGGCTTGTTAAGCCTGGGAAGAAGGCTGGTTTCTTCCAGTTGCTATTGACACAGACTGTTAGTGCTGTTTGGCATGTGAGTATAATTTGTTATAGCTTCATTCTGAACTCATATGCATGCGTATATTTTGCTGACTTTGTGCCTTGAGGCTTGAGGCAATAGTGGCACTGTGTATGTAAGAAGCACACCAAATTTAGCTGATATTTTGCCAACATTTGAACATGTAATTTCTGCTAGAAAGTGCATCCATAGTTTTGCCTTTCTTTTAAATGACTTTCTGCACTCATTTTATAAAATGGAATGTAGTCTTGACCCTTACTATAGCAACAACCGAACAATGAAACTTTTTGGAGGTATCCTCAAGACCTCAGTAATTTCTATGCACTCTTGTCCAGTCAAGTTTCAAAAATCTTATGCTAATCACTCCTTAAGGTGTCTTAGATTATTCGGGCAACTTATTTATTTAGTCATATACTTTTTGTCATGCATCAATTTCTCTTTTATTTTCTCGTTCAAATTTAAATTTCTGCATCATATTGATTCCTCTTTGAACAATTGTAGGGACTCTATCCTGGGTACATCATATTCTTTGTTCAGTCAGCATTAATGATTGCTGGTTCAAGAGGTATTGAGATCACGGCCTGTGTTGTCAAATTATTGCTTTGTTAAGATAATTAACTGTATCCTTTTTAACTTGCTTTTGCAAACAGTTATTTATAGATGGCAGCAATCTGTACCTAAAGGAATGGATGTTGCTAAGAACATTATGGTGTTCCTGAACTTCGCATACACTGTTTTAGTTCTGAACTACTCATGTGTTGGATTTATTGTAAGTACTCTCTCTCTCTCTCTCTCTCTCTCTCTCTCTCTCATATGCAGGCATGTACATGAACACATGCGCTTTGGCACACTACGTTGACACCCCATTGCATATGAACACGTTCGATTCAGATGCACATGTACCTCAAGCATGCCATTTTCTGATGCTTTTAAGTTTCCTCATGCATCTGTTTTGCCTGTTACAGGTATTAAGCCTTCATGAAACACTCGCCTCCTACGGTAGTGTTTATTATATTGGTACTGTTCTGCCAATTGTATTGATCTTGCTTGGTATAATAATCAAGCCTGCGAGGCCTATTAAGAAGGTTCGGAAGGAAGAATGAGTTAGTTGGTAGTAACAACATTTTCTACTCCTTGGAACAAGATTAGAAGACTGATGCTTTTCCAAATTTACTTCACTCTGTTTTCCATAGATTGTAACATCTATTGTGATACGTGAAAATGTTGAGCCTGTTCACCTATGACTTAATCTTTCTTTGAGTTATACGAGGAGCGCATATTTGGTCTATTTTCATAAATCTCGCAATTTTATGAAATCATTAAGCAGTACTATTACTTCCTCTATTGAAAGAAGGGGATGTCTTCTCTTTATGTAAAACAGAAAAAGGGCCAGAACTCAATTCTAGGAATTCAGCAAGAAAATGAATAATGATGCCGAGAATAAGACATTAAGACTAATTAATTTCTGATTTTCTGTATAATCTATTTTGATAAACTAGAATTAGATATGCCAACCAATAAGCTTTCGATGGTCAAATTAGATATCAATGTTAATTACTGTTCTACATCATTACGCGCATGATTGTGACTCCTTCACAATCTGAATCTGCAAATTTTCATGCATCTTTATTTAAAAAAAAATACATTTAACTTTCATGCACCTGCATTATTGTTTTCATCATACAAGTAAAATCTAGTTTATTTCATAGAGAAATGAGAGGACCAACTAGATTAAGCAAGCTGACAGGAGCCAACTGGCTGGGATTTTTTTCTGTGATGAGTTGGCCTAGACATGTTCCTCTTATGTTCAACGTCTTGTTGGCTTTTCAGTTAGGTAACATCCCCATTAATTTCATAGGGACCCTTTTGTTTGATCTGTGAGTTTATATTACAAGACGGACAATTCTTAAAGGAAAAGGTGTTTAAAAGAGAGTCCAATTCTCTGCATGTAAAATGCTTCTTGTTGTTGCCACTTTTAGTTTCATTTCACTTTGTATTCCCTCTGGAGAAAGCCACTGGTTTTTATTTTCACCTCTCTTTCACGTAAGCTGGTGGTGATTTCATTTGTTTCTTTATATAGGTAAAGGGACTGATTATTCTCATGGCCATTGGTTTTTTCTTTTCTGCTTTGTTTGGATCTCAGTTTTCTGTTTCTTTTTCACTCTTTGATTTAGTGGTTTGATCAGTTTTGGTCACTGATTTGGTGTACTAATCCAATGCTTTGGCCAAGTTTTATTCACTCACACCATTTCTTTCCAACACTTCCATAACTGGGTTTCTTTGATTCCCTTGTCTGGCTTTTTTGAGGTTCTAAGGTTCTTACTTCTTATCTGGGTTACCCCTAATTCAAGGGAAGAACATAGACACTCTTTTCTGAACTTTTCCTGACGTCGTTTCTTGTCCAAGTAGTTCTGTAGATTGTCTTAAAGTTTCAGAAGAAGATCTCAAAAATCTGATAATGATGGATCCAATAAAGTCAAATATCAACACAATATATTCACCGGCAAGTAAAGGCTCTGTGGATGGCAGGGGAATTCCGAATTTGGCGGATTTGGAAATCAGACCGTGTGGAATGTTGGTTCAGAAGCGCAATGGGGAGACAAATCCAACTTCTGTTTCCATTCCCATAATCAGAGTTAGGGTCAAGTATGGCTCTATGTATCACGAAATTGGTATCAGCTCCCATGCTAGCTTTGGTATGTTAAAATTCATGAGACTTTTGTTTTAAACTTTTAATGGTTTGATTGGAAAGGAAGAGATTTTTACTATATCTAGTTGTTCTTATGATTTGTGATATTGAATTGCAGGAGAATTGAAGAAAATGTTGGCAGGACCAACTAAACTGCATCATGAAGATCAGAAGCTGATATACAAAAACAAAGAGAGAGACTCCAAAGAGTATCTAGATGTGGCAAGAGTTAAAGATGGATCCAAAATTGTGTTGGTGGAGGACATTGTGAGTAGAGAAAAAAGGTGCGTAGAGTTACTCAGAAATTCAAATTCCCAGAAGTTTTCGAAAGCCTTGGCCGAAATCAACTTGGAAGTCCACAAGCTGGCAGGACAGGTAAATTTATTAAGTCATATCAAATTAATCATTTTCATTAAATACGTATGACATATAGAAAAGGTAACTTATTTTTTTGTTAATAGGTCACAGCTTTGGAAGCAACAGCTTCTAGAGGTGGCAAAGTAGTGGAGAAAGATGTTGAGAATTTGACGGAGCTCTTGATGATGAGGTTGATTAAACTCGATGGAATTGTTGCAGAAGGAGATTTAAAAATGCAGAGAAGAGTGCTGGTATTATTCTTTGGTCTCTTTAAAATCTATATGCCAGGACATTATTGTTATGCAATCATACATTAATTTTTATTGAAAAACTTGTAGGTGAGAAGAGTTCAAAAGTACATAGAGATTCTTGATGTGTTGAAGCACCAGAATTCCAACTCTACCAGAAATGGGGCCAAAATCCAGTTGCAGACACAAGATAACCCAAGTGGCCATATTTCAAAAGACTCGAGGCCAATGCAGAGACAGCAAGCGGCGACAAAAACGGGAAATTCTGTAAGGACAGTTCCAAAGATGCAGCAACAACAGCAAAGTCATTCTGAGTCAGTAGTTGTCACAACAAAATGGGAAACTTTTGAGTAAACAGAAATTCTTTGAGCATTTCATCTTCAAGGTTTTAAGTCCAACCAAATGAGAATGCTTCCCGGTCATCTTCACTGTCTGTTCTACATGGATTCCTGTTGAAAAGGTGGAGGTGGTTCTCATGATGTTACTGTGTATCTTTGAGTTGGCTTTATGCTAAGCTGTATATATATCTTATGGTGGATGCCTTAAAAGAAGAGATTGGGGATATATATCTTAAGGGGATACATAAAAGAAGAGATTGGGGTGAGTTTATATATTTAGGATTTATATAGCAATAAGGAAGTTGTCATGTGATCCAGTTACAAGATCTTATAATTATTTTCTTTTCTACCAGACGTTGTTATTTTTTATTTGCATTGGGACCATAATGCCAATAATCCAAATTCCAGTTCATGGCCATTTGTCTATCCATAAATAATCAATGGAATCTCTTGTTTGGGACCATTAAGCATTCTGCTAATCTCTTTGATTATTCAAAAGCAGCATATTGCATCATTAGTTGTGGCCAGAGGAGAAGTACATGACATTAAAATATGTGGAACATCAAGATTTCTTGTTTCCTGTATAGCTGCAACTGCTGCTGAAGATTAAAGAATTGTAGAAAACTATAAGGGATTAGATACTCTTCTAAGTATTGATCAATCATACAAAAACAATAGCAAAAGCAGTTTTGACTTTGGAGGGATTTGATAAGATCATAGTAGAAGGTAATGCCAACATGTTTTAGTAAGCAACTTAAAAAAGATTATCAGTTCCAGAGTCCTCTAAAAAGAGTGCTCTGTTTATTCAGCAATAATCTATATCTTTTGTACAATTAATCTTGTTTCGATTTCAGTGTTAATACTAAACACCAGACTGCACCCAAATTTAGAAGAACCCCAGATAAGAACTGTGAAATTGTTTGATTGCACACATGAACATTTGGGCAGGGCCCCTATGGCTTATAGTTTGCACATGGCAGAAAATAATTGTGTGGACTTAATAGACAATGATCATATGAGCACCGGATAACTGATAGTGAGAGCCAAGAAAGTGGTCACTCTATGATTGCTTGATTGGTCATATCATGGAAGAAATTGAATGAATGAATGAATAAGTGGACTGGATGTCATTGGCTTTGTTAGAGAGAAGAAGCACATAAGGGCCGCATATATGCAAAGGACTAAAAGCACTCTTGCAATGGAATTGGAAGAAGGTTCTCAAAAGGCACTGCTGTTCTTGTGCTATTTTTGTGGGTTAGCTTTGGACTGCTATGGGACCGATACCCATATTCCTTTCTTCTTTCACTGTCTTCCTCTTGTGCATTTTGATCTTGTCACATACCATATGTCCTGTTTATGAGGGCATAGACTTGGGAGCTTCTCTCATATTTTTTGCATCATGAGGGAAAAGAGCTTAGAGTGTTTGACTGAGAGTGGAAGACAAGGTTAGGCTTTTGTTGATACAAAATGGGGAACAGCCTACTACTAAAACCCGAGGGTTAAAACCAATTAATCATTTTGGCACAATAAATTACTGTCCTTAATTTTTCGCCCCGCCCTTACGGTTTTGTTCAGGGTTCTACCTTCATATATGCATGTCTCACTGTAAGGTGAGTCTGCACATACAATACAAGCTACACAGTTTCACCACAGCAACTTTGACATGATAAAATTCGGAGACTAGCTAGCTCTCATTCTCTCAATGGTGAGAAGCCTTGTGCAACGGCACCCCCTTAAGGATTGCACACCACTCCGACCAGCCTTGAAAACTAAAACTAAAACATTAGGCATGCATAATAGAAACCAAATTAGCCTAGAAAATCAAGCATAAATTAATTAGATATATAGATCAACTAATGAAAAGAAATATATTTTATTCAATCACATTCTTGATATTTGGTTCGTGATCAAGTTAATGAGTGCCACCACGAAGACGCTCGAGAATTTAACAAACGTCAAGTACGTGATCGGCAGTCTTGGCTCCTATATCAGTTGCTAAATTGTTTTGAAACAGTATAGTTTAAAAGATATGCAGATTCAAAGGCCATGCATGGAACGACTTCAAATGTCGATCTAACAAGTTTCATGACTTTCATCCACATTCATCGGTTTTAATGTTTTTGTTTATGACCTCGATTCATGTCTACCACTTTCAAGTCAATTCTAAACGCTCGAATATGTGTTTGTTTGTGTGTCCAAGCACTATTGGATTTATTAAAAGAGTTGTAACCGTTGAATAAATGGAAGAATGCAAAAGAAGAATACGTGAACAAGCTCGTGTACCCACTATGCTTGTCTAATTCTAACTTAATTTGGCCAACAAGAATACTAATTATGATACAACAATGATTCTATTCAATTAAATAGACTTTGATACATCATCAGTAAACCACAAATCGGAATTCGACCTCTGGTTAATTTGTCAAGACAAATGAATCAGATACCTCGTAATTAGATTGACTCATTATTCAGGGAGTACGTTTTTTCTCTTAGCAATTAACAATGGTATTCTTGTTTGTAGTCAATATATAACAACAATGTTAAATTGTTAATGGCATATGGTGATGACATTTGAAGTGACTTGGTCATCAACTGCATATTCTAGGTTCTTAAGAACATTAAGGTCATCTATAATATTCACAGCTTGAAAACTATATGCCGTTGTATTTGAAAATTGTCAACATCTGATAAATTTTTTAACTTGATGTTGTGTAGTCTTGCTAGATAAATATATGAAATTTTTCGTCGATGCACTCTATTAGGAGGCAAAATGTGAAAACAAGGTGTGAAATCGAATAATCAGTTATGTTTCCAAATTGATATCTCAGGTCAAAATTAGGGAGCAAATCCTAATTGTCTAACACTAGGAAAGCTCTAGAAGTTTGTTAATTAAAACTTTATTGTCTAACTTTTTGTTTGCAACTAATTTTCCAACCCGTTATTTTTAACAGAATGGCAAATGAAAAGATACGGAAGTTCTTTGTAGAGACTAGAGGGAACCATTTTACTAAGATCAACATAGTCACAACAAGCAGTGTGCATGGATGAGATCTATGTTTAAATTGCAGGTCCAAGACTAGCTACTTCACCGAAGCAGATCTAAACTGGTTTGGTAGACAAACACAAACTGCTTCCGGAAAAGCCAACATACAAAACAAATAGTCCTTAAAGGAGCCACCTTTGATTGGCAACAAAACAACATTGATCTCATTCCTTTTTCTATCAAATGGACAATATATAAAACAAACAAACCATACTAATTACAGTATAGACAACAAAGCAACAACAACAACAACATCAACAACATCAACAACAACAACAACAACAACAACAACAATGTTTGCGTTTCATAAGATCTGTCATTACAAGGATAAATTAAAAATGCACCTGATTCATTAATTTTTAAATCGATCCCTTCATACTGAGCTGAAAAAATTAGCATCTCGTCTCTCAACACTATGTATAAATGTACAATACTAAATGCTTCTCTCCTTTCTTTGTTCTATAAAAGAAAAAACTAATTTAAATGTGAATATATTTTCTGAGGAATAATAAACCTTAAAAAAAGCCTACTTCTGCAGATTGGCTAATGCCGGTTTCTGGGTTATACATGTGAACGATCACTGTCTGTCTTTACTAACGAACTCAAGGAAGCATCAGCTTCATCAAAATCATGAGAACCATCATCAACACTAATGTAAATTTCTGCAGTTAGCTCCTTGGCTCTTTTAGCTTGAAGTTCCCAATTGGTTTTTGCCAAAACAAACAACATGGTCACGACGCATGAGCCTTGAGCTGCCAAAAGGCCAAGTCAGAGTCCTCTGAAATCATATCCTGCAAAGAAACTCAACCATACAGCTACAGGCATTCCCACTAAATAGAAGCAACCCAAGTTTATGTTTGCTCCCAGTTTAGGCCTAGCCGATCCTCTCAAAACTCCACAACCTGTTGTTTGTGGACAGTTTCCAATCTCACATAGCCCAATTATTGGCAACACCATTGATGTTAATGCAATAATTTGTGACTCTTTTGTAAACATACTTGCCCATATGTTTCGTACCATGACAGCAAATAACAATGCTGAGAGTCCGAAAACAAAACTATAAGAGAGGCCTATGATCGCAGCAAGTTTTGGTCTTTCGGGCCTATTAGCCCCGAGCTCGTTCCCCACCCTTGTAGATACACCAAAGCTTAAAGAAGATGGGAAAATGTAGATCAATGCTGTGGTCTGGATCAGAATTCCCATTGAAGCAACTGTTGCTTGTGGGTCAAGTAACAGTCCACAAAGCAAGATCATGATCTCGTACCACCACCACTCTAAACAAACGGAAATGCAGCTTGGAACGGCCAAATTCAATAGACTTTTCCAACCTTTGAAGAAGTAATGCGTTGAAAAACCGCCCCATGTTTTTTTATAGACTCCCGAGAATGTGATGTAGATGATCAATGATCCTACCAGGTTGATATTGGTCCAAACCCCGCTTAACGCTACGCCTTTGATTCCAAGACCAAGCACATAAACAAGGAGATAGTTGATAGGAATGTGGAGGATAATGGCTAGAGTTGCACAGCATGTTAGGGCATCGTTATGGATTGAGTTCGGAGATAGATACGCAGAGGGTGCAAAAGACTTTGTGCAATAAGGTCAGGAAGAGAATAGATAATGTAAGATTGAGCTTCATATGCAATATCCTCTTGTTGGCCACAAGAAAGCAAAGATCCTCTTCATGTTGAACCACAGAAATGATATGGGGATTGAAGTCGAGAACAGGAGAATAACTGTCCTTTGGAGGGTATGACCTAAAAGCTTGAATCTTTTGGCACCAAAAGCTTGGCCGCAAATAGGTTCCATCCCCATGGCTAGGCCGGAGAGAACAGAATACCCTGTAATGTTAGCAAAGCCGATAGCAAGGGACCCGCCGGCTAGAGCTAGCTGACCAGGATGACCAAGGAAAAGCATGGAGATCATGCAACGTGAATATAGTAATAAACCAGTTAGTACCATTGGGAAAGCTATGCTGGCAATGGATTTGGCTTCACTGAGAGCAAGAGAGAGATGTGTCTTTTGAGGACTTTGGTTGTGAGGAATCAAAGGATTAGATAACTGGGTCGACATGGTTTAAGATATCGGATGCTAAGTTGCTAACCTTGTTCTCTGTGAGAGAAAGAGAGGTTGCTCGAGTGGATTTTGTAGAGGGTTTAGAAGAATGGGATTGGCCAAGAATTTGTAGACTTTCTCATGGACGGCTATTGTGGGATTGACTTGCAAGTTTCAAACTCAAATTCTTGGGAGTTCTAAGCGTCTTTTTCTGACCGAGTATAACACTGTTGGGGCCTGCAGGCAGTGCACCACTTTCAGATGAACCAACCAAGGGGGCACTGATTTGGAAGGTGCGTGTTAGCTTAATTATCTTCAGTTGAAGGCTTAAATAACCTACTAATTTCCATTGTTACTAGTCAAAGTTACTGTTAAATTCCTCATAAGTTTCTTTCTTCTTCTATTTTATGGATGGATTATGTTGTTGGTTAAATGCATGAACAACGTTTTCCTTTTCAGAAACTTTTTTCATCAAAAAAAACGTTTTCCTTTTCAGGAGCCTTTTGGGTCCAAGACAAAACGAAGGTCGGACGGTTTTCATATGACTAGTGACTAAATCTTGTTCTGACATTTAGTGAAGCTACAAATATAACTGAATTCACGCTGAAGATTTTCGATAAAATAAAATAAAAAAGCTTAAACAGTTAAACTTATGAAGCTACAAATATAATTCCCTAAGTTGGTCTAGAAGAGAAAATGTGTTTGGTAGTTTAATTTGTCAAAACTAGGTGCTTAAATTAATTAATGGTTTTTTACAAAACATGTTAATCATCAATTGTGTGTCTCCTGATTCCTACACTTGTCAAACACCGGTGCCGGTGAGATGTCACGGCGACGTTCATTTTTCCTCTGTAGATGTCGCTACCGCAACCAATATATATATATATATATATATATCGGAGCTTTTTAGGTGCAGAGGTCCGTATCTTAGTTTAAGATACGGATTTTCATTTTTTTACCAACTTTCCGATCAAGTTTTCACATTTCCACCGTCCATTCCTTAGGTAATAACGTATAGATCACCTCTGCAAATTTTCAGCAAATTTGGTAATCGTTAAATCAGTCAAAACTGTGTTTTTCTATTATACACATGAACGGTTCAAATTCAGCAGATTTAATCCGTTCATTAGTTTAACTTAGTTAGATACCTTAACAATTACCAAATTGACTGAAATTTTAAAAATGTGACTTATACGTTATTACCTAAGAATTGGACGGTGGAGATGTGAAAACTCGATTGAAAGGTTGATAAAAAATAAAAATATGTACCTTAGCTTAAGGTACGGACCTCCGCACCTGAAAATCTGTGTGTGTATATATAAATATATATATATATATATATAATTAATCAACAACTTCTTTTCTTATTCTAAAGAAAAGTTCATTCCAACTGACAAAACATGTAAATCGTTAAAACAAGACAAAAATTGTCAAAATACACCCTAAATTTTGCTGAAATTGTCAATTTACACCATATACTTGTAATTGTGTCAATATACCTCCTAAACTTGGTAAAAATTACCGATTTGCATCCTCTCCGTTAATTTTAACTGTTTCTATTCAATTTTGCGTTACATGTCATGTATATGAGGAGTAATGCTGTCATTTTATATTTATATTTATTTAATAAATAAATAAAAATATTCTTTAAATGAGGATTATTTTTTAATCAAATTATTTATTTACATTTTTTTATGCATAATCAACCATACTTCGAATTATATATTCTATATACCGACTATTTCAAATATAGTGTGTTGTGTATATATATAATTATATATCCATATTTATTTATTATTTTTTATGTTATTATGTTATTATTGTTTCAGGATGAAATAATTGTGTATTATTGTTCCTATATATATGCATTACAAAACCACAATCCCGTAGGATTCGGAGTCCTAATCTATTACGGAGATGCTAATCTATCTCCTAACATGAAACATATTAGGCTAAGACACACACAAGGGTAGAATAGTAATTCTCCCAGAACACTCTCCTTGTGTCGCATGCCTAGGTTGCATGGTGCACACATCGTTGCCTCGGTAAAAACCTTGTCAAGCAAAATAAAAACCTCTAGGGTAAAACAAAAGCTTGATCGAAGGGAAAAAGAGCACAACGCACCGTCTACATTTGATAGCATCATGTGAGGTAGACTCCCCCTGAAGTCTACGAAACAACTCCCCCTGATTAGTGCCATAATCATGGAGTACAAAGAACAACGTATACAACGTTCATTACATGCTTCTCAAACGTAGTCTTGGGCCAATGATTAATCATTAATCTAGCCACACATCCTTAGATAATTCATGCTATACTTAGCCACACTTAGATCTTAGGAAACAAGATTGCATAACAACTCAAAACAAGAGTTTGCAATGAAAATCAGATTCTCGGATAGAATGACTTTCACTCACTTAAATGGCCATAACTTCTTCGTCAAAATAGGTATCAGTGAACCGTAAAATGTTCTGAAATGTAGACACCGGTGGCTTTCCAGTGACATAAGGTCACAACCTAATCCGATCGGAGCAATTCACAATGCTCTGTCGAAGTTGACTGACTTGCAAATTTCCGGACAGAACTGTCCTATTTTGCTAAAACGGCCATAACTCACTCAATATGATAGCTATGAATAAATGGTTGGTGTCCCTCGAAAGTAGACACATAGGCCTTTCCAACGGTACTAATTTCACCATATTGCATCGAGCGAGCTGTCTTGTAGGTCTCGTTGAAGTTGACCTAAGAAACTGGACAGATTCTTATTTGTCACATTTAATGTGTCTTTCGCAAAAAGAATGGGGGAATGGACCAATGAAGGACAGATTTTGGCCCAAGACGGAACCGTACGCATCCTCTATACTACCAATGTCGACTGCTACACCAAGGCATACGTTGATGTTGCTGGAGCTGCTGGCGGCGTTGGTGTGGATAGGATTTGTGTTGGTTCACTAAGTGTAGAACTAAACTCATGTCGAAGAAGCAATGAAACAATGACAATGCATAGGCGCATAGTTAATCACGTCATAATGAAAGCAATAGTGTCCCAACAACACTAACATGTATGAATGTATAGCTCATTGAATCTCTTCATCATCTATACTTAGACGGAATAGAGAATCAAGAATTAGCTTCATATGAACACATATGGGTATGAGTTCTTGCAACCGATTGTACTACGTTCTCTCGAACGTCGCAATCTGATTACATAAGCTCTCCATGGTCTGGAGGCATTTAAAGTCCCTCGGGCACTCTCATATCTGTGTCAAGATCCATTTACATATATTCTATGACCACTATCACATGCTGCAAATCAGTTTTCATGGACACTACTACTGATCAAGTAGCGGAAAGCAATTATGTCCATAACAAGAGAATATTACTCATCGTAGTCAATACTAGGATAATGAGACAATCTTTGCGCCATAAGTCCTGCATATATCGCATGACTTCATCTTTCTCATTACACTTACGAACAACGACCAACACAACAAGTCTAGTTCAGCCTGTATTGATTCTTTCCACTTCGGTCAAATTGCTCATCGTTGATGCTTTACAACGGAATAAGAGCATAAGCGAATACATCATCAATCATGGGAGATCAATCTATTAAACACTCGCGCGCGCTGTATACGATCAATTCGTGAGATTTCTATTCTTCTCTAACATCAACAAAAGGAGTCTGTAGCGTCCCACAGAAACTTAGTTGATACACATGTTTAGAGGATATCTCTTGATGATGGGCGAAATACTTGTGCCTACGCACTTCGCTTCTTTCTGGTTTTGATTCTAGAGAATAATGGTCTCCCCCTCATCTAGGCAGGAGCCAAGACCGAAGCTATGACCCTTACTAGTCCATCTTTGCGTTTGGCGCCCTTGTTTTGTGGTGCAATGCCACGGGCGCCGACAACACCACAGCGTACGATGGTGCCATCGCCGGCTTCCTTCCCACTATCAGGGATGGTGCCAACGGTGCTAGGACCAGGTCATATGAAATTCTCCCATATTCTGAGAGTTCCAACCTTACCGGAACATCACAGCATTTATGTGCGATCTCGTCACTTTCGCTATATCGGTAAAGTCATTGAGCATCGAATCTTTAACTTTCTGGAGGTAGATAATGCGTTGCACATTTGCTCAATTTGAGTAGTGCGGGATCTTAATGAGACATAGTGTCATACCACGTCAATTCCTGGCGTTAAAACCAGAATGGGAGCATTCCATATCTGCCCCTAACGACGGGAAGTATGTCTCATCAAAGTGACCGTCTGCTAATATCGCAGGATAGAGATCAACGGTTGTAGATTGGAAATAGCGGATAAGTGTTGGTGATTCATAAATCATAACCAACCAGAATACTTAATCGTTTCAAGTAGACCCATTGAGATAACTACAATAGAGGCACATAAACAACTTTAACCAAATAGGCGTTAGTGAAAAGAACGTTGGGACCGTATCCAGTGACCATCTGGTACGCACTAATTGCTTGGCAAGTTGTGGGTCTAAAACGAATAAGTGTCGCTGCATGCAACATCATTACATATCCCTATACAAAAATTGGCAGGTTAGTACCCATAACCAAGTCCGAGCTCTGCTAGATCGTGCAGTAAATGAACATGAGGAATAATATGTTCAACGACGATCCCAGTAGATATGCAAAACGAAATCATCAAAGTTGTGGAGGTGAACTCTCCAACGGTATCCAATCGAATAGATTTGAGAGGATAGGAAGGGTGGTGAGCCCTTAGGATGATGATCATAGCTAAAAACTTTAGCGAATGCAGCGTTTCTTGTGGAAAGCAAAGCGACATGTGACCAACGTGTCGATGCTCTTAACCTATACCATAAAAATACCGAAAAATATCCGTATTCGGTTGGATAGGGTCCAGTAATGTCACCTTAAATACTTTGTAAGAATGGAATGTTCTCGGTTGGAGCCTTAGAAAATAAGGACTTCCTTGAAATCGAGCAAAAGAACAAGCTTTGCAAAATGAGCGATTGGCATCAGAGATTGTCATGGAGGCATTAGAAAATCATAAGCTCTTGTGAAGGAGGGGATGCCGTCACCAATGGCATGAATGCCATGGAGCCGCCGAAAGGGGCAGGCTCGGCCTCACCATGCTTGGCACAGATAGGCTCGGCCTCACCATGTGGAGCATGGGTGAGGTGGTCCTCCAATCGCTTCGTGAACATGAAAAATAGATGATCATGTGAATTTCAAAGAACTCGAATCATCATATCTTGTTCAAAATGACCAAAAAACGATCATGTCAAAACCGAGAAGACAGTAAAACCGAACCCATGATTCAAAGAATCTTGAGTTACATAAAACTACTGCTGCAGGCAAGCAAAACTATGTCTGCAGGCTAACAAAGCTATTGTCGAAGCTTGAAAAAGATATTGTCAATGAAATCTGACAGATTTATTCCTCTCAATTCTTAACACAAATATCAAGATGAAAATCCATCATTGGCATGTATGGCCTTTAAAACTTAGCAAGGCACGAAGATATAGAACACAATCTCCGCACGAGATCCGTAAAACAATTACCTGCGCCGTAGGACAGTGTGGGTGGTTACGCAATTAGCAAGACACTCGATTTCACGGCGGGACATTCTCAAAATGAAAATTAAGAGAGTCAACGACGTGGTGAACTTCTCTACACAATACGCCGTAGGATATTGTAAGAGGGGGGATTGAAACAAATGACAATCCCATCGAATGTATCACATGGCGATAGAACTACATTCTTCAACTTAAGAGTTGGAAAAACATGATATTAGAGCAGTTGAATACCAAACAATTACGGTGGAAAACCTTCCATTTGGTGCGGGTGGTCACCAATAATAATAAAATCGTTTGAGCTATGAAACGATTTAGAGAAAACCGGAAAATTAACCGGAAAACCATGTCAAATTAACTCAAAACCGGGTGAAATTTGGACTGAGAAAACGTGGCAGTAAAAACTGCTGGAAATAGGCCGGAAAAATGACGAGAAACGACGAAAAAATCGTCAGAAACTGGCGGCACCGATTGCCGGAAAAACGGCCGGCGACGGCCGGAAACTGACCGGTATGGAGGCCGGAACTTCTGGTCCGACAGGGGACGCTGGTAGGAACCGGGTGACGGTGCCGGAAACGCCGGAATATGGCGGGAAGGCGGCGAATACGCCGGTAAAACGCCGGAAAACGTTCCGGAAACGCCAGAACAGTAACCTGGAAAAACGACGTCATTTTTGACGTTCCGAGGTCCGTTTTCCAAATTTGAAGGTCCAAAATCACAATGTAGTGCTATTGGGGTCCCATGTAACCCAAAAGCGGCTAATTTAAAAACCACGTGAGTTGCAAACGTTGACCATGCATGCTAAGCTAAGGCAAATAAAATTCTCACGAGTCCATCTTGTAAACAAGAAATACGAGAAATTTTATAGAATATGCCAATTCCAATAGACGACTTAAGCTAAAGTCGAGCAATAATCATAGCAGTGCCAACGTCATACTTGAAAAATAGTAAGCAGAAGACATTGTCAAAATAGATTGACTAATCAAAAGTCTGTAGCAACAAAATCTTGCATGACGGATTGGGCGGAGCCTTAGCCTGAGGCTAAAAAATGTGCTTACTTGAGAATGGAAGAATGTTACGTTTCCATCTCCAAAATTCCCTCAAGAAATAGATACAGGTGCCAAGAATGGCATGCGTTTCTTTGATGTGGAGTATGCATCAAGGCTAACTCTGATAATACAACGTCATAGACGTTCATTAAATCACTTTAAGTGTGTCCCATAGAATTCGTTATTTTTGGAATCTTTTGTCAGCAAATAGTGCTGCATCAGAGTAATGAATCAACTCAAATAAATGAGTACGTAGACCTTGGGATTATCGTTTATAGACATGAGTTTAAGAAAACTCAAACATTCAAATAACAGTCGCGATGGCGACACATCCATAAGAAACGAGGGTTGTATAGATTTCGAATAAATGAAATCTTCAAGTATGTAACCGGAATTAGAAGGGTTGTGATGTATATGGTCACAAAATAATCGATGCATATCGGCGATTCTCATGATCGCACCCAAAACAGCGGTGCACTCAGGCGACCACACGAAATCGATATCTTCCTTTTTAAATAATAACGTGACTCCTCCAGGACCGTCACACGAAAAACGTCGACCAAGAGGGGAATTATATCCCTCTTTGGTCTCATCGGCGTTATAAGAAAGGCCGGAAAAGAAGACATAAAAAAGGCTAATAGCGCCCGATAATTTATATATATATCTTCAAAACCAGCACTTTAAGAAAAACATACTTTTGGTCTGCCAAATAGACCGCATATAATTAAATTGCTCTGCAAATCGATCGTCATGCATGAAGTTGCTTGATGAAATCCTTTTCGATCGTCGTCCGATGACATAAAATCTTGGGAGGATACGATCAAAATCGTATGTAGATGACAAAAGTATCATCCATCTCAGCATGAATGTCGTCACCATAGTACGACAAGCAATGATTTTACCTATATTAGCACGTGAAATATCGTTAGAAATAAAAACGTGCCAATGAACATTCAAATAATGAAATAGAAAAAAGGAAAAGGAAAAGAAAATATAGTATGAAGCCCAAAGAGCTATTATGCTCGGCAGGCCATAGGCCCAAAAGGGTAGAGAATACGGGAGTAGCTTCTCTTGAGCGAAGAGTTTGCTTGTGCAGTTCGCGTTTCTTGCGTAGATATGGGGGAGGATCAATTTTGAATCCTCTGATGCAGGGTCTTGCGGGGTAAAAAGATATTTTTGCGGAGCGAATGCGGAAGAGACCCTGCGGGACTGTGTGCAGGGGCTGCGGGGGCGGCGTGCAGGGGCAGCAGGGGGGTCGCAGGGGCTGCAGGGCAGGATGCAGAGGCTTTAGGGGTCGTGAGCGGGGCTACAGGGCTCGCGAGCGGGGCTACAGGGGTCGCGAGCGGGGCTGCAGGGGTCGCGAGCGGGGCTGCATGTGTCGCGAGCGTGCGTGCAGGGGCTGCGTGCGGGGCTGCATGCGGCTGCGATGCGGGGGCTGCATGGGTGCATGCAAGGGTGATGCAGGGGCAGCGTGCAGGGCTGCGTGCGTGCGTGCAGGGGCAACGAGCAGGGCCTGCAGGGGCTGCGATGCAGGGCTGTATGGCAGCAAGGCAGAAGTTGCAGGGGCAGCAAGGCTGGCTACGTGCAGGGATGCGGGGCTGCAACAACGGCGAGCAGGGGCTGTGCCGACGAGGAGCGCCGACGAGGAGATGCCGGAGGCCGGAGACGACGGCGCTGGGCGGTGGAGAAGAGAAAAAATTTCTAGGGCTCTAAAAGTTCAGGGTTTTAGAGCAACGTGCTGATAACGTGTTTCAGGATGAAATAATTGTGTATTATTGAATGATATGGGGGCCTATATATAGGCATTACAAAACCACAATCCAGTAGGATTCGGAGTCCTAATCTATTACGGAGATGCTAATCTATCTCCTAACAGGAAACCTATTAGGCTAAGACACATAAGGGTATAATAGTAATTCTCTCGGAACAATTATGTATTTATTTATATTTTTTAAATATCTTTTAACATAACATATCACGTAATTTAATAAATATATAAATCGATGACATGTTTTGAAAACAAAAACCTAGTAGCAAGTCTTCCTCTTAAGTAATTTTATTTATTTATTTCATTATGAAAAATGAATAAATATATAATGATAAGACTACCCCTCACTTGTATAGCATGTGACTTATAATTGGATGGAAAACATTAAATTTAACGGAGTAAATTGGCAATTTTTACTAAATTTAGGAGGTAAATTGACTCAATTGTAAGTTCGGGGTGCAAATTGATAATTATGATCAAATTTGGGGTGCAAATTGACATTTTTGCCTTAAAACAATGATCTAGCTTATTCAAAAAGGAAAAAAAACATGTGGGTCTTTGATAGGAGCACTTTGTGCGACGTTCTTAACATGTTTTTACCTCAATTTGTACTTTTCTTAGCCCTTATTGTTGTACTATTGATTCATTGAGTCGTAGTAAGAGTCTTGAGCAGTATTGGATGCATTTTTGTGCTTACATGAGTTAAAACGCATAATTGGTTTAGAGTCCTAGTTTGACTAGGAATCCTTGTTAGGTTTGAAACTAACTATCTCTTAATTATGATTTTATTTTCTTATTTTCAGATTGGATTGAAGAGATAATTAAAGAAAAAAAGATGAAGCCAAGTCATGCAATAATTAAATAGAAGATGATAATTAAATGATAAAACATGGCATGTTTTAGGGAATAAAACATGGCATGTTTTAGGGATTAAAGCATGGCATGTTTTAGGGATTAAAGCATGGCATGTTTTAGGGATTAAAGCATAGCATGTTTTAGGGAATAAAACTTTCCATGTTTTAAGGGATTAAAGCATAGCATTATTATAGGAAGAAAGAAGCAATTTCAAACCCTCCATCTTTCCTCTATATATACATGGCTTCACCTCTCAAATATGATCACTTCTCATTAGCATTCAAGAGCCAAAACTCTACCAAAACACCACCATAAATTTCCCTCACAAATTAGCCAAGCCGTCCACCCCAAAACTCTCATCAGCTCCACCGAGTTTCACTATTGAAGACACACCTCCAAGGTTCCTACAACGTGTGATTCTCACAACTCATCTCCATGGCTTCGTCTATTTGTGTTAATCTACAATTCTTTGTCTATGAAGATTGTAAGTTGTTATTTATGTGGAAATATTGGTTTTGTATTTGTTTTATAATTTTCAAATTGTATTTGATATTTTTTTTAGACTATATCGAATTTATGTTCTTATAATTATTGAAGTTTGTATTTCTATTGTTGTGTTCTAATCATCTTTCTCATACTTTTAGATAATTTTCAGATATGTGCATATGAATTTAGTGCTTGGATGCATTCCCTAAGATTGTGTTTGAGTGCTAGATTCATCAACCATATTGACACATATCGAATCATGCCCTAAGTCGGTTCGGTTTGTGTTGATTAAAAGTGGTAAACAAATTCTGGAAATTTGCATGTGAAACCATGGTGGGTGACGCCACACATGAAACATGTCTCCAATAAAAATTTGGTGCTTAAATGTAATCTTGTTTGATTTATACTCTAAGTGTTATTGAATTCGATTGCATGCAAATTTAGATTAGGTCATAAGTCAATCTAAATGTTAATTGAAATCTTGCATGATTAGATGATCCCCTAAGGCTCTAATTGTATTGGTGTCTAAAAAGTATGTAATTGGTC
This sequence comes from Argentina anserina, assembly GCF_933775445.1. Lineage (NCBI taxonomy): Eukaryota > Viridiplantae > Streptophyta > Magnoliopsida > Rosales > Rosaceae > Argentina > Argentina anserina. The sequence goes on from NC_065876.1 coordinate 8,559,628, forward strand.
GAATTAGAATGCATGATAGGTTCGAACTTGTAATTATGTGGTGTAATGATAAATTTGGTTTAAGTTTGTTAAAGAGAAGTCGATCATGTAAATAGTAATTTAGGTTTTATTTTAGTAGTTAATAATCAATCTCAAACCCCTCATTATTTGTTAACACTAAAAGTTTAGAGTTCCCTTCAATTCCCCGGAAAGAACGATCCCTGCTTATTCTATACTAACGATGATGTTTTACAGGGTTTATTATAGACGTTTTAAACAATGTTCTATCAGTCTTTTAATTGATCATCCAAATATCACATTTTTATGTGATAGATGAGTGTTCGAAATAAATATAAATAAGATCTAGTATGTCAAAATTTTGTATAAATGTGGCGACACAATCTTCCAATAAAAAGAAGAGTTTTTTTCACCAACAGTCCCTCAACTCTGGTGTACCTACCAATGTGATACCTCAACTCTTAATCGTACCAATGTGATACCCAGACTCTAGTATTGCTATCATTGAAGTACTTCCGTCAGTTTTTTTCAACTTTTCAGTTATCTTGGTGACGTGGCAAGTACGTGAGGCCCACAAAGAGGGTTAAAAGACAAAATTAACCTCATCTGAGAGGAGCAATATTTTTCCCGCCCTTTACCTTGAGAAAGACACCCAACAATTCCAATTTTGGCGCCAATTTTCCCTCCCTACTCCTTAATTTGTGTCTCTTATCTAAACTAAAGAACTACCACCAACCAGTCGACCACAATCTGATAAAACCTAGATCAATCTCATTTTCTATTTTTACCCTAGCACTTGTTAAACTAACAGAATAAATATAGAAATTTATATGGAACATCTCATTTCCACAATCTCATAAGAATATAGAAACACATAACTTAACGAAATTCAAATACATGTTTAAGTACCATTAGTTGCCACCTTTTATGTTGATCTGCCATGATTTTTGCTTGTAAGAACTAATGGTACATGTAGTTGAATTTCGTTAAGTTATGTGTTTCTATATTCTTATGAGATTGTGGAAATGAGATGTTCCATATAAATTTCTATATTTATTCTGTTAGTTTAACAAGTGCTAGGGTAAAAATAGAAAATGAGATTGATCTAGGTTTTATCAGATTGTGGTCGACTGGTTGGTGGTAGTTTTTTAGTTTAGATAAGAGACACAAATTAAGGAGTAGGGAGGGAAAATTGGCGCCAAAATTGGAATTGTTGGGTGTCTTTCTCAAGGTAAAGGGCGGGAAAAATATTGCTCCTCTCAGATGAGGTTAATTTTGTCTTTTAACCCTCTTTGTGGGCCTCACGTACTTGCCACGTCACCAAGATAACTGAAAAGTTGAAAAAAACTGACGGAAGTACTTCAATGATAGCAATACTAGAGTCTGGGTATCACATTGGTACGATTAAGAGTTGAGGTATCACATTGGTAGGTACACCAGAGTTGAGGGACTGTTGGTGAAAAAACACTGGAAGTTTAGCACAAATCGTACATGACCCTGCAGACTGCAGTCCCTGCTGAACCAAAAATTGAAGCACCGAGTTCATCTAGTGAACCAATAACTAATCCCACCCCACTGAGACTTTCATCTTCCCGTCTTCCTGATGATCCCCATTAACAAGATACCATCTAAATACTTAAGTAGTTAATTACAATTTTCTCAGAGATTGGTTAGAATCTACATGCTGTACGTGATGCACGTGTGAGCGCGCAAGGCATGCAGCTACCTCTTATCTTAATCATGCACATCCCTGGGAATATCTAATTAAGAAGCTTCCTGATTATCATAGGGTTAACCAATTAGTAATTAAGCATGTAATTTCATGTTGACTCATGAAAGATCTCTGCCATTTTAGGATGGTATGAAGACAAGTCGCATAGCCGTGCTGGATCACAATGGAACTATAAGGAATCAGTGTATATTTCAAGTTGGTCTTCTAAATCTAGAAACTGTAGTTTTGTACTCTTGGTTTTCTAATTATCAAGTGCATGTGATACTGAAAGATTCAGTCGTCCACTTTCAGTAACCATATTGGTTAGAATTGACTAGCTCTTTGTCAAAATACTAACAAACGTAGTCATCGAGTCTTCCGAATCTGTGCTTGAGTCATACATGTGAATCTAAAAACTCGAGCAGATAATGACAACATACTATATTAACTTTGGAAAATATTTTAGCGCCATGATCCGGCGCCGCAATCTTATGTGGCATGTCATATCAGCAATTATAATAATCACAAAATATCATTTTTAAATGAAAAGACAATCATATTCTTATTAATCCAACGGCTCTAGATTATTATAAAAAATTTGTAGTTTTTTTTATATCATTTATTTTTTTTCAAAATCCTTTCAAAATGTAATAAAAATGATATATACAAAGTATGCTTAATATATAAATATATATGTGTGTGTGCGCGCGCGCGCATGGGCGATATATATATATATATATATCTGTGTGTGTGTGTAAGGGTGTTAATTAATAATCATAAATGTAAATATATTAAATAAAAAAGTCATGAATCTTGACATATTTGTTACTAGAAAGATTACCATTGACATAAATGTATTAAATATGGTATTAATTAATATATATATATACTCTAGAAAAAAATAACATTTGTTACTTTACATATCCGCTTAAATCAATTATACCATAATAAAAGAATATTCATTTTCAGAAAAAAAAAATAAAAGTTTTTATCTAAATATAAATGTTGTAGTTACATTATATCGTCTGAAATTTAAAAGGATATGATTGTCTTTTCATTTAAAATGACATTTTAGATAATTTTAATTATTGATATGATAATATGACGTGACATGCCATGTAGAATTGTGGCGCCGGATTTAGCGTCATATTATGACGCCCTAGCACTCCTCATTAACTTTTCATCAGTTGAGAAAGTCATACAGGAAATGGAACAAAATTTCGAAACGAAACCACAAAGTTTGTAGAAAAAGTTTTAAAAAAAAATTACAAAAAGCAATTAGTCCAAAAGATTACAAGTAGGGGTGTTAATCGGTTTGAATGGTTCGGTTTATAGGTGATACCGAACACCAAACCGTTCTATTTATTCGGTTTGGTTCGGTTTGGTTTTTCACTTTTTTTTTCAAAAACCAATTGTATTCGGTTTGGTTCGGTTTGGTTTTTTTCTGGTTTATATCGGTTTTTCTTTCGGTTATTTTGTAAAGAAAATCGGAGTTTCTTTACTTGTCTATCTACTTGATTCTTAACGAAATAAAAAGAACATGCGGACAGATTTGCAAAATTCTATTTACAAGATATAGTTGCTTCACAAATGCATACAATTGCAAAAAGCCACTAAACAAGTTATACCACATTAGTAGGCATGTTGTCGTTCCAATATCTAAAATTCAAAATATTAAATTTTGACCGTCAGATGTTATCAGCATATTTAAATAAGGATATGGTAAAAAATTCATCTAATGTTGATAATATTTGGGTCTCGATCGATGTGGTCAACATTAACTTAATTTCATCTAATTAAGTGAATTTGTTCTTACCCCCTCCTTCTTAACTAGTTTTGGTGGATTTTTTCATGCACACACTCTCACATATATGTGATGTAGCAGCTCGTGTAAAATTTTCAAAAATTTTACGTTCCAGGGATAAGGCTACCCATAGGTGATAATAAGCGTAAAAAGGGTTGACCGCCTCGATCGGGACACAAACGTTATCGAAAATATGTGATTTTTTTACCATAACCATATTTCACTATACGTAATGCATCATGCGGACAAATTTGCAAAATTCTATTTATAAGATATAGTTGCTTCACAACTGCATACATTTGCAATAAGACCACTAAACAAGTTATACCACATTAGTAGACATGTTGTGGTTCCAATATCTAAAATTCAAATTATGAAATTTCTACCGTCGGATGTGATCAGCATATATAAATACATATATGGTAAAAAATTCACCGAATTTTGATAAAGTTTGGGTCTCGATCGATGTGGTCAACATTAACTTAATTTCATCTAATTAAGTGAATTTGTTCTTACCCCCTCCTTCTTGACTAGTTTTGGTGGATTTTTTCAAGCACACACTCTCACATATATGTGATGTAGCAGCTTGTGTAAAATTTTCAAAAATTTTATGTTCCATGGATAAGGCTACCCATAGGTGATAATAAGCGTAAAAAAAGTTGACCGCCTCGATCGGGACACAAACGTTATCGAAAATATGTGATTTTTTTACCATAACCATATTTCACTATACGTAACGCATCATGCGGACAAATTTGCAAAATTCTATTTATAAGATATAGTTGCTTCACAACTGCATACATTTGCAATAAGACCACTAAACAAGTTATACCACATTAGTAGACATGTTGTGGTTCCAATATCTAAAATTCAAATTATGAAATTTCGACCGTCGGATGTGATCAGCATATATAAATACATATATGGTAAAAAATTCACCGAAGTTTGATAAAGTTTGGGTCTCGATCGATGTGGTCAACATTAACTTAATTTCATCTAATTAAGTGAATTTGTTCTTACCCCCTCCTTCTTGACTAGTTTTGGTGGATTTTTTCAAGCACACACTCTCACATATATGTGATGTAGCAGCTTGTATAATATTTTCAAAAATTTTACGTTCCACGGATAAGGCTACCCATAGGTGATAATAAGCGTAAAAAAGGTTGACCGCCTCGATCGGGACACAAACGTTATCGAAAATATGTGATTTTTTTACCATAACCATATTTCACTATACGTAACGCATCATGCGGAAAAATTTGCAAAATTCTATTTATAAGATATAGTTGCTTCACAACTGCATACATTTGCAATAAGACCACTAAACAAGTTATACCACATTAGTAGACATGTTGTGGTTCCAATATCTAAAATTCAAATTATGAAATTTCGACCGTCGGATGTGATCAGAATATATAAATACATATATGGTAAAAAATTCACCGAAGTTTGATAAAGTTTGGGTCTCGATCGATGTGGTCAACATTAACTTAATTTCATCTAATTAAGTGAATTTGTTCTTATCCCCTCCTTCTTGACTAGTTTTGGTGGATGTTTTCATGCACACACTCTCACATATATGTGATGTAGCAGCTCGTGTAAAATTTTCAAAAATTTTACATTCCAGGGATAAGGCTACCCATAGGGGATAATAAGCGTAAAAAGGGTTGACCGCCTCGATCGGGACACAAACGTTATCGAAAATATGTGATTTTTTTACTATAACCATATTTCACTATACGTAACACATCATGCGGACAAATTTGCAAAATTCTATTTATAAGATATAGTTGCTTCACAACTGCATACATTTGTAAAAAGACCACTAAACAAGTTATACCACATTAGTAGACATATTGTGGTTCCAATATCTAAAATTCAAATTATGAAATTTCGACCGTCTGATGTGATCAGCATATATAAATACAGATATGGTAAAAAATTCACCAAATTTTGATAAAGTTTGGGTCTCGATCGATAACATATTTAATTATGTATATTAAAAATATCTATAAATAATATAATTTCTTTATAATATATATATATTCGGTTTTTCGGTTCGGTTTCGGTTTTCAAACGTCCCAAACCAAAACCACACCAAATCTTTCGGTTTGGTGCGGTTTTTTTGCGGTTTGGTGCGGTTTTTTTTTTCTTCGGTTTTTTTCGGTTATGGTTCGGTTTTTTTTCGGTTTTCGGTTTTCAATTAACACCCCTAATTACAAGAGCTTTTAAGTTGGCCAGGTTGCACATTCTGTGAAACCTTGCCCATGGCTATGCCTTTGTTATCTTGAACCACGTACTTGCGCCAAAACGGTTAACCCTCCCCATCTCTTCAATAGGAACCCCCTTGGTCTCCGGCAGCAAGTACGTAGTAGATGAAGCAGCTCATCACGAACAAGAAGAAACGGAAGAAGAAGAACAATCCAAACCTCATGTAGCACAGCGCTTGAGTGAAGACTTGGGCTATAACAAAGGTGAAGATCATGTTGACTGAGACATTGACTGCCTGAGCAGCTGACCTAACTTCCAGCGGGAAAATTTCACTTGACCCAGCCATCCTAGAGGTCCCCAAGACCAAGCAAATCCAGCAACATAGATGCATATTAATATCACCGGCGGTACAGCAAAATACATGGATAGTTCACCTGGGTTGCCAACTTGCCATTAGTACCAAACTTGATAGCCATTGCAATTCCAACTGCAACCTATAAGAGTATGAATAGATGCCAAAATATTAGGTTCAAACGTAGAAAATAAAATCTACTTAAACACAGAGATTAAAACTGAGTGCGAACTTAAACAAAGAAACGAAACTCCTATATATACCTGACATAAAAACATCTGAATTCCACCCTCCAAGAAAAACCACCTTCTTCCACGCTTGTCAACAAATTTAATTGAAAAAAAAGTTTCCACGAAATTAACCCCATTTGTGATCATAGCAGAAGCATGAGAAGCACTGCTTCCAAATCCTACAGAGACCCCTGCAGCCCCTGCCTCCGCAGCTCCTGCAGACCCCCGCAGCTCCTGCACGCAGCCCCGTAACTTCTCAGGGCCTCTTACGCATTCGTCCCACAAAAATCAAATTTTTTTCCCGTAAGACTCCGTACCAAATTATTCAAAATTGCTCCTCCAGCATATTCACGTACGCAACGCGAAATTAACAAGCAACATCTTCACTCAAGAGAAATTACACTCGTACTTGTTTTCTCCACACCTTCAAATGTAATTTTTAATTAATGTTCCCGCTTTTAAACGTATAGATATATTATATCAGGCAATATTCGCCTTATTTCAATCTCCCACTATTCTTATACCGCGGATGAGACCAAATGAGGGAACTCGTTTGGTCAATGGGAGAGTCACGATTGTTTTGAAAGAGTTGTTAATTGATTTCGTGTTGTCGCCTGAATGAACCACTGTTTTGGGTGTGATCGTGAGTATCGCCATTTGCATCAATTTTTCTTGTGACCATATATATCACCCCTTCTAATTCCTGTTATACTTGAATCTAATCATTTCTGTATTCGTTTTGTAGATGTCGTCGCCATCGCGACCGGAATTTGGCATTCTTCGTCTTGAAGGCAAGGAATAGCACCGTTGGGTTTCCGACATAGAGTTTGCTTTTGAGAGCTTGGATTCAAGGCATGTTTGCCGATCCTCATGCTATTTTCCCACCTATGACCAAGACTCAAGCTCTCATCTTCATGACACATCACATCCATGCAACTCTCAAGAGACAATACTTGAACGTAAAAGATCCTAAAGAATTATGAGACAAACTTCACTTGCGGTACAACAACATTCATGATAAGTTTCTTCATGAATTGATCATTAGATGGGATAACATCCGTCTATTGGACTATAAGAGAGTGATGACTTCAATCAGGATATGTTATGTCTGCAATCCTACCTTGGCACCGTTGGTGTCATCAAGACCGACCTAGATCTTCTCAATAAGACATTGGACATGTTTCCAACAACTATGAGATTCAAGCTCATACGTACCGCACTCATGTAGAGGAATAGAAGATCCGGATTTTCGCCCCCGACTTAATGGCGCTCTTGGCAAAGAATGAGAGGTATTCTGAGATCCTCCTCAACAATAACAATAGACATGTTAGAACTAAAAAGATTGCTAGGTCGTCCCCGTCTCAAACCACAAGGAGGCCATATGCCTCCTCATGCCTCCAATTCTGGTGATGACAAGTCTCCATGCTTCAAATGTGGCTCATTCAAGCACTTTAATCACGATTGTCGAGCTAGCAAGGAGATGATCAAGACATACTCCGCCTACAAGAAATTTCTACAACCCGAATCGAACTATGTGGATGAAGAACTTGAGATCGAGACTCACCATATCTCCATGAAGTATGAGCCCCTTGCATCTAGGGCTAAGCCTCCGTCCCCCATAATTGACACTCCAGACTATGATTATTCGTTTTAAGTTTATTCTACCTTTATGATTTCAAGTATTGTTATGGTCGACCACCATTTTTATTTCATTGACTTTGTAATAGTCTTTTGATTTTAGAATTAAAAGTTCATGTATGATGTATTAAAAATTGGCATTCAATAAAATTTCTCAATTTCTTGTTTACAAGTCGATCTTTTTGAGAATTTTATTTACCTTACACTTAGCATGTAGTGGTTCTTAAATTGGCCGCTTTTGGGTTACATGGAACCACAATAGTATTACATTGTGAATTTGACACTTAGCATTTGGAAAACGAACCTCGGAATGTCAAAATTTGATATTGTTATGAACTCTGGCGTTTCCGACACGTTTTCGGCCGTTTTAGCCTCCTTTCGGCCTATTTTCGGCGTTTCCGGCGCCATTGCCCGGTTCCTGCCGGCAAGTCGTATATGAAGTCCGGTCTCCTAACCAGCCAGATTTCAACCGTCGATAGCCAATTTTACAATCACCGGCGCCACCGGTTTTCCATCGAGTTTTCCGGCGATTCTTCGCCGTTTTCTCGTTGTTTTCTGGCATATTTCCAACATTCTTTGTTGAAGCGTTTTCCCGCCAAAGTTTCATTCGGTTTTGAGTTATTTTGACATAGTTTTTCGGTTATTCTTTCCGATTTTCTATAAGTTGTTTCATAGCTCAAACGATTTTTTTATTGGTGACCACCCACACCAATTGGATGGTTTTTACCACCCTAATTGTTTAGTATTCAACTACTCAAATACCATGTTTTTCCAACTCTTAAGTTGAAGAATATAGTCATATTGCCATGTGATACACTTAATGAGATTGTCCTTTTGTTTCGATCCCCGTTCTTGCAATATCCTATGGTGTATTGTCTAGAAACATTATGACGTTGACTCTCTTAATTTTATTATGGTGAAGTCTCCTGGCAATGTCAAGTGTCTTGCTAATTGCGTAACCACCCACATTGTCCTACGACGCAGGTAGTTATTTTACGGATCTTATATCTTCGTGTCTTGCTATGTTTTAAAAGGCCATACATGTCAATGATAAAGTTTCATCCATACTTGTGTTGAGAATGGAGAGGAATATATTTATGTTACCTCTGAGAAAACAGGCCAGTGCCGCATCTTAGAGAATATGAAGAGTCTCGGGAATAGTTTCTATCTTACTTCCATTTGAATTTTTGAATCATATGTTGTTGAACGCAAGTTTTGTGATTAGGACTCTTATATGCTTTGACATGCCCGTCTCGGGCACCTTGGACGTGATATGATGATTAGAATTCTTAAGAATTCACATGGTTTTCAAGTCTTATAAGCGATTAGAGGACCACCTCACCCGTACTCCACACGGTGAAGCCGTGCCTATCCGTGCCCTGCACAGTGAGGCTGAGGCTGCCCCTCTCGGCAGCTCCACGACATTTAGGCCATCGGTGGCGACACCCCTTCTTCACAAGAGCTTGTGATACCTTATGTGCTTTCTAAGGCCTCCATGAAAATCTCTAATGCTCATCGTTTGTTTTACAAAGCTTGCTAAATTTCAAGGAAGTGTTTTATTTGCTAAGGTTTCAAACGAGAACATTCTATTCTTACACCGTATTTAAGGTGACATTAGTGGATCCTATCCAACCGAATGCGGATATTTTTCGATATTTTTATGGTATAGGTTAAGAGCATCGACGCGTTGGTCACACATCACTTTGTTATCCACATGGAATGCTACATTTGCTAAGCTCTTAACTATGATCATCATACTAAGGGCTCACCACCATTCTCATCCACTCTAATCTTTTCGATTGGATACCGTTGGAGAGTTCACTTCCAAGACCTTTGATGATTTCATTTTTCATATCTACTGAGATCGCCGTTGAACATATAATTCCTCATGTTCATTCATTGTACGATCCAGCAGAGCTCGGAGAGCTCGGACTTGGTTATGGGTACTAACCTGCGGGTATTTGCATGAGAATATGTAACGATGTTGCATACAGCGACACTTATTCGTTTCAGACCCACAACTTATCAAGCGTTTAGTACGTACCAGATGGTTACTGGATACGATCTCAACATTCATTTTCACTAAAAGTATGTGCCTCAATTTTAGTATCTCAATGGGTCTACATGAAATGATTAAATATTTTGGTTGATTATGAATCACCAACACTTGTCTGATATTTCTAATCTACAACTGTGGATCTCTATCCTGCGATATTAGCAGACGGTCACTTTGATGAGACATACTTTCCGTCGTTAGGGGGAGATATGGAATCCTCTCATTCTGGTTTTAACGCTAGGAATTAACGTGATGTGTCACTATGTCTCATTAAGATCTCGCACTGTTCTGAGTAAGCAAGAAGTGCAACGCATTATCAACCTCTAGAAAGTCAAAGATTTGATACTCAATGACTTTACCGATGTTGCGAAAGTGACAAGATCGCACATAAATGTTGTGATGTGCCGGTAAGGTTGGAACTCTCAAAATATGGGAGAATTTCATATGACCTGGTCCTAGCATGTTGGCACCATCCTTGACAGTAGGAAGAAAGTCGGCAATTGGCACCATCATATGTTGTGGTGTTGTCGGCGCCTGTGGTATCGCACCACAAAATAAGGGTGGCAAATGCAAATATCGACTAGTAAAGGTCATAGCTTCGGTCTTGGCTCTTACCTAGATGAGGGGGAGACCATTATTCTCTGGAATAAAAAACCAGAAAGAAGCGAGGTGTGAAGGCACAAATATTTCGCCATCATCAAGAGATATTTTCTGAACATGTCTATCAACTAAGTTTCTGTGGGACACTATAGACTCATTTCGTTGATATCAGAGAACAAAAGAAATCTCTCAAATTGATTGTATAAGCGCACATGTATGTTAATGGATTTAGGCCTCATCATTTAGTCTGCGGATCCGAAAAGCCCGCGGAGGCCTGCAAGCCGTATGGGCTTTTACCTGACCCGGCCCGCAAGAAAGCATGCTTCCATGGATAGAGGGCCGGGCTTAGATTAGAGTTGTGAAACCCGGCCCGGCCCGTAAAAGCCCGCCAAATAATAAAATATTATACACATATATTTTATTAGGTTTAGAATAAAACTATCGCATTATGAAACAACTATATAAAGGAAACTTCTCGGGATCGATCGACACCAGTCGATATGATCGGTATATATATTTACGATCCTATAAAAATTTCATCCAATTCGGACCTCGTTTAACCGTCGGAATTTCTGGTAAACTGAAAACAACACTAATATGTTATAATGGAAGACCCATTATTAAAATGCGAACACCGAAAGCCGTTTGCATATCTGAAATCACCTAATTTTTGTCACCAATTGTGTGCGGTCGCACCAAGGAAACCCATTTGGCAAAACCCCGGTCAATCAAGATTTTAATATGTTAAAACGCCTTTTTTTATTGACCGTATGTACGGATAGTCAAACAATATCCAAAACGAATGAAATTTTTACAGGTTTCCTAAATATATATATTGATCACATCTGGTGTATCGATCGACTATATTTCGAACTTGAGTTATCGATCGCCGAAGTGTCCACTAGCGTATCATAACCTTTAAATTAGGTTTTATAATAAAACTATCGCATTATGAAGCGACTATATGAAGGAAACTTCTCAGGATTGATCGACACAGCTGATGTGACCGGTATATATATTTAGTGACCCTGTAGAAAATTCATCCAATCCGGACCTCGTTTGACCGTCGGAATTTCCGGTAAACCGAAAACACCACTAATATGTCCTAAGGGAGAACCCATTACAAAGATGCGAACGCCGAAAGCCATTTACATATCTGAAATAACCTAATTTTTGTTACCTATCGTGCATGGTCACACATAAGAAACCTATTTAACAAAGCTCCGGTCAATAGGGTTTCAATATGTCAAAACGTCTCTATTTTTTTGTTGACCGTAGGTACGAACGGTTAAACCATTTTCAAAACGGACATATTTTTTACGGGATCCCTAAATATATATACCAATCACATATGCTGGTGTTGATTGGCCATTTTTCGAACTAGAGTTGGCGATCGCCTAAGTGTCAACTAATGTATTATAACCTTTATATTACGTTTAGAATAAAATTATCGCATTATGAAGCGACTATATGAAGGAAACTTCTCGAGATCGATCGACACCAGCCGATGTGATCGGTATATATATTTACTGACCCTATAAAAATTTCATCACATTCGGACCTCATTTGACAGTCCGAATATCCGGTAAATAGAAAACACCACTAATATGCCCTAAGGGATGACCTATTACAAATATGTAAACGCCGAAAACCATTTGCATATATGAAATCACCTAATTTTTATTACCTATCGTGTGCGGTCGCACAGAAGAAATCTATTTGGCAAAGCCCCGGTCAATAGGGTTTCAATATGTCAAACCATGTCCAAAACGAACAAAAATTTTACGGGTTCTCTAAATATATATACCGATCACATCTACTGGTGTCGATCGACCATATTTCGAACTGGAGTTGTCGATCGCCGAAGTGTCCACTAATGTATTATAACCTTTATATTATGTTTATAATAAAACTATCACATTATGAAACGACTATATGAAGGAAACTTCTCGAAATGAATCGACGCCATCCGATGTGATCAGTATATATATTTAGTGATAATTTTAAAATTTCATCCAATTCAGATCTCGTTCGACCGTCGGAATTTTCGGTTAACCAAAAACAACACTAATATGCCCTAAGGGGGAACCTATTACCAAGATGCGAATTTCAGAAACATGTATACATATTTGAAATCACTTAATTTTTGTCACCGATCGTGCGTAGTCGCAACGAAGAAACTCATTTGGCAAAGCCCCGATCAATGAGGTTTTATATGTGAAAACACCTCTTTTTTGGTTGACCGTAGGTACGGACGGTCAAACCATGTTCAAAACGGATGAAATTTTTACAGGGTCCCTAAATATATATATCGATCACATCTATTGGTGTCGATCAAAAATATTTCCAAACTAGAATTTATTTGTGACTTTTTTTAGAATGTTTTCTAATAATTCTTTTATTGTTTCAAACCCTTAAATTAGAGTATTATATTTTTTTCTAATACAAGCCCGCAAGGCCCGCTTTAGGTGGGCGGGTTTGGATATTCGTATTTATGAAATACCCGACCCAGCCCGGCCCGCCACTTATTTAAATTTACTAAGGCCCGGGCCTGTCACTCAAGGGTTGGGCCGGGCCGAGCCCGGCCCGTTGATGAGCCCTAAATGAATTGATGTCCCATGATTTATGATGTATTCGCTTATGCTCTTATTCCGTTGTAAAGAATCAACGTTTAGCAACTTGACAGAAGTGGAAAGAATCAATACAAGCTGAACTAGACTTGTTATGTTAGTCATTGTTCGTAAGTGTAATGAGGATGATGAAGTCATGTGATATTTGCAGGACTTATGACACAAAGATTGTCTCATTATCCTAATATTGACTACGATGAGTTATATTCTCTCGTAATGGACATAATTATTTTCCGCTACTGGATGAGTAATAGTGTCCATGAAAACTGATTTGCAGCATATGGTAGTGGTCATAACATATCTGTAAAGGGATCTTCACACACATATGAAAGTGTCTGAATGACCTTAATTACTCAATTAAATATCTTCAGACCATGAAGAGCTTATGCAGTCAGATTGCGATATTCTAGAAAACGTAGTACAATTGGTTGCAAGAATGTATACCCATACATGTTCATATGAAAGCTAATTCTTGATTCTCTATTCCGTCTAAGTAAAGATGATGAAGAGATTCAATGAGCTATAGATTCATATATGTAAGTGTTGTTGGAACACTATTTTTTTCATTATAATGTGATTAACTATGCACCTATGCATCGTTATTGGACTTGTATTGCTCCTTTGACATGGGTTTAGTTCTACACTTAGTGAGCTAATACAAATCATATCCACACCAACACCGCCACCAGCTCTAACAACATCAACGTATGCCTTGGTGTAGCAGTCGACACTAGCAGTGTAGAGAATGTGTACGGTTTCGTCTCAGACCAAAATCAATCATTTAGTGGTCAATTCCCCTATTCATTTATGAAAGATACATTGAATGTGACAGATCAGAATTTGTCCAATTTCATAAATCAACTTCAACGAGACCTACATGATAGCTCACTCTAATGAAATATAGTGAATTTGGTACCTTGGAAAATTCTATGTGTCTACTTTCCAGGGACACCAACCAGATTATATCTGTCGCATTGAATGAGTTATGGTCGTTTTAGCAAAGTATGATAATTCTGTCCGGGAATTTGCAAGTCAGTCAACTTCGACAGAGCACTATAAACTGCTCCGATCGAATTTGGTTGTGAACGTTATGTTACTAGAAAGCCACGGGTGTCTACTTTCCAAAACATTTTACAATTCACTCATACCTATTATGACGAAGAAGTTATGGGCATTTAAGTGAGTAAAGGTCATTCTACCCGAGAATCTGATTTTCATTGCAAATTCTTGTTTTGAGTTGTTATGCAATCTTGTTTCCTAAGATCTAAGTTTGGCCAAGTATAGCATGTATGATATAAGGATGTATGACTATATTAATGATTAATCATTAGTCAAAAACTACTTTTGAGAAGCATGTAATGAACGTTGTATACGTTGTTCTCAGTACACCATTATTATGGCATTAATCAGAGGGAGTTGTTTCGTAGAATTCAGAGGGAGTCTACCTCAAACGATGCTATCAAATGTAGATGGTGCTATTTTTCCCTTCATTCAAGTTTTTGTTTTTCACTTAAGAGGTTTTTATTTTGTTTAACAAGGTTTTCACTTAAGAGTTTTTCTGTGGAGAATTACTATGATATATTTGTGTGTGTCTTAGCGTTATTAGGTTTTTTTTGTTAGTGATAGATTTGCATCTCTGTAATAGATTATGACTCTGAATCCTACGAGATTGTGGTTATGTAATGCCTATATATAGGCCCCCGTATTATTCAATAAAAACACAGTTATTCATCTTGCACCAATTACTAGCTAAGTTGGGTTATTTATAGGAGAACCGGCTTGTAGTCTTGTACGATACTATGAAAATTAAGTAGAGTTTGGATAAATTTAGAATGTGGAAATCTAATAAAATTGTGTCAGTAGTGAACCAATCCAATGGAAATAAAACATGGAAACCGTTGTAACATTGGACTAGTTAATCTAATCTGGATTAAGCTTCCTAAATTATCTAGGTTGAACTATCTTCGAAAAAATAACTGCTCATCTAAAACCCTGCCCTCGTCAAATTAGGAGTAGTGTAATTGATTGAAAACTCTTGTTGTAGCTAGTTAAGGCGACTGAGAAATCCGACTGTCATATAGTGTTGATAGATGGTTTACTTCGAATTTGACCCTTCCTCTCTTTATTTTATTTCGGCAAAAAGGTCGATTTCCACCCAAATTTAGTTATAATTGTCAATTTGCACCCTGAACTTGCATTTAAGTCAATTTACCTCCTAAATTTAATAAAAATTGCCGATTTGCACCCTATCCGTTAAATTTAATGTTTTTCATCCAATTTTAAGTCACATGTCATGCATTTGAGGGGCAATATTGTCATTATATATTTATTCATATTTAATAATGAAATAAATTAATAAAATTATTTAAGATGAACACTTGTTACAATTTTTTTTTTCGAAACATGTTATTGATTTATATATTTATTACTTTACGTGATATAGTATGTTAAAAGATATTAGAAAATATACATAAATAAATTGAAAATTAAAAATAAATGTGTGTTCTGAGAGAATTACTATTCTACCATTGTGTATGTCTTAGCCTTATTAGGTTTCTTGTTAGAAATAGATTTGCATCTCTGTAATAGATTAGGACTCCGAATCCTATGGGATTGTAGTTATGTAATGTCTATATATAGGCCCTATTATCAATAATTAAATGGTTACGTTTTGTTCCATTACGTCGTTATTATTCTCGTTTCGTTCCTCCTCCAACAATGTGTACATATATATATATATATATATATATATATATATATATATATATATATATATATATATACGGATTTTCTCAAATGCGGAGGTCCGCACCAATGATTTTGGTGCGGATTTCCATCTTTTTACCACTTTTTGATCGAATTTTCTCATCTCCACCGTCTAGTATCTAGATAATCATTAAGGCCCTCCAAATCGAATAACAAATGGACGGACCGAATTCTGTCGAACATGAACCGTTCATATTTGTAACAGAAAAACGCAATATTGAGGGCCTTAACGGTTACCAAATTGGCTGAAATTTTGCATAGATGATCTACACAATATTATCTAGATACTAGACGGTGGAAATGAGAAAATTTGATCAAAAAGTGGTAAAAAGATGGAAATCCACACCAAAATCTTGGTGCGGACCTCCGCAGCCAAGAAGGGCTGTATATATATATATATATATATATATATATATATACAACACACTATATTTAAATGGGTGAGTATGTTGAATATATAATTCGAAGTTGGGTTAAATATGTAGAAAAAAGATATAAATAAATAATTTAATTAAAAAATAATCCTCTTAAAGAATATTTGTATTTGTTTTTAAGAAAAATATAAATAGAAAATGACAAAATTACCTCTCATGTGCATGACATTTGACGCAAAATTGAATGAAACCAGTTAAATTTAACGGATGGGGTGTAAATCGGCAATTTTTACCAAGTTTATGGGGTAAATTGACTCAAATACAAATTTGGGGTGCAAATTGACAATTTTAACCAAATTTGGGGTGTAATTTAGTAATTTTACCTTTTATTTCAGTATTCCTTATCCAATATTGAATATATTCTATACACCAAGGTGTAACTCGCGTTTCTTATTTAGCTTATCTGTGTGATGGCTATATATAGATTACGTCCACTGATCGATGTTTGTAGACTGATACAATTCTGGTTCGGAATCTTTTCAAAGTTAGTATCGGAATCTCAAACTATTTAGTACAACAAGAGTTGTAACCCAAATCACTGTAAAATCCAAACAAATTCGGGTTTGAACCCTTGTTAGCTGTTACGTACTACTACTTATCTCCAAACCCTTAAAGACTAGATTTGATATTCATTAAAAACAAGTTCATCAAATTAATAGGTGATGGTTTATTGTACTATGGTATTAAAAATGCATGCATCTGACTGATCTGTTCATATAAACCTAACCCGATTGTTGTGTTTCTTCATAGTGAATGTTTCCATGTCCCTACAACATCGATCATATCCTACCTATTACCCGAGAGGAGGTGTTAGATTAGCGATTACGTGAAGCTTGCTGACCCAATAATTTTTGTAGGTACAAAAATCGCATGCCGGAACAAACAGGGCCCCCTCCTTCAGGGTACTCCGAC
The DNA here is from genome assembly GCF_933775445.1 of Argentina anserina. NCBI lineage: Eukaryota > Viridiplantae > Streptophyta > Magnoliopsida > Rosales > Rosaceae > Argentina > Argentina anserina. The sequence goes on from NC_065876.1 coordinate 8,576,969, forward strand.
CGTCTATAAGATAAGGCCACCTTGTTGGCCAAACATCCTCCAGAGAATTTATGTATATATTGTTATGATCTTTAAGCAATCATGGCCAAAAAAAATTTAATAAGCTCTCCAGTTTAGACAAATTTTTTAGGGTAACCGATTTGCTGGTGCGCGCTCTTGAATCAAAACAAGGAGACGACTTGGTTTGGTGGGGATTGCTAAATATATATCAGACGTGTTTAGCTTTTTATGAGAAGTTTTCCTCTCTTATGGTTAAAAAACGCAGAGCAGAAGCATGAGAACATGTGGTCTCCATAGGTAGCTACTGAGACTGTTACTTCTATTAGCGGATCACTAATGCTCACACTTTTGGGGAAAATTCTATGCTGCTGTATGCGTGCAGCAGTCCTAATTCACCGTCCATATACCTCACATACCCCATGTGCATTTCAAGACACTTTCTATCTACCGTCCGATTTGATATGTATGTCATGCAGCGCTGCACAACAGCTAAACCCACCCTTTGGCACTAATAAGATGACCCTAATTAATTAATGTCTGTAATGTGTGTTCATTGGACCTTGGTTGGCCACAACCCAGCAATATAGCTCCTCTTGCTTTGTTACTGGTTAGAATAGGGAATGCTCCTAATGTTCGGCAACTGTATAATCGATCAACCGATCAAATTTAATTCTATGTTTAGTCATTTCAAAGGTGATATATCGTTATCGATCAAATGAATTAGATGGAACTCGGAATTTCACCTACCAAACAACATACATGTATGTTGTGGTCTTGTAGAAGCAATTTATATGAAACTGAAAAATCAGTTTAACAAACTTTAAACCGGATGTACGTCAGGTAATGAGAAAAGTAATATCTCACATTAGTTCCATCATATAATTAAATGCAATACAAATATTTCTTTATTTTTCTTTCTGGTGCAAATATATAGAGATAGCGTAGTAAGACCACTTAACTATAGAAAAATCTCGATGACGTCTTTTATAGAGTAACATTATGTTGTAAAACTATTTCAGAATCGAAGAACATGTAAATTGAACATTTGAAGTGTACAATAATATTGGTCCATTTAAAATATTTCTTCATCTACTATGATATATAACATTTCACATGTGATATTGGTACGTTGTTTCAAGCTTCAATATTTAACAATCAACTGATGTTGCTTAATTGATGTTTGCTTAATTATAATATATAAATAAATTGTTCCCCAATCATATTCGTACCAGGCTGCTGTGGAGACCAAGTGGAAGACCTCGTAGCCATATGAGCACAAACTCATAAAAAGCCACTAAAAGGGGTACATAAAATACATTCATACTTGTATATAGACAACAGCTCATTCCGATTCTGTGCCTAATGCGTGTGCTCGATCAAATCACAGAAACATTTGAGAACAGACTTTCTCCGAAAGTTGTCAAAAAACCCTAAAAGCTGGCTATGGCCTTAAACCCAAAACCCAACTGGTGCATACCACGACTATGTGAGCGAGAGATATAGAGACCCCTCTCCTTTCCCACGAATTCCCCACGCTTTAAACTTACAATTACATATATACATCTCGTCCTCCCCAAAACCTCAAACCATGGCCTCTCAGAATTAATATCTTACCTTCCTACCTAGCTTCTATATTAATCTCCACAGAAATATTTCTCCATATATCATACCTATAATATAGGTCATGGCTGATCCAAATACTCCTCCGACTAACTTGAGCCAGGTAGTAGTAGACCAACCCGCACCGACCCAGTTCACCCTTGACTTTCCTCCTCCTTCTCCTACACTACACCAACCTCCACAGCCTCATCAGCCTCCTCATCCTCCACATCCACCTCCATCACATTCTCTTGCTCTTCTTGCTCTTCTTCCTCTTGACCACACGAGTAGAAGCCCAACTGTACCCATAATTCCTCCAACATCTGAAGCTACAGAAGTACAGCAGCTACAGCCTCAAACACCTAGGGAGGCAACAACACCGCAGGGAAAAACTCCCATGGCCTCAAGTTCTTCGGGCAAGCACCCCAGGTACCGGGGAATTCGCTGCCGGGGAGGAAAATGGGTGTCGGAAATACGCGAGCCGCGAAAGACCAAGCGAATATGGCTCGGGACTTTCCCAACTCCGGAGATGGCTGCAGCCGCCTACGACGTGGCGGCCCTGGCTCTGAAACGTGAGGATGCAGTTCTCAACTTTCCTAGTTCCATTAAGTCGTATCCGGTCCCCGCGTCCATGTCTGCGCTGGACATTCGTGCTGCGGCGACTGCTGCAGCTACTGCAGCAGCAGCGGCAACACTGAAGACGGGTGTCTCCAGGGAGACTCCAAGTGTTGAACAACAAGAGAAAGAGTATGATGATATGCTGAGTATTAATAACAGTAATTTAGCGTCGTCTGTTGGGGCAGACTTTATGGACGAGGAAGAGATTTTCGGGATGCCGAGTTTGCTGGTAGACATGGCTGAAGGAATGCTGGTTTCTCCGCCAAGAATAAACTCGCCGCCTTCTGATTATGACTCGCCGGATAATTCAGACGGAGGAGAGGCTCTGTGGAACTACGATTGATCTTATACGTACTTTCCTTAGGTTCTCTTTCGGAAATAAAGATGATTTTATGAAAGCACAAAAACTAAAAATTAGAAGGAGTACGGAGCGTGTAAATAGCAACAAGATGAACATGGGAGTTTTTCAAACTGATCGAGGTTCCAGGAAGTGAGTTCTTTTGTTTTATGAGTGGCAGTAGGTGTTTCTTTGTGTTCTTCGACTTCTCATTTTCTTCTCTTTTTTTTCTTTTTTTATTATTTTGAATTAAGATTGTGCGGTTTTTCTTCTCAACTGTTCACTGATTGTTTCAGACAGTAGATCAAATTGCTTTGGCTTGTCTGTGAATCTATAGGTGACTGTCCACCATGACATTTGCTACATGAAGCTTTTACATTGACTCAGATAGGGACAGAGAGAAGTTTCATGATCAATTACGCTGATGCATTTTCTTTTATATATGAACTATATATTTCTTTTATCCATGGTAAACTTAAAGTCCACGTACATGCATGGTTAAGTTTCTATTCATTCTTTCTTTCCGGTTTTTGCTAAGCCTAATTGCATCACCTCATGCGTATGAGGCACAATAGTTCATTTTTTATTTAAATGACAATAAGTCGTTATTAAGAAAGCACAAATATAACTGACTTGTATCAGTGTATGAATAATATCATTGTGCTTCAATACGTAAAAGACGTCTCCATTCAAATTAAAAGTGCAGGCTTGAACTTATGCAAATTTTCTTGGGCTCATACTACCTTGCACAAAAACAAAGATTCTATTCATCCCCAAAGAAAAATAGAGAATGATAATCGATAGTCACAAAATTCCCATTTTAACTTCAAATATGTGTTGAAAGCATTATCATGATTAATTTAGTCCATCATTTATGATTATTCCGGAGTATGAAACTATCATGAGTCAATCTGTCAATATACATTGAAAATTGTCATGAGTCGAAGCTATCGAATGCTTAACATTCTATTCACTTAAAACCGTGAATTACAACTTGTGGCCCGAGTATGAACATATGAGTCAAAGCTCCATGGTCCCATGAAGCACAAAGTGTCGATATCGTTTGATGAAATATTGAAATTTGAAAGTAGATTATAATGGTTTCGAGTAACGAGAGATTGTCACTTTCTTCATTAAACTTTTACACTGTTGAATTGTCGGGTACAATTTTCATAAAATTACTGATCGATGCATGGTTCATGGTTGCATCGATCAACTCCATTTCTCTCTAGCTACATGTATATATCTCTATTGCTTTGCTTCACTTGCATGTAGGAAGCAGTAAACCCTTTTTTCTTCATCAAAGCAAGTATTAAACTTGAGTTGGTGATATTTCAGCATATTCAGGACTGGGAGACCAAAATATGTTTCACATTTTTCTTCATTCGTCAGAAATTTTATAAGATTCTATGAATAGTATTGTGTCCAAAACACAACGACATCATATGTGCTTGCATCAAGTGAATATTAGCAACGTTGGAGAAGATTTGAAACGTAATCAAATGCATGCGCGTTTTGACTCTTAGAACAAATTTGATAGCACTTAAAACAACTGTCCCTTTTACCTGAATGAATTGAAGCAAAAGAGGGTTAATTTGGAAAATAGACGTGTCGAGGATCGAAGGATAGAGCTTCAATCTGCAATATATTGTAAAACACTAAAACCCTACCTGGCCATGAAGGGCCTACAAGACGATTTTACCTCTTTAAGGAGACAAGCAGCTCTCGTCAATTTCTCATATATTGTTGACCACCACACTATACTGAATTAGTGACTATAGATTATCAAAACAGAAAGCACGAAGCGATTTCGTATAGCAACGCAAAACAAGTTTGACTGGAACAAATTAAAGGAAAAATCGAAACTAAGTTGCATTGGCTCTTTTTGAAAATGTGCAGAGTACCTCAGCCGTATGTATGCGATTGCGTACATTTTATACAACTGAACCTAGTCGGACGACAATATACGAGGAGCCAAAGATGGTTCTTGCGCGTCTTCGCAAACAAGTAAACTTATATAATTAGTTTTTGAATTAGTTCTAAAAAACGCTAGGCGTTAATCGGGCGGACAGCTAAAAACCAGCGCCCAAAGGATTAATCGGAGATTAATCGGGGATTAATCGGCCCAAAATCAAAGCGGTCCTAGGCGGGGATTTTTAGAACATTAAATCATGATGAGAAACATTATGGTACATGATTACATGTCGTCAGCTAAATGAATTCTTACCACAAGTACATTCTCTCTTGGGATAATTAATTTTTTCAAAAAAAGAATATAGATATTGGTTTGATCATCTAAAATGTGCAAGTAAATTGTTCAAAACTTTAAACCACTGAATAATTCTGATCTCAAAATCAAAATTATGTATACTAACGAAACAATCCAACGTATCTTCTAATACTTTGTCTACATATATTCTCAGAAAATTTCCTCTTTTAGCTCCCATACATATATATTGAGTTCTTTGCAGTTAACTAATTACCAACTTCGGAAAATACTTGCAAGACGGCAGTTGTATACTTGAAAAATGCATGCATGGTATTTGAGTTGTGAAAACCTTGCTCTTCGCAACTCAAATATTGTCTTAGTATATAGGCATTCTTGGTTACGGACGTCCGAACTGTCCAGACTCGGCCATTCTGGCCACCGGCAACGTGTAATGACGGCGCCGACCAGCACATCTGCACTCCCCTTCTCTCGGGGCTCCTCTATGTGTCGGCCGACTCCTCCCAGAATCTGCATAATTCTGGAAATTTCCCAGAAAACTTGATTTTTCCAGAAATCTGCATATTCCGGGAGGAGTATGCAGGCGCTGGAGCTCAGGTCAACACGGGGAGGAGCGCCAAAAGGAGGGGAGAGCGGATGTACTGGTCGGCGTCGTCGTTGCGTGTCGCCAGTAACCGAAATGGCCAAAGCCGGACTGTCCAGAATTTCAGAGTTGAGATTTTCTGTACGTGTGTGTGTGAAGACGGTAGTCGTGTAATTGATAAAATTCACGGTATTTGAAAACGAAACCTGTTAGGTTACGGCTAGCTTTAATGATTAGTTCTCATTATAAAGTCTAATATACTTAGCCGCAATATATTCAATTAGTGTATCTGAAAGGGTGACTAGATTGGTTGAGCTTGCGGTCGGTAGGTAGTGAAATTTTATTCTCGGAGATCATCAGGAATCATTTCCATATCCAGACTTAATATTTGATAATCCTTTCCACATCAAGACAGTTTATTAATTTAACCAACAACTGAAGTCGTTAATCATCTCACACTATTCTTATTCGGGAATACCCTCTTATTCGATCGATACTATCTTATAGCCTTATAGGCCAGTTTTTTAAGTTTAAACTTTAAAGGCATTTTCAAGATTCCTTATGGCATGGGGTCGGCATTCATGATTATATATTCATGAAGAAAATTACGAAAGGGAAAGTTTGAGCAAGTCGGCCATGCCTGCAGTGATCTTGAATTTGGTCTGAAAGGGAAGGGGAGGATCCTTCGGTGTTGAAAAGGTGTAGTTAGTCAGCTTGCGTACCTTACATTCACAAGAACTGCATAAAGAAATCAATGTTTTGTGTCTGGGGTTTTCTAAGATCCAAAAACAAGCTGCAGTTGAAGAAACCATAATCCTTCTAACTTATTTGGGATTAATTTATTATATATCAATCTATGATATACATATTACATCCAACTGTTGACAACGAATATTATTTTTCTAATCTCACTCACAAAATAATATCAACCATCGGATATGAAATGTATAACATACGTTAATATATACTAGATTTATTTTGAACCAGTATACAAACAGCGTGCTTAATTTGACTGTGGGGTGACAAGTATGGCCGACATCGCCTCCAAAACACTTTTCTTCCTTTACAATTATCTATGGGTTGGTGATGCATCACTCTCTATCAGAATTGGTTTGTCTCAACCGGATTTAACTTTTCTTATAAATCAGCAAGCTGACGCGCGACTTACTACAACTGCTAGCTAGCTAGCTACTACATTTATGTAAGTTTCTTGTGTCCTTAAACATTAAAATGTGCGGATCATAACCGATTTCGAATATGTAGTTGTATGTCGTATCAAAAAATATATATATATATATATATATATATATATAGATGTATGATGACTTGTTTCAAACTGACAATATCATCAACTAATCTACTTGGATTTTCTCCAAAAAAATAATAATAATCTACTTGGATCCTTCCCAAACGTTTGCAGACTAGCTATAGAGAATTGATTTCTAAAAAAAAAAAAAGGAAGTAAAATGATAAAGAAACGAGGGAAATAACAATTTCAGATCGACTTTAGGGTAGAAAGACATTAGCTTAATAACCGAAATAAACAAACAAACAAACAACGGCTCAAAATCGATATAACGGTGCTAGTTTGAAATACTCAACCACTCTATTATCATAAGAAAAAGCAAAGATTGATATAAACTTCCACTAATTAGAGGGTCAAACAAACATGCAATTGTTCTATGAGACTATAACTCATGACACAAGAACCAATTGCAATAACATTGATACAAAACTTTAAATTAAGAAAGTATTAAGAGAAGTAACAAACTATAAGGTAGGGTTGTGACCTAATAGAAAAAAAAAAGATTTATGAGGTAGGGCTCTCTCAATGGAGAGGACTGAATGATTCCTAAAAAAAATTAAATATAGGGCAATGATAAAAACAATCATCAGGAATGTGCCAGACCTAACTAACAGGATTTTTTTATTTTTGAATGAGTAAGAAAACCTCTTTTTACCAAGGATGAAAGAATAAATAGGGAAAACATCATTTCACGAAGAGAAGGGGAAAAGGGTTCTCAAAGTTTGAATGAAAGGAATGACTGAATGATCGAAGAACGGAAGCTTCATTCAACGACAGAGGTTGACCAGACTTACAGGGCACCCGAAAACACAAGTTGGTACAATGTTGTTAATTTCACTGATATTCTAGCTTAATTCAGAAACAAATTTCTAAACTTTCAAAAAAATGAAAAACATGTGAATTATTGGTATTAATATTCAAAGCTAGCTTTTATGTCACTACGAGATACTTTGTGCTTGCGAAAATTAAGATCTATTATTGACTTAATTTTTCGTAATTAGCTACTTCCAACGATCTGTATATGGAACTACGAAGAGTTCAACCAAAAAGACAAACAAATTTAATTCACCACCTGTTTTAACTCAAGTAATATGTTTGTGGCGTTCGATTGCAATTAGCTAGAGAGATAAATATACAAGCAAAGAACACAGTACCCTACCAACAGTAGGAAAATGGTTCCTGGAGAGATGGGGAAAATATGTAAAACATTTCACCATGAAAATGACAATAGCTAGTTTAGTTTCCCAATACATTAAATCTCTGTTTCCAGAGGGAACAAGCCTTCAATGTGATAGACTGTCGCAGAAATAATATGATCCCATCAGCTTTCGGCCTTCGAAATCGAATTGAAAAGGAAAACCATCTCTCTTTGTTTATTAGGGGCCCCTGGCCGGGCAATTATAGGTTGAGAAGGTCCTCAAACTCGTCTCCTTAATGATCACAATCTTCAAGTTCCTTTGATTTGGAAAGTTGTTATGTCATGATTTTAGATCATGTTCTAATGTTCTATCAATGAGGCTTGACTCTTCTCTTTAACTTTTGTGCTGCGACAGGGGCCTTGCCTTTTGGCTGGGACATGAAGTGAGAGTAAAATTTCAAATTTGTTTTGCTAGTCCTTTATTTGTTATATACATCATTATTGCACTGTGCCACTTAGCATTTTGCCTATGATAAGTCTTGTATTGAATATGTAGGAGAATCAAAACAAACTCAACACGACTATTAAGATTTTGAGAAAATAGAATCATATTAGACTAGTAGGAAAATTTAAACAATCTCTATGCTAATGCCCCACAGCGTGGAGTATATCGAGTAACCATAACCTAAAAGATCAACTAACATATTTAAGAGAGCACCAAGACATCTACATAGAGGGGACATCGCCAGGGTCTAAACTAGTTGTAGGAAGGCCATAAAAGACGACCCAAAAATAAAAACCAAACCGAAACTTCACACACAACTAAGCAGCCCATATAACAGATCAGGCCAGAAACCCACCAATATTGGAGGAGACACACTTCAACCATCCAACTTTCCGCGTACCACATTATAACCATGCCAGATCAACACCTCATTGCCGGACGCTCAAGATCACATAATTGAAGAGGAAGCCCACAGGTTGGAAGAAGTTCAGCAGTCTCCACCAAGCATCGATAACCTCAGCTTCAACAACCACACGTTTTCAAGCTGCCTCTAACCAACACCAACCGGCCACCATAAAGAGGACGACGGCCTAAACCTCTGGATGGAGTCAGAATCATAAGAGCAAGTTGTAGGAAGGTGTTTTGGAGCGGTGCGATTAGGCCCAAAGCTAATCAAGGAAAGATTCAAGAATTTCCATGTCGTGACAAATTTGATAGAAACAACAGCAAATCAATACACAATAACAAAGCTTACCGAAAATATGGTAATGGAGCTGAATGCTTGTGAGTTCAGTAGGAATGTGATTGCATGGTTTAAGTGGTGATTGAGGTATGGTGAGTGGTGGTTTGGGTGAGAGAGGTAAAACTTGATCTCTTGCTTGTGTTTTTTTTTTTTTTTTTTTGGGTTTTCTGTGGGTTGGGATGAGTTGGATTGTAACAGCAACTGTGCGCCTCCCTCTTTATAGTGGAGCTAGGAAAAGAATGAGAACCTCAAGGACCGATGGTTCTTCAGATTTCTCTTCACCTCATCGGAGAGATTCGTGGTCAATGTATAGGGATGGTGGTGGTAGAGAAATAGGTTGGCATTCTCAGATCTTGGTATTCATAGCCCTCTAAATCATTCTCTAAGAGATTGTAAGGCCAAGAAATTGAAGAGATAAGGAATGATTTGTGCGTGATTATCTCTCCCGCACTCTCTAGTGCTGCCGAAATTAGCCGAGCACCAGTCCCAGTAGCAAAAAGAGTAGAACTTGTTTGCCAAATGAGGAAGAAACAGTTGAAATGGGTATGGGTCATGAGTCATGTGATGTGTTTTGGGTCAGAAATGGGCTTTGGTTTTATTTGGTTGAAAATCTCTTTCTCTACTAGCCCATTGTCAAATTTAGAGTCACATAATGCATGAATTTTTGTTCCTAAGCCCAAAATTTGATTACGTGCTTTATTTCAATGATGGGTCTCGCAAGATCGGTTACATTCCAAACCACAACAACCCCTCGTGTAAGGCACAAATCATACTTTGAGTCTATGAGAATTGCATGACGTGCTTAATCGACGCTCAACTTGATAATAAGCTTGGTGTGACTTTAGGACCATTGACCCGGATCTTTGCATGTTGAGCCTTGATTTTGGGCTTGTGGAAAAACAGGTATCAACACAAGTCCACTTGTTTGGTCCTCGTGGGTGAAGACCTAGGTCACTGAAATTAGGCATCAGTTTCCACTCAATTGGTTAATGACCTGGGTCGCCACGTGACATTTACGATTTACAAATGTTTACATTATTTTTTCCTATCATTAAGAAATGATAAATATATATAGGAAATACATAACATTTTTGTATATTTCTTTCAAATAGAATTTTTATATTTTTCATGATATTTTCTATATTTTTGTTCACCCATTCTATTTTTAAATAATTTTGGCAATTTTTTTTATATTCACCCAGTATATATATATATATATATTAATGACGTGGGTTTCAAAGTTTGAATTTGGTTTCAAAAATTTAGAATTGATTTGTAACAAAAAAAAATAGAAATGATCCACTAGAGAGTTGACACGTGTGTAATGGGGCTAAACTTCAGGGCATGTCGCGACAAAAACCTATGATACACGCAGTAAATGGAGGAAGTCCATTCGTCTGTGCCTTCAACGTGGTAGTAGAGTGCATTAGTATCTCTTCTGTTTTTGTGCAAACATAGCTGCACATGGCGGACTCTATAGGCACTAGTGGGCTTTGGGCTGAGTTGGCACAGTTGGACCTAGGTCTTCAAAAGTGGTGGCCTGGGTCATGGGTCTGCCCAGGGGAAGGCGTAGCCTGACCTAGGTGGGAGAAATTTTCATGGGTAGAAGCTTGGATTTTTCTTTTGGGTCTTTGGGTGACATGGATCATGACCTAGGTCTTGAAAAATGGGACCGGTGGACTTGCTCTACCATAAGGACCAAAGGATCCAATGCTACCAATTCAGAATCAACCTCCACCTCAGCAATCCCGACAAATAATGAAAAAATGATCTATGGGGATCCTTGAGGACAATTATCTCTACCCTCACTAAGCCCACCACCATCACCATAAAAGCTACCACCGTCGACACGAGAGAGAGAGAGAGAGATGAAAAAATGATCTATGGGGATCCTTGAGGACAATTATCTCTACCCTCACTAAGCCCACCACCATCACCATAAAAGCTACCACCGTCGACACGAGAGAGAGAGAGAGAGAGAGAGAGAGAGAGAGAGAGAGAGAGAGTAATGTTATTTGAGAACCTTATATATTTAGCTAATGAACTACTTGAAACTTATAAATCCACAATCGTGCGTCCAAATAGTTCATAAGGTAAATATATAAGGTTCTCAAATAACATTGATCGTGCATTATATATATGGGGGTGTAAACATATAGTCTCTGGTAGGGATGGGGACAGATGATGAGGCCAAAATATTCTTTTCAATTAACCCTGCAATTTGTCAATCGTAGTTTAGGTAAGTGGGGTTCATTTGATGTCAGCGACTGAGAGTATTCAATTCGCACACAAAAAGAAAATAAAAATAATTAAACTAAACTAACTAAAGAGATGAATTGGGGTTTATGATTATAATGAAAAGTAAAAAAGGAACAATGCTAAACAACTTAAAATAAACTTGATAAAGATCATATGGAGATGAGGTTAGACATTCAGTTATCTACCACCAAATATGATTGAATACAACAAGTAACCTAATTTTTTTACTATGTTGTGAGAAAGAAATCAATTAACCGTAAACGCACTGTATAAGTTCTTACTACTTTACTTGAGTTATTTAACACCGTGAAACACACTTTTCATTAAAAATATTTTAAGCATGCACTCTCAAAACACTTAGTGAAACGTACATAAGCAAGTCTACTCAATGGATGCATAGATCATTAAAAAGAATATGTGGAGGTTTTAAATGATTATAGAGTCCAAACTAGTATAGAAGCTATCTAGTATGCAACCCTAACTGCTTGATTGTTGACTATTGTACTGTAGTCTTTACTACTTATGACAAAGAAAGCAAAACGATTAGGTGAATTGTTTAACCTAAGTTTAACACCAATTATATTCAAACATTCTAAGTTGGCCTACAAAGAACATAGGCATGCAAAAGTTATACATAAACCGAGAAACAATCAATCTCATTATTGGCATAAATAAAAGTAATTAGGCTAACTTGCAAAAGCGTTCGACATAATTGGGGTTTCAGATAACTGGTACACCAGAGGTGCGTCCTTCCCGGTCTGAAAGTTGAATGTACATACCTATACAAAATGAATATGAGTAGTTGGATCATAGTCTCTTACTAACATAGCCCCTAACACAAAAGAATTAGCTACTCATAGTTGTAAAAATCACACAAAGTAAAATTAACTATTGAAAGCCTTAATGAGATATGAAGGTTAGCTCGAGGAGATGTGGACTCGTCCTTGAAGAGATTGATGGTGAATGATATGGTTTTTATCCGTCCCTCTATTCTCTTTCCACAACCTTAATTATCCTTATACATGAATGTTTCTTCAATTACAATTTGCACTCTCATCTTCCTTTTATTAGGAAATAAGCAGGATTCCCTTCCAAACTTGAGTAACAATCTAAGAGTAAACATTTCAACTCATTGCACAAAAACAACCCAGAAGAATACCCGACACTAGACATGTAGAAAATTTTCGGCTTCCTTATAATTGTGTCACCTTCTGAGACTTGTAACAATTGCTTCCCACCATCATCCGGATCAATTCTTGACACCCTTGTGTAGCCGAATATTAGTACTACACAACCAAGGCCTTAATTGCTTTAATTAAGCTCCAAGTTCTCTTTGGTTGCTTCATGAACTAACTACGAAAATTTAAAAAATTAATCTAACATTTTTAAGGAAATAACTTATTGAAAGTGTAAGGGTTTAAACTATTATTTTGTCTCATTTTATGTTCTTATCAACAGAGAATCCCGATATATCTTTATTGGAGAATGGATGGGGTGGAAAATAGCCTCGAAAATGGGGATGAAATTGTGATATTCGTCCACGATCCGCCCACTGTCATCCCTAGTTTCAACTCACTTACTACTGATTACTATATAGGGAGGATGCTTAAAGTTGCTCAACAGGGTATTTTACTATATACCCAATTTTTTAAAGTTACTTTAAAATAAACCCACATAGTTTTTTCTTCATTATACACTGAATTATTGTTATTTTCTGAAATCTAAATTACAAGATGCTACTATTAAAAGTTGATTAATCAATCAACATATTATGCTCTCATCTACTACCTTAATTATAGATTTTCATAGTCCCTTAATATATAATTGCAATTTTTCTTTTACTCATCATAAATTTTGAAATAATGGAACATTCCTTAATTACATATCTAGATTTGAGAAGCTTTTCAAATTTAAATCAATTCAATATCAAAATCACTTAATGGTGACACAAACTTCCCTTTTTTGAATAATTTAAACATTCTATTTCATAGGTAGATTTCATATGAACAACAATACAACCTACATTTGAGGTATATATATATATATATATATATATATATATATATAAGTTTTTCCCCTATCTAGTAGGTTTTTTTATTTTTAATTACAACCTAATGATTAGGTATGTATCTATATGGATGTTTACATATTTTCTAGGAATTTTTATATCAACTTGTTTGTTAGGTATCTATCATTCTAAATATCTATTTCATAGGTTGAATTTGTAATTTATATTGATATGCATACTTCTATCTATTAGGTATCAGTAGAGAGTGAAAAAAAATGAAAAGTTGAAACCTAGAACAAATGTTTATTGTCATACAAAGTTCATGTACAAATGATACGAAAAGAAAATATTTGAGAAAACATATATACATGCGTATTGCATAGATAACGACATACATACCTTATTGGTAAATTAGAAAAAATTAAAACGAACAAATATACAATAAGGTAGCTTGGAATTGTCTCATAGGATTTATAAAAGTTGGACTAGTGTTTGTGTTCTGAACAAAGATATTAACTATATAAAGAAATTTTTCTCAAGGAAAATTTATAATCAAAATTTTCAGCAATTTAATGTAATGAAATTTTTTTGGAGTGTTTGAATTAGATATGTAAAATGAAAATGTATAAATAGATACTAAGATTAAGCAAACTAAAATAATCAAAAGGGCAAAATAGACTTGTATAAAAAGAATTTGGGTGTAGATTGAAAAAACATTTGGGTGTGAGTTTAATTTCAAAGGAAGACTCCAATATTGGGTTTATCTCTAATTTTCTCTAAATAAAAACCATTCAGTGTATGGTCACAGTAAGCCTCATACATGGATTGAGTTAGCACTCTTCTTTACCATTAGAACCTTAAAAGTTAAAAGTTAAACCTTGAGTTCGGTTCCTAAGTTCACGTTCATATACTTTCCTTCAAATTGGAGGGGAAAGAAAAAACAGAAGCAGAAGACTGATTAACCTTAGTCAGGATTGGGCCATTAACAAACAAAATTTGGTTGCTCGGGTTGGTTTGGGTTCGATTTAGGAATGTTGCTCAAACCTTGAATTGGTTATGCAACTCTCCAGACGAGCACCACTTGTAGAGTTAGTTTCTAACTTTCTACTCGTTTCAACTGTTGGTTTCGAGTCCTGAAGTACTTTAATTTCAAGGAGAGAAGGTGATAATGTTGTGTTTAGACTCGAAGCAAAATGCTACAACCACCATCTACTGTATTTTGTTCGCCTGACGGCGATTCCTTGAAAAATATAATGGATTGAAAATATCAAATATAGAACCTAGAAAGTTCGAGGCGGCTGAGTGAATCCAGATTGAAACCACATTGAATATTACTTGGATCTGAAGAAACCATGATTAAGAGAAGAGGCCAGTCGACCACTTGTTAAAGGCCCCCACACATTTCGAAGTCAGGTCTACAAAGTTTTGAGGCCCAAACCGCGCATAGTCATCCAAGACCATACACGTGTACGGTGAGAATTCAATACGCGATCATCTAGTAACGTCAGGTAACTCTGAGTTTGTCTCATTACTGCTGCGATTCTCAATTGGGTTAATTCCTCCTATGATATCTGAAGTATGGCTACTTAGACAATTTAATACCTGATGTATGAAAACGGACAATTTAGTACATGAAGTTCTCATTTGTAAGTCATTTTGGTACCTCTTTCAATTTTAATCATATTTTTAGGGTTATTTTCGTCATTCTAGCCCTAAACTCATTAAATTCACATTTTCTTCATTTCTTCCTATAATTGTGGCCTCTTTGGAGATAATTAAATTGATATATCTACTCCATTTAACATCTACTTCGCATATATCAAAAATAATTTTTTTTCATATACTTATTGTATCCTAATTATTTTTTGTAAAAAAAATAAATTGCCTTTATGCAATTGTAATTTTTTATTAAAATATATATTTTAAATTACTTATAATTAAAATTATTTTAGATTGATAGTTATATTATGAAAAATTATATACGTAAATCATCACAAATACTAAGTGAATGAGTTATCAAATTTTTAGTGATAATTTAGAGGCAATTTGAAAGTATTATGAAAAAATGAAGTAAAGTAGAGATAAGATGACGGAAATACCCGTGAAAATATGGTTAAAATTGGCATAAGTACCAAAATGGCCTAAATTTGAGAACTTTAGGTACCAAATTGTCCGTTTTCATACATCATGTACCAAATTGTCCAAGTAGCCAAACATCAGGTATCATAGGAAGAATTTATCCTTCTCAATTCACACTTGTCCACGTGTTATCTGTACTTAGGACATCTCAACCGTTTTGATATTTTAGAAAAAAGAGGAAATTTATAGATTTCTTACATTTTTTCACTCCAACCACTTTTGTATTACATTCTCTAAAATAAAGTAATTGATGAAAGAGAAAGTTAATTCTCTAAATTTACAGCAATCTGTAAAAATATAGAGGTAATATTTGTAATAAATTCTCACATATCCCAACACACAATAAATACAAATTCTCAAATATATTGGACTAGAAAGAGAGAACCTAAATGCAAAAGATTAGTAATAAATGCATAAAATTATGAGTATATTTGAATATAGAAAATAGTAATAAATTTACTTTAGTTGTATAATATTTTGGTGTAATAATAAATGTATATATCTGGAAAATAGAGAAATTGTTGGAGTTAATGTCGGAAAATTATGGAGATTTTTAATTTTGCTTCTCTATAATAGATAAATTATGGAGAATCTGTTGGAGATGCTCTTATAGAAACATAAATCTATTTCTCTTTAAACATATCTGGAAAAAAATGTAGTTATCGACATCTTTTAATTTGAACCAGATGATTGAAACATGAAGATTTGTTTTTTGTATTTTTTGAAGCATGAAGATAATGAGAAATTTTAAATACATACCCCAAATCTCTAAATACACAACCAATTAAAATTTGTATTCTAATATTTTTACTAAATAAACCACATAAAGAGCCTAAAATGCGCTTAAATAAAAAATCATCAAATACCCTCATTATATTTTTATATAGGGCTACTATTTAGTGTGATTAATATATTTATTGATTTACGTTGACATCTTCTAAATGTTCATGTCGGTTCAGTCTAAAAATTCATAGGTCATTCATATCGATTACTGTTAGTTATTGTGAATAATTATAGGTTATTCTTTTCATATTCTTCAAACATGAAAATGATTAAAAAAATGAAATATATATATATATACAATTTCGTTGACATTGACGAAGAAAAAAATGAAGAAGATGAATTTTTTTTTATTGTAAGAAGATGAAATCTAATTAAATGAAAAATCAGAATTTTCATACACGAATTACCTTGTTCGAAATTTTAAAATAGAATGTTCTATGTTTTTTTATGAAAATTAAAGAATGAATTAATTGTTTGGATTGATTTCCAATCAAAATAGATGCTACATTAAATTTTTCTTATTTTCTTTGTTTCTAAAAGTAAATATTCCGTCTTTGATGATTTAATTTATTTTTAATTTTCGTAAGTATTATGTATGTCTATTTTAATCATTTGAAATTCATGCAAAATGTTATTTGAAATATAGATTGATAGAGATGTATATTAAATGTTTAAGAGTGTGTATTTAAAACTAAGCTCATAAGCGTATTGAAGAACTTCTTAATTATCATAAATTTGTACAAAAATGGATCCATACATTTTGTAGACAAACCAGGTTTAAGTAGCTAGATCGAGACTCACTCCATAAATAATCGACGTTCTAGTTTGGGTATATTCTAAGATGTATCGAACTATATCTACGTGATGTTTTAGTACCTTACATATATCATAGTATGGATAACTATGAGTTATTAATGTTGGTGTCGATATCCTTGGGAATTATGAGTTATTATTAAGTGTTTTTTTGTTGTCAACATAATGATGAAAGTATAGCGGTATTTGAACACGGCATTGAAGAAAGTAGACCGAATTAGTTTAATGTCGTGACGAGGTTGTATTCTTACTCTCGAATTAGGTAATTCATGGTTGATTGAAAATTGGTTATTGTTGAACTCTTTCAACACATCCATATTGTTATTAACAAATGACTTGTAGGGTGTAGCTACAAACATTTATGTCAACTTTATATCTTGGTATATATAGAGACCGGCTTCAACCGGTATTTCTAATGATACATGAATGGATCCATACATTTTGTAAAGGTTAACCTTACAAATAATCAACGTGAGTTTCTCGCAAAGAATGAACCCAACTTCTTTGAGTTTTGTTTTTTACTCTAGCTGTACGTGTCAGATAGAAAGAGAACCGTAAGTTTTTACCCATAGTTTCCTACCGCGGTATCCTCCAGGGGAGACACTATCTGAGCTGGCAGCCACGTCACACTGTGTTCACACACAGCCAAAACCTTAATCTTCGAAACGTGACAATAATTTTCAGTGCACCACATCTCACCTAGTACGTATTATATGCCACCTGTCCGTGAGTCCTGCCCCACCCATAGACCTATCAGTCTCAAACTGAAGCCCCACGCCTTGTACCTCACTTACGCAACTTGCGGAAACTTAACCCTGTTACCGCCACCTGTCCCTCGCTTAACTCTCCGTGTCGTCGTGTCCAGTTTCCCCCAGGCCCCATATCCAAATGTATATAAACCCCTCCCACTGGTCGGTTTAGTTCCATAAGCCCTTCTCAAATTTTCTCCACTACAAAATCTACTCAGTATCACAGTTACACAGTAGCCTCTCTACTCTCTCAGCAGCCTCAGATGAGTAACCAGCTCTCCGACTCCAACCAGCAACCCCAAGACTCCTCCTCCTCCATCGACAAGCCCGAGGCCTCCTCCTTCTCCGACGCCAGCGTCACCTACGGGCGTTCTGCTCACTCCGACGAGGATGTCATATTGGCCTCCAGCAGGCCGAAGAAGCGTGCCGGGAGGCGAGTGTTCAAGGAGACTCGCCACCCGGTCTACCGAGGCGTGAGGCGGAGGAACAACAACAAGTGGGTGTGCGAGGTCAGGGAGCCGAACAAGAAGACGAGGATTTGGCTCGGGACGTACCCGACGGCCGAGATGGCCGCGCGGGCTCATGACGTGGCGGCATTGGCGCTTCGAGGAAAGCAAGCCTGCCTCAATTTCGCTGACTCCGCGTGGCGCCTGCCGGTTCCGGCTTCCCAAGACCAGCTCGACATTCGGAGGGCGGCGGCCGAAGCCGCCGAGACATTCCGGCCTGAAGAGTTCGGCGGCGTCTGCGAAAGCTGTGACGACGAGAACGTTAAGGAGAACAATGAGAATGATGAGCAAGTGACGATGGACGCCGGAAATGAGAACGAGGGGTTCTGCCACTTCAACGAGGATGAAGAAGATGTCTTCCACATGCCGAGGTTGCTGACCAGTATGGCGGAAGGTCTGCTGCTTTCTCCGCCTCGTCATCACACTGTGAACTGGGCAGCCGATGATGACGTGGAAAGCGAGCAAAACTACAGCCTGTGGAGCTTCTCAATCTGAGTGGATCCACGTACAACGTTGTGGAAAAACTAGTAGTCATAAAGGCAACACGTGTCCAGTCGTTATGGTGGACAGGTGTCCGTATTGCTTTTAGTATTGTTTCTTTCATTCTCTGTCGAAGAGATTTGATATTTCTGCGACGGATTTTTGTCTTTCCCACTTGGGCGATATCAGAAAATCGTGGGAAGCCATTATTGTTGTGTACAAATTTTTACTATATATGAACATGATTTTTTGATTGAGAATTTTGCCTTTAATGTTTAACTCTATTACTGTAACGTGGGTGCTTAATTAAAAATGGAAGATATAAGATCTTTTGGTTAGATATTGAAACTGGGTGATTCGTCGGGGAATTACATTGCTCAGGTGGTCGTCGATGTTGTAGTTGGCTCTGTAGACTGTAGTTCGTTAAGACAGTTGACGGCTCTGGTTGATTCAGGTGGGATAGAGAGGCAAAGGGTGTTCGTGTTTCTTTCCATTTTCTACTGAAGTCTGTGAAACTTTGACCTGTACTAATTTCTTTCCGTACGATCCACGTACTCAGATCCTTTTGGGGTTCTTCTACTAGATAAAGTATCTGGGCCTGTCCTTAGTAGAGCGGGGCGCCAGAAGCCCGAAACAACAACAGCCACTAGAAAAGGAAAAGCAGGAGGGGCCTTGGGAAGTGGGAAGTAAATGATTCTATATGGCTTTTCTTAATGTGCAAGGGGACGAGGAAGTTTCAAGAAACGTCCCCACTCCAAATATGTTTGTGCACGAGTATACATCACTTTAATTGCGAAATTCTTCTAGATTGAACGGATTAACATATATGACAGAAATATACTTAATTTTTTAATTAAAAGAATTATGTTTTCATCAGAATAAAGTGTTATTGTAGGCCCGGATCACTGCTTGATAATGTCATGTGTAAGTTTAGGATTGTAAAATAATGGCTGATACAATAAACAATTATGGTAATTCAATGTTATAAATTAAAGTTACTATAACGAACTTGGTGATAGTTAATTCAATTTTATCTAAACAAGCAAGCGTATAAGTCGAGTACAGCTGCACCTCATCCGACATATCTAGTATCAGCCGCAATATATCTTCCGATGATAACATAGGCTAACCACCATAGCTAAGGCGAGAACTTGTCAAGGACGCAGTCCCACCATGAAAACCTAGGATTCAAAGCAAAATTTGATACCCCCATAGCACATAGAATACAATTGATGAGTTCGTTTTCCCTTTCTGAAAGACAAATCGTAGTTTTAACTGTTAACCTTTTAATTTTTAATGATAAGTGTGATAACGTGGACAAAGGTTACTTAGGAATCTAGTGGATATTGTCGCTTGGCTTTATGATAAGAGAATACTTGGAATATTCTTCTAATTAAAGTTGCAGAATCCAAATGTGATGTGTAGACTAACTATGGCGCCAGCTGGTCTTCTTCCAGTTGGCTAAATAAGTGTTGACTTTGTATTGGCTTCAGCAACCCCTGCCCTTTCTTTATATGCATTGCCTACTTTGTTTGAAGTACTGGAAATTTTGACCACATATACGCTAATTTCTGCTATTCTTGGTCGTCCACGGTTGGTGACTGAGAAATTCCTCTAACACGTTTGTCTCACTAAATTAATTGATTGTGGGCGGTAGTTCACTTGAAGAATTTCTCTTAATTTGGACAATCGTCTTTTGACAAGAGAGTACATGCAGAAAACCCTCTCATACTTAAGTTAGTATTTTTCTTAACTATTCTCAACTCTAATAACCAGAATAAGATATTTTACCTCTTGTATATCCCCTTTTTTATATAGTGGAATTTTTCCATTGTCACTAAATAGCTTTTATGATCATCATTAACTGAGACATTCAAGTGCACTTATGTTTGTTCTCATTCATGTTATCGTTGGTTACAACATTCATGTTTTGTTAATGCGTCGGTTTCATATCAAACATTCATTAGTCATTATAATCGACTGAATTATGATTGTCATTCAAGTCTCCATCAACTACCTCATTCATCGTTACCTTGATTGTCATAATTAATTCGCCGCAATAATTATTCATACTTAATCTGTCTTTACTCACGGTAATTATTTCATCTTTATTGTTGGATACTAATATTTTCTTGCTCCCACGTCCACTTATATCGTTTTGGTTCTTTTACCTGGAAAATGACTTGGTCGGATAGAGAATTTTTTATTTTTTTCAGTATGAGATGGCCGAGAGTCCAATCACAAGAAAAGCAGGACAATATTGAATATATTGATTCGACGTATGCAGAACGAGGCCTGGACAGTGACGTTTGGGTAAGGCTGAAGCAACCCAAATGGAATTCTAGCTCAGCTTAATTTGCAGAGAGAGCTTATCATATATGCTCTTTACAGACTCTTAACTTAGAAAATAAACTGCGCGGCTTATCTAATAGTTACTTCGATCTCTGAGAAGTACCTCACCTCTACGTACTGAAAAAGTTCATCATCACAAGTAGTCGATACGTGAAATAGGATCAAAAGGAGGTTAGCTCGAGCAATTCTTACCTTAAAATAGGATCATAACTGAAGGTCGAGTTAGAACTACGTACGTATAACTCAAATGACCAGATGAAGATTGATCGATGATATAGTATCGATCCCTTTTAAGGTATAGGCTACTGAAGTTGAATTGTGTGACAAGGTGAGTCCATACGCCGACTAAATTGTTTTAACATAAAACCTCATGCATCTTAAGATTTACGTGGTTACGTGAAAAAAAAATCGTTACTATTTCCTGCCTAGTTAGCTAACAATTAGTACAGAATAAGTGACCTTATTTGAACCAGACTATCACGTACTTCTAATTGGTTTCGCCTACAAGAGTGGGCATGCAGGACCTCGATTCTTAAATTTTGTGTATACGCACTACGCAGGCCAAGACCGACAGTCAAACGATGAACGGATCGGAAGGTGCTAGTCAGAAACAAACGAATAAAATTTACTAAGATGATCGACTCAAATACTTTAACAGTACGGTTAGTGAAATGGTTTCTGGAGAAACCCTTCCGAAGCATACTAGTAAAACTAGGTTGTGCTATACATCCAGCTATACGATACTTAATATGTCGGGGTGGTCCATCTGTGCGTACTTGATGTACGCCCATCGACACCTTAAAGCTTAAAACGTACTAAGGGGAGATCGAAGAGAACCAAATTAATATTATACAGACCGGGGCTTTAAACGTACAAGAGTGATAAACATAGTTGCCAAGAATTAACTTGAGTTGCAGAGAAGGAAAAGATGAAAGACGAAGCTAAGGGGAGAGAAGATGTGGAACCTTTCTTTGATATTTCACGAAATGAAAAAACAGTAATGAAATATTACAACACCACACTGTTTATAGTTTATACTTATATAGTCCAAGGAAATTAAAACTAACTCTAACAACATAGTAATTTAATATTGACTTTGACCAAGACAAATGTGGCAAGACCATGAGGAGAAATTTTTCTGTGCTACCGTAGTACCACGTGATAATACTCAGTGGTCTACTAATAGAGCGTTCTAAACCGTCTATAATAAACCCTGCAAAATGTCATCGTTAGTATAGAATAAGCAGAGATCGTTCAGTCCGGGGAATTGAAAGGAACTCTAAACTTTTAGTGTTAACAAATAATTGGGGGGGGGGGGGGTTGAGATTGAATATTAACTAATAAAATAAAACCTAAATTACTATTTACATGATCGACTTCTCTTTAACAAACTTAAACAAAATTTACCATTACACCACATTATTATAAGTTCGAACCTATCATGCATTCTAATTCGACCAATTACATATTTTTTAGACACCAATACAATTAGAGCATTAGGGGATCATCTAATCATGCAAGATTTCAATTAACATTTAGATTGACTTAGGGCCTAATCTAAATTTGCATGCAATCAAATTCAATAACACTTAGAGTAGAAATCAAACAAGATTACATTTAAACACCAAATCTTTTTTGGAGACATGTTTCATGTGTGGTGTCACCCACCATGGTTTCACATGTAAATTTTCAGAATTTTTACCACTTTTAATCAACACAAACCGAACATACTTAGGGCATGATTCAATTTGTGTCAATATGGTTGATGAATCTAGCACTCAAACACAATCTTAGGGACTGCATCCAAACACTAAATTCATATACACATATCTGAAAAATAACTAAAAGTATGAGAAAGATGATTAGAACACAACAGTAGAAATACAAACTTCAATAATTATAAGAACATAGATTCGGCATAGTCTCAAAAACATATCAAATACAATCTGAAAATTCTAAAACAAATACAAAACCAATATTTCCACATAAACAACTTAGAATCTTCATAGACAAAGAATTCTAGATTAACACAAATAGACGAAGCCATGTAGATAAATTGCGAGAATCACACGTTGTAGAAATCTAAGAGGTACGGCTGCAATAAGTGAAACTCGGTGGAGATGGTGAGGTTTTGGGGTGGACGGCTTGGCTAATTTGTGAGGAAAGTTTATGGTGGTGTTTTGGTCGAGTTTAATCAACACAAACCGAACCTACTTAGGGCATGATTCAATTTGTGTCAATATAGTTGATGAATCTAGCACTCAAACACAATCTTAGGGACTGTATCCAAGCACTAAATTCATATGCACATATCTGAAAATTAACTAAAAGTATGAGAAAGATGATTAGAACACAACAGTAGAAATACAAACTTCAATAATTATAAGAACATAGATTCGACATAGTCTCAAAAACATATCAAATACAATCTGAAAATTCTAAAACTAATACAAAACCAATATTTCCACATAAAAAACTTACAATCTTCATAGACAAAGAATTCTAGATTAACACAAATAGACGAAGCCATAGAGATGAGTTGCGAGAATCACACGTTGTAGAAACCTAAGAGGTACGGCTGCAATAAGTGAAACTCAGTGGAGATGATGAGGTTTTGGGGTGGACGGCTTGGCTAATTTGTGAGGGAAGTTTATGGTGGTGTTTTGGTAGAGTTTAATCAACACAAACCGAACCTACTTAGGGCATGATTCAATTTGTGTCAATATAGTTGATGAATCTAGCACTCAAACACAATCTTAGGGACTATATCCAAGCACTAAATTCATATGCACATATCTAAAAATTAACTAAAAGTATGAGAAAGATTATTAGAACACAATAGTAGAAATACAAACTTCAATAATTATAGGAACATAGATTCGACATAGTCTCAAAAACATATCAAATACAATCTGAAAATTCTAAAACAAATACAAAACCAATATTTTCACATAAACAACAACTTACAATCTTCATAGACAAAGAATTCTAGATTAACACAAATAGACGAAGCCATGAAGATGAGTTGCGAGAATCACACGTTGTAGGAACCTGAGAGGTACGGCTGCAATAAATGAGACTCTGTGGAGATGATGATGGTTTTAGGGTGGACGGCTTGGCTAATTTGTGAGGAAAGTTTATGGTGGTGTTTTGGTAGAGTTTTGGCTCTTAAATGCTTATGAGAAGTGATATTATTTGAGAGGTGAAACCATGTATATATAGAGAAAAGAGGGAGAGCATGGTTGGTTTGAACTTGCCTCTTTCTTCATATTATAATGTCATGTTTTAATCCCTTAAATCATGCCATGTTTTATTCCATAAATCATGTCATGTTTTTATTCCTTTAATGATCATCTTATAGCTTTTAGGTTGCATATGTATGGCTCTATATCTCTTCTTTTCACTTAATTAATCATTATATTTATTTCTTCCTTCTTCTTTTCTTCTTCCCACGGCAAAGACTTCATCACTTAATTCTCTCAACTTTTTTTATCTCTTATATTTAATTGTTGCATGACTTGTTGATGATATGACTCCATGTGCATGACTTCTCCTTGTTTTCCTCTAGTATTATCTCTTAAATCCAATCTGAAAATAAAATCATAAGTAACACCTAATTAGTTTCGAAACCTAACAAGGATTCATAATGCAAGAAGGACTCTTAAATATCGTCAATGCGACCAAAACGTAGAAAGATGAAGACTCCTAATCCAACTAGGTTTCCTAGTCCTACTAGGATTCCTACTCAAACTAGGACTCTAGACTAGTTCTGCGTTTTTAACGCATGTAAGCACAAAAATGGATCCAATACCGCCCAAGGCTCTTACTATAACTCAATGACTCAATAGTATAACAATAAACGTTAAACAAAGTACAAATAGAGGTAAAAACATGTTAAGAATGTCGCACAAAGTGCTCCTATCAAGTACCTCACACTTAGGTTTTGCTAGTCCCTTAGCAAAACAGAACTAAACAAGACATTATTGCCCCTAAATGATTGCCTCATAATCTCAAAACACAAAGCTTTTAAGTTTAAGAATTTGAATGTAAGCACATAAATTCCAAGTTTCATAAACATGCTTCATAATATGAATAAGTCAGATACGAGACAATAAGCATTTAACATGTTTAGTCAATCCAATCCTCATCACAAGAGATACTCTTCTTTTCACTCAGATTCATGGTTATCATTCACACACAAGTATATGCAAGAGAAAGGATATTAAGTCATCAAATAACTTGCATATTTCAAAAAATGAAAGTACTTATGAATAACAGAGAAAAACCTCATTTAACAACTAAGTGCACCAATGGACCAAAACACATAGCTTTAAAGTTTTAGCATTTGAATGTAAGCACATAAATTCCAAGCTTCATAAACATGCTTCAAGGTATGAATAAGTCAGAAACGAGAAAATAAGCATTTACACATGTTTAGTTAATCTAATACTCCTCACAAGGCATACTCTTTTATTTTCTCTAGGGCTGGGTAAAAAGCCCGAAGAAGAAAAAAAACCCGGACCGGACCGCCGGGCCCGTCCGGGTGGGCCGGGTTTTTTGCCGGGCTCATATGTTGTCATGTGATAAACGGGCCGGGTTTTGTTATGTCCGGGCCGGTCCCGGGCCTTCAAATCTTAAAAAACAAAAACCCGGAAACCCGGGACATTAGGTGTTATTATGTAATTGGCTTTCGTAAGTGATCATAAACTTATAGAATAGATATAATGACACTGGAACATAACCAAATAACCTTAAACTTAACTAATTTCAATCCCATTATTCCCATTGTCGTCGCCTCGCACTGCCGATTCGCCGCAAACTAGCCAAAAACAGAGTTAGGCCCGAAAAACCGGGCGGACTCGGCCCGGATGTTACCGGTCTGGGTTTTACCCGGGCCTTGCAATTAATTGACCCGGGCCGGGTTTTACCCGGGCCCTGATTTTTTTAGAAAAAAACCCGGCCCGTCACACTACAACCGGGCCGGGCCCGGGCCCTGAAAAAAAAAGTCCGGGCCGGGCCCGTGCCCAACCCTAATTTTCTCTTAGGTTGATGGCTATATTTCACACACAAGTATATGCAAGAGAATAGATAGTAAGGCAACAAATAGCTTGCATATTTCATCAAATGAAAGCACTTTGTGAATAACATTAGGAAAACCTCATTTAACAATTAAGTGCACAAATGGACCAAAATCATATGCTCAACTCTTGTGATCATCTCCACAAATCAAGATTTGCTCATTTTAAGAATCATTAGGATAATTAGATAAGGTAAATGTTTAGTTTTAGCTAAAGGCATGGAATATTAAGGAATCACAAAAGTAATCCTATAGACTTAGCAGAGTAAACATCATCCTTATGACATCACACACCATCAAGGGCCGAATATAACAAGTTGGCACAATCATCATTCTAACCACAAAGTGAATATGGACAAAGGTAAAGTAAAAATTTTTAGACATTCAATTACAACTCAACTCTAAATCACAAATGAAAGACAACATAACATTTTTTTTCTTGTCGAGTTCATCATTCATTTTTTTTCTTTTTCGGCAATGCTTGCTTAAAAGCTTATTGATTGTTTTTTCAAATGTCTTCCACCCCACACTTATTTCATGCATCATCATAACATCATCTCAACAAGAATTCTGCCAAGTCTATAGGACAAGGTAGAGGTAACTATACTAATCATGAAGATAACATAGGTGATGAAGAAAAGGCTCAATGTAGGCTTAAATGAGGTTCAACTAAAAGGGGTCTCAAACATGGCACATAAAATGATACATGACTATTTGACTAAAGTGGTGGTATTTCTAGAAATAATCCATAAATCATTTTCAAAATCAGAGCATTTTATGACTTAAAAGTTTCAACAATCACAAAAGTGAGTTCTAGTAAATTATAGAGTCTATTAAAAGCTATGCCACATAGTTATTGAATATGAAAATACTAGTGAGGTTCATGAACAACCACGAAATTTCATATTACATCTCATGAAGAAAGTACATATGGGCTAAAAAACTCACAGATTGTTATGGACTTAAACTAACGAAACATGTATGTCATATTACATTCAATCCAAATCTCACATGTTCATACCAAGTCAACATCATCAATGAAACTTACAATTCAATTCTTATGGAATGTAAAACCATCATCTATGTATTTAGATACATAATCATCCTAGACTTTAGGAACATCCTAAGACTCAATTGACTCAAATAAAGCAAACACATTTTTAAAAACTTTTTTTAACAGAAACAAACAAACACAAAGCAGACTTGTAAACCTACCTCACACTTAGAAAATTACATTGTCCTCAATGTAAGCTCAATAGTAAGAAAGTAATTCACAAGCATTGAATAAGATGACATATCAACACATATACAATTCAACCATAAAAGTGAAGGGATTAGAAAATTCAAACTCTCGTAGACGACTCATCCACAAATACGGTTGAAATGAGTTGCCTCACATGCAGCACTTGAGTTTTATAATCTCTCAGCCTAGACTCTCTCATGTACTTTCTCCGTTAGGCGCATCTCTCACAATTGTCTCCTCATACGTGTGCTCCTCAAATGGCTCATAGTAGGGCTTAAGTCGATGCTCAGTCACCTTAAATGTCTTCCATGTTGTATCGCTTTGAATCTCAACTGCACTATGAGCAAATACGTTAGTAACAACATATGGGTCAACCCAATGCGAACGAAGTTTTCTTGGAAACAACATAACCTCGAATGGAATAACATAACTTTCTGGCCCAATTGAAACTTCTTTCCTCAAATCATTTTTTATTTTTTATTTTATTCTTCATTTTTTTTATTGTTACGAAATTTATAAGTGTAAAGTATTACTAAGTCTAATTGATTTTATTCACACACAATCCTAACATTTAAGGTACGTGGAACAGAGAAGCTAACTGTGCAATGGACTGAAACAGCCTCATGTAAGGGTCTTGTTTTATACGATATACCTTAAAAGTTAGAATATCATTTTTTTTGAAACTATATACATCTATTTATACAAAGTTATTTTCTAAGTTATAAAGCGAGGTGGACCTGTGGCCTAAGTACGTCGTCTAGACACAAACTCGTTCCTTTATTTCAGAATGCTGGATAGCTAGAATCAGAAATAGTCACAAGGTATGACTTATTTGTTGGACACCACGGGGGCCACATCCTCGAAAAGATGCTTTTTCAATCGACTCTATCACTGAGATGTATGTCAGTTTATAAGCCTATGAGATCTATTTTTGTAAACTTTTAACCAGGGTAATGAAAATAGTATGCCCCTTATTCAGCTCGAAATAACTTTGTGTGTTAGACTGACCCCAAAGTGTTAATAAAAGCCGCCATCAACCCCAAGTGACCTTAGCAAGGTATAAATGGAGAGTTAAAACTAATATTAACAAAATAGACTTTACTTATTCCGTTCATTTTATAACTTATAATAAACTAAACATAAATAAACATTTAGCTTCCTTAAAAATTTATATAAGTGTAACAAGTATCCTATATGCATACTACAACAAAATTAAAACAATTATCACAAAAATATAGAATAAAAAATAGTTTTTTTTACAAAGTACTGTTCACGTTTTTTATTTACGGTGCGTACTTTACTGTTATCGATTACTATTCACACATATTTATTTTTTATTTTTCCAATTTACTGTTTACTGTACACAAATTTTATTTTTACAAAAATAAAGTTTTTTATTTATTTATTTGTTTTTTTTATTTTACACTTTACAAAAAAAGAAGTAAATTTTGTTTACAATTTACAAGTATTTTTACATTTTTACACTTTACAAAAAAAAATTAAAGAGATTTACTTTTTTTTAAGATGTAAAAAATACTTATAATTGTTTTTACTAAATGTTATCGTTCACCGTACTATTCACATGAATTTATTTTTACAAATATACAATATAGTACAAAATTAACACTTCAAAGAATTGAGATTTTCTCAATTCCCCGCAAACAACGCTAAAATGAAAGAGTGTTAATTAAATCGTTTATAATTAACCCTGTAAAATGTCATCGTTAGTATAAAATAAGCAGGGATCGTTCAGTTCTGGGAATTGATGAGAACTCTAAACTTTTAGTGTTAACAAATAATTGGGGGTTTGAGATTGAAAATTAACTACTAAAATAAAACATAAATTACTATTTACATGATCGACTTCTCTTTAACAAACTTAAACCAAATTCACAAATGCACCACATAATTACAAATTAATTATAAGCAACCAATAAAAAATGTAGCAGCAACCACACCTGACCTCCCCAATAATCTTTTATTTTAAGCAACAAACTAATTAGCCTCCTTGTTAATTATACTAGCTAGTGTTCTTATTGCTGAGCTATTGCGCGCTTTACGGGAAAGTCTTCATATATACAGCATATCTTCAATACATGCCAAAGGTTTTTGTTGAAGCTCGTAGATTCTTATTGACTGTACGAGCATGTCTTCTAGGTAGAGCTTCAGTGCCATGGATTATCAAATCTCGTGTTAAAGATATACGTTGGCTAGCCTTGATGTTCCAATGTTGAATGTTGTGTACGTCTTTCGTCATGTATACCGTGAGTAGGGCTATAAGTAGGCTCGAACCGCTTTTGTTCTACTCGTATTCGGCTTGATTTTAGCTCGTTCGACTTAAGTACATAAAATTAAATGAGCCGAATTCGTGCTCAACATTAAACTCGACCTTAAAAATGAGCCGAGTTTGAAACAATAAGTATTCGGCTCGTTCGACTTGTTTAACTCGCGAGGTAGCTCGGGCTCGTTAAAGCTTTGCTCGTTTATTAATTAAACTTCACTTATTAATTTTTATAGTATATATAAAGTATAATTTTTACATGAAAAATAATATTAAAATATAATATTAGTTAGAAAGAGCTAAATGTTGAAGGAAAAACACCATTAGTGTGTCTTCGTTAAAATAAATAACGGAATGAGTTAATGACGTTTATAATCAATGGACATAACGGATCAATCACCATTATATACCCTTAATTATCATTATAATTACCATTTATTTCTATTGTAATCATGACCCCTATATAAAATAGATTATCAATGAGATGAGTAGATCAAATTCTATTTTTCCTACAACACGTTATTAGCACGCTTGCTCCTTCCCTCCGTTGTTTTGCTTCCAAATTGAATCTTGTTCAGCAACACCCATCATCTGCTGAATGCAAAATTTCGATATGCAATAGATCTCCGAAAGCCAACTCCGCTTCTGCATATCCAAGAGCTTTTTGTCAAACAAAAACAGAGAAAATTATGCTCGGCACCTAGACAATTGATTTGGGTACCCCATCTCTGATTTGCCTTGATCGGGTTTTCTCCTCGTGTTGAGTTCTCGAATCGGATCTCCTCTGATTTGCATTGATCGACTTGCCTTCCAGCCCAGAACCCCGGCGATCGACGCATCATGATGACAGTGCAGTCTGCCCAGATTCGGCATTTATGTCGACCCGACGGTGGAGTGGAACTGCCGTTTTCACAGTGCAGCCTCTGGATCTATCAATCCCACCCAGATCGAAATCGACTCAAGACGGTGCAGGCTCGAACCGGCAATCCATCATTCCAGATCGGCGCGCCTCGACATCGTGTCCGATATCCTGACGTCGTGCTCGATCCAAAGAATGTTCAAGTGGAACGACATGAATTGTCGTGATTTGTCCCCACAGTGTCTCATCTTGATCCACACAATTGCACAAAGTAATGAGATCACATATATTAGCTGCATATATTCTTGCAAGGTTCAATGTCTTAAGAAGAGGACATAACGCCACCTAAAAAGAATTAGGCATTGCGTCGCCACCATAGATGGTGGCATGGTGATGCCATAAAGTGGCATAAATGGTGTCATAGGCCGTGGCTCTCCAATGAAGAGAGAGAGAGACCACCTTATGTTCGATATATACTCAATTAAAGGAAGAAAGTGAATTTGGCACAATTGGATCCATTAATCCATAATCTCAAATTTGTCTTATGAGAATTCCTAGATTTTGGTTATCACTTGGGAACGCCTCAGATGTTAGAACAAATCCTTGAAAATATAGAGGTCTCTACAAGTACAAACCACATAAGAACGTAGGATATTGAGTCTTGATATCGAACCATGCTTCGTTGAGAAAAACCAACATAGTAATGTTGGCATAATGAAAAGAAACGATCCAACATGAATCAATGTTCACTAACAAAGAAATAGGTATTTGGGCAGGTGAAGCCGACACCGCAAGTATAAATCATATCATATGTCATTGTAGGATGCGTAATGAGAAATAAGAGCTTAGACTCACCTTATGGCGCAAGCTCTCTCACAAACGTACTAGAATCAACTACGAGGAGATATTCTTTTGTAATGGACCACAAAAGATATCTCATAATGGATGTCATTGCATTCCACTACCTTATCAGTTTGATAGTTTCCAAAAAACTGACAAATACAATTTATGAATAGTGAAATAAGGTATCTCTATAGGGATCTGTATTAAGAGATATATACATGAAGTGCTAGAACCAACTTCATCCACTCAAGAAGTAGCTCTAAACCACGAAGCACTACAAAAGGAATTGAAACTTGATTTGGAACAGGGATTGATGAATTATGTCATTGTGAATTTAATGGATTTACATAGTTTCTTAATGAAATAAAGAGATGTCAATATGTATTGTAAATCCGAAGTCGAGAATCAAAAAGATTTTTTAGAAGACATAGTCTCAGTATGGATCTCGAGGATTGTAATGTTGATGATTGATCATCAATCGGTTCAGACACTCTAAAGGTTAAAAGTGAGACTTCTATAATTCTCTTGATCAGTCAAATTCTTGAAGGATATATCTGTTTTCGTCTAATTGGAAGATAACGAATGAGTGTTGGAAAATGAGATTCCCTATACAAGTGCGAAGACGCATTATTGCACTTAACACAATATACTTGACTCGACCTCTCATTCCTTGTATAACTTAGCGCCCACGCAACAACAATACCTAAAAGTTTAGGTTTATAGTCCCTATAAAGAAAAGAGAAAATGACATGATAAAAATGGATACTATTCACGTCGTTGCATATTTGGCGTAAATAAATACCTACCAAATAAAACTTAATTAAATATGTAAAAGTTATCAAAGCTCATATAATCAATGTAAAGATGAAGGGGAGGTGCAGACAGTAGGGGGAGTATAGCACATATATGCTAATCTTAAATGTAATAAGTGCATTATGCTCTTTTTTCCTTCGATCAAAGTTTTATTTTTTCCCACTGGTTTTTTTTACTTGACAAGGTTTTTAATGAGGCAACCCTCTATGCACCATTATATCTTTAAACTCGGCATAATTGGGAGTATTGAAAGAAAAACATCATTAGTGTGTCTTCGTTAAAGTAAATAACAGAATGAGTTAATGACGTTTATGATCAACAGACATAACAGATCAATCACCATTATGTTGCCTTAATTATCATTATAGTTATCATTTACTTATATTGTAATTTTGACCCTTATATAAAGGGAATTATCAATGAGATGAGTATATCTAATTCTATTTTTCCTACAACATTATTAAAAGACTTCTTTTGAAATAATTAGTTAAAAATTTAAGTTCAATAACGAGTTTGATTTGTTATTTTTAATTTATTACAAATAAAAGAGATTTTGTGTGATGTTATGACATCATATAATAAAGAAATTTTTAAAAAATCAGTACATGAAGTTTGGTCCATTAGGAATTTAGTTATTAAACTTTTGAAACTATAATTTAAGTATATGAACTGTCGAAACCGACCCACTTACGTACAAGCCGTTAAGTACTCTGTAACGGAGGATGCCATTAACATATAAATGAAGGGTGGAAATGTAGTTTCCGTTCGGGCTCTCATCCCTCGTGTTCTTTCTCACGTTCTCCGTCCTGCTCTCTCTCTCTCTCTCTCTCTATGTTGCAATCTCTCTCTATCCGCCATCGTTGAAAGCCGACGACGACATTTTCCTTCCAAGCAGAAAGAAAGAAACCAACATCTCAAGCAGCGTCAATCCCAACCGGATCTAGGTTCAACTCGAAGAAGAAAATTAGGAGGAGCATGCGATTCATGGCGGCTCACTCTCTCCAGATCATTGTTGTCGTCGTCTCCGATCAGTAAAAGTGTTTTTTTATGCGTGAGATAGAGATAGATTAGGAGCCTGATGAGGTGGTCGGCAACTCTCTTCTTCCCTTCTTGGGAATCTCCACCAAATGCCCCTGGGTTTACAGTGGGTGCAAATATTTTGACGATGTGCACTAGTCTATGAAACTGGATCAAATTGTAATTATCCTTTGTAATTTATATTAATTTATGACTTTTAACTATAAAAAGAGGAAATTAGATAATATATAACTGAATGACAAAATTACCCTTGAATGTATACCATAAAAAAATGTAAACTAACAAATTACGTAACATAATATATTAAAAGTATATCTGTTATCATACGTCATGTACTTATACGATATTTTGGAAAGTTTAATAACTAAAATTTTTAGTATAGAAAACTTCATGTAATGTTCTTGTCTATAATGAATTATCCTTTTAATTTCTTAATTTCAAAATTTTAATCTTATATAATTTAAGCCGGCTCAATTCTAGTTTGAGCTCGTCTAATAAAATGAGCCGCTCCGAGCCCAATTCGAGATTTTTCACGCCGAGCTGAGTTTGAATATGAACGACGAAAATCAAATTTTAGCTCGACTCGAGCTCGATCGAATGAAAATGAATCAAATATGAACAACCTAGTATTCGTCTCGGTTTGCCTTATTTACACCCCTAACCGTGAGGCGAATTTTGTGGCAAATCTCTTGGTTTTTCTGGTATTTTTTCGTCTGTCTCTTTTAGTTTAGTTTAACTATATTTTTTTGTCAGTGACTCAGTTTTCAGCTCAAAAAGAAAGTTTATAGAGACTTTGTGTTGTGTTGTAGATTTTGTTTTTTTTATTTCTTCATAATATCTTATTAATGAACATATGCATGGCAGATGACCGTCCCATCCACTCGGAAACTGATTGCTCTTCCCTAGCTCGACCACCCGGAATATAAAAACCCGTTTAGGATTCAAGTAAATACAATGAAAATATAACAGTGTGCTAGCTTCCTCGTGCTATTCAGCAATTTTGTAGGAGCTGACAACCATACCAGTGAAAACGCCAAATAACAACCAAAAGCTAGCAAATGCAGCTCTGCATGCACACGTGGCCCAGCCCGTGAGAAGGTAGACACTTCTCTGCATGGAAGATCAGGACTGAACCAGAATGCCATAAATAATCAAATATGTAAAAGGTCAACTTTTGGTCGCACACCAGTCCAAACCCCAAACTCATCGGACAGCTGCTGCCATTAAATCTCTCATCTATATATTCATAGTTTTATCTTACCAGGAAGAAAATCAATCATATACTATTCACTTCCCAGTAAATTCAAATCTCCTTATCATTATAATATCATCATTTTAGATTCAAAACTTCACAACCAGAACCATCCAAGCTGCTTCTCCTTCTAAACTATTTGTTCCCTTCTCCTTCTTCCTCTTCCTCCTCTCTGCAACTCTCGTATGCCCTCCTCACCTTGAGATCTTCACCCGAGGAAATCAGAACCTTCCTCACTCTTTCTTCAACCGCTATATATAGTAACCAACGAACTTCTTAACCGTTCAGTTCACTTTTTATACCTTCTTTAGTCTCATTGATATTCTCTATCAATGGCTTTAGTAACTCCACCGTGCTCGGATATTCCAAAGCCGAGAAAGTCAGCTATGATTCAGAAGAAGCAGTTGATGCTCAAAGACTATCTGATAGACGATCTGAGCTCCTGCTCATCCAGCGGCTTCAAATCCTTCCCACGCCGCCAATGCTGCACAACCTTAAGATTTCTCCTCGAAATCGACCTCAAATCCTCCTCCCGGCCACAACTGCCGCCCCAGCGGTCCATTCAAAACCACAATAACCTCAAGAGTCAGAATCCAAAGCAATTACTCCGACGGAGCCGCTCCAGAGCCGCCGCTTCCAACACCTTCTCCGCTCTCCAAAGAGCTTCCGGCGCCGTCATCAACGCCTTCAGAAACTTGCAGTTTCACTCTGTCAAGTCCACTTCATCGTCTGTACAAAGCAGTGCTCGAAAAGGAGGACTAGTTTTGCTTCTGCCTCGCAGCATTTCCCGGCGTTTGTGGAGGAAGAACTTCCAGACAAAAGTAGAAGAAGAGAAGGACGTGGGAAGGTGGAGATCATTCCGAGAACTTCTGCAGGAGAAAGATACGCCGTCCGATGAGACCACAGCCAGTACAGAAAGTACCGACAGTAAAAGCAACAGTAACAGTTGGGGGGAGAGTGAGTTTAGTTTGAACTCGGAGAGTTCAATCGGTAGCCACGTGTCGACGGAAGGTAAAAGTTGTTCACCAGAAAATAAGAAAATCAGCGCAAGAGTTGGCGTAACAGCCGGTGAGGATTCCATTGAAACACCAACCACCGGCACCTCCAGCAGCTCACCTCATAACACAAAGGTAAGCCGCAGATTGGGGTGTTGTTTAATGCTTCGCGTGTGCATGTTAATTAGTTAATAAGTTGTCTCTCTTTGTCTGTTGGTAATGATCGACCGGTCCATTTCATGTTTGTTATAACTTCTAAGAGCTTCAAAATTAATTTTGGTTTAATGATGAATGAAGCACCGTAAAACAACGTTTGCGTAGACTAAACACTCAGATATGAAGCGTAAGTAATCTATGTTTTGCATTGGTACCAGAAACGAGTAAATTAGATTAATTGATCATGTATGGACAGTATGGTATCATTGGTATGTAAAGTCTACATTATAAGTTAGTACTTTGGAGTATTGAAGTTTTATTTTTTGCAAAACAGTAAAACTTCGCTTGGCGAAAAATGAAATTTCAATACTCCTTGTACCATCTTATAATGTTGTAGACTCTAGAGTACCATACATACGTAGCTCGTAGAACTGCAAGGAAGAGGCTAGCTGGCTGTGGGGGCTTGGAAAATTGCGATTGCATGCGTTTCTCACGTGTGGGGTATCTCTAGGGAAAATGAATTTAGCTGCATCTTGCTGCCTCGAGTATTTCTAGGCCTGGGATCCTGCCACGTGCTCTCTGATTCCGGGATCTACGGTATTTGAATTTGCTAGACTAGCTAGTCCAGTCGGGTATCAGACAGTGGACCATGGCGTTATATGCCTGGATCTAGCGTTGTGTTGATACAATGATACTTGATAGTAACGGGGCGTTTAAGTGGGAATGGCGCGGTTGGTGCGCGTAGTAAAGCGACTAAAGGCAGGTCCCATGGGGGTAGTTTTGGTAATTCAATGGCGGTCGTCGATGACAAGGAGGTGTTGAGAGCTGAGGGTTTGGTTTAGTCGTTTTTCTGGTGGGTTGGCGGTTTTAAGCATCTCTAACTGCCACTTGTATTTTATGTTTTTTTTTTCTTTTTAATAAGTATTTTTATGCCTCTTTGTAGGGTGGCAGTGGCAAATATTTTTTCATTTCGAAAACATTATTCTATATAGTATTGTCTAAAAACGAATCTGTAGATTTGATTATTGAATTAATTAAAAAAAGAACCAATGTCTGAATATTATATAGTATGCTGATTACATTGCAGAATCAAAGTGTTACATAGTTTATTGTCAACCATCAAGAGAAAAAAAAGTTATCTTCAACATTGTTCGTAAAATGTCTAACTCGATTGGGAATCAAGATTCTTAAATCTAGTTTGAGTTTGGACACATATGACATTGTAAAGTGCTCTTGTTTATAGATGAACGAATTGAAAATGCGGGAGTAGATTTTGTTTTCCTATGGACACCCTCATTGTCTTTCTTATGAAGCTAATTGTTGAAAGATTCCTAAATCTAATAGGAGTGGCTGAACAAAGAGGAGGAGAAGGAACAATTTAGTCCCGTTTCGGTGCTCGACAGACCATTTGAAGATGAAGACGATGAGAGTAGCAGTAGCAGCCCTCCTTTTCGATGTAGACTTGCTCGAATGGAAGGTACTTATTAAGTGCAGCCCTTTTCCAGTCCATTCTTGAAAAGTATCGATTAGCTTCATGATCGAATCTAACTCATGCATGTGTATGAAAATGTGAACAGGTACACAGCTCATGCAGAAAATCAGACGATTCGAGAACCTCGCTAAACTGGAGCCAATCAACTTGGAAAGACGAATGGTAATGTCAGAGGTCGACGATGAAGATGAACGAGATAACAAAACGGCAGAGAAGGCCGGAAAGCTAGTGAAGCAGTTTATCATCGAAACAAGTAGTTATGTGCTATCAAATGGTTTAGTGTATATGAAGGCAGATAAGCTACCGGTGGATTTGTTCATGGAGAGGAGTACTGTGAAAGACAGCGAGAAAAATGTGGTGATGGAAGAGGTATTGAAGGTAGCAGAGGAGTGGGTGAATGGAGAGTCACACATGTTGTCGAGTTGGGAGGTCGAAAATGGCAGACAAGTTTATGTTAATGATATGGACAATAAGTACTGTGGGAAGTGGATGCAATTGGATGAACAAGAAAAAGAGGTGGGTTTGGAGTTGGAGGTTGAGGTATGGAATTTTTTGCTCGACGAATTCCTGCTTGATCTAGTTAGCTAGATAGTGAATAGGTCGCTTGGTTAGTATGGAGTAGGAAGAAATTCTCGTATACAACCTTTTACATGTACAATTCATTTTTCACATTTTATTTCCATATCGATTTGTGAGAATAAGGTTGTTTTTTTTTTACGTTGTACACGAGAATTACCTTGAACAAAACTAGCATCTCAACACATGTTTGCGTGTACAATTCATCTTTCACTATTTATTTCCATATCGATTTGTAAGAATAAGGTTGTTTTTTTTTCCGGTTGTACACGAAAATGACTTTGAACAAAATGGGCTTGATCGGTATTTCAAATCAGGCAGGTCATTGGCTAGAATGGCTACATACATTTCTAGGTTGAAACAAGAAGGATGAATTTTCGAACTTATGAGGAATAGCAGTTGTGATCCCTTACACAATTTGTGAATGATCCTTCTCATTATAATGAGTGACTCTACATCCCCACTTTGAGGAGTTTGAGCATTGTCTTCCAAGGTTATTTCTTACGATAAGTCGTAAATATATAATTCGCATCGCATATCACGTGATATGAAGTTATGAAATGGCTAAGACATATGATCACTATTATGGATACAGTAACTAGCTAGTTACAATGAGTCATCATAAAATTTGTGCATTATCTAATATCTTTCTTTTCGAGCTATTAAATGAAAGAAAATTAAGAACATTTCAAATTAGTCAAGAATTTATATGATAAATCAAAATTCAAATGGAGAAATGCCCATTATATGATTATCATAAGTAAAACACAGTTAGCCTTGATTGGTCACTTTTTTACTGCAGTTCTCCCACCAATACAAAAGCAAAAAGCCGAACCAAAACCTTACCCATTCAGTAATTATTTCTTTCGCCAATAAAAATTCAAACTGCTTGACAACATAAACCACCTCTTTTCGTCTTCAATTGCTCATTGATTCATTTCTGACGAATCCTAAGGCTCCGGAGTCTTCCTCCATTAAATGCCTGCATTTCTCAATTAACTGCAGAGCTACATTGCCATTTGCCACCTTCTCTCTAATAGAACAGAGAGCTTGATCATCTTTTCCTGGGTAAAAGTGTAAAACACATGAAGCTTTTACGGGCTCTTCGTCTGGAAACAAGGTCTGATATTTCTATACAATCTGATTCTGTTACATTTCTTCCCCCAATAAACCGACCCTTTTTGGCTATAGTTTACAGCATTGCGTCTGAAAACTGTAGTCTTTGAGTTTTAAGAGTGGTGCCAATTATTGGGTTTCGATTGCCAATATTTGAAGATGAAGAATGAGGATCAAGCTAGGTTTATGTTTGGAATTTCACTCTCGGAGAGGCCTGTGTGGCAACAATTCATCATTTGCTCTTCTGGGTTCTTCTTTGGTTATCATGTCAATGGCATTTGCGAGGTTAGTGTCTAATTAAATTTGATCATTATGCTTTATGTACGAATATTTCTTCATTAACTAATAATACTAATTGTTGTTTTCGAACATATCCTAGATTCTGCTTTGTTGTTGCTCTTAAGTTCTTTGACTGGTGAAAATGTAGGGGGATAAATTGGATTGAATATGAGTTTAGTGTATTTTGTTCCTAATGCTGGTGTCGTGGCTAGCTTTGATCCTAAGGCTTAAGAAAATTTTTAATTTACTTTTTCTATAATGAACTTTATTCAGCTGCCAAGAATTTGGGACAATGTTTAGGTAAAAATGTGTTTTCACTAACTTGTTCTAGTTTTCAAAGGCAAAATCAGCTTTTCCTAGTTGTCACGTTTGTATCTAAATTGGTTCAGTTCTGAGTTATTCTGTCACTGTTTGTTGTCTTCCA
Organism: Argentina anserina; assembly: GCF_933775445.1. NCBI lineage: Eukaryota > Viridiplantae > Streptophyta > Magnoliopsida > Rosales > Rosaceae > Argentina > Argentina anserina. Next base: position 8,616,557 of record NC_065876.1, read on the forward strand.
CAAACAGAGTTTAGAATAAAATGCATTGGTGAGGTCGGCTTCTCATTTGCCGCCTTATAATTGTGCCTGAAGTCACATTTTTCATGTTGTTAACATGTCTTCCTTAAATCTCAGTAATACGTGTATAATCGTCTACAATTCAGGTTACTCCACCTTGCTCAAACCATATTATAGTCCGATGTGCTTTGATCGCTCCTAGAGTTTCAACATTATGTCCACTCAACTAATTTTATCTAAAACTGCAGCTATGGATGGTACTTTACATTTGTTCAAGGATTTGTATACCTGGGGCTCATATATACCTTCAAGGTTTTACCACCAAGAAGATGGTGAACCCTTGGAAAACATATGTGTAGCTCTCTGCTGTCTTTATGGGTTCTCATGGTTTGACCAAGGGATCCTTAGCTTGGCTCAATTATCCTGCACAGATAATGTTAGAGTCCACAAAGGTGATTCAGTAAATAAATCAACATGGTTTGCTTTTGGTTTTGTGTTGGATCTTTGAGCCTCAATCTGATGACATTATGACATTGTGATTATGTATATTCAGATTCTGCCAGTGATGGTGATGGGTGCACCTCAATACTTCTAGTGATTGGTCTCATTATTTTCACATTAGCAGATGCAAACACATCTCCCAACTTTAGAATATTGGGTGTGGTGATGATATCAGGTGCTCTGATCATTGATGCTTTCCTTGGGAATGTACAAGAAGCAATTTTTACCATGAACCCTGACACCACACAGGTGATCTTTCAGTAATTTCTCTACTAGTCTTTCAAGTGGTTTATCGGACTTGTGATGAAGCCTGTGTTGTAATGACATGTTACTTATTGTTGAGTGCAGACAGATATGTTGTTCTGCTCAACAGTAGTTGGGCTGCCAATGCTACTTCCACCCATGATTCTTACTGGAGAACTGTTTAGGGCCTGGATTCTTGCGCTGCGGTTAGTGATGCGCTGATGCTTAATCTTCAGTTCATTTTTGAGGAGAGTGATGTTTGTGTTTCTCTCAAGAAAGTAGTAATACACCAACCATGCCGTCCATATGGCTTTCTTAGTAGAGATCCCTTTTGTAAGGCAAGCTTTTGACATTTTATTTAGTAATGTTTGTGTTTCTCTCAAGAAAGTAGTAATGCACCAACTTATGTTTATGCTGCTTTTTGTCTGTGCTTGCAGCATCCTTATTTGTATGGAGTGTTGGACAAGTAACTGTGCTATCCCTCATTGCCCTTTTTGGAGCTGGTACCACTGCCATGGTAGTTTTCTCCATCTCATTACCTTCCTCACTCTAATTTTCATATCATAAAAAAGATAAAGACACTCATCAATTCTACTGTGTTATGGACTTAGGTCACTAATAATTGATTCCGGCATTGTTCAGGTTACTACTGCCAGAAAGGCGGTGACATTGTTGCTGTCGTACATAATATTCACTAAGCCAATGACAGAAGAGCATGGGACATGGTTACTGCTCATAGCGCTGGGAATCATACTGAAGATGGTGCCGGAAAACCAGGTTAACAAGCATGCTAAATCTTTCAAAGAAGTACTGATGAAGGTCCCGGAAGCAAAGATTTCCAGGACGATGGGGAGAACAAGGCCTTTGTGTAAATATGGGGATCTCCAGCAATTTCTTCCACTCTTTTCTTCTATAGGCAGTAATTTTTTAACTTCTTCCATCATTTTTATTAAGTTTCATCTTGTTGTATGAAAATAAGGTGTTCGGTTTTTTAGCACAAAAGTTGGAGCAGATTGTACACCGTAGTAGTGATAATACTTCATTCGCACTACAGAATCATATCAGTGCTCTTTTGAACCTTGATATCTTTTATAACTAAATAATGGGCAACGTCTTATATATTCAAAATACCGGTATTTTAACGTGTTAATAATATATTGGGCAAATTATAAAAATGTACAATTTCCTAACTGTTCCGGGAGAATTACTATTCTACCCTTGTGTGTGTCTTAGCCTAATAGGTTTCTTGTTATGAGATAGATTAGCATCTCCGTAATAGATTAGGACTCCGAATCCTACGGGATTGTGGTTTTGTAATGCCTATATATAGGCCCCTATATCATTCAATAATACACAATTATTTCATCCTGAAACACGTTATTAGCACGTTGTTCTAAAACCCTGAACTTTTAGAGCCCTAGAAATTTTTTCTCTTCTCCACCGCCGGCCACCGTCGTCTCTGGCCTCCGACATCTTCCCGTCGACGTTCCTCGTCGGCGCAGCCCCTGCTCACCGTCGCTGCAACCCCCCCCGCTGCCTCTGCAGGCAGCCCCGTTGCCCCTACAACACCCCTGCACGCTGCCCCTGCAGGCCCCCTGCAGCCATCCCTGCAAACAGCCATGCAGCCCCGCACGCTGCCCCTGCAGTCCCCGCATCGCAGCCACATGCAGCCCCACACGCAGCCCTTGCACGCACGCTTGCGACACCTGCAGCCCCGCTCGCGACACCTGCAGCCCCGCTCGCGACCCCTGCAGCCCCTGCATCCTGCCCCTGCACGCAGCCCCGCAGGGTCTCTTCCACATTCGCTCCGCAAAAATATCTTTTTGCCCCGCAAGACCACGCATCAGAGGATTCAAAATTGCTCCTCCCGCATATCTACGCAAGAAACGCGAACTGCACAAGCAAACTCTTCGCTCAAGAGAAGCTACTCCCGTCTTCTCTACCCTTTTGGGCCTTTAAACTATTTCTCTTTTCTCCATTTTCTTTTCCTATTGCTTATTAAATCATTTATTTGCACGTTTTCGTTTTCTAACTATGTTTCGCGTGCTTGCATAGGAAAAGTGATTACTCGTCGTACTATGGTGATGACATTCATGCCGAGATGGACGATACTTTTGCCATCTACATACGATTTCGATCGTATCCTCCCAAGATTTTTATGTCATCAGACGAAGATCGAAAAAGGAATTCAACAAGCAACTTCATGCATGACGATCGATTTGCAGAGCAATTTACTTATATGCGGCCTATTTGGCAGACCAACAAGTATGTTTTTCTTAAAGTTGCTGCTTTTGAAGATATATATATATAAATTATCGGGTGCTATTAGCCTTTTTCATGTCTTCTTTTCCGGCCTTTCTTATAACGCCGATGAGACCAAAGAGGGATATGATTCCCCTCTTGGTCGACGTTTTTCGTGTGACGGTCCTGGGGGAGTCACGTTATTATTTAAAAAGGAAGATATCGATTTCGTGTGGTCGCCTGAGTGCACCGTTGTTTTGGGTGTGATCATGAGAATCGCCGATATGCATCGATTATTTTGTGACCATATACATCACAATCTTCTAATTCCGGTTACATACTTGAATAGTTTCGATTATTTGAAACCTATACAACCCCCATTTCTTATGGATGTGGCGTCATCGTGACTGTTATTTGAATGTTTGAGTTTTCTTAAACTCATGTCTATAAACGATAATCCCAAGGTCTACGTACTCATTTATTTGAGTTGAAATTCATTACTCTGAAGCAGCACTATTTGCTGACAAAAGATCCCAAATATAACGAATTCTATGGGACACACTTTAAGTGATTTAATGAACGTCTATGACGTTGTATTATCAGAGTTGACCTTGATGCATACTCCACATCCAAGAAACGCATGCCATTTTTGGCACCTGTATCTATTTCTTGAGGGAATTTTGGAGATGGAAAAGTAACATTTTTCCATTCTCAAGTAAGCAAACATTTTTGAGCCTCAGGCTAAGGCTCCGCCCGATCCGATATGCAAGATTTTGTTGCTACTGACTTTTGATTAGTCAATCTATTTTGACTATGTTTTCTGCTTACTATTTTTCATGTATGACCTTCGCATTGCCATGTTTCTTGCTCGACTTTAGCTTAAGTCGTCTATTGGAATTGGAAGCTTGTTTGTGTTGTATTAAATATTGGCATATTCTATAAAATTTCTTGTATTTCTTGTTTACAAGATTGACTCGTGAGAATTTTATTTGCCTTGGCTTAGCATGCAAGGTCAGCGTTTGCAACTCACGTGGTTTTTAAATTGGCCGCTTTTGGGTTACATGGGACCCCAATAGCACTCATTGTGATTTTGGACCTTAAAATTTGGAAAACTGACCTCGGAACGTCAAAATTGACGTCGTTTTTCCCGGTTACTGTTCCGGCGTATTCGCCGCCTTCCGACCATTTTCCGGCGTTTCCGGCACCGCCATCCGGTTCCGGACGGCGTTCCCTGTCGGACCTGAAGTTACGGCCTCTATACTGGCCAGCTCCGGCCGCCGCCGTCCAGTTTTCTGGCAATCGGTGCCGCCGGCTTCCAACGAGTTTTTCCGACGATTTTTTTTCTGTCGTTTCTCGTCATGTTTTCCGCATATTTCAGCAGTTCTTTCTGCCACGTTTTTCCAGTCCAAATTTCACTCGGTTTTGAGTTATATTGACATGGTTTTCCGGTTAATTTTCCGGTTTTCTCCAAGTCGTTTCATAGCTCAAATGATTTTATTATTATTGGTGACCACCCGCACCAAATGGAAGGTTTTCCACCGTAATTATTTGGTATTCAACTGCTCTAATACCATTTTTTCCAACTCTTAAGTTGAAGAATGTAGTTCTATTGCCATGTGATACATTCGATGGGATTGCCATTTGTTTCAATCCCCTCTCTTACAATATCCTACGGCGTATTGTGTAGAGAAGTTCACCGCCTCGTTGACTCTCTTAATCTTCATTTTGAGAATGTCCGCCGTGAAATCGAGTGTCTTGCTAATTGCGTAACCACCCACACTGTCCTACGACGCAAGTAGTTATTTTACGGATCTCGTGCGGAGATTGTGTTGTATATCTTCGTGCCTTGCTAAGTTTTAAAAGCCATTCATGCCAATGATGGATTTTCATCTTGATATTTGTGTTAAGAATGGAGAGGAATAAATTTGTCTGATTTCATTGACAATATCTTTTTCAAGCTTCGAGAGTAGCTTTGTTAGCTTGCAGACATAGTTTTGCTTGCCTGCAGCAGTAGTTTATGTAACTCAAGATTCTTTGAATCATGGGTTCGGTTTTACTGTCTTCTCGGTTTTGACATGATCATTTTTTGTCATTTTGAACAAGATATGATGATTCGAGTTCTTTGAAATACACATTATCATCTATTTTTCATGTTCACGAAGCGATTGGAGGACCACCTCACCCATGCTCCACACGGTGAGGCCGAGCCTGCCTATTTCGGCGGCTCCATGGCATTAAGGCCGTTGGTGGCGGCATCCCCTCCTTCACAGGAGCTTGTGATGCCTCCCGTGTTTTCTAATGCCTCCATGGTATTCTCTGATGCTCATCGCTCATTTTGCAAAGCATGTTCATTTGCTAGATTTCAAAGAAGTCCTTATTTGCTAATGCTCCAACCGAGAACATTCCATTCTTACGAAGTATTTAAGGTGACATTAGTGGACCCTATCCAACCGAATACAGACATTTTTCGGTATTTTTATGGTATAGGTTAAGAGCATCGACGCGTTGGTCACACGTCGCTTTGCTTTCCACAAGAAACGCTGCATTCGCTAAAGTTTTTAGCTATGATCATCATACTAAGGGCTCACCACCCTTCTCATCCTCTCAAATCTATTTGATTGGATATCGTTGGAGAGTTCACCTCCACGACTTTGATGATTTCGTTTTGCTTATCTACTGGGATCGTCGTTGAACATATTATTCCTCATGTTCATTCACTGCACGATCTAGCAGAGCTCGAACTTGGTTATGAGTACTAACCTGCCGATTTTTGCATGGAGATATGTAATGATGTTGCATGCAGCGACACTTATTCATTTTAGACCCACAACTTGCCAAGCGTTTAGTGCGTACCAGATGGTTACTGGATACGATCCCAACGTTCTTTTCCTTAAACGCCTATTTGGTTAAAGTTGTTTATGTGCCTCTATTGTAGTTATCTCAATGGGTCTACTTGAAACGATTAAGTATTCTGGTTGGTTATGATTTATGAATCACCAACACTTGTCCGCTATTTCCAATCTACAACCGTTGATCTCTATCCTACGATATTAGCAGACGGTCACTTTGATGAGACATACTTCCCGTCGTTAGGGGGAGATATAGAATGCTCTCAATCTGGTTTTAACGCCAAGAATTGACGTGGTGTGGCACTATGTCTCATTAAGATCCCGCACTACTCAAAGTGAGCAAATGTGCAACGCATTATCGACCTCCAGAAAGTCAAAGATTCGATGCTCAATGACTTTACCGATATTGCGAAAGTGACGAGATCGCACATAAATGCTGTGATGTGCCGGTAAGGTTGGAACTCTCAGAATATGAGAGAATTTCATATGACCTGGTCCTAGCACCGTTAGCACCATCCCTGACAGTGGGAAGGAAGCCGGCGATGGCACCATCGTACGCTGTGGTGTTGTCGGCGCCCGTGGCATTGCACCACAAAATAAGGGCGGCAAACGCAAAGATGGACTAGTAAGGGTCATAGCTTCGGTCTTGGCTCCTGCCTAGATGAGGGGGAGACCATTATTCTCTGGAATCAAAACCAGAAAGAAGCGAAGTGCGTAGGCACAAGTATTTCGCCCATCATCAAGAGATATCCTCTAAACATGTGTATCAACTAAGTTTCTGTGGGACGCTACAGACTCATTTTGTTGATCTTAGAGAAGAATAGAAATCTCACGAATTGATCGTATACAACGTGCGCGTGTGTTTAATGTATTGATGATGTATTCGCTTATGCTCTTATTCCGTTGTAAAACATCAACGATGAACAACTTGACCGAAGTGGAAAGAATCAATACATGCTGAACTAGACTTGTTATGTTGGTCGTTGTTCGTAAGTGAAATGAGAAAGATGAAGTCATGCAATATATGCAGGACTTATGGCGCAAAGATTGTCTCATTATCCTAGTATTGAGTACGATGAGTTATATTCTCTCGTTATGGACATAATTGTTTTCCGCTACTTGATCAGTAGTAGTGTCCATGAAAACTGATTTGCAGCATATGATAGTGGTCATAGAATATCTGTAAAGGGATCTTGACACATATATGAGAGTGCCCGAGGGACTTTAAATGCCTCCAGACCACGGAAAGCTTATGTAATCAGATTACGACGTTCGAGAGAACGTAGTACAATCGGTTGCAAGAACTCATACCCATATGTGTTCATATGAAGCTAATTCTTGATTCTCTATTCCATCTAAGTATAGATGATGAAGAGATTCAATGAGCTATACATTCATACATGCTAGAGTTTTTGGGACACTATTGCTTTCATTATGACGTGATTAACTATGCGCCTATGCATTGTCATTGGACTTGCATTGCTTCTTTGACATGGGTTAGTTCTACACTTAGTGAACCAACACAAATCCTATCCACACCAACGCCGCCAGCAGCTCCAGCAACATCAACGTACGCCTTGGTGCAGCAATCGACACTGGTAGCGTAGAGGATGCGTACGGTTCCATCTTGGACCAAAATCAGTCCTTCATTGGTCCATTCCCCCATTCTTTTCGCGAAAGACACATTAAATATGACAAATCAGAATCTGTCCAGTTTCATAGGTCAACTGCAACGAGACCTACAGGACAGCTTGCTTGATGAAATATGGTGAAATTGGTACCGTTGGAAATGTCTATGTGTCTACTTTCCAGAGAAATCAACCTTTCATTCATAGCTATCATATTGAGTGAGTTATGGCCGTTTTAGCAAAGTAGGACAGTCCTGTCCGGAAATTTGCAAGTCAGTCAACTTCGACAGAGCATTGTGAACTGCTCCGATCGGATGAGGTTGTGAACCTTATGTCACTGGAAAGCCACGGGTGTCTACTTTTCAGAACATTTTACAGTTCGCTGATACCTATTTTGACAAAGAAGTTATGGCCGTTTAAGTGAGTGAAAGTCATTCTACCCGAGAATCTGATTTTCATTGCAAACTCTTGTTTTGAGTTGTTATGCAATCTTGTTTCCTAAGATCTAAGTTTGGCTAAGTATAGCATGTATGATCTAAGGATGTGTGGCTAGATTAATGATTAATCATTGGCCCAAGACTACGTTTGAGAAGCATGTAATGAACGTTGTATACGTTGTTATTTGTAATCCATGATTATGGCACTAATCAGGGGGAGTTGTTTCGTAGACTTCAGGGGGAGTCTACCTCACATGATGCTATCAAATGTAGACGGTGCGTTGTGCTCTTTTTCCCTTCGATCAAGCTTTTGTTTTTACCCAAGAGGTTTTTATTTTGCTTGACAAGGTTTTTACCGAGGCAAAGATGTGTGCACCATGCAACCTAAGCATGCGACACAAGGGGGAGTGTTCCGGAAGAATTACTATTCTACCCTTGTGTGTGTCTTAGCCTAATAGGTTTCCTGTTATGAGATATATTAGTATCTCCGTAATAGATTAGGACTCCGAATCCTACGGGATTGTGGTTTTGTAATGCCTATATATAGGCCCCTATATCATTCAATAATACACAATTATTTCATCCTGAAACACTAACTTATATTATAAAAAAATTACTACTTATGAATTAATTATAAAAAAATCATCACATTTAAGTGGAAATTATAAAAAAGTCAACAAAAATATAAAAAGTCACTTTAAAAATATTTTATAGACTATTTTGTCATTTTCTTACTTTTTTTCTTTTTTTTTTCATTCTTTTTTTAATTTCAGCCATAACTTTCTCGTCCGGCGATAGATTTTGACGAAATTAGTACTGTTAGAAAGATCTCGCTCTCCTCTTTCATTTGATATACTACCCACTCTGAAATCGATAAACCGTACAAGACGCAACAACCATCGCAAAGGGTTGCCGCCATCGATGACGGTGCATCAAGCAATTCCGGCGAAACCGAAGCTCAAAGTTTCATAATTCCTGCTATTCTCTTCTTCTGAGCATACTTATACCAATCTCATTTGAATTTTAACAAAATTTCACATATTTCCACATTTCCTCTCGGCATGTCACAGCTCTTGTTACAGACGCTATCACACCTACTGAGTGACTAAATTCTAATTTTGAAATCTTACTTGATTGTTTTCTAATTTCATGTGTCAAAAGTGATTTTTTTTATTTGACAAGGTTTGTACCGTTAGAAAGATCTCGCTCCCTTCTTTCATTTGATATACTACCCACTCCGAATCAACCAACCGTACAATGCGCAACAACCATCGCAAAGGGTTGCCGCCATTGATGGAGGTGCTCCAAGCAATTCTGGTGAAACCGAAGCTCAAGGTTTTCTAATTCTAGCTATTCTCTTCATTTTGAGCATACTTATACCAATTTCATTTGAATTTTAACAAAATTTCACATATTTCCACATTTCCTCTAGGCATGTCACACCTCCTATCACAACCACTGTCGCAGACACTGTCACAATATCTCTTAACTGTCACACATATTGTCACAACCGCTATCACACTCACTGTCACAGAAGCTGTGACACTATCTATTTACACAGATACTGTCACACCCGTTGTCACACTACCTATCACATATGCTGTCACAAATTCTGTCACATATGATGTCACAAATCATGTCACACTACCTATCACAACTGTTGTCACACCTACTGTCACACTACCTGTCACATCTGATGTTACACCAGTATACTGCTGTCACACCCGCTGTCACACCCGTTATCACACTACCTGTCACACCCACCCATTGTCACATTGTTTTATATAACTGCCTACTGTCACACTACCTGTCACACGACCTGTCACATCTGATGTTACACCAGTATACTGCTGTCACACCCGTTATCACACTACCTGTCATACCCACCCATTGTCACATTGTTTTATATAACTGTTGTGATGAGAAGAAGACGAAGAAGAAGAAGAAGAAACTGGGCACCTATGAACTGCTATCACAACACCTGTCACAACTCACAACCCCTATCACATTATATACATGTCATAACCACTGTCCAACTACCTATCACAACCACTGTCAATGTCCCACTTTTTGTCATACCACATATCACAGTATTTTATGTGACTGCTGTGACTAGAAGAAGAAGAAGAACTAGAAATAACGTATTTTTGTTTATTAATATGTGATCTTGAACTTCTTAAATTAACTCGTACAATCCAAATATCGACATTAATGTGATGTATTACACTGCCTATCATAATAGTTATCACATTGTCTATCACACTTCTTATCACACTACCTGGCACACCCCCAGCCACATTACCTATCACACTATCTGTCACACTACATGTCACACTAACTTTTTGCTGTGACATGTAGTGTGATAGTTAATGTGACAAACAATGTGATAGCAGCAGTTGTAAACTCATTCAACATCTTTTCCGACAAAAAAAATATGCAACCTACGAATATCAAATGTGATGTCACACCCCCATCCACATTACTTATCACACTACCTGTCACACTATCTATCACACTACATGTCACACTAACGTTTTGTTGTGACATGTAATGTGACAGACAATGTGATAGCTACTGTGATAGCAGCAGCTGTAAACTCGTTCAACATCTTTTCTAGTGACGCGTTCCTGAAGAACCGAAGAAAAAAAAATTCTGTACGAGGGAGTTCAAGGCTCATCTGTCTTGTGAATGAAAAAAAAAAAGATAGCGAATATTCTTTGTCAGAACCTTAAAACAAAAGTTATGGCATTGAATTATGCAACTCACTTTTAATATATGAAAAGCTAATGCGAATAATGTCCTAAATTGGAAAGAATATGTCAAGGTTAAGTTTTACATCTGTTGTTTTCAACTCTCTGGTGCACTGAGGATTTTCGACAACATGCAAAAACAGTCATCTTTCGTCCCCATGTGATGCAATGGTACAGCTTACAATGTCACTACATAATCCCTTACATTTCATGTCAGGGTTTTAGAATTGTTGAAATTCAGACACAGTTTTTGCTTTTAAGGAATACCTGGTATCTCTTTGTTACGAAATCTCCTTTGAACAATACTTGTCTCATCCAGAGTCTAGTTTTTAAGAAGACACCGAATATCCCTAACATGATCTTTACATTGTAAATGTGCATTCCAAATTAGATAATACGATTATAGTACAGATGTCACAAAAAGATACAATTTTTTTTTTGGACACAAAGATACAAACTTTGCACCTACTTAAGTACTTATCAGCTATGAATCAAATTCTTCCTAAACCAGACAGCTGCAAGTTTTATATGGTTTCCTAAAGCATGTCTATATCATAAGGACACAAAATTCCATTGCTGCTAGATAATCACATAATGCATTACATGGAACACTCAAGAAAACATAACAGCAAAACAACAAAGATAACTATAAAGCAAGACACAATTACCTTGGAAGTTCACAGCCATCAGGCTTCCATCGTCATTTCAGATACTTGGTCACTCCTCCCATTGCTCTGGCAATGAAAAGCTTCATCAACATGAGGGCATGAACCCGGTTTATAAATCGGGTATTGCTCATCTCTCACCCATGTTCCAGCATACAAATCACACGGAATTTCACCCATTTCAACATCTGGGTTCTCATCGTCACCACCCTTGTGGCCATTGGACTCCTCCTTCACGTCAGAGCTCTCATTTCCACGATCTGGGTCTTGCACATTGTCATCATTAGACTCAATTTCTGAACTGGGTTCCTGGGTTGGGGTGGATTGGGGCAAAGAAGGTGGGTCTAGTACTGGTGCAGAGGTGGGATGAGAGATAGAGATGAGGGTATTATTGGTTGGAGAATTAGAAGAAAAGGGGATTTGACTTGGGCACCCAAAATTCTTCCGATTTTAACTCTTTTTTTTCGGCGACTGTTGCATTAGAAACAACTCTTGTTCAGTGGACGGAGCTCTTGTTCAACACCTTGGGAACTTCAATGCCAAGCTGGGTGATGAAGCGGTGGACGGAGGCGCACGGCGATGACGACCTAAGCTTTGGATCTACGTCGGCGGGAGCACATCTGAAGTACTAGCAGAGGAGCAGGGATGTCGATCTGGTTATGGAACTTCGACGGAGGTTCCATTTCAACTCGATCTGTGTCGGTACACCGTACACCAGGAGAAATCTACACTCCACCACCACCACCAGCACCGCTTCACGTCGCCGACCATCGGAGATCGACACATCTAGGTTTTTGTCGTCAGAGATCGATGGAGGATCATGAGTCGATTCACCAGCCTCTTCAATTCGTTGACCGGCCACACGAAATCTCTCTGACCGCCTCTCTTCACCGACGTTGTTTCGGTCTTCCTCCGGCGACCGATTCATCTCGCTCCACACTTTACTCGTCGTCGTCGCTGAGGCCTACATCTGCATTGGTTTCTTTTTTTCTTTTTTTGACAATGCAGTGCCATCATGAATTTTAATAAATTTTATGGGCCGGTTTAAGTGTTTTTTAAAATAGACTTTTTCTAATTTTTAAAATTTAGGTGATTTTTTTCTTATTTTATTTGTTAAAATAAATTTTTTTATAAGAAATCCTAATATATTCACTATTAATTGTCATTAATAATAATAGAATTCAACAGTTGAAATTAATACCAACAGCACGTAACAATTTTCACTAAAATGACGTATACAAAATGTGCTTATTACAAATAGTCGGTACACGAGCTGAAGGCCCAAACCAACGGTCGTAATCAAACGTTACATTCCCCACCTCATCCAAAGGCCCCAATCATCCACCCCCAACCCTTCAAAATATTTTAATTATTTACTAAAAATGCAAAAATCAAGGGAAAGTGCCCTTTCTTATTCCTTTGTTTTCTTCTGCAGTTCTGGTCGGACCCTGAAGAACCCTAGTTTCAAATCTTGTTTGTCTTCATTGTGCAGACCCCAAAATCATGATGGGAGGAGCCAAACGTTTTGGCACATCGGATTCCAGCTCCGACTCCGCCGTAAGCAATGCTTTTCCGTTCCAAAGTTTCCTGCTTTTTCCGGTTTTGTTTACCTTGTTGTTGATTGAAGCTGGCAAAACCCTAATTTGTAAGGCACTGATTATTGGGGGTTTGTGTTTTTGTGCTGTTGAATGGCGGAAAGTTTTGAACTTTGAGTTACCCAAGTTGAGCAATTACTGGGTATTTGCTTGTTTTGCTTTGCATTGTAGCTGGGGGTGTTGGGATATGAAGTTATGGAGGGTTATTTGCTGGTTTTTGTTGTTAGTTATGGGATTATTATCGGTTTTCGGAATGTGTGGTATGTGGTGTTCAAGTCTTTTGCTGAACTAGAGAAAAGTTTTGGAGCTAGAATGTGTGAAGGAAGAGTAGTATAGGAAGATTGCAACTAAGTATTAGCAGTGAAGGAATTGACTTGACTTGCGATTTGGTTTTGGTGTAGCAGTTTAGGATGGTTTTTTCGGGTAGTATATTTTATTTTCAGTCCGGAGTTTGAAATTGGCCTAGTTCTTTTACTGTAAGATAGCCACCGTATCCACGAGATTATTTATGGAAGTGGGTTTGAAGAGGGCAAGAAAGCTTGACGGAAAATAAAGATTTGAGGAGACATGCAGACAGTGAGGAAAAAAAATTTGTGCTGCCATTCTTCTATTAGAGGCTTGTGGAGATGGTGAGCTAGAGGTGGCAAAGTTATTGTTGTTGATGTCATTTGGAAGTTATGTCTGAATTTGTTTGTCAGCTTTTGTATTTCTGGGTAGTTCTATGGTTTCTTGGGTTTTTGTGTTGTATCTTTGTCTGATTGTTTTAGTAGTGTACTGTTTTCTATAAAAGTTTGATATACCTCAGGAAGATAGAGCAAGCTTTTTGATGGATTTTCAGTTTCTTCTCAATGCTTGCTTGGTGTTTGTGGAATGGAAAAAAGATATTTTGCAGTGATTCTGAGCCTTATTTTAAGATGTCAAGGGGACTATTTAGTAGTTAGATCTGGTTATCTTTTTTGTTTTGGGATTTTTTTTGTGGGGGAGGGGGGGGGGGGGTATTTGTTGTGTCACTTGTTTCTTAGGATTTTGGCTTCCAGCTTCTGTATAATACTTATTGTACTTTCTCAATGATGCAGTTTCGGAACAAAAGAAAAATGACAGGATCCTCATTTGATGTTCATAGAACAGAATCTTCTGAAGAACAAATTATGGCTACACCTTCATTAGATGAACGGCGAGCTGAGTCATCGCAGCTGCATGTGAGAGCTCTCAACACCCAATTTGCAAGGTCTGCTTTAATTTTATCCCAATAACTGCTCATTCATGATGTAGCGTGTCATTATCAAAATTCATGAAATTGCTTCCAACAAATCAATTTTAGTTTTTTTTGTCATTGATAGTGTCAATATCTTACCTTCATATAATTTGATGACTTGATGTTCTTTGCATAACATTGAAGTTTCTAGACCAGTTAAAATTAATCTCGTCCTTCGAATTTTTTTTTATCGAATCAGATACATTGCTCAGTATATCTGTAATTTATGTACCTGTTCAGAATTGATTTTCTTATTCTCTCTAATTATGCCTCTTTTCTCTACAGTTGGGTACAAACGCAACTAAAAAATCACCCTGATGAACTTTGGGAAGATGGTATTCGAGATTACCTGGCTTATGCGTCAAACATAATGGTAATTCGTTATTCTTTCTTTTTTCTATCTGGAAGGCTAGGCATTCGTTCTAGGTATTTCTACCTTTTTGGCAAGCATGTGACATGTTAAAAATAAAAAGAACAATATACAGACGCTAATCGGATAGGTTCCACAGTTTATTGCTTGTACAGGCCTTTCTTTCTCCTCTTTCTTCTCCCTGGCATTGTCAGGGTGGGATGCAAATGTGTTTACCTACATGAGAATATGAGATGGAAGCCATAAACATACTAGAAGTTTTATTTCATCTTACTGTATGACCATAGGCCCCCAAGGTTGATTTTGTCCACTGAAAGACTTGCTGCATTCAACTCTTATTTCAGGAAAAATTTACAGACGTTGTCAACTGGCTTAAAGTAAATGCTGCAAAAGTAGAAACTTCGGCTTCTGCAGGATCTCAGATTTCTGCTGAAAATAAGAAGGTGCCGGAGTCCCCAAACAGTGAGACAAACATATTTCAGAGAACAACCCCTCTCTTATTTGGTGCGACCACAAACTTTACAGCTCCAGGGAGTGCTGGTGTGTTCTCTAACAGCCAAAGCTCTACAGGATTATTTTCCAACAGCCATAGCTCCACAGGAGTGTTCTCTACCAGCAAAAGTTCAACAGGAGTATCTTCCAATGGCAAAAGCTCTTCAGGAGTACATAACAGCCAAAGCTCTCCAGTCTTCTCCCCTAATCAGAGCTCCAGCATATACTCCAGTAGTCAGAGCTCTGGCATGTTTTCCGCTAGCCAAAGCTCCGGTGTGTTTTCGAATAGCCAAAGCTCCGGCACGTTCCCCAATTGCCAAACCTCCAACATGTTCTCTAATAGCCAAAGCTCCAGCATGTTCTCCAATAGCCAAAGCCTCGGACAATTGTCAAATCGTCAAAGTGCTGGAGCATCTTCCAATAGCCAAAGCCCTGTATTATTTTCCAATAGTCAAAGTCCAGGATTGTTCTCCAACAATCAAAGTTTTGGGGGATTCTCCAACACTCCCAGTTTTGGGTTATTCTCCAGCAGTCAGAGTTCTGGGGCATTGTCCAACAGTCAACCCTCCCCATTGTTTGGTAGGTGTTGTTTTAGTTACACATGTCACATATGATTTATGGGAAATTAATGATCTGATTATTTATTAAAAAATACACGTAGGAGATTATGTGCCAAAAAGTAAAATTATTGTTGCAATACTGAATGTGTTAAATGTTCTGTGGCAGATCAGAGTTGAACGAGTTAAAATTCTGGTTAAATCATAATGACAGTTAAAGAAATAGAAGAAATTTACATTATGTTTCCCTGGATCCAGTTTTAAAATCATGCTAGTGTTCTTCCTTCCATTGATCCCATAAATGCACTTTACAAAGATTAGGAAAACCTAAAACACTTAATATGCGTGAGTTCTTTTATTTCTGAGTAGAAAAGTGTTACCCCTGTTATTGAGATGCGAACTTGACTTTGTTTACATCTTTGGTGGTCTTGTGTACCAGGAAGTCTTCCTCAAAACCATGGTGCTTCTGATGAAGCAGATGCTGGTAAGCTCTATTCTTCTTTCTTTCCTCTGAATTCTTTTTATGTATACTTGGTCTCAGCTCATCCTTTTATTTCTATGCAAGAGTCAGTGTAGTTAGGAAGGTTACTTTCGCTAATAGTTGTAGGAATTACTAGATATGTTCTTCCTTATTCTTATCGAGTATTGTTTTGCTTGTCAGATAATGATGTGGAGCAACCTAGCAGCCCATCTGTCAAAAAGTCTGAAGAAAAGGGTGTGGTTGTTGTCCACGAAGTCAAGTGCAAGCTTTATGTGAAGGTATGCATGTACAATACTATAAATTTACTGACAGTCGAGCAGTCTGGCAATTTAAAGTTTTTTTGTATGCTGAAACAAATTTACTAGGATTTGTTATCATTTATTTATTTGCTAGATGCATGCTCTAATGTGATTTAAGGACCAAACCTAATCTGTTGTGGGCTTTTCCAAGTTTGATAAGCAGGTATTTGAGAAAGAGATTGTCAATCAAGATATATGCATCTGTATTCTATATAGAATATAGCAGTTTAGTATACATAGCGTTAAGAAATCCATGACGCACTTGCTTTTAGATATTTGGGTGTATCTCTTGGATTTTATGGATGAAGTGCATATAGCAGTTAAAATTGTCTTCTTTATTGTTCACATTATGACATTAGTCCGCAGTACTGTGTTCCATGGAAAAATAAAAAAATGTGAGATTGATGTGAACTTTATATGACACAATTAAGCTCTGCCCCTCACAAAGAAATAAAGGGAGGAACAGTTGGCCTTACAACTTTCATGCACTACACCAGGGACAACAACTATGTTACTCACATCAGGCTAATGATAATTGACCAATAAACAGATCGTCACTAGAACTAGCATCATCTTGTATTAGTATCTGCTTTGTATGTACTTAAGTACATGTCTTCTGGTACTGGTTTTGGGCCTTTTGGCTATATATCACCTGTCTCTCAAATATTGAAGGCTGTTATTATAGTCCTGATGTTCCTGTGTGTTGTTCTGAGAAAATATCTTCTGATGCTGTATGTCTGTTCCACATGTGTACTGCCTTTGATTAGTGTATTGTGTTCTTTCCAAAATCGCAACTGTGTTGTGCCATTAAAAGTTTGCTGACTATTTTTATACCTCTTGTTTATCTGGATATGTACAGTCAAGTGATCCAGTGGGTAGTTGGAAAGAGAAGGGGACAGGAAAGCTAACAATACGATGCAAAGAGGGTGTCAGCAAGGGTACAAAAGATTCAAAACCAACGGTCATTGTTCGGAATGATGTATGTTCTCCTTCCGGACAATCTATGGTTTCAAATATTATCACTTGGTGCATTAATGTAGTTGACATTCAATATTAACTTTAGGATTCAGATGTGGTATAACTTTCTAGTCTACAATATGGAAAGGGGTTATGAGAGTACAAGGAATTGTTCATAGATTTGTTCCCCTAATTCTGCAATTATTTCAATTCTAAGTCCTCGATGACTTGACCAAAGTTTCATGATTTTCTTAACTAATGGCAGGTGGGAAAGCTGCTGCTTAATGCGTTGTTATATTCAGGCATCAAGACTAATCTGCAGAAGAATTCCCTTGTTGCAATATTCCATACTGCGGTAATACAACGCTATGACATTTGGATGTTTCATTGGTTTTAACTTTAAAGTTTGCAACAAGGTTATACTGCTGTGAATCAAAAAATAGATTTTAAAAGCTCTTGTAGTTAAGTTGGCAAAAAAAAAAAAAAACCTGCGAAGCTCTTGGCTGTTCTCTTGTTCTCTTTACCCTTCTCTGGATTGTTATCTTATTTGGGATTTTGGTTGGTCAGTTGATCTAGGTCCATTGATTAGGTAGGAATATGAATTAAAGCTCAACGCAATTTCTCGTATTTTGTAGGGTGATGGTGATGGAAATGATGATAATAATCAAGATAGTGTTGTGGCACGAACCTTCTTAATAAGGATGAAGACAGAGGAGGACAGGAATAATCTGGCCACAGCAATCCAAGAATACACTCCTGCGTCTGAAAGCGAGTAACAAAGTAGAAGTTATAACAATGTAATGATGTACTACCAGAAAGGATCAATTTTGTTATCTATATATTTTGCAAGGGGTGCTTAGTTAGCTGGCCCCTTTTTGAGGCTCTAAATCGAGTAGTGTCGCTTTGATAATTTGAATAAAATATAGTGTGTTTAAGAGGCGATCTTGTACCATAAGAGAATGATAGTGCTTTTGTTTCGCTGAAAATGTGTAACTTGCTCTCTTTATGCATTCCTATCATTTGTTGGATGATTATAGTTATCAATGGAACAACTTTGACCTTTTGTATTCGTGGTTGTGCTTTTGTTTTGGTTCAGATGTTTTCACTATAAGCTGAACTGTGTTTGATATCTCAGCAGCTTCAGAGAAAATTAAGCGAGGTTTACCAGAATTCGCTTTATATGCTTGAAACTGAGGGAGATATTCTGTCAATGTTATGGACAATGAAAATGTAACAATCGACTAGTTTCTTTCTTCCCATAGACATGGTTCAGTATGGGAGATTTTCATACTTTTCTTGCTGATCTCGAGATATTGTATTATACTGAGAAAGTGCTAGACAAACCGCGTCTGTAGTCCAACGGTTAGGATAATTGCCTTCCAAGCAATAGACCCGGGTTCGACTCCCGGCAGACGCAAGCACTCTTTTTTTTTTTCGAATTTATTACACATCATTACACCACGGAAATGAATATTGGTTGTGAATTTCTCCCAACTACACATCATTTGGTATTTTGGTAGCACAGGAGCCGTTCAATGAGACGCTGATGGTCAGTTTCAGAAGGCTGCTCGGCATTTCATATCTTCCCCATTGCATAATGATTGAACTGACGGCTATAATTGCAGAGAGGTTTCATAGGGAGATCCGAAGCTTGGTAAGCAGTTTTCCCTAACCAATTGTGTGGCTCATAGGTTAGCTAGCTTTGGTTTCAAGAACAATGCTCAACTTTGTTCATGCTCCTTAGTTTATCCGGGATGGCCTTATGTACGATCTTCATATATTCATTAATTATATTTCTCTCTTTACCTCAAAAAATAATTAAAATTTACACCACCAATATTATGGAAAACAAGGCCTGCGCAAACATCAGAGTTCCGCTCTTCAAATGACTAGTCCTACAATCGAATTTTTTTGTGTATACAAGTACTGTATAAATATGTTTCCATCATGAAACTACTGTATAATATTTTCCCTGGCTGCGCAGGAAAACTTCAGCAGACCAGTGACAGTCTAAGAGATGGGACTGTAGGAATATGAGTGCATGATGCCCAACGTATGACTGATTTGGTTACAATGAGATTTAGCTGATCAAGCTCACCAAGTCCGATCGTATGATTCCGTTTGCTGTGAATTCCGGCAACCCTAGACAGCACATTTGTTCCACCTCTCCGAAACTCTTTGCGTTCTAGGTCTCCATCATCACACTTAGCTGGTGAGCAATCCAGCTCAAGTAGCTTCTCCACATTTGACTCTGCATTGACCAACAGAATACTCCAATTTAAGTACCTAATTGGCCGTTTTATTCAATACTAACAAGACCTAAAATAAACCAAAAGTGGGAACAAAAGTCCTGCTGAATGCTGATAAGCCCTTAGGTATTGCATAAGTATCAGACAGCTGAAACACCAAAAATTATAAGCAATTTGTTTACTGTAGCTAGGAATTAAGATACCTTTACTAGTTGGATCCAAAGACGACATCTTGGCTTTAAACCTCAACAGGATGTTTTCTTCTTCTGCAGCAGAACTTGGACTGAAGAAGGTAAAGCTAGGCATTGACGGAATTGGAGAAGAAAACTCAGTTGGACTTGACTCACAGGTGCAGCTGCGGAAAGAAAAGCACACAGATGCATGGCAAGGATTGCTGTTCTCGTCTAGGAAAGAGGAAAAATATGATTTACATGTGAATGCAGGTGAGTGCCACAGTTTCCCATCTGCAGTTGTTGGTGACCCCTCACTGAAGCTAAAATCTCGATTCCTGTCAACATGTGAAATAGAGAATGAATCTTCATTCAGTTGCAGCTGTCTGAGGACACGGTTGTTCTGATTGTACAGTTCTTCATGTCCTTGTGCACAGTCTTCCATCCATGGGTGCGCTGCATAAGATATATGCATTATTATACACAGAACTTTGAACAAACTACAGGAATCAAGAATTGAGCAATTCTGAAAGAATTTATTTTGTTGCTATAGAACTAAATATTTGTGCTGCGATCCGGAAAATCAAACCAATCGACAAAGTTTACTCCAATCAGAAAATATGACACGACAGTACAATGATAAGCAATCAGAGGGCAGGTTTAAAATTTAATGGCCTAAAGTGAAGTATCTTCAAAGCTTTTACAAACACATCAAAACAACTATGATGTCACAAATTTATCAACTACATGTACTATTGTTAACAAAGATTTAATTCATTAATATCCTTTAAATGCTAATTAGATTTGAGAATCAGAGAACAGGCATAGTCTTGTACTGGTTAATATAACAAAAAGGAAATGAAAATCAACAATGATAAACTACTGTACCTAGAACCTGTGCAGATGTAAGCCTCCTGGAAGGATCAACATATAGCATTTCAGCAATCAACTGCTTGGCAGAAGCAGATATGTGACCCCAAGGAATGGGAGGGAACCACAGATCTGTGGCCCTAACAGCATCAAATATACTCGACTTGGTCTTTCCCCAAAATGGAGGCACGCCACTTAGAAGAATGTAAAGAATAACTCCAGCACTCCAGACATCAGCAGACTGGTTATAACCTCCGGTAAGTACCTCAGGAGCTATGTAAAATGGACTTCCGACTATGCCATGCAATTTCTGCCCTGTGATACAAAACAAGTAAATTTACAGTGAAAAAAACTTGTATTATTTGTAGGTCCAACTTTGAAGTTATAATCAAAAGAAGGGAGTAAGATGATGATGATTTAAAGTACCAGGTTTAATATAGGTTGCAAGACCAAAATCTGCCAACTTAATTGGTGAGGATGAAGATGTTGTAGCCAAAAGAATGTTTTCTGGCTTCAAATCTCTATGAACAACACCATTCGCATGACAATATTTAACAACATGCATCAGATGCCTAAAAATGACCCGAGCATCAGTTTCTGAGTATCTTCCTTGCTTCTCAAGCCGGTGAAAAAGCTCTCCCCCAGCACATAATTCCATCAACAAATGCACAAAATGTTCATCCTCATAAACTGCCTTGAGACTTACAACATTTGGATGCCCAGACAACCTAGACATTATCTCAATCTCGAGCTTGATGCTGCGTGCATCGTCATATGTGACCAATCTAT
Organism: Argentina anserina; assembly: GCF_933775445.1. Taxonomy (NCBI): domain Eukaryota; kingdom Viridiplantae; phylum Streptophyta; class Magnoliopsida; order Rosales; family Rosaceae; genus Argentina; species Argentina anserina. The sequence continues at coordinate 8,637,952 of NC_065876.1, forward strand.
CTTTGGCAATAGATTTACAAGCCAACACCTCACCTGTTAACTTATCAGAACATCCTCTAATTACACCAAACTGCCCCCATCCCAATTGCTCACCCAGAATATACTGGTCTTTCAAATTTCCCACTTGGGTTGCTTCAAGAATTGTGTCGAAATGGCTTGCCACTCTGTAACAACTGTAGACTCGAATTGAAGGTTCCCTGATGTCGATTTTGTTGGCTATTTCCATACCAAGAAACACAACTCTAGTATTCCTTACTTTCAGTGTCACAATCCAGCATATCAATAACAGCGGTTCATATTATAAAATTGCACAAGCGTCCTTAATTCATCATTTAAGAGCTTCCAAGATCATATACTTATACTCTCATGGCTAACAATATAGTTGTATAACACAAACCTCTTTCTGCAAACTCTGACATTCCTGAAACCTCACTAATCACCTACTGCATATCATAAACAGTTATCAATTTTCAATCACCTTACTGAATTCCCCATCTGGTAAACTATGGAATTAGCATTCTATCTGAATTTTCTTTTTTGGGTGTTAGGATATAGCATTACTAAAACTAACCCATATCTCAAATTCGTCAAAGTTATAAGCTCACCCACCACCCTACGTGTATCAAACCCCAAAGTCAATCCCTTTGCCATTCAAAAGTAAGCGTGATGCTCAATTGACCAGCAAGATTGAAAACCCACATGAAAAAAACCGAATGAAAATCCCATAAACAAGCACAAATCCTAAACACAAACAATGATAACTTTCACATAAACACATCAAAACCATAGCAGAACAGAATACAAGTTCCAAGCTTTTCTTGAACACTGAGATAGCAAGCACATCAAATGAACTCACATTTTGAGAGAGAGAGAGAGAGAGAGAGATTAACCTCGTCAAACAGCTATGGAGTTCTACCATTACAGCAGAGCATCCCTAGTCCCAACTCTCAAGTCCCAACCAGTTATCGGCTTCTCACTTGTTTCAAAAGTTGGCTTCTTTTTTCTGTCTGACCGGAAAATGAAAGTTACAACCTGCCCCCAATTACAAAAAATGCAATTTAAGGTCAGCATGATACTAAACCTACCTAATATGTGTCCCAAATTTTAGATAATGTCTTACTAATTCAAGATAAATGAGGTCTAAAGATAAAAATGTCAATTTCAATTCATGACTCATGTTTTTAGATAAGAACATTAAAATGTTTTTTACCCATATAAGATTATTTTATCATAAAATGAGCTTCTATTCATATCTTAAAAATTGGTATTTAGACCTCCCCAGTTTTTTCAAAATGCACATAGTCTAATAAAATCAATAAAACTCTATTTTTGAACTTTAAAAATTTATTCAAACCTATTATAATTCAACTGATTCAAACCTACTATAACTATATTGAGTCGTTGAAACTTGAATAGAATCACTGTATAATAAATTTATATACAATTCATAACAACAAACGGGCTTAAAATAAACTGGAAGAATAAAAAACTAAAAATTTAAAAAAATAAATGTCTACAAAGTGAGATAATATATGTGAATTATTGAAAACGATAATATCATAGTTTAGCTAGATATTCCTTCGTTTGAAATTATTATTGTAAGAAAACAATTGAGAAATTAGATGTGTTATATTGAATTCTTTGTTTTAATATTTATTTTTATATTTATCTATATTGGTAATTTTGTATGTGTTGACAAAGTCAACACTAACTTGAAAAAAGTAAGAGGTCTAAGTGTTGTTTTAGGAGGTATGAATAGAAGTTCCCTATCATAAAAAGTTGGCATAAAGTTGAACAAAATTACATACTGTCAATAGATTTTAAAAAACACCAAAACCACCACACTCTTATCTCTGGCGAAGTCTCCAGCCAATCTCAGGTAAGGTCTGGCGAGTCTCGGCTGTTTACAGTTAAACTCTGGCGGGTCTCAACTTTTCCGGCCACACTCAGAAAAGTCTAAAAAGTCTCCATCCATCTCCGGCGACTTTTAGCCAGCTCCAGCAAGGTCTCCAACAACTTTCGGCGAAGTCAGAAAAGATACTGCCACAAGCACCAAAGGCTACTACCACAAGCACCAAAAGATACTACTATGAGAATTCGGGCGATTTCCTGCAAGGCAACAAAAGCTACTACGAAGGAAGAAAAAAATATATATTATCACCAGCAATAATAGCTACTACCAATCAAAGCAAAAAAATACTACTAACAACAATGAAATATACTATCACCATCAGTGAAAGATACTATGACCACCACGAGTGAAAGATACTACCAACAACAGTAAAATATACTACCCCCACCAGGAGTGAAAGATACTACCACCAGCAGTGAAAGATACTACTAGCAGCAATACAAGATACTATGACTGCCTAAGAAAGCTGCTATAGCTATTATCACCATCACTACCAACGATAAACAAAGCTACTATCAACGATGAACAAAGGTACTACTAACAACAACAAAATATATTATAGCGAATTTTACAACAATGTACTAAAAAATATTATTTCAATGTAAAAAAGATACTATTACAGCCTTGAAAATATACCATCAATGAATTGGAAAGATACTTACAAAGACCTAATTACTTATTGCCAATACAACCAAAGGCTACTACACCTGCAATCAAAAGCTACTGCTAGTACAAAGAAAAACTACTACACCGATTATCAAAAGCACCATATGTTGTAAACATATACTTCCTCTAATGTAGAAGAGAGAAAACATACAACTCGAGCAAGGTCAGGTCGTTGACCTTGGAGCCTTCGACATAGGACTTGGCTAGGACGGAGGTGGCCCGATCGGCGATGATTGTTGGATTGGAGGAGGGCGCTGACTTGACGAGGACTACTGCAAATCCGATCATATTAGCATTTGTCAGCAACGCTTTAAGCCTCCGTCGCAGGTCGTTGAGGCTTCAAGACGCGAGGATGGTGGCAACAACGGATTATGATGTCAAACTTGAGGATGAGGCTCTGCGCCTTGACGATTCAGATGAGCAAGCATGGCCAGCGATTGAGATATCTATGACAAGGCATCGTCAATGAGGCGTCGAGATCTGTCGACAAGACATTATCGGCGAGACGTTGAGATCTGATGGCGAGGCGTCGTCGGGAGTCGACCTACTGATTGAGAGAGAGAGAGAGAGAGAGAGAGAGAGAGAGAGAGAGAGAGAGAGAGGAATTTGGAATAAAAATATAATTAGGGGTAGTTTTGGTACAATTTATGAATAATTTGATGTAAAAGTGGTCTTATATGAGTAAAAAGATTAGATTGTCCTTAAATCGGAGAGCTTGGTAAAAGATGTCCTGAGATGATATTTTATAAAGATAAAATCTGCATAGGTGGGAATTATACATGTGACTTGCATGCATGAGTTGCATGAGCCATTGTAATTAGTTATGTACTTCTTACTCGCTTCATTGCTTGTTGCTTTTATAACAACTATTTGTTCAATTTGTTAATTTGATATATTATACATGCATGCTTAAATTTATATAAGGTCATCTTTAATCGGAAAAGTTAAAATAGTCCAGGGCTAAAATTTTAGTCATAAAAAGTTAAATTATTTATTAATGTGACATCAACTGTCTCCGACCCATAGAGTTAAATTTTTAGCCATAAATTATATTTAATATTTGAGGTTGTTATTATATATTTAAGTATTATAATTTTGTATTAGATTTTTTTTAAAGAAAATCACTGGTTAGGAGAATCGAAAACCTCTGATATATCCTTTTATAAGCACAAAGTTATAGTCGTATTAGATTCTTATTTCAAGTAAATAAATCATTTTTATAATTAAGAAATTAGTTCTATTATTGTATTATATATTTTAATTGAAATTATTATTGTCTCTCATTTCTCTTATTCAATCATATTTTAATGTGATATTATATATTTAAAAAATAATATTAATAAAGCAATGACATTGTGAATTCATCTACCTCTTATTATGTCGAATAACTTGAAAACAAGAATGATGAATTAAGTGTGTTGTCATATTACATGTAATTGGAGACTTATTGAAGACAAAGATTTGTGCTATCGCATCAATATATATATATATATACATATAAATTATTTTTTAAATTTATTCCTAATTTTAATCCTCAAAATTAAAATTTATTGTATTAACCAATTAAAATTAAAATTCATTGTATCAATCATCATAATTAAAATTAATTATACTGATCAATAAAAAATAAAACTAATTATACTAATAAACAAAACATAATAATTGTACTAACCAACAAAAAATAAAATTAATTGTACTAATCAACAAAACATAAAATTAATTGTACTAATCAACAACACATAAAATTTATTGTACTAATCAACAAAACATAAAATTTATTGTATTAATCATCAAAATTAAAATTAATTATATTAATAAAAATTAAAATTAGATGTAGTTGATAAATTGTGAGGACCTATTGAATAAATAAATAATATTTGGTCTCCACTCAAATAACCCTCAACAATGTCTTTTAGCCCTCACTTAAGGAGGGTTATAAATGGAGAGTGCTAAATGAGAGCATTTTAACTCTTACATGACTGAACTTAAAATTTAAAAACATGAGGCGAGTTCTCGTAATGGTGTCCTCATATGCTTGACATGGGGAAAAAGAATCAACAACGACTTTTATAACATTGTGATACAATATATTGATCTCAAAATAGCTTATGATGTTTCTCTTCAGTTATTAACTTCAAAATTTGACCAAACATTTAAACTTCATGCTAACTTTGACAATAATTGTAGTCCTACACTAAGAAAATATCCAAATTAAACAAATTGCTTTGTTAACAAACTTGAATTAAAAAAACTATAATTACTAAATTAGTGGTCCAACTAAGAGTTAATGTACTCTAAAGAGTTTGACCTAAATTACTGGTCTTAGTTGATAGTTGATACTACAGCTGAGGGTTTTGTGCTCATCATTATTCTACATATCACATGATTGTATCCTTCCTAGTGCCTCACCTTAGGTCCGGGCCTGAGCCCTTAACTTGAGTGAGTTGGAGATGGCCTAAGACAAATATTGTAACGGGTTGTAGTTTTAGATTTCTACGGGTTGTAGATTTAGTTATTCTAGAAAATTTGAAATTTAAAATGAAATCCTAGTGCTGTGTTTGAATGGAGTAATTTTACTTTGATAGAAATCTTATTTTTATGAGAATTCTATTTTTAGGAATATAAAATTCTAAGAATTGAGATTTTTTTTTGGACACTATTCCCTTGGATTTTAAAAATTGGTTAGAATTTCATAGAAAAGATTAGGAATTGAAGAATGATACCTCTTTTTCATAGAAAATAAACAGGGAAAACATGTTTCAAATTCCCTGTATTTTTTCCAATAGAATTTGTACTTTCCTTAAAATTTCAATCCAAACATGACGAGGAATATCAATTTTTTGAAATTTAATTAAATTCCTCATTATTTTCCTCTATCCAAACATGTAGTTTATTTTTTGATTCTTATGTAGTTTATTTTACAGTAATCTGTTAGAGTTTTTTAATACACTAATTTTAAATTGGTGAAATTACCAAACACATATATGCCCCTGCCCACAGGCCACATGCATGTGCCAGTTGATAAGTCGTGAAGCACCCTCCGAAGTGGACTCTATTTCTTTAATCTAAGGAAGCTTCAAGATAAGGGTCATCATTTGGCCCGAGGGTAGCCTGCCCCAAGGCCCGACCCGGCCCGGTCAAAACCCGGCCTTATGGGTATAAGGTCTGGTAGAGGTCGAGGGTTCAAAGCCTCGGTCAAGTCCATTGGAGCCCATAAGACCAAATCCCGGCCCTAAAAAGTCCGTCCCAAAACTCATTCATTTTTAAAATTAATAATTTTATATGTATTTATTTATTGTATATATTAATTAGTTATATTTATTATTTTTGTACTATATTTAATTAAATAATTATCATACCTGATAGAGCGTTAATTAAAACGTCTATAATAAACCTTGTAAAACATCATCGTTAGTATAGAATAAGCAGGGATCGTTCTTTCCGGAGAATTGAAGGGAACTCTAAACTTTTAGTGTTAACAAATAATGAGGGGGGTTTGAGATTGATTATTAACTAGTAAAATAAAACCTAATTACTATTTACATGATTGACTTCTCTTTAACAAACTTAAACCAAATTTACCATTACAACACATAATTACAAGTTCAAACCTATCATGCATTCTAATTTGACCAATTACATACTATTTAAACACCAATACAATTAGAGTCTTAGGGGATCATCTAATCATGCAAGATTTCAATTAACATTTAGATTGACTTAGGGCCTAATCTAAATTTGCATGCAATTGAATTCAATAACACTTAGAGTATAAATCAAATAAGATTACATTTAAGCACCAAATCTTTGTTGGAGACATGTTTCATGTATGGCGTCACCCATCATGGTTTCACATGCAAATTTCCATAATTTTGACCACTTTTAATCAGCACAAACCGAACATACTTAGGGCATGATTCGATTTGTGTCAATATGGTTGATGAATCTAGCACTTAAACACAATCTTAGGGACTGTATTCAAGCACTAAATTCATATGCACATATCTGAAAATTATCTAAAATTATGAGAAAAATGATCAGAACACAACAATAGAAATACAAACTCATTAATTATAGGAAACCATCAATTCGGCAAAGATCCAAAAATCCAATAAAACAATCTGAAAATTTCGATTCTTAATACAAAACAATAATCCCACACAAACATCATACTACAATCTTCATAGACAAAGTATTGTAAAAAATCAAAAACGAACAAACCCGTAGAGATGAGTTGCGAGAATCACACGTTGTAAGAACCTTGGAGGTGTGTCTTCAATGGTGATTTCGGTAGAGATGGAATTTTTATATGGGGGAGAATGACTTGCTGTTTTGGTGAAAGATGTTTGAGGTAGTATTTTGGTAGAGTTTTGGCTCTTGAATGCAAAGGACAAGTGATCATTTTTCTTTGTGAATGATGTGCTATTTATAGAAGAATTTTGGCTCTTTAAATATTATAGCTTGGACTTTTTCTCCTCAATTTCTTTCACTTATTTTTGTCATTGGTGGGTGTGCAATCTCATTTGATAAATTCCTTATTTTTCATCTTTTTTGGTGTCTCATTCTTTCTCTTTTACATTATCTATTTTTATTATTTTCCTTTTTCTTTCTCCTCAAATTCTTTCACTTATTTTTGTCATTGGTGGGTGTAATCTCCTTTGATAAATTCTTTCTTTTTCTCATTTGTAGCTGTCTCCTTTTTTTCTCTTTTGCATTATCTTTTTTTATTATCTTCCTTTTTCTTTCTCTTTTTTTCTTTCACTTATTTTTGTCATTGGTGGGTATAATCTCCTTTGATAAATTCTTTTTTTTCTCCTTTGTAGGTGTCTCATTCTTTCTTTATTTTCCTCCTTTACTTGACTTTTCCTCTATTTTTTTCCTTCATTGTACAATCTGAAATAATAAAATACAAGATACTTCATATAAAAAGATCAAGTAAGTTACTAGAATAGGAGAGTAAGATTAGGAAAGTTACGGAATAAAATTTTAAGTTCAAGTAAGATTTTCTCAAATGGTACGTTTTCTAGTTTAAAAAAGGATTCTTAATGCAAGAAGGACTCTCAAGATTTCGCCAATACGACTAAAACGTATAAAGATGAAGACTCCTAATTCAACTAGGTTTCCTAGTCCTACAAGGATTCTTACTCAAACTAGGACTAGACCAATTCTGCTTTTGTAACTCATGTAAGCACAAAAATGCATCAAATACCGCCCAAAACTCTTACTACGACTCAATGACTCAATAGTACAACAATAAGGTCTAAGTAAAATACAAATTGAGGTAAAAACATGTTAAGAACGTCGCAAAAAGTGCTCCTATGAATACTCTATTTTTTCTTCATTTTTTAAATAAAAAATATACATTACACATAAATATAATGAGCTCGGCCCGGCCCATTCAAAAATCATGTAAGGCTGAGCCCATGGGTAGTCCGTGTGTCTCGATTTTATCAGTTAGCCCGGCCCGAAAAATTGAAAAAACAAAAATCGTCAAAGCCCGACTTGAGCCCGGTGGTAGTGGGCCCGGCCCATTCCCGACCCTTACTTCAAGATACTCCAATAGTTTTGATACTTTTTTCTTCTTCCTTGTATATGTTTATGATTGGGAGAACTGAAATATATTAGTGGAGGGAAACCACAGAAAGCAAGTGATCCTTTTTCCCATGGCCAGATGTGTATAATAGTATTGTAGGCACTTGGTGACAATGAGACCCACATTCATTATTTGGTTGTTGGGTTTGCCTTGAATGGATGAGAGATACCATATTTGAGATTTTCAGGTCCATGTTGGACAGCAGAGGGAGAGATTTATGTTGGTCGGTAGGACTCTAGGTTGCACGGAATCGGGTACGGGTACGTGAAAGCGAAACGTTTGGAAACTCGGAAACGTGTTTTTCAAATTTTTTAGGAAGCGGGTACGTTTTGGAAACATCGAAATAAAAAAATTATAAATATATATAAATTATACAAAAAATAAATATAATAATAAATTATTAGTTTAAGTAACTCAAAATCTCAAAAAAACTTAAATAACTTGGTGTTCAACATTCGAAATAATACAAATATAATGAGAGATTTAGGTATCAACAAGATAGAAGGAGGGTCGGCGACTCGGCGGGAGGTCAAAAATATGTCGAAATAAGTCATTTGACTCGACGAATGTAGGTCTAGCCCTTCATTTAAAAAAATATATAAAAAACTTTTATTTTTTTGGAAACTCGCGTTTCCACCGCGTTTCTAAACCACATTTTTCTGGAAACATATTTCCGGGGGTTTCCGTCATGTTTCCGAGCGTTTTCGAGTGTTTCCGGACGTTTCCGGAGTAGTTCCGCTTTGGAAGCGGGAAACGTGGGTGAAGGCACGTTTCCATGCTTCCTAGGGTAGGAGAAGAATGAATGAATGAAGAATCCCATATGGGATGGCGATTATAAGGTTGTCCAGCTCTATGCCCTTGTGGGTTATTGCTTTGAATGGATCGGAATTGGTATTGAAATAGTTTATGTTTTTTCTTTTGTCAATGATCACTTGAGTAGTTTGTCTCCAATGTGTTTTTTTAAGAAAATTTCTTTTGTATAGACCACAATACATTTTCTACTATATAGAATTCAATACATCACTAAAATAAGTTTACAAATACATATGATAAGTAATTTAAGGGTTTACTATTTATCAAATTTAGTAAGGGCCGGAAAAGTGTTGCATCCGAATCTTGATTGACAAAACTATTTTTTTTTAATTGAGATTTCATTCAAAGGCAAACTCAAGTTAAGAGGGTAATTACATATCCACCCGCTATCACATATTTCATGGTGCAAGCACCAACGTGATACATAGGATAAACCCTCTATCTAAACATTTCCACCCACTGCAAAAGAATCAAGACAAGTGCCAACATTGGCAAAAAGAACACAATCAAGCACCAAAATAAAAAAATTCCAAATTAAAAACAACGAAGTAAAAACCTAGCAAACCAATAAGAAATGACTTAAAAGCACATAAAGCTCCATGTCTACAATAGCAACGGGATGTGAAGGTTCAAAATAGAGGAACATAAGCATGAATTTCGAGACACCCCCAAGATCCCAAACCCAAGACCTAGTAGACACTCATTGAATTACATGAGCCTGTATCATTGCCCACATCCAGACAACAAAATTAGGCATTCTCAACCCATTAGGCTTTTCAAATCTGATAAGATTGACCATAAAGGTAGGTTAGCGCCCAAAAAAGATTTGGGTAACCAACCCCGTTCCAGCTTGAAACCCAGATTCAAACTGCCAATGCCTGGTCTCGTCGCCGGTGTTTGATTCTCAATCTTGCATAAGAGACTTGCACATCTATCACTAACAAGGCATCGTCGTCTCCACCATGCAATTGAATCTAAGAAACTAGTCTGGCATGGTTGCGCAAGCCCAGCCTGCTCCTACCGTCAATCAGCAATATTGGACATCCAAGAGCTTTGAGACACGCTCATGGTGGTCGAGGACGATCCGAAGACTCCGTCCTTGCAATCAGTTGCCTGAAAACTCTAGCACCCCAACATTGGAGTTTGGATTGTGTTTGAGATTCATGGTGGAGGTTTTGTAGATTAGGATCAGATGATTCAAATCGCCAAAGAGGTTGGTGAGGCTGGGAGGCCACCAAAGGGAGGGGGATGATGGAAAACAATAGCATAGTGTTATGATCCAGGAAAACACTAGGCAACACTTTAGTGACCGAGTGGACAACGCATGCTAGGGTTTTTTTTATGTTTAAAAACTAGAAGGATTGACAAAACTACTTAATACAATATGTAAATGACATAATGTCTAATCCTTATATAATACAACTATCATTGTCACATTGAATTACAATATCCACATCATAGTTGATATTTTCAAACTCTCTCCATTTTGGATTATGGCCTCAATATTGTGAGGATTAAGCACACCTAAAGTTGTTATCCGAAGAAAGTTGCTCCAAGAATTCAATGTGACAATGTTACTTTGAAATGGGTCTCAAAAGGGGGCACCCGGCCCTTTCAGAGAAACCACACGAACCTATTGTCAATGTTACTTTATGCCATTGAACATTCTTGGGTTTCAAGTCCAATCGATTTAGATCATGATTTCTGCCGAATTTGGGATTGGGTATCGAGTGAGTTATGCATAAAGTCGTGCTTCTATGTATTGGATGTGGGAGACCTTGAATTAGTGCCACAATTGCGTGTTATCGACTAATGAGAAGTTAGAATATGATTTTTCCCCTTAAAGACCTGAAGTTTTCTACACTTAATTATAAATTATTTTCTTAAAAGCGATCACTCTTATCAAATATTTGCATGGAGCCTTGTTTTAGGGGTTCTGGTTTCTTTCCCGGTTATCTTGTTGTAAGAGATTGACTTTAGCTATTGACATGTAGTCAATTTTTTTCTTGAAAGTTTTTTTTTAAATAAGGACGAAAAGTTATATTAACTGAAAAATAAATAGTACATGGAGTGATGCATCAACATCAGGAAAAGAAATAAACAGAAGAAAATGCACATACGCATTTAAAAACAATAAAAGACAACATGACGCACAAGAACGTCTGAAATTAGCAGTAGTAAACAGGGGACTTGATGTCGCACGACATCGCTGCACTGCATTAGTCAAAGCAGTGTAAGGTTTGTGATAGTAACCATAACAAGGGATACGCTCTATAAGATGTACAAGAAAACCAAGAGTCGGCCCGAGAGACACGAAGACGACCAAGGGTGTTAAATCCCCTCAAGGAACGTTACCAAACAAACTCAAGGGGTCCCCTCGTGATGTTAACAATCAAACTCTCAAGAACAAGAACCAAGGATTCCCTCCAATCTAATAAAGATATGGAGTCCAAATTTACCAAAACCAACCACCAGGGTCCCTGATTCTGACCCAATAATGAATGGGCTTCATCACCTAAGCCCCACCCGGGCCCACAATGAGCCGAGCTCATCGGAGAGCACCAAAAAATACTTTGAGCACCCGACCAGAACTAGGTGCAGATCGGCACCCATACTCCTCTCTGGCGACCGCCATCTTCGACTTGGTGCAAGAACCCAACTGTCGCCCAAGGCTCCTAGACGCCACCGAATCTCTCCCGGCCGGAACAAAGCTTCACCCTCCTTCGAACAACCAACCTTCTCGGATCCAAGTCCCACAAATGACGGACATTAAAGAGAGTTCGACAGAACACCATCCAAGCCCAGCCCCGACACCCCAGACTCACCTGACCACGATGCACATATAGACCTCTTTCAACCACTAATCAACCATTGTTGTACGCGGCCGACAACGACCCGGATCCCAGATCCCAATCGAAGACCATCAAACTGTCCTACCTTCAATCTAGATTTTCGACGCTCCTCCCTCCCGGTAGTGACGTAACCCTGCCGTAGTGCTCCTCTGGTTGCCTAGCAACGGGCCAGATTTGTTCCCTAAACCGAGAGAGGAGACTCCCTGACCCAACGACACATCCACATGTTGGTACTGATCCCATGAAAGAGATCATTTGCTTTCCCTAAGGAGGATGGGGAAGGTTGCCTGAATGGCTAAGCCACAAACGAACGCCACTCCCTAACCCTAGCATACTGCTAGGTCTCATTTTTTTTAACTCATTTAAGATGTAGTTTTACTTTTTCTTGAAAGTTTGAAGATTGTTTCCGTTGAAAATTGTTCATATATAGTGAAAATTGACTAAATGGAAAATCATTCGGTGAAGTATATAACTCGACGAAAATAACCAAAATATAATGCACCCTCTTTAAGGCAAAAAGTATTTATATGTACTTAAGTGGAAGCAAATTTACCGACCACCCTTCATTTGCTCACCTTGTGCCAATCATTTTAAACTCATGCCATGTGTCTTTTCTCAACTCATATTTTGATAATAATTGAGCAATTGGACACATGACATGAGTTTACAAGGGCAAATACAAGGTAGGCAAATAGAGGTGGGCGGCAAATTTATTTCCATACTCAAGTTACTTTAATGAAGTTCTTGTTTTAGATTTTGAGTAGATCAAACAATGTACTTATTTGCAGGAGAAAGAGATTTGAATATTATGTCAAAAAAACATAGCTTCTTCCCTTCACTGTCCTTTTTGTTAACTGAGCGTGTGGTACATGCGCTAACAGATCTCTTTCACATCAAAAATTTCTAACTTCAACCAAGAACGGTGGGACTGCACTGAGTGCATTCGAAGGAGAGAAAATCATAACACGTCCATCTCAAGAGTCTAATTCTTCGTTGTCAACCCTCACGTAACAAGCATGGTCCCCGAAAAAAGCCACCAACGCGGCGACCGTCGGCAGAGCAAGACCCATCTCCAGTCTTATCCTCCTCCCGTCTTCCGAATTTCTCACGAGGGCGTACAATTCTAGATTTTGATTGTTGAATATTGGGGAGAAAATGAGAGAGGTATAATTGATTTCCTTCTCTTGCAATTTTATTCATATCGGATCTCATGATCAAACCCAATGACCCATGTCTTCTCCTTTGTCCTTTGATTTTCTCATCTCTGGGTCTCCTCTCTGTTTCTCTCAATTTTTTTTGTTGAACTCCTTATTCAAATACGGACGTTAACGGGAGTTTTAAGCGTTAGTCAAAACTAATCCTGACTCAAATACTTGGTTGTGGCTTGGCCACGTCACATAGGTGAATATTCGCTAGGTGGGTGAGAGAATTTTCGGTCAGAAGATCCAGAATCTTTCTGCCGTGGTCATCAGATAGAATTTTGCTCCTACCTGAGTCCTCAGGATTCCTCTCTACCTGATCCACATCCACTTCATGACTTCCACGTGGATAATCTTTCTTATCACATCTTAAAACTTGGGTTAAATTTTTCTTAGCTGTATCAATTTATTTCCCGTCAGTATTTACCTTTTTGCTAAATTCTTAAATGAAGTTCCTGATAAGAGAATCTTGAACAGAAAATGGAATGGTTTCACAAAAAGTGAAAGAGCCAAAAAGGGTGATGCAACAGATGTGAGACTTATCAAATGATGAAGGGGAAACACTGTATATTTTAATTCTTCATTTGTCACCATGTATAGTATTTTATTAAATTTCTAAATGAATTATAAGATAAACTTCTAAAAAAACAAAACCACATGAATTAACCAGAAATAAATGACGGTGCTGTTTTAGATTTAAATTCAAAAATAACACTTGACACAACAATTAATGAAAACAACTTTCTTGTCTTGGCTCTTTAATTCCTCTTTTGCTATTGTTGACTGTTTTGTTGAATTTTTAAATGAATTTTAAATTTTTAAGATACAACTCTCAATTTGTTTTTGTAGGATAGAAGTTAGAACACACGAGTTTCAACAAACAAAATGACGATATTCCAACACGTTAATGAAACCCGGAGACAGTTATAGCCAAGTATATAAATAGTTGTGCTATTAACACGCCTCAAATTGTTACTTACACACCATATCCATAATAAGAACCAATTATAAAACTTATTTTATGGGTAAATTTGTAAGTTCAATTAATTTCTAGTGATATAATAATGGAAGAGGTGTGAGAATAGTAATTTAGAGTATGTTAATAGCATAACCTTTTACAAAAATATTACAGTACCACGTAATTCTATGTTTCCTTTTCTTTCACTTCGGTATAATTTGACCCGTTTCAAAAAAGAAAATAAAAGGACGCTCCAATTTTCGTCCACATACAGGAAAAGAAACAATAAAAGAAAAGAAAAACACACTCGGGAGAGAGGGGTACATGCGGAAAAGTCTTTTTGACAATAATACATGCGGTAAAGTTGAAACGTGACTTGTGGGACCCTCTATTGGTTTCCAGAGTGAAAAGTTCTCGTGTGCATAGTCTTTAGCTTTCAGACTCTGACGATGGCCTGACTTGGGCCCAATTTACTGTCCGGTTACCCTGATTTTGGTGTGGTTAGACGTCTTTGCCCCTACGACTGTGCTGTTTTACTTTTTACTGCACACCATGCTCCATTTACTCCTTTCCCGAGTTTGCAACAAGGGGTCTATAAACGATAAAAACTGATCTGTGTCACCAAATGTACCTAACAAACTTCTAAGTAGACTCAGCAAAATTGTCTGAGGTTTTAAGATATCACTGTTCTTAGCTTGAACTATTAATATTTCTACTAATATCTTTCCTTTGTGTAGTAAGTTGGTTATTGGACTACATGTACTCTTCATACATTTAGAGTATAGATACATGTTTAAAAAAGGTTTGAAGTAGTGCTTCCAACATGTTAAATATCGGAATTATTGATCATGCATCCCGTAAACGTACAATATAACTTCTGCGACATATACATACAAAAATGTGATGAAAAAAAAATCAAGTTATGAGTGTTTCTGACATAATGTACAGGTTAATAATCATTGATTCGAGATTACATGAATTGTCGAACATGTAACTTTATCATTTGTCATACTATCGGGTATGACTGGACTTTCTAACACCGAAAAAACCGAAAACTGGCCATAACAGAACCGCACCGAAGCTGAGAAACCGAAACCTGATGGAATTGATGTGTCGGAAACCGAACCGAACAGAGCAATTGGTGCCGGTTATCGGTTTCATGCTTTCAAAAAAATTAGTGGAAACCGAACCGAACTCAGAATTGAGAGGTAAAGTTATAACTTATATTTGGTGAACATATATAATTAGATGTTTATGCAAAGAATAGATTTGGTAATAAATATATACATGCATAGATATGTGATTTTGTACAATGTAATATGTGATTTTGTACATTGTATGTGTATAATCATGCATGCATAGATTTAATGTAATGCTTGAGAGTTTTGTCAACTAGCCCTCATGTTAAGACAAGTCTGAACATCTAGTGATGAAGCTCATGAGGTTTAATGTTTATTTTGGTTAACTTGTTGTGTTTCAGCAAAACATAATATATTTGTTTAGTTAATATTTGAGTTTTTGATTATTTATTTGGTGAATGTAACTTAATTAAAGTATTGAACTCGTAGCTTATTCTTTCACTTTTAATCTTTTTATTTTCATTAATCAAGTAGGAAAAGTCAATAAAGATATTAAGTTTTGTAACCGAAATAAAACCGAAACCGAACCGAATTATAGATTAACCGAAACCGCGGTTTATATATATATTTTTCGGTTTCAGTTTTGAAAAACATGAAACCGAAAATTCGGTGTCGGTTTTCAGTTAGTGCTCATAAACCGAACCGTTGGTACCAAGTCTAGCCCTACTATCGGGAGTATAGAGAGAATATTCTAACTCAGTGAACGTTATAGAAACTTCGTGTAAAATAAATAAGGATTAAATACTTGTGACACCCTATACTTTAGGTGTAAAAACAGTTTTGTCCTTCTACTTTCAAATTTAATCTGTATATCCTTTAACTCTTATTTTTTAACAGTTTTGTCATTTTACTTTCAAATTAAACTTGTATATCTTTTAACTCTTATTTTTTAACAGTTTTGTCTTTCTTTTTTAACAGTTTAGTCAATTCCGTTAGTTGACCGTCAAAAAATTCCGTTAAGCCGTTAAAATGCCTAGAATACCCCCAATTCAAATAAGATTTTTTTTCTTTTCTCATGCCTTTTTTATTTTCTCTTTTTGTTTTCTTGGTTTTAAATTTAATTCATCATATGTGCTATCAAATATATATAATTGTAATCAACACAAATTATCAAATTAATTGTAAACAAGAGGAGAATTAATGACAATTGCTTAACATCAAGTTTGAAATAAATAATTCGAAACTATTTTTGCATCAAAGTATGGATATGATAGTAGAAGTCTTTTTTGTCTTAGCATTATAGAAATTAATCAAAATATGTTTGTAGAGCATCATAATATAAATAAAGTTTATAATTGGATTTGAGTACTGGCACTCACATATTATTTTAGGTATTATCCAATTGATTATAAGATGTTTACAATTAATTTGATAATTTGTGTTGATTATAATTATATATATTTGATAGCACATATGATGAATGAAATTTAAAAACAAGAAAAACAAAAAGAAAGACCAAAAGAGAAAATAAAAAAGGCATAATAAAAAAGAAAAAAAAATATGATTTGAATTTAGGGTATTTTAGACATTTTAACAGCTTAACGGAATTTTTTAACGGTCAACTAACGGAATGGACAAAACTGTTAAAAATAAAAGTTAAAGGATATACAGATTAAATTTGAAAGTAGAAGGACAAAACTGTTTTTACACCTAAAATATAGGATGTCACAAGTATTTAACCCAATAAATAACTATCTAATATTAGGGTTACAATATTCTTACTATTCTATGATCATATTCCGTAATGATCGCAAACTATCAACAATCCTAACAAATTATTATTTTTCTCAATCCAATCATGACGAATTATAAAAGTATGAATCCAATGTTAATAAGTGGGCAATAAAATCAAAACTCAACTCTTAAATAACATTAGGTTCCCTTTTCATTATGTGTTTACTAATGAAATTTTGTTACTATCGTTGATAGTTCGAATCAAACCTAGAACAGATAAACAATACTATCCTAAGCAAATTTAATATGTGTTTCAAAACTGTCTTCTAGGTGAGCCAAAGAAAGCTAAATAGAGCAGACCTATTGGCCAAAGACTACAACCTTAATGTTAAAGGAATTTGTCTTTTACATGAGCCACCAGTCTTGGTTATAGAAGCTTTACTTAATGACATTGTGGGAATTCAAAAGAGTAGACGTTTTAGAACCAGCAATGGGTTAAGTTCTTTTAGTTTATTTATTCAGGGCTTCTAGCTCATCTGTACCAACAAAAAGAAAGCTAAATAGAGACTCACAATTTAAAATTCACCAGAGATTCACCAATCTGATAGTCTATTTTGGTAAAAGCCATTAACTCTCTCTGCGGTGAAAAGAAGCAAAGAGAAGGGCAAAGGCGTTGTGTGATTGGTAAATAGGAGGAAAACAGTGGGCTTGTAATGATACAACTAAACTCAGGCCTCGGGGTCTTTTAAAGTCCTTGCTTCTTGAACTCAGCGACTCCGAAGAAGCTGTCCTCTCTCTCTTCTTCTTCTCGGTTTGGTTGGAGCAAACCGGCGGAGTCAATCTCTGATAAGAGAGACAGAGACCCCTCTCTCTCTCTCTCTCTCTCTCTCTCTCTTCAGACGAAACGACATCGCTTTCACCCATCGTTTTCTTCTTCACTATTCCCCCCCAGCTTTTCTGTGCTGCCCTTTTTCTTTGGTTTTAAAGATATTGGGCTGGCTCGGTGTTGTTGGGCGCTTTCTCCTCTGTTTCTCTCTGGTGAAAAGACACATTCTTTGCGCTCATAGTGAGTACAAATTCTCAGTCTTTTTGGGGACTTCTGTTACGGGATTAATGCTGCTTTCTCTTTTTTTGTAATTGGAGGTTGATCATGCTCTATTGTCATGGCTCTTCGGAACACGTTTTTGGATTATTTTTTCTGGGTGATTATGTACTGGTTTGGTTTTTCCTACATCATTGGTGATTTGTTTTGAAAATCAATGTTTTGCTGGCATTTGTGTTCTGCATGTGCGTTTGATTATGGAGCAGGGTTGAAAAAAATGGACCTTTGCACAATGCAGATTAAAATCTTGTGTTATTTGTGTTCTTCGTTCATGGGAATGCTGGTTTTTGGGGTGTTTAAGACAATCAAGGTGTTTGCTGGTGCATGTGGTGTGTTATTTTGTTTAATTGATGAAAAACTAAGTCGGTCGAAAGGATAATTTCTGTTTAAGGTACTGCTCATGTATCTGAGTATCCCAGTGATGGAGATCAACTTTTTTTTTTTTGGGATTGTTTGTAAGGTTGGAATGACAGTTTCCATGGTAGAGTTATCATGTCTTGTGAGATGTCCCTTTGTGACTAAAGGGCTGCTTGATGATTATTGTTTGATCAAGATACAAGTCCTGTTTTATTGGTTATTTTACTTATTTATGTTTTGCTTCGTCAGGGTGGGTTAGTGGTTGCAGTTATTGCCTGATGCTACTGATGATCCGAGTTTCCAACTAATTGCTACATGAATTTCAGTGTTAGAGGTGTGCATATAGTAACAGCACAAGATTAATATATTCCGTCTCTGTTTTTTTTTTTGTAGCAAGGGGTAGCACATTGATTATGGTTATTATCAATAAAGCAGGTTTTGTTGTTGTTTATCGACCGTTTTGTGATGCTGCTTAATAACTAATTTCCATATGCATTTTAGTGCCAGAATCTTGTAATGAAGCTTGCAAATGAACTCACAATTTAATCGAAACTTAGTAGAAGTAATAAAATGCAGAGTTATGGAAGGCTATGCATTTTTGAAGCATGCTATTTTTTCATTTCCCCTATTTTGATTAGTAACTTATGTATACTGTTTAACACTTTTGGTTATCTATATAGGTTGCTTAATTTTTTTATGTAAATAAAGAAGTAATCAAGCCCCATGGATAATGAGTGGTATCATGATGAAGTGCACAGACGTGCATGTCTGCGGTACATCTAAATGTTTGTACTCGGGAAGATACGGTAAGCATGTAACAGTATATACTTTTTGCTATAAGCATGTGATTTATTTTTAATACAATTAAAGAACTTATCATTTTGTATGAGATTATTTTTTCTTAAAATGTGCTCTATCTGTTTTAAGCTTAAACCTGCAATGTAGGTTTTGTTAGAGGTTTTGTGATTGAACCACATGCTTCATGTACATGGCTATAGTACACATCTCTGAAACTTTCATACATGTATTTCTTATCAAACAAAAAACAACCACATTATTTATATAGGTTTCCTTCCACTTTCATTAATTATTGACCAGTGTTATTTCTAATCTCAGGTTCTTGATATGGGAATTATACCTTAAATAATATTAGCCTTTGGCATGCACACACACGTGTGCATTTGAATTTTTAGCCTATGATATGAAAAGCATGAGCCTGTATAATATGAATGGACTATTAGAGTATTAGATACATAGTTTTAGTGTACTGTGATGCATTTCCCTTTATCAAATAAATATATTTTTAACACTTAAATACTATATCAGGAGAAATTATCGACATTATTAATTGAGGCAGCAGCTCAGGTGAATGATCCAAAGTTAGGACCTCCAAATCCAACAAATCAGTGCTCTAATTGTGGTGCCGAAGATATTAAATCCTGTGATGGTGTGTATGGATGTTCAACATTGTTCCATAAAGAACTTTGTTACCATTTCTGGAATTGGTGGTAATGATT
The DNA here is from genome assembly GCF_933775445.1 of Argentina anserina. NCBI lineage: Eukaryota > Viridiplantae > Streptophyta > Magnoliopsida > Rosales > Rosaceae > Argentina > Argentina anserina. Next base: position 8,657,734 of record NC_065876.1, read on the forward strand.
CATCTTTAACTTTTAGGTCATTTTGGGTCCATCAAGTTTCCATGCACGATTCTACATCCATACTATTTACCAGAAGTTGCTCTTATTTTGAACAAGATTTGCCCAGCATGTAAAGCCATCAGGCAACGTGTAAGGGTCAAGGTCAGCTACCACTGATCTCGACTTCATTGAATGAATGTGACTTATATTTAGTTCCATAACCAAAGGAAGTTTGGTTAATACGCTCCCCTTGATGGTTAATGTTTTAAGTTGATTTTATTTTAAATATTTTTATATATTGTAGTTCATTTCAAGTATTTATCATAGTTCCTTTTGTTGTTATTGTGCATTTGATTAATTATTGATTATCTCTTATTATGACTGTACCAGGGCTCGGAGCGGAAGGGCTGTAGATATTGCTTTGTGAGTTTGTCTCTTCAAGTTCATTTTCTTTCTTTCTCTACCATTGTAGTTCAAGTCTTGAAACTTTTGAAAACTAGGGAGGTCCGGACTACCCACGTATGAAGTTCAAAGTTTCTTCTAGAGAGCTTTTCAGACGAAGTACAATAATAGTAGAAGTGGCTGGAGAATTGCCTTCTGATTATTGGGACTTCATTCCCAAAGATCCCCATCATGATGAAACCCACTCAAACCCCAATAGAAGAGTTATATCTCATGCTCAGGTACCTTGGTCTTATTATATGTCCATGTAATTAGTCTTCAAACTAAGAAAATCGGATACAAGAATATGCACAAAACTTTACATTTGTACATGTATAATGTATAATGTTTGTAGATACTGAATATGCCTATTTTTGTATGTGTGTTTGTATGCCTATACCTTAGTCCAATTATCTGTCCATGTAACTAGCTTTTCAAACTAAGAAACCATCAGATACATGCAACAGAGTCTACCTTTTCACATAGATAATGTTTTTCTTAACTGAAAATTCATTTCTTTGTTTATACATGTATGCCTGTACCTCCGTGTGTGTACATTTATGCCTCTTTATGAGAGACATGGTCAAGCATCTAGGTTGTATGCGTGTCTGAACTTTTTTTTTCTTTGTATCAGGTTCTTTTTCTTAATTTATTTTGCAAAAGAAAATAAAAAAGTATGTCCTTAGTACCCATTTTCACACTTCGGTGGGCGGTGGCTAGTGCCCTCCCTATGTATAAATATATGTGTATTGGTACATGTGTGTGTGTAGATTTATATCTGGTGTGTACACTGTTTATTTTATGGCAAATGGTTGTCATGTTTATTCCATACTTTCTAATTCTTCAGAGCTCTCGCTTATGGTCGTCATTTTCTGCCTTCCAGGTTCATTTTTTGTTGAGTGATGTTGATCCAGATTTCATCACAAAGTTTGTACCAACAACCAGCTCACCTTCTTTGGACTGTTTCCTTGTTACTGCTAATTCTCATCGTGTGACAGATGTTATGTATTCATTGTATAACGGGCAATCATTAATGTTTGTAAGTCTACTTCACTGCTGTACTTGGTTGATTTGTGTCTTAAGTTGCCTAATAATCCATGCATCTGGTCATGCTTTCCTCTCAAGTTTGCCTTAATGAATTTGTATAGGATGACCGGACTAGAGCTTATAAGAAACTAGTGGATTTCAGAGGCACTGCAGATGAGTTGGGTTCTCGTGTTTTGGACTGCCTGAAAATTTCCAAGGCAAGCTACTTCAGTTAATTTTCTATTTTTCTGTTGATCTCATAGACAAGATGGTTCTTCCTGATGTTCATACTTTAACTGTGGAGATAAACAAGGACACAACAGGCAGAGATTCGATTTCAGTTGAGCAACAAAAAATTAAAGATTCTCCTTCCAGAACATCTGGCTTGAGGTGGATGAAAGATGTTCTTCTTGGAAAGAGAAGTGATCACTGTTTCCGAACGGTTGTTGTTGGTGATCCAAACATTGAGCTGAGTGACATTGGCATACCCTGTCATATAGCAGAGAATCTGCAGATCTCTGAAAATCTGAACCAATTTAACTTTGAGAAGTTGTTTGTGTTTTGCAAGCTACGTCTTGGCAGTAAGGGGCGACGAGAGCTGCATGTTCGTAGAAATGATAGTCTGGTTAGGATAAGTAAACCAGAAGAACTGGAGATGGGAGATACTATATACAGGGCATTGAGCAATGGAGATGTTGTGTTGATAAATAGGCCTCCCTCAATACATCAACATTCCCTGATAGCTTTAAGGGTGAAGGTCCTTCCAGTAAATTCTGTAGTGTCGATAAACCCACTGTGTTGCTCTCCTTTTCGAGGTGATTTTGATGGTGATTGCCTTCATGGTTATGTTCCTCAAGCGATGGATGCCAGAGTTGAGCTCACAGAGCTTGTTGCTTTAGATAAGCAATTAGTTAATGGGCAGAGTGGGACCAACCTTCTATCTCTCAGTCAAGATAGTTTAACTGCTTGCTATCTCATCATGGAAGATGGAACTCTGATGAATAAATTCCAAATGCAGCAGCTGAGAATGCTGTGCCCCCATGAACTGCCTTCACCAGCAGTAATAAAAAATCCTTCTGGTAATTCTGTTTCTTGGACGGCAAAGCAGATAATCAGCATGTTTCTACCTGCAGATTTCAATTATGCTTTTGAATCAAATGGGGTGCATATTAGCGCTGGAGAACTTATGGCTTCTTCCGAAGGTTCTTCTTGGCTGCGTGATACCAGCGGTAATCTTTTCCAAAGTCTTGTCGAACATTGCCAGAGTCAGGTACTTGACATCTTCTTTTCTGCTCAGAGAGTTCTATGCGAGTGGTTGTCAATGAGGGGCTTGAGTGTCTCTCTCTCAGACTTGTATCTTGCATCGGATACATGTTCAAGGAAAAATTTGATGGAGGAAATCTTCTATGGTTTACAAGAAGCAGAAGAAGCATGTACCATCAGACTGTTGATGCTTGATTCTTGTCAGGAATTTCTTATGGACTATGCTGAAGAGAACAAAAGTCAAAGCCCTTTGACTGTTGGTTCAGAACATTGTTGTCATCAGAAGCAGAAATCTATCTCACTTAGTCAGGTCACTGTAGATGCTTTCAAGGAAGGTTTCCGGGATGTTCAAAATTTAGCATACAAATTTGCCCGTGCGGACAACTCTTTACTCGCTATGTTTAAGGCTGGAAGCAAGGGTAATATGCTGAAGTTAGTTCAGCATGGTATGTGCCTTGGTTTGCAGCATTCACTGGTTCCCTTATCATTTAAGTTTCCGACTAGCTCTCATGTGATTCATGGAATGATCAAAAAGCACGGGGTAATGTTCAGGAGGTTGGACGAACTTCCGAATTCATCGAGTCATATATCCCATCCGCTGTAGTTAAAAGTTCGTTTTTGACGGGTCTAAATCCCGTCGAATGCTTTGTTCATTCAGTCACGAGTCGAGATGGTTCTTTTAGTAATAATGCTGAACCGAAAGCTCATGTATTTCATGCGCGATTTACATACTGCTTATGACGGAACAGTTAGAAATGCATATGGGGATCAGATTATTCAGTTCTCTTATGACAGTGATGAGGACATATCTACTACAGATAGCACCAGGAACAGCTCATATACAAAGAATATTATTGAGTGTGGTGGCGGCGAACCTGTTGGCGCATTGTCTGCTTGCGCAATATCTGAAGCTGCATATAGTGCGTTAGATCAGCCTATTAGTTTACTCGAAACTTCGCCTCTGCTAAACCTGAAGGTTCTTCCTCTCTTCTCACTCATTCCTCCCTCTTCTCTTTGTAAAAGTTATTTTAGTAATGGTTTCTTATTCTTTTGTAAGTATCCATGTGTTACTTTGAGTATCGCGATGATGCTTAGATATTGACAGTTAATAAGCAGGAATCTTTATCTTCATGTTAGGAATGGCCGTCTTACTCGTGTGCGATGTTTTTTGAATTGCACAGAACATCTTAGAATGTGGTTCAAAGAAAAGCAGTGCTAAGCAAACAATGTCATTATATTTCTCTGAGAAGCTTGGAAGACATAGACACGGTTTTGAGTATGGAGCTATAGAAGTTAAGAATCATCTGGAGGGACTCAAATTTTCGGACATTGTTTCTACTGTCATGATAATGTTAGTTTATATGCCCTCTCTCTCTCTCTCTCTCTCTCTCTCTCTCTCCAACGCGATTTGTAATTGTTGTGGTAATGTGGGTATCAGGTTCTCCACACAAACTGGTAGCAAGATGCGTTTCAGTGCTTGGGTTTCTCACTTTCATATATCCAAGGTAGTAAAATTGTAATTTAACTCTCTTTTATCAGCTGATACAAAGTCTGTTTTCTATGTTATAAAATTTTGTCCATTTAGGAAATTGTACGAAGAAGAAGGCTGAATGTGCGATCTATTATAGATGCACTTTATGCAAGATGCAACTTGGCTGGAAAAGAGTTGAAACTTATTCTTTGGAATTTGAAGATCACAAGAAACAAGTAAGCTCCTTGATATTCGGAGGTCTTATATCATCTGTACAACCTCGTAGATGCATGGGTGACAGTGACATAACCTTCTTCATCAATCTATAGATCTTAGATACTAGGGGTTACCATCTTCCCTTGAGCGAAATATAAGTGCTTTGTTAATGCTTGTACATATGTTTTACTAATCATCTACATGGTCAGGTGTCCAAGTGCTTAAACATGAACAACTAAATAGGACTAGCGCATTGTCAATTTGTTAAGTACAAGAAGGTTTTAGTTGCAAGGTTCTAAGCTTTTAATTTTATCTGATTATTATAAACCATATAATCAAAATACAAAGCAATTGCATTCTTATGTTGTTTTTATTTTCTCGGTGAACTATTATGTTGAATTGTATCAATACATGTACTCTCTGCAGTGTTTGAATTGTCTTCAAATTGTATCCTTCCCCTGGAACTGTACTGTCCCATTCTAACTTGGCTGATAATTCAGGGAATGTGATTGCTGCGGGACATCTAATGATACACTTTGCATCAGTGTGTTACTAAGTGAAAAGTACAACGATTCTTCTGAAGTACTGGATAGAACTCAAGTTCATGTGATACCATTCTTGCTTAATTCAGTAGTTAAGGGTTAGTTCTATACTACGCGCCCTTATGATGCACGCATTCCCGCTTCTGTGTTCTGACTTTAATTTTCCCTTAGGTTTCCTGGAGATAAAAAAGGTGGATATTTTATGGAATGATCGACCTGGTTCATCTGGTGAACTGTACTTGAGAGTTTCTATGTCAGGAAAAGCTGTAAGGGGTAGAACCTTTTGGAATATGCTTATGGGCGATTGTCTTCCGGTCATGGATATGATTGATTGGTCACGAAGTCATCCAGATAATGTCCATGACATTTGCACTGCCTATGGAATGTTGGGCGGAATCATTTCCTTAATGTCAGTTGCCTTTGCTATTTTTTTTTCATTTTTTAACTCACAGTTTCATGTTCAAATACTAACTACTTTCATGCATGCAAGTGCAGAAGTTGGAGTCGGCGACTATAGATGTCGGAAAGACAATTCTTCCTCAACATTTGGTTCTTGTAGCAGATTGTTTGTCAGCGACAGGCGAGTTTGTCAGCTTAAATGCAAAAGGAATCGGTCAACAATTGGAACATGCATCTGTCAGAGCCCCTTTTATGCAAGCTTGCTTTTCTGTTAGTTACTAACTTATATTTATACTTAATTATGTTATTGTAAGTTACTTTTAAGTCAATTTTTTTATGCTCACTGTCGAATTTGCAGACTCCTGGTCCTTGCTTGGTTAAAGCTGCTAAGGCTGGGGTTGTGGATAATCTCCGGGGGAGCTTGGACGCATTGATATGGGGAAATACTCCATCCTTGGGAAGTGGTGGACAATTTGATATTATGTATTCTAAGGTACACTCATATTGTTCCTTGCATGGCTGTAACTCATAATTAAGTCAAGGGTGTTTTGGGGAGTTTAGGAGAGGGTTTGTGTGCAATAGAAATGTTTATATTCATGGCTTGATGGGTATAATTTTGAGTCATTTATATGATTGTACAAGCTACACCAGAGTTAGGTCTTCTTGAATTTATTAGATGATGCTAACAATCTTAAAAAAAAAAATTATGTTGAACTCCAATCAGATTTCTCAATTATATACACATGTATTTTTTTTTTTCTCTCGTGGCACATAGCTTCAGCAGTTCTCTTTTTACAGTCAATTTCTCCTATCGATGCCATGCTTTAGTGAGTAGTGCACATGTTACTGATCTTCATGTGTTATAGATTAGGATTTTAGTAGGAGTTTCTTAGTACTGAAGATGTCAAATCATATATGTATTGTCCAATTTTAAACAACTATTACTATTTGATCTCGGTTATTTGAATGAGTCTACATGCTATCAAATGTTGCATTTGTGTTTATCCATTGCTAGATAATTTTTTTCGTTTTTGTATGTTATGAACTCGTGATATTCTCACTTCTTCATATGCACACTCGTTCTTTCATAGTTCTTAACCCCTTCCTTTATAATCAGGGATCTGCTTTGTCGAAGCCATTTGAAGTTTATAATTTGCTGAGCAGCCAAATCATTTCCAACCCCCATAATGGATTTGACATGTCTGATGCTCCAATTCATTTATCTGACAAATATGTTGCTCCAAGTGTGTACAAGAATGATTTTTTGGCGCAAGTTGGAGAGTGAATTGATAACAGAACTGAGAAAACTTTATACGATCCAGGATATCGAGAGACTTGAAGAATATATTGCACAAGTAAGTTAACCCCTCAACAGTGTACCAGTCTTACGTATCTTTAGGCCATTAGTTTAATTGATATTTGAGATCTTGTTGCTTGTCAGTTTGCACTTTGCAGTTGTTACTTCGTTCCTGTTCTTTTGAATGGACAAAAATTGGAGTAAATTACAGCAAGCTGCCTTTCACCATTAATACATGTGCTACATACTTCCATAGGTCTTTTTAGGTTACTAAAATGTTAGGCAAGGCCACAGGGCTGAAGTCAAAATTTAAATAATGGAAAACCACTAAAAGAAATCATTGTCATCTTCATAAGCTTTGATGGAAGAGAAAAGGCCCTCATACACATGCTCTCACTTATGTAGTCTCGTGTTGTGCTCATGCTAAATGCTTGGAGGGGCATATGTCAGGGAGAGAGCAGGGAAGTTATTTGTTGTACACCGAAACCTAAGAACCAAAAAAGAACTTAAATGGATTTTTTTTATATTGAAAGATTTTCCTTCTCTCCCTCACCTCATCAGCATCACATCCCATAGTAGGGACTCCTCTTATCTCTTCCCTGTACCATATAAATTTCAAAATTTTGTGCGTTAGCCTTTGATTGGTGGCGTTTCTGCACTAGTATTATACATAAGAAAGTACTTTATAGTAACGGCACATTGGCATTTGAAATTGATATTCTCTCTCCTGGTGATCGCTTGCATATTCTAGGAGAATACCTGATATTGACACTAATGAATGCAATGCTAATCACATATACGTAATTCGTGTGAATGTAGGTATGACATCAATGAATGCATAAATGAGATGAAGAAGCAAGTGCTGATGAAGGGTTTGGACTTTCACCCTCATAGAGATCGTAAGATCGGATTAGGAATCAAAGAAGTTAAGGTATTTTATTTTCTGCAAAATTTGTTTTTAAATCTTTACTTTAGAATTTCAATGTTGTGAAAGATAGATAGGTGTTTGTGCTTATTTTCAACCAAGTCTTTGCGACTCTCACTGTCCCCCACCCCACCACCATCCACACAGACAGATTTTAGTGGAATTGAATTTATTTTATTAATAAAAAAAGGATTTTTCTCTTAATTATAAATTATTTTAGTCCTCTACCCCTATACAGTTCCATGATTTTTTTTTTAAATCTTTTATAGGTTGGTCAGCACCCTATCCATGAGAATGCACGTTGTTTCATGCTAGTACGAACGGACGGGACGATAGAAGATGTTTCGTACCACAAGTGCATCTCTGGTGCTTATGAAATTATAGCTCCTCAAAGGGCAAATGGCTATCGCTTGAGGCATTTAAGCCGTGCCCTCGGTAAGCCATCTTCATGTAAAGTGGCATAACTTTGGGGAAATAAGGGTTCAAAATAAAGTATCATTTACGTAGCTTCTCTAACAGATCTAAGCCTCTTACCAATGCTTCCTTTTGCTACTTCTACTACATCTTTGTTTGTCTCCTTTTAAATAGTCAGATAAGATCTAGTGGAAGTAGCAACGGGAAGCTTGTAAAGGTTAACTAGTTAAACCCCCGTAACCCAAAACCCAACCGCAACCCCCATTTCATGTTGTATTCATGGATCAAATGTCACTGCTGTATCACTTCAACTATTGTATCAATCTGTTCTAGGGTCTCTCAGTTTTTATCATAATTTGATGTGGACATTGTAGTAAGCTTTTGGGCAAAAAGGCCGATTTGTACTTTAAATTTGGTCATAATTGTCAATTTGCACCATGAACTTGCATTTGAATCAATTTACCTCCTAAACTTGGTAAAAATTGTTGATTTGCACCATATCCATTAAATTTAATGTTTTCCATCCAATTTTAAGACATGTCATGCATTTGAGGGGCAATATTGTCATTATATATTTATTCATATTTAATAATGAAATAAATTAATAAAATTACTTAAGATGAACACTTGTTACAATTTTTTTTTCGAAACATGTTATTGATTTATATATTTATTATTTTACGTGATATAGTATGTTAAAAGATATTAGAAAAATATAAATAAATATATTAAAAATTAAAAATAAATGTGTGTTATGGGAGAATTATTATTTTACCGTTGTGTGTGTCTGAGCCTTATTAGGTTTCCTGTTAGAGATAGATTCGCATCTCTGTAATAGATTAGGACTCCGAATCCTACGAGATTGTAGTTATGTAATGCCTATATATAAGCCCCATTATCAATAATTAAATGGTTACGTTTTGTTCCATTACGTCGTTATTATTCTCGTTTCGTTCCTCCTCCAACAATGTGTACACATATATATATATACACACACACACACACACACAACACACTATATTTGAATGGGTGAGTATGTTGAATATATAATTCGAAGTAGGGTTAAGTATGTAGAAAAAAAGATGTAAATAAATAATTTGATTAAAAAATAATCCTCCTTTTAAAGAATATTTGTATTTGTTTTTAAGAAAAATATAAATAGAAAATAACAACATTACCCCTCATGTGCATGACATTTGACGTAAAATTGGATGAAAACAGTTAAATTTAACGGATGGGGTGCAAATCGGCAATTTTTACCAAGTTTAGGAGGTAAATTGAATCAAATACAAGTTTGGGTGTAAATTGACAATTTTAGTCAAGTTTAGGGTGTATTTTGACAATTTTGCCTAAACTTTTGCCGCCCTTTGTTTGGTCTAATGTAGTGATGTTGGAAAGCACAAAGTACAACATCGTTAATCGGCATTAATTAGCACTAATGCGTAATTGCTTGGATGACTTCAACTAGTTCATGATTCTCCAAGTTTTTGACTCTGGCATATTTCCATGTCTGATGAGATCTGGTAGGTCATGATTCTTATCATGCTTGCATTTGCATATGGTGGAGAGCAGCAATGGCCACCTTTTGACATTGTTCATGACTATATACTAGATGTTTCTGAGTATAACCAATGACATCTTCGGCTGCTACTTCATAAAAAAAATCTCACCTGTGCTAATTGGTATCAGTAGTATGCATGATGGAACTAACATGAAGACAATGATTCACTATATATTATTGTTTTTGATTGTGTGGACGAAATCTTGAACTTCTGGCGATCTGAAATGTTCCGTATCCTGATGTTATTTATTCAATTAAACATGTGATTAAAGTGCATGAACTGGAGGAATGCGATAATCGCCACCCAACACCCTTCTTGTCACCTTCAAAAGCTCCATTATCCTTAAGCAACAAGCGAATCTGGCCTTCTGTTATATTTTCTTAAGCATATTGCATAATCTGTCGTTGATTACCGCACTGCATTAGTTACATGAACGGAAAGGTTGCATTTCGCCGGTCAGTTAATCTTTTGGACCTGGAGGGATCTGTTCTCTGGCGAACGCCATCCGCAGGTTCAGTGTTCTTGCCGTGGATTTTGCACATATGATCTCTGTAAATGTAATATTGTTGGAGATGTTCTAAAAGTCTAAAATATAAGAAACATTAAAAAAATAATAAGAAAAATGAACTCGTATGTATTCGTCTCGGCACTCTCAATAAGTTGTGCGATGAACATCTCAATTTGATGGTGACGACTGACGAGCATTATGTGTTCCAGTGCAAGTCGTTTTTTTCGACTTAATTGTTGTCTTCAGTTTTTCTGAAAATGACATATTCGGCCTCATCTCTCCATTCCATCCATCCTAACCTTTCCAACGCACAAATGCTACATTGTCAGATTCTGCTGCTTCTCCTTTGCAACAAGACTTGCCGTCTTGGTGCTAAACCATTCTTTACATACCTTTCCAACGTTTATCACATTAACATGTTATACACTAATTCGGACGCTTCCCTTTTCCTGCAACTCTATAGAGATTGATTTTCGACATATCTTTTTGTAAGTTGATCCATCTTATAAACATATGAGTGAATCCACTGTTTGGTGAAGAATTTATAACTTGGCTTTATAATAATAGAGATTTGAGCAATATTCTAATTTCGAACTGGCAATTTTATTGGACTAGAAGAACTTGTGTCATGGCCTCTTTAGAGCAAATGCACCCATTTTGAGTAGGTTAGACTAATTCTTAGTCTAGATTAATCTAAGATTCACCAAATTAATATATAGTCTTTTATTTGACAATACACCAACGAGAATAATATGATCAATTACTATTTACATTTTATTAAAATAACATAATAAAAATGATTGATTTATTCTTTATTACTAACTTTAAAATATTTCATTTATTTATAAGAAAATTGAATTGGAGAAGAAAAAAATTGATAAGTAGAATGTGTGAAAATAAAGAATAATATGGTAGTAGCATAGTAATTGTACAAAATTTTGATTTTGATTTTGGGAAAATTTCGATTATATATTATATTGTAATTTATTCAATATAGTGGTGACTGCTCATTATTGATAGTTTTAAATCTAACGTCCCAAATTAAATGACAAATATGGCTGCTTTGAACATGGGTGTAGACTTGGGCCCCACAATAATATTAACCCTACTAAAGATTAACCCTCCTCTCACTCCCGTTGGGCAACTTGGACTAATCGGCGTGGGCCCTCTAATTACCCCTTACTAATTTAACATTACTGCATGTTTCTTTTGCTCCAACCCTCACACCAATCCTCATTTTCCACGACGGGTGCATTTGCTCTTAGGAAAGCTCTCATAAAGTCATAATGAGAGTGCTTTTGAAAATCTTAAAGAGCAAAACTTCCAGTTTCATTAATTCGATTAACATCTAGAAAAAGGTAATGTCAAATTAGTACATTGTCAGTGTTAAACAGTGACAAACGTGGTATGTTGACCAACTGTACCGATATTGTCCTAACTTAACCACCTCATAGGTGTTGGGTTTTAATCACAAAAGGCCTCGGTCCAATTGGTTATTATCCATTCACTTATAAGCTTTATTTTCTTTGTCACTTCTTAGATGTGGGATCTCTCCTCTCCAACACGCCCCCTCACGTGCAACCTAATTTTTAGGTCTGCACGTGACAGATTAACATCCCACATACTGGGATGAAAGAAACTAAGGTCCAGTAACCAATTACACTTAGTGGCCATCCAATCGGAAATCCTCCGATGGCATGACAAAGTGGCACCCAACTCGAGCCCACGAAAGATTTGAGGCGCGACTGGAGAGGGACCCGCTCTGATACCATGTTAAACAGCGACAAGCGTGGCCCGTGGACCAACTATACTGATATTGTCCTAACTTAGCCACCTCACAAGTGTTGGGTTTTAATCACAAAAGGCCCCGGTACAATTGGTTATTATCCACCCACTTATAAGCTTTATTTTCTTTGTCACTTCTTAGATGTGAGATCTCGCATCTACAACAGTCATTATATAAAACATTTAATCTCGTGTTTATAATGTCAGACTGTAGAAACCAAACCGAACATTCTTGGGAGAATTAACCGGGTGTTTTTTTAACTGTTTTACCAGGAAAGCACTTATGCATGACAGCATGAGTAGCGTAGCACGTTGAAGACTTGAAGTGATGGGAGTAGTGGCAGCAAGCGGTGTCGTTTTGGCTTGTACTTGAGAGGTGACCTCTTGACCTCAACGGCCTGGCGTCAGAATTACAATAAACGATAAATCTTGGTGGGATTTGCTCTACAGCGGTCGGGTTGGCCTCTTGACCTCTACGACATGTCACGTGTTCTCATGCAGCAAAAACCAAGTTGTAACTTTGTAAACTCATATAATCAAATTTTGATACATTTTCTTTTATGGTTCAAGAGACAAATGATATAGGTCGAAGTCGGAATGTGAAGTTTAGGAGTTTAGAGTTTTTGTTTTCAATTGTTAACGTACTTCAGTTGGAATTTGAGATCGATTTGGGCATGAAAAGAAAGAGAGAGGCTATATGAAATTATGAAGTAGGATTGCATGCATGAGGAGCTCAATTGAGGATTTTGTTCTGCGTGTTAACTTATTTGAATAAGATATTGCCAAATTGCATTAGCTGTGGAGCCTGTGGTGTTGTTTTGTCTCTCCGAAGTTGGAATCTTTTACTTTGTTTTTTCGGTTGTTTGCCTTAACCTTTTCCTGAACGACATATATGGCTCTACCTGCATATATTATTGGCAATACACGATCTCATGAGCATTATTGGATAGAGACACAGATCATGTCTGGTCTATATTTTTACCTGCTGCCTCTTCTCGATCTAATCTGCAACTTTTCGAGGATTGATGAATGCTGATTGTTTTTATTATTAGAGGAACGGAAAGAAAACGAGTTTTTATAATTTAAACAAGAGCATAAATCTCGTGTAGAACAAAATGGGGAAAGCTCGTTGGATTCGAATTTCCAACTCGTGAAGTGGTTAGATCAATATTCACAAAAGCTAATGCACAACTCAAACTCACCACATGATCGTCAGACTAATTAAACAACCCCATTATTCCCATTAACCGCTAGGTGATCGGCCATTTTGGAGTTAATGAGCATTTAAGTGGCCACAATCTTTTGTCATTACCGGATTTTAGACCGGGATTTGCAGATACGTATGGGGGTGCTAGCTAAGTGGCTATCCCCCAATCTCGGTCCTCTTACTTCAGAGATGCATGACGATTAATAATGCACCACACGTCTGTTTCGCCTCATCATCTATAACATCTTACATGCTCGATCAGCTGTAGTGTTGAACCATTGACACACCATATTTTGTTATTCACACACCGCACTAATGATTTAAGCTAATAAAACCCAAGCAAAAGTAATTGAGGGCATTAAAAGAGTAATAAAAATATATATAAGGTGTGTTAATAACATAAATGGGTGTGTTAATAACAATTCCTTTCTTATATATTAAACCAGTTTAGTACCATAAAACGTCATCTCCCCTCACCTGAGCTAATTCCCAAGACTTCAAATTTTGAGCCGGTCCGTAAGTGATTCATTTCATTATCATTGTTTTTTTAACATGTCCACAGATATTCTAAAAAAAGTCCACAGAGAGTTGCATGTCACAACGTCACTTCGATGTAGGTTCTATATAAGATCGATTTACGAACATTGTGCTTTCCTGGCAATCTGGCATATCGATCGGGAGTGCCTTCTTCATCATACATATTAGTACGAGAATGGTGTCCGATCGTAAAGGTATGCACATGAAGAACAAAGGAAGTAGGGCATGCATTCATTTACGGCTCGAATTGATGTTTATCTAATTCATGCGCCATTAATTCTAGCTTACAGGGGTGTCTGCGTGGAATGTTAATTAGGTAATGTCGCATACTGAACTGAACTTTTCTCATCGTTCTCGTATTGACATTGACATTTTCTTTCCAAACTAGCTTGCTACTTGCATCATCGATCATACAATAACCCTGAAATTATAGCACCTTTATAGAGACTTATGTTTGGAAACAAATTGAGCTGAAATGAATGAACTTGCGACCCTTAATATTGACCATAAGAACCTAACTAAAGAACATTCTCTCTTCTAATTCTATTGGCCATGGAATAGATCGAGAAATATTGAAGTGCTCTAACATGCCTTTACAGTTGTATTAATTCCAGTCTAATAGTCTTATCTAACAGCGACATGAAGCTTATTATGAAATAATGATCCTACTATCAACATCCTTATGAATTTATGATGCCGTCATTTAATTTTCGCTCATAATGAGGATTGAGGAATATCGATAATGATTCATCGATTAGTACTGTTGGCGATATCTCATATCTGTGTGATCGATTGATACTCTGAAAATACACCAACAACGAGACGTCAAATAAAAGGGTTTAATGCTCATGTTTAATTTACATGGCACTTTACAAGTTGTGTTTGGTTTTGTTTAAAACTTTGTACATCTAATTTATCAAAAGTCAGCAAAATATGGTTTTCATAAAATAAGAGCTGCAACTCCTCGTGATTTATGGTTAAATAATCTCAAACTAGGCCTTAATTAAGTAGTACCTCTTCTTGGTTCAACTGTTTAACATGATTAATTAGCACGTACACTAGCAAATAACATGTGCATGGATTGCTGCTAGCTAATTCACCATGAGTTGCTGATGGCTTTTGACTCGTATACATAAAACAACAACTAGCTGGCCGCCGGGTCTTCGATCATGACTCGAAATCAGATCTTGGCTGCAATTTGCATTTGCTGGAAATAGTTTCCGTTTTGGATATGTATATATATATATATGTATATGTATATAGTCCCTATACAGAGTGAAGGTTCACTCTGAAGTTTCAGAGTGAAGTTTCAATTTTGGCATACTTTTCGGTCAAATTTTTTCACCATAAGTGATTCAATATTTAGATATTCTATTCAAGATCATCTCTATAAAGTTTCATCCAATTTGACAATGATTTGAGCTTTCAAAATTGAGATTTACACGAACGGTTCACGTCGAACAGTTTTAATTCATTCATTGATTTAATCTAATTTCAATACCTTAACGATGTCCGAATTAGATGAAATTTTGTAGAGATGATCTTGAATAGCATACCTAAATATTAGATCGCTTATACTGAAAAAATTTGACCGAAAAGTGTGCCAAAATTGGAACTTGACTATGAAACTTCAGAGTTAACCTTCACTCTAGATATGGACTATATATATATATATATATATATATATATATATATATATATATATATATACTGGCAATCAACTTAATTGGACCAGTTTCGATATAAAAAAAAACGTAATTGTACCAGCAGCTTTCATATTGTTCTATAATTAATTTAACTATACTAGATACACACTTCTACTTAGATGAGAAACTCAGAAAGTGATAAACATGTCCCATTCCAAGCTCTCAAACTGTAATTATAATTTCTTAGATTATTGTAAACATATATGGTTGATCTCAGAATTTTATATTAACACTAATGCATGTGAATGTGATGGAACATATTATATGTGTAGCGTACTGAAATGTGATTTGTGAGTTGTGGCCAAGTCTATGTATGGGTAAAGTGATCATTCCTGCCTAACAATATTTCCTTCCTGTGTCGCCTACCAATAATCCATACACAAGAATGATTTTTTTTTTGGTCTGACATACACAAGAATGATTGCGATCCAGTAATCAGGTAAAAGTTAGATATGTGTACATATATTGCTTCTTGTTTTCTTCTTCATTAGGAAGAGAAAACCATTTCTCAACTTGACAAAAGAAAAAAAAGCATAATGATCTTTTCCTCGGAAGTTGGTAGGATAGAGGACCAGGAAATTTTTCATACTCGTAACGCAAGATTATTACCAAATTTGAGAAGTCAATTTATGCAACTATCTTGCAAAAGTGAATGTTGCAAACGTGTTCGATTACGATGTCACAGTAAAATTGACAACAATTGTCTGGCCTTTATTTTCATAATTTTATCCGAAAGTGAAACTAACTAGATAACCTATTTCCTGTTAAATGTTTGACCCCCACGTAGCCAGCCACACATACCCCAAATGATAAAGAGAGTGTTTCCAAGGATCTTAAAGAGCAATCTTACGCTGAGTTTGGTCCCGAGTTTGATCAAGATTATGAGCTTAAATTTTCAAATAATCTGATTAAGGTGTTTGGTGAATCAACTGATTTCCTAATTTCAATACAATTTTTAGGCAAATTATGAAAACTTTTAAAAATTGCTGCTGATTAAATCTGCAAACGCATATTTTTCCAATCGCATCTCGGAACTAAACTGGGCCTCACTGACGATAGGAAATTTAGCCCGAACAAACTTCACTTTTTACGGGTACCAATAAATGAGTAAATTAATGAGGTGGGCAGCCAGTGTTGTCGTCTCCCGTTTCAAGTATTTGCCTCCGCCTTCAGGGTTTGAGGTCCATTTGCATTTCATACATGGATGCATTTTTTATACATCTTAAATTCTGCAGTTGACAGTTAATATTATATTTGTACTTCATTCACAATACAATGATGGCCGCGGTAGAATCAATCTACAACAACATGCATGTAACATGTTCACCGTACCTGTAAAGATCTCACATTGAATCAATCTCCCGTATCAAAATCATAAAATCAATCCCGGCCCAATCCTTGGTTTAAGTTTCTAATCACAATCAACTTAATTTAATTAGCATCTTCGCTCCATGGATTTTCAGATTCAATTCGATCATGAGATGCTCACATGCTACTAACGTCAGTTCAATGTAAGTGCAAAATCAAATCCGATGTATTCCACTCCGACCACCCAATTCTGAGTTGTTGTCTCTCCCGTAAACGATTCAGACCCCATATAATACCAACAATGATTACTCCTCTGTAATTATCATCTGATACATTCCGATGGGATCTGTCAAGCTCAGTAAAATCCTTTAAATTAATTTTAATCCCCATAATGCCCAAACCCATCTCCAAAAATCCCATCCGCATCCCAAAACGTTAAAATAAAGATCCGACATTTCTGTGAACCAAATACGACGAGGACTCTCCTGGCGCCGATCACTCACGCACGCGTATATATAAATTCAACCTCTTTCTTTTTCACCCCAAAACCAAATCCTCGTATTTCCTCTCCATTTCTCGAAACACGCCACGTCGTTTTTTCCGCGGTGGTTGCTCTCCCTCTCCTCCCCGCTCAGCTCAGCTCCGCCTCTGGACTACTCTCTCTGTTCGTTGATGGTCATCTAAATCCCTGAATTCCGCTCCGGTGAGTCCGATTCTGACGTCATCCTCACATATATATCTTTCGATTCTTTATCGGACTCGCGCTTCGTTTCGGTCGCCGGAGTAGTGCAGTGCGGCAACCGGAATGAGATTCCGAGCCGCGGGATTGAGATTCTGCGAGCTCTGCATGAATCTCCGGATCGGTTTTTCGACCTCCGGCCATGAGTTTTATGCATGATTATTAGGAGTTTTTAAGAGATGATTATTATTTTAGTCTCTTCAACATTTTTCATTGTCAAAAATTTTGTTGTGGATAAGATGAGTGTGTTTTTGATATCTCTGTGAGCTTACATGCTTGGTATTTTAGTAATTTTACGAGTGGAGCCTATGATTGTTGGTGTGGACTTGGTCTAATTGGGTGGTTTCTGATAATAGAGTGTGTGAATTATTGAAAGGTTGGGCAAAAGAGGATGAGTCTTGCTTACTCTTTTTTTTTTACTGAGATCAGGTTATATATGATAGTAAAACTTTGAATTAGAATGAAAAAAATGGGAATTTTGCTTTGGAATGATGTGTGTGTATACTTGATCGGCGTATCGCTTGGATTGTCGTCATTCCTCTGCTGAGGCAAGAACTGGTAGTTGTTATAAGGAATTACTCTGGTGCCAGGTTGGATACTGTAAATTGATAGTATGTTGTGTCATACAAGCGTTCTTTTTTGTTGCATTGGATGTATATATTTGAGTTTGGAAAATATTGCTTTTGTTTCTCCTTTTGATGTTGCCATGTGTTTTGCTTCATTCTTGCTGATGTGCTGTTAACATTGTAGTGAAAAATGGTTGCCTTTGGGAAAAAGCTGAAGGAAAGACGAATTGAAGAATGGAAGGGGTATGTTTTTTTTTTCTGTTTTTATTGTTTTTTTTAATATACGGCTGCTAGAATTAGAGACATTGGCAGATATCTTGGCATTTGCTCTTGTGTGATGGTAAGACAGTAAAAGAAGGGGCTATGAAGAGAAATGATATTTGACCCTTTTTCGTTCATTTAGTCATGGTACATTTTGTTTGGCTCTTTGAATGATCGTCTTCTAATCAGTATTATTTTGTCTTCTAATATAAATAAGTGATGCATTTTGTTGACTGGTGGTGAAATGATAATGGTGTCTTGAGATGAATGTTGATTCGTCATACCTAGTCTCCTCACTGAATCTGCACAAAGATATCATTTTGTGGTGTGGATATGATAATCTGCATGAAAAGTTGGATTTTGAGTCGACATCATTTTGTTCTCGCTAAGATATCATCTTTATCTTTAGTTATTTCTTTAGTCAAAAGATCAGCAACTGAGGGAGAAATTTTAGATGGCATTACAGATTACCCGGCCCTGTGTCCAGATGTCAAACAACTACTATTTGATACATAGTATTGCAGAATAAAAGCATTCATATAATAAGAAACAAACACAGTGGAAAAGAGCTCTTTGTTCTACATGTCTGTCAACAATCCCTTTTTACAGAATTTCCTTAGTTCTATGTTGTGCATATAGAGCATTAAGAGCAGTATCTACATCCTTATTAATAGTTTTGTATGTCTATCACTCACTGCCATTTTACAATATTTCCTTGATTCTCTATTTTCATGTGTATGATGGGGTACTCATATACTGCTTCAATTTCTCACAGGTATTACATCAACTACAAACTGATGAAGAAAAAAGTGAAACGCTACGCTCAACAAATCAAAGAAGGAACACTAGATAGGCGCCATGTCCTGAAGGATTTTTCAATAATGCTAGATAACCAGGTTTGTAGTCGCCTATCGTTGCTCATCAATTTCCTGGACAATCTGAGTTTTACTGTTATGTATGGGAGGTATATAATCAACTTGTTTTACTTCTCTTTTTATAATATCAGATAGAGAAGATCGTTCTTTTCATGTTGGAACAACAAGGGTTACTTGCTAGCAGGATAGCCAAGCTTGGAGAACGACATGATACTCTTCAACAACAACCTGATATTTCCCAAATAATTGAACTACGAGAAGCTTACAGACAAGTGGGGCGGGATCTTCTGAAGCTTCTATTTTTTGTTGAGATAAATGCTATTGGCCTGCGTAAGATACTGAAGAAGTTTGATAAACGTTTTGGGTATAGGTTCACTGATTACTACGTTAAAACTCGTGCTAATCATCCTTACTCACAGCTGCAACAAGTCTTTAAGCATGTGGTACTATGTTCATACCAGAGGCTTTCTCCTTCCCTATGTCATTTTAGAGATTTTAAAACTTGAAAGGCTAGATGAATTTTGCTGTTTCCTATCATATATATTCTGAGTGCAATGTTAAAGCTTCAAATATCAGATCAGGGGAAAAAAAACCAGAATACATAGATTGTCAGCATATAAATAGCAATTGCGTACTCTCAACGAAATGATATGTATCTGCTTGATACCTTCTGCAGGGGGTAGGGGCTGTTGTGGGAGCTGTCTCTCGAAATCTTCATGAACTTCAGGACCGACAAGGAAGCTACTTATCAATATATGATCAACCTTCTCTTCCTCTCCAGGTTTCTCTAATGATTGATGCTCTCTGAGCTTTCTTTTGTCTATATGTATTTCTGCATGGGTTGATATTATTGTTTCAGCTGGAAGCAATCAAGCTGCTTGTGATGTATAGTAATGTCTTTTAGATTTCATATGCAGGATCCTGTTGTTGATTCTATTAAAGCAGCTGTGGACAGGTTAACTCATTCAACAAACTTCCTTAGCTTTTTGGGACAACATGCACTCATTTTGCAAGAAGAGTTCCCTACTCCGGTTGAGGAACAAGCTGATGATCAGAGATACCATTTTAATTCGCTTCTCTTGAACTTGGCAAATACATTTCTTTATATGGTCAATACATACATCATTGTTCCGACGGCAGATGACTACTCCCTTAGCCTTGGAGCTGCAGCAACAGTGTGTGGTGTTGTGATCGGAGCAATGGCTGTTGCACAGGTGTTTTCTTCAGTGTACTTTAGTGCATGGTCAAATAAATCTTACTTCAAGCCTCTTGTATTTAGCAGTATTGTTCTTTTTGCGGGAAATGTCTTGTATGCGATGGCCTATGATCTGAATTCAATATGGGTACTATTGATTGGTCGTCTACTCTGTGGGTATGTTTTTCTAGTACTTCTTTGTTTCATTTTTCTTTTGGATAGACAATATATTCCATTCAGGGTTGTCAGTCAGGAAGTTTTAAATCTGTTCAGTTTTGCAATATTCTGGATGCTCATCTCAATCACCATGTAGCATATTTTTCCAGCACTACAGCCCTCTACTCTTTGACATTTAAGTTAGCACCTTCGAAGACTTTTGTTCTAGGTTAGACTTGGATTGAACTTGGTGATAGGCCAAAATTTGAGGTGTAAAAGATGGCTTGTTTCTCCTGAAATTTAGCACTACTATAATTTAAAATGAGTTTTAAAAAGGTTGAAAGACTTAATCTACTACTAATAATTTAAAAAGAGACTTACAAATGTTGAAAGACTTAACCCTCCCCTCTTGGTTTTGTATATAGTGGGGAACAGAATTTACCAAGAGATGGTGGTGGGTAAACTTTCATTTTGCTTGCTATTATGAGCACAGCTGGATCTGTTACTACTTACTAGTAAAGGAACTACTACCATTTGCTTTTCTGCCTAGGATAAATAAGTATTGGATGCTTGTGCTGTATACCTGACTTAATGCTCATGTATATTATGCAAATAAATGTGTTTTAATTTGAGGATGCAGTTTAAATTATGAGGTGGGAATAGTGTAAATGTGTAATGCAACAATATTCTGAAGCTCATTTATAAATGCATTATGTTTTGAGGATATAGTTTAAACTTTGAGGTGGGAATAGTGTAAAAGAATAATATTTTGAAGCTTATCTCTTCTATCTCATTAGACAAACTGATGAATTTCTGCATTCTACTCATCAGATTTGGTTCTGCTCGAGCTGTAAACCGGCGTTATATCAGTGATTGTGTACCACTTAGAATCCGCATGCAGGCATCAGCTGGTTTTGTTAGTGCTAGTGCCCTTGGAATGGCATGTGGTCCTGCAATTGCTGGCTTGCTTCAAGTTGATTTCAAGATTTACATGCTTACATTCAATCAAAACACTCTTCCTGGCTGGGTTATGGCTGTAGCTTGGCTTCTATACTTGGTATGGCTTTGCATCTCATTCAAAGAACCTGTACGTGACGATGAAGAGACCCCTGTGGAACCGAATAGAGGTATGTTCCTTAAGTGGTTGGTTAAGTGAACATATATCTTTTAGTCCTTTTAGTATATTTCAAGCTTCTTATAAGGCATTAGATTTACTCTAATTTGACCCTGGATCCCATTTGACAGGAAAAGCAGAAAATGATACACTCGAGAAAGGTCTTCAAAAACCATTACTCATTGCTTCTGAAAACAATAATGAAGATGAAGATGATGATCTTGATGAAAGCGAAGAAGCCGGGGATGAGTCTCGCAGACCAGCTACTTCAATTGGATCAGCGTATCGACTACTTACACCCTCGGTGAAGGTATTTTTCTGATTAAAAATTTCATATGAGCTTCCCAACATTATAATGCCTTTAGATCTTGTGCTTATCAGTAGTTAGTGTAGCAAAATCTATTGACTTGGATCTCTGCAAAACTAAACATAAAAATTAATGATGCATGGACAATTGTCAAGAAGTTCAGTCAGGGAACCAAATGAATTGGTCAATGTAGTGTTGCTGTACACTTACGTATAAAATGTACAATAATAAAAACTTCTACAGTGATGATTTTGTAGCATTTGCATTATGGCAAGAATCAGAGAATCTGCTCATTTTTATTTAGTAGGAAATGCCTCATTTGACTTGGAATTGGTTGTGGATGTGTGATAGACCGATAGAGTTCTTATCTGACTTGTTTTACTTGATATAACCAAATATTGCAGATATATACAGGATAACTGATATCATCTAGTTTTTTTTTTTGAGGACGGGAAAATTCCCGACTAGTTTTATATTTTAAAACAGTGAATTTCAGATTCTAAATCTTTGAAATAATTTTGAGCTTATCCTTGCCAATTTCGGGATGTTTTCATCAGGTTCAATTATTGATATATTTCATGCTCAAGTATGCGATGGAGATTTTGCTTTCAGAATCTAGTGTTGTTACCACATACTATTTCGGTTGGTCTACTAGCTCAGTTGCAATTTTTCTTGCTTCTCTTGGGCTTACGGTTCTCCCGGTTAATATATTGGTTGGGAGCTACATCAGCAACATGTTTGAAGACAGGTAATTTCATAAGAGAATGCTTTCAATGATGCTCATTTATAATTTGTTAGTTGAAAGCTCCATAAATATTCTACTGCTTACTGATGGATTTGATCGTTTGTTGACCCAATTGCAGGCAAATTTTATTGGCATCTGAAATATTGGTTTTCATAGGCATAGTTTTAAGCTTCAACGTAATAATTCCATACACTGCGGCACAGTATGTAGTCTCAGGACTTATCATGTTTGTTTCGGCTGAAGTACTTGAAGGTGATTTCATATTTTATTAAATTTCTCTTATTTATCATAATTTTGATTCCTAGGTAGGATCACATAGTAGGACTTATTTACCATACCGTTCAAGGAGCTCCACAGATTTATAGATTAGATGACCAGCAGTTTTTCCTTAAATAAAAGAATAATTTGAACTTCCTTTGTCTAAATGGCAACTGGATCTCACCGAATGGTAATGTCAGTAGTTGACGCATTCTAATGTCGTGCAGATGAACAAAAACTCATATCATAATCTATCATATGCAGGTGTGAACTTGTCACTTCTATCTAGGGTCATGTCATCTAGGCTTTCCCGTGGAACGTACAATGGGGGGTTACTTTCAACAGAAGCTGGGACTCTCGCTCGAGTAGTTGCAGATGGCACCATTACTTTGGCTGGATACTTGGGGGACAGTAAGCTCTTGAATGTTACATTACTTCCTTCCCTCGTCATTTGCATCACATCCATTGTTGCCACCTGCTATACCTACAACTCTCTCTATTGATCTACACATGTTGTAGCTTGTATCAAAAGTGCTCATGATCCCTTGGCAATTCAAGTCGATTCATTTTTGGAACTTAAAATGTGTAGCGTCGTTAGTGGTGTATATGTTTAGAAACTAGGTCAGGTGAATAACCTTGTATAAACTTTCTTCTATACAATTGATTCTGCTCATTTTTATTATACTTTTCTTTTTGGGTGAGTAGACCCATTGCTTCACTGGGTAACTACCTGAAGAAGTGGAGTAAAACCTAGTCATATACAATCAATTGATATACTCGCTGATGAATGACGGTTGAACCGTTGAAGTGTAGTGAAAGTCCACTCCAACTCGGATCTAATAAATCCCACTAAAATCAATGATACAAATCAGATTTCACCTTCCAATAAGTAGATGATTTTTCGACAATATTCACACTAGTTTATCTTCATCATCTTTCAACCTCAACAAGTTGCCAGTCCCCGAAGGAAGAGAGCTTTGCCGCCCAGTAGCACTGAAGCCTAAACCCATTGGACTAAGAAGGACCAGTTGCTCCTGAGTTTGATCAATGGAAGCTTATCTGAGGACCTACTACTCAGACATGTCGTAGGTTGCACAAGTGGAAGAGCTCTATGGTTGATCTTTGAAGACCTATTTGCTAAAGCATCGCCTCGAAAACCAAATTCCACTAAATTCTAAATTCTAATCACGAAATCAAATTTAACGAGCTAATTTTTTGAATGGATTTAACGTGCTATTTAGAGCAGACGAAAAGACAAAATAAAAAAAGAACAATTCCTAAGATGAAAAATGAAAAGATAGCTTAATACTTCCATGTTCCAACCCTCCCAGAAGGAAGGCGGCATCGAACTGAGGTTAGGAAACTCTCGTATAAGTTGGTGCAATAAAGTATTTTTCTTCTAACAAAAAAAAGAAGATTATGTCACATACATATCTAACAAATTGTGACGATTTTTCTGATAGTGACGCAATGTAGCTTTTATATGCAACACATCTATTTGTGTTTGATACATATTAGTGAGGCGGGTTGGGACGGGCGATTAGTCAACCAATCATACGAATGGGTTGAGCAGCTCGTGCCATTTCGCCCGCCAGTCCAACTGTCCAAGGGTGGCAGTCTGCCCTCCGTGACGGTTTGTTGGAAGCCGGTGTATGTAATAACCCTAGTTTTCAAATGATATTTGGTTTGATTTGAATTCTATAAAGTTGTGAAATTTAATTAGAATGAATGTGATTGTTTGCGACGTTATGAAACGAAAAACGGAAACGTTCTCGGACCGTTTAATTCGAAAAACGTGACGTTACCGCAACATATATATCGAATTTTATTCCGTCGCTCGGTTGCGAAAACTTTCTTCACGAAAGTTGTAGAGCTCATTGATACGAGTTCGTGAGTATGTGACGCGTTCTAATCGGACGTCGGACGTGGAAGTTATTAATGTCAGAAGTTAGTTTCCGATTTTGGAAACGAGTATAAAAATGATATTTTTGTGATTAGGGTTTCCATTTCAGGAAACCCATTCTCTCTCTTCTCTCCGCCTCCCTCCCTCTTTCTCTCTCCCCGAAAATCACTCTCTCCCTCCTTAGAAACTCTCTCCGTCGATCCGCCGCCTCCCGGGCGACGTGTCCCTCACCGCCGACACCAGCAGCCTCGCAAGCTCGATGCAGTCCTCCTCCAAGCAAGCCACGGTCTCCAGCGCCGCCGTGAAGCTTCGACGCGACTTGCAAGAACCGAACCCAGTCGGTCCGAACTCTCCGACGAGCTCCGGCGCTCCCAAGGCCCGGAATAGGTGAGGTTTCTATATAATCGGATGTTGTGATGCTTGTTGTGTGAATTTGAGTTATTTTTGGTTGGATTGACGGAGGTTTAAAGGGGATCGGAGGAGGAGGGATTTGGGGGAGATGCCGCCGTTTTGGGTGGCGCGTATGGGTGCGTGGAGGAGGTAGGAGACGGCGTGAGGCCGTGGGGAGGAAGAGAGAAGGAAGAGGGAAGGAAGAGGGAGAGATTGGGCACGGCGGTGGCGTGATACGCGCCGTGTTTGGTGTCGGCGCGTGTGCCCCACGCGCTGCCACAGTGAGTGGCGCGTGAGCGCAACGCGCGGCCTGCCGGAGGTGGCGCGTGCACCCCATGCGCTGCCACGTGCGGCGGCGTGTGAACAGTATTTCCGAAGAGTAATTTTGTAATTTATTTTTACGTACAGTAAATGTAAAAATGTGATTTACGTACGGTAAATGTAAATTTTATTTACGTACAGTAAATGTAAATTTTTGTTTACGTACGGTAAATGTAAATGTAAATTACTTTTAGTAAATGTAAAAAAGTAATTTTGGAAGAGTAATTCAGTAATTATTATTTACTGAGACAATACGTACATTTGAATAGTATTTATACATACATAAATACGTAAACAATATGTACTCGTACATAAATATGTATTGGATGTGTATTTGTACAGTAATACATGAATAGTAAATACATGAATAGTACACAGTGAATAGTACTCAGTGAACAGTGAATTCGTAAAACCGAAAATTGCTGAACAGTAACAGATTATTACTGTTTCGGCATTTAAAGATTTACGAAACGATTCTAAATTCTTTTCTTATCCTTTCAAGGTGATCGATAAATCAAGGAAATGAATTATCTTAGGAAATTGCGGAATTACGCTCGAGTTGATAAGGTGAGTAAAATCTCACATATTTATGAATCTACCCTTTGTGAGATTCAAGATTTTTGCAAGAGTTTTTAATATTGAATTATGACACGTATACGATATAATGGATTACATATATATTGTATAAATTGTAATAAGTACATATATATATAGTTCGCTATATTATATACTATTATGAATTCAATATGAATTTGTCACTTTGATGACGATAATTATATATTGAGCAGGTGATTTAATTTGTACAATATGAGGTGTGATTATTGTACGTGGTTTTGACATAGTGTTTGTTAAACGTTTTGTCTTCGGACGTGTTTATGAAATATGACATGTATATGATATAACGGATTATATATATATATTGTATAAATGGTAAATAGGTACATATATATATAGTTTGCTATATAATATACTGTTATGATTTTATCGTGATGACGTCATTTTGATGACGAGATTTA
Source organism: Argentina anserina (assembly GCF_933775445.1). Taxonomy (NCBI): domain Eukaryota; kingdom Viridiplantae; phylum Streptophyta; class Magnoliopsida; order Rosales; family Rosaceae; genus Argentina; species Argentina anserina. The sequence goes on from NC_065876.1 coordinate 8,684,166, forward strand.
TATATCGAGCATGTGATTTTGATTTGTATAATATGAGGTGAGATTATTGTACGTGATTTTAACATGGAGATTGTTAAAATGTTGATTTGTCTTCAGACTTGATTTTGGTACAATATGAGGTGTGATTATTGTACGTGTTTGGCAAGTCGGAACCTAGCCTTTGGCCGGGCGAAAGTTACGATACAGTTAGAGCTCTAGTCTGTCTGCCGGAGTACTGCATGAGAGGTAACAGGTGGTTATCTGCTCATGAGTACTCATATTGTTTTGATGTTGGGTAGCAGGTGGTTACCCAACATCGGCGGTGTACTACGTGAGGGGTAACAGATGTGTACCAGCGTTCATTAGTACCCGTATTATAAATGTATTTGGGTAACCAGAAGAGTTGCTCGATTTCTCATGAGCACTTTCATTTCATATATTTTTGGGACAACCAGATGGGCCGTCCATTGACTCATGAGTACATTTATATTGTTGTGTTGTGGATTTTCGTATATATTGATATGCGAGTTATATTATCATTTTACTCATACGAGCTATAAACTTACCGGGTTTGTGTTTACAATCCCGGTGCACCAATTCGATGGTGTAGGGGATAATTCCGCAGATGTTGATTAGTGGGGATTGAGAGACGACTCCGGAGACTCGAAGTTGTTCATTACCCCGCTTGTGGTGAGGTTTCTATTGCAGAATTGTGTGTGAGAACTTGTGAGGATTTATTTGTGAGTTTTGTAAGAGATTATGAGGATTATTACATTTCCACTTTATGTAATGTTGAATCATAAATTTAGTTTGTAATAATTGGTTTTCTGAGTTGTATTGAGAACTCAGTGATGATCCGCTGTGCATTTATAATAATTTCGATCCGTTGAGATTGTTTTAGTGTTGTACGACTTTAATATTTTGAGTTTTTATGCTCGAAATTTTAGGATTGTTACAGTGTATTACCAAACAACGGATTCACCTACGATCATATGTATGGGACCAAAGTTGGAGGAACCATTTTTGATGATGAGGGGCACAGACACACCGCTGCCGACTTACTAGCGTATGCCAATTCCATAAGATCTTGTTCAGAAAAAGAGGTACATCATTCATCTCTTCCCTTCGTTATCGACACTTGATTAGTAAAAACTGTTGCTATTTGATATGTACCTTTTTTTGGGTGAAAAATAAAAACCGTGAGCAGGAAATGTAAGGCCATTGGCCGTTGGTGTGGCGTTTACATGCATCTGGAGCTAATCACAGAGCATACCTCAAAGAAGGTTCCGGAAACGAGATCACAATATCAGCTGGGGCAATTGGAAGCCCACAGATCTTGATGTTGAGTGGAGTAGGCCCTGAAGAGGACCGTAAGTGCTCACAACATCACCGTCGTGCTGAACCAACCCATGGTTGGCCAAGGAATGTCAGATAACCCCATGAATGCCATTTTTGTGCCTTCACCGAGCCCCGCCGATCGAGTTGTCGCTCATCCAAGTCGTCGGCATAACCCACTTCGGTAGCTACATTGAAGCTGCCGGAGGTGTAAACTTCTCTGCAAGAAACTATGGAATGCTCTCTCCTAAGGTATTCAATATTTGTGTCCAAATCATACCTTAGGTCATATCCGAAGCAATTAACGCACGTGCATTCGATAAATGGTTGTAGTTAATTTTTTAATCTCACATATTTGCAGATTGGCCAGCTCTCCACATTGCCACCAAAGCAGAGGACGCCGGAAGCGCTAGCTAAAGCTCTGGAATTTATGAGCAGTCTTGATGAAGCAGCCTTTAGGGGAGGCTTCATCCTTGAGAAGATCTTAGGTCCAGTTTCCTCAGGCCATTTGGAAAAGCTCCAGACCCTAAACCCTAACGACAACCCCTCTGTCACCTTCAACTACTTCCAAGATCCCCTAGACTTGAAGAGATGTGTCCAAGGCCTTCAAACCATAGAGAAGTTGGTTGAATCAAAGGCATTCTCCAAATTCAGATTCGACGACATGTCAATACCAACTATGCTTAATATGACAGCCCGAGCCCCCAACAATTTGCTCCCTAAACACGAGAATTCCACAAGGTCTCTGGAACAGTTCTGTAAGGACACTGTGATGACCATCTGGCATTACCATGGTCCATGGAGGATGCCAAGTTGGGAGAGTTGTTGATCAGCAATACAAGATTCTTGGTGTTGATGCTCTTCGGGTCATGGATGGCTCCACGTTTAACTACTCACCTGGGACTAATCCACAAGACACTGTCATGATGCTTGGAAGGTACGTAACTAATTTTACTACTATGTTACTAATAGTTAGAAAGGCCTTATTGAGTTAACTGATCTGTGTGGTGATTTCCATATCACACGGTGTAGGTACATGGGACGGACAATACTGAATGAGAGACTCGCTACTGATGAATCAAGGTGACGAACAATGGTGATCGTGTCATGAGGGTGGCGTGTATGCACGTGCCCTACATATTAATCTGTAACTATTTATACGTACAAACTCAAAATAGTATGCTTAATTAGTCCATCATCTTTCTTCAGTGTATCTATTATATATTCACATATTTCTGAATTATTGGAGTTAATTTATAATTGATGGACAACAAATAATCAGTTGCTCAATTTGATTTTTCGTGAATGTATGGAGTGGAGCTCAGCTGGTTGGGCGGTTGACTTACTGCTACGCTAATTAACTATTTAACTTGAATGGGTTGATTCTGATCGACGTTGAATTAATAATCAGGTATTCGGGTTTTGATAATAAGGATTGGTACTTTAATTTTCTGGGGTACAAAAATATCGATCAAAAGAAAAGAAGATCGATCTATATAAGAAAAACACGCATTAATCAAAGAGAATATAACACGCCATGTTATACCTCTAGGACCAGGTTTTGCGCGGCGCCGCCTGGCATGGCCTTAGTTACACTAAAGAAGAAAGCATCTCTTCTTTGGGTCGTGCCCGTTTCTTCCTTTCTTTCTCTGCATATATAATCTGTAGACCAGGAAAGTAATGGAGGTATCAGAAAGAGACGATCCATGAAAATCGAATATCAGAAAACGTAATTTAGTAACAAGCTTTTCAGATAAAAGGGAGGAGGATATATGGCATTATAGTGCATTGGAATATGTACAAGGATATCCATGGCATATGCTCCATCTATTCCTTCTACCTCATATTCCCGTTCTGGTTGATCGAACTCATGAATGGCTATATATACTGCACATCGATCACTTGCTGCATAATGCAAGTGTGATTCTGAGGAACTACCTTAATATGCATTATTTATGTAAGCGAATTAGTTATAGGGCGTCTTTCCTGTGGCAGGCAACGGTGCTTTGTTTCGATGGACCGATTAGGAATTTCGCATTATAATTGGTCTTTGTCTCTTTGATTATGTTCTGCCAAAGGAGAGTTGCCCTGCAACTGCTTCTGCTTAATGGGATTATATATCTCATGAGTACGTACTGTGTTAAAGCCTAAAGGTAATCTTTCTTGCAGAGGTATGATATATCAGAAAACTCAGAAAACAGAATATATGTGATCTAATTGTTGTTTCTTTATCATGTTACTACTTCATTTTTTTTTGGATTAGAATTACTAGTTTGTTTTTGTGTTCATAGAGTAAATGCATATTATGTGAGGGAAACAAATTTATCGCACACCCATATTATGCATACCTCATGCTCACCACACTAAGTAAATGTCAAGTGCCTATTTTCTTAACAAACTTATAACTATCATTTCCAAAAAAACAAACTTAAAACTATAGTATTATAAAATACAATTTGCATTTACTTAAGGTGGTGGGTATAATATGAGTATGATAGGGATGAGCAACAAATTTGTTTCCTTATGTGAGTGTTATATATGCATGTTTAGATAAGATAGGTTGATGCAAAATGTACGTGTAGGGCATATAATTAAAATGCAATGGACAACCTGATAAAGTAATAGATTAATGCAAAATTTAATGCCAAATTCAGCTGATGTCGACTCCAATAAATGGCAAATTTAAGAGGGTGTATTGTATTTAGATTTGTGTGGACTTATTTTAAGGAAATTGTTTTAGCGCTACAATATGGCGCCAGATTTAGCGCCATAATCCTATGTGGCATGTCACATAACCTTGTCACGTTCAGTAATTAAAATAGTCAAAAAATGTCATTTTTAAATAAAAAGACAATCATATCTATGTTAATTAAACGACTCTAGATTATTATAAAAATATAATTTTTTCTTTGTCATTTATTCTTATTTTTTCATTATGATAATGCTTTCAAAATATAATTAATTTTTTAATATATTTTACAAAAGTATGCTTATATATATATATATTTGTTTGTGTGCGGGCGCAAAACTTATTTTCAAAATAAAATTATTTCATCCGCGAAAAATAAAGACGTGTGTGTGCGAACAATATATTTTAAAATAAAATTATTTTATCCTAAATAATTTTGTTAGAGATTTTTAATTCGATAGAGAATATATATATATATATATATATATATATATATATATATATATATATGGTAATTGTCGGCCATAAATGATAATTTTTGGCCAATATTAATTTTCATGGAAAACATAATTTGTTACCTTACATGTCCCATAAAATCTAATAAATTGTTATAAGATTATAATGTTGTTTACATCACTTGTAAGGTAACTTTTTGAACAAATATTGTACATCTTTCAGGATGAAATAATTATGTATTATTGAATGATATGGGGGTCTATATATAGGCATTACAAAACCACAATCCCGTAGGATTTGGAGTCCTAATCTATTACGGAGATGCTAATCTATCTCCTAACAGGAAACCTATTAGGCTAAGACATACACAAGGGTAGAATAGTAATTCTCCCGGAACACTCCCCCTTGTGTCGCATGCCTAGGTTGCATGGTGCACACATCGTTGCCTCGGTAAAAACCTTGTCAAGCAAAAAAAAACCTCTTGGGTAAAAAAAAAAGCTTGATCGAAGGGAAAAAGAGCACAACACACCGTCTACATTTGATAGCATCATATGAGGTAGACTCCCCCTGAAGTCTACGAAACAACTCCCCCTGATTAGTGCCATAATCATGGAGTACAAAGAACAACGTACACAACATTCATTACATGCTTCTCAAACGTAGTCTTGGGCTAATGATTAATCATTAATCTAGCCACAAATCCTTAGATCATACATGCTATACTTAGTCAAACTTAGATCTTAGGAAACAAGATTGCATAACAACTCAAAACAAGAGTTTGCAATGAAAATCAGATTCTCGGGTAGAATGACATTCACTCACTTAAACGGCCATAACTTCTTCGTCAAAATAGGTATCAGTGAACCGTAAAATGTTCTGAAAAGTAGACACCCGTGGCTTTCCAGTGACATAAGGTTTACAACCTCATCCGATCAGAGCAGTTCACAATGCTCTGTCGAAGTTGACTGACTTGCAAATTTCCGGACAGGACTGTCGTACTTTTCTAAAACGGCCATAACTCACTCAATATGATAGCTATGAACAAAAGGTTGATGTTCCTGGAAAGTAGACACATAGACCTTTCCAACGGTACCAATTTTACCATATTTCATTGAGCGAGCTGTCCTGTAGGTCTCGTTGAAGTTGACCTACGAAACTGGACAGATTCTGATTTGTCACATTTAATGTGTCTTTCGCGAAAAGAATGGGGGAATGGACCAATGAAGGACTGATTTTGGTCCAAGATGGAACCGTACGCATCCTCTACGCTACCAGTGTTGACTGCTACATCAAGGCGTACGTTGATGTTGCTGGAGCTGCTGGCGGCGTTGGTGTGGATAGGATTTGTGTTGGTTCACTAAGTGTAGAACTAAACCCATGTCAAAGAAGCAACGCAAGTCCAATGACAATGCATAGGCGCATAGTTAATCACGTCATAATGAAAGCAATAGTGTCCCAACAACACTAGCATGTATGAATGTATAGCTCATTGAATCTCTTCATCATCTATACTTAAACGGAATAGAGAATCAAGAATTAGCTTCATATGAACACATATGGGTATGAGTTCTTGCAACCGATTGTACTACGTTCTCTCGAACGTCGCAATCTGATTACATAAGCTCTCCGTGGTCTGGAGGCATTTAAAGTCCCTCGGGCACTCTCATATCTGCGTCAAGATCCCTTTACAGATATTCTATGACCACTATCATATGCTACAAATCAGTTTTCATGGACACTACTACTGATCAAGTAGCGGAAAGCAATTATGTCCATAACGAGAGAATATAACTCATCGTACTCAATACTAGGATAATGAGACAATCTTTGCGCCATAAGTCCTTCATATATTGCATGACTTCATCTTTCTCATTACACTTACGAACAACGACCAACATAACAAGTCTAGTTCAGCCTGTATTGATTCTTTCCACTTCGGTCAAGTTGCTCATCGTTGATGCTTTACAACGGAATAAGAGCATAAGCGAATACATCATCAATCATGGGAGATCAATACATTAAACACACACACGCGCTGTATACGATCAATTCGTGAGATTTCTATTCTTCTCTAACATCAACAAAAGGAGTTTGTAGCGTCCCACAAAAACTTAGTTGATACACATGTTTAGAGAATATCTCTTGATGATGGGCGAAATACTTGTGCCTACGCACTTCGCTTCTTTCTAGTTTTGATTCTAGAGAATAATGGTCTCCTCCTCATCTAGGCAGGAGCCAAGACCGAAGCTATGACCCTTACTAGTCCATCTTTGCGTTTGCCGCCCTTATTTTGTGGTGCAATGCCACGGGCGCCGACAACACCACAGCGTACGATGGTGTCATCGCCGGCTTCCTTCCCACTGTCAGGGATGGTGCCAACGGTGCTAGCACCAGGTCATATGAAATTCTCTCATATTCTGAGAGTTCCAACCTTACCGGCACATCACAGCATTTATGTGCGATCTCGTCACTTTCGCAATATCGGTAAAGTCATTGAGCATCGAATCTTTGACTTTCTGGACGTCGATAATGCGTTGCACATTTGCTCACTTTGAGTAGTGCGGGATCTTAATGAGACATAGTGCCACACCACGTCAATTCCTAGCGTTAAAACCGGAATGAGAGCATTCCATATCTCCCCCTAATGACGGGAAGTATGTCTCATCAAAGTAACCGTCTGCTAATATCGCAGGATAGAGATCAACGGTTGTAGATTGGAAATAGCGGACAAGTGTTGGTGATTCATAAATCATAACCAACCAGAATACTTAATCGTTTCAAGTAGACCCATTGAGATAACTACAATAGAGACACATAAACAACTTTAACCAAATATGCATTGAAGGAAAAGAACGTTGGGATCGTATCCAGTAACCATCTGGTACGCACTAAACGCTTGACAACTTGTGGGTCTAAAACGAATAAGTGTCGCTGCATGCAACATCATTACATATCTCCATGCAAAAATCGGCAGGTTAGTATCCATAACCAAGTCCGAGCTCTGCTAGATCGTGCAGTGAATGAACATGAGGAATACTATGTTCAACGACGATCCCAGTAGATATGCAAAACGAAATCATCAAAGTCGTGGAGGTGAACTCTCCAACGGTATCCAATCAAATAGATTTGAGAGGATGGGAAGGGTGGTGAGCCCTTAGTATGATGATCATAGCTAAAAACTTTAGCGAATGCAGCGTTTCTTGTGGAAAGCAAAGCGACGTGTGACCAACGCGTCGATGGTCTTAACCTATACCATAAAAATACCGAAAAATGTCCGTATTCGGTTGGATAGGGTCCACTAATGTCACCTTAAATACTTTGTAAGAATGGAATGTTCTCGGTTGGAGCCTTAGCAAATAAGGACTTTCTTGAAATCTAGCAAAAGAACAAGCTTTGCAAAATGAGCGATTGGCATCAGAGATTGTCATGGAGGCATTAGAAGACACGGGAGGCATCACAAGCTCCTGTGAAGGAGGGGATGCCGCCACCGACGGTCTTAATGCCATGGAGCCGCCGAAATAGGCAGGCTCGGCCTCACCGTGCATGGCACGGATAGGCTCGGCCTCACCGTGTGGAGCATGGGTGAGGTGGTCCTCCAATCGCTTCGTGAACATGAAAAATAGATGATAATGTGAATTTCAAAGAACTCGAATCATCATATCTTGTTCAAAATGACCAAAAATGATCATGTCAAAACCGAGAAGACAGTAAAACCGAACCCATGATTCAAAGAATCTTGAGTTACATAAACTACTGCTGCAGGTAAGCAAAACTATGTCTACAAGCTAACAAAGCTACTGTCGAAGCTTGAAAAAGATACTGTCAATGAGATCAGACAAATTTATTCCTCTTCATTCTTAACACAAATATCAAGATGAAAATCCATCATTGGCATGAATGGCCTTTAAAACTTAGCAAGGCACGAAAATATACAACACAATCTCCGCACGAGATCTGTAAAACAACTACCTGCGCCGTAGGACAATGTAGGTGGTTACGCCATTAGCAAGACACTCGATTTCACGGCGGACATTCTCAAAATGAAGATTAAGAGAGTCAACGACGCGGTGAACTTCTCTACACAATACGCCGTAGGATATTGTAAGAGATGAGATTGAAACAAATGGCAATCCCATCGAATGTATCACATGGCAATAGAACTGCATTCTTCAACTTAAGAGTTGGAAAAACATGGTATTAGAGCAGTTGAATACCAAACAATTACGGTGGAAAACCTTCCATTTGGTGCGGGTGGTCACCAATAATAATAAAATCATTTGAGCTATGAAACGACTTGGAGAAAACCGGAAAATTAACCGGAAAACCATGTCAATATAACTCAAAACCGGGTGAAATTTGGACTGGGAAAACGTGGCAGCAAGAACTGCTGAAATATGAGGAAAACATGACGAGAAACGACGGAAAAAAAAATCGTCGGAAAAACTCGTCGGAAGCCGGCGACACCGATTGCCGGAAAACTGGCCGGCGGCGGCCGGAGCTGGCCGGTATGGAGGCCGTAACTTCAGGTTCGACAGGGAACGCCGTCCGGAACCGGATGGCGGTGCCGGAAACGCTGGAAAATGGTCGGAAGACGGCGAATACGCCGGAAAACGTTCCGGAAACGTTGGAACAGTAACCGGGAAAACGACGTCAATTTTGACGTTCCGAGGTCTATTTTCCAAATTTTAAGGTTCAAAATCACAATGTAGTGCTATTGGGGTCCCATGTAACCCAAAAGCGGCCAATTTAAAAACCACGTGAGTTGCAAATGTTGACCATGCATGCTAAGCCAAGGCAAATAAAATTCTCACGAGTCAATCTTGTAAACAAGAAATACGAGAAATTTTATAGAATATGCCAATATTTAATACAACACAAACAAGCTTCCAATTCCAATAGACGACTTAAGCTAAAGTCGAGCAAGAAACATGGCAATGCCAACGTCATACTTGAAAAATAGTAAGCAGAAAACATAGTCAAAATAGATTGACTAATCAAAAGTCAGTAGCAACAAAATCTTGCATATCGGATCGGGCGGAGCCTTAGCCTGAGGCTCAAAAATGTTTGCTTACTTGAGAATGGAAGAATGTTATTTTTCCATCTCCAAAATTCCCTCAAGAATGGCATGCGTTTCTTGGATGTGGAGTATGCATCAAGGTCAACTCTGATAATACAACGTCATAGACGTTCATTAAATCACTTGAAGTGTGTCCCATAGAATTCGTTATTTTTGGGATCTTTTGTCAGCAAATAGTGCTGCTTCAGAGTAATGAATTTCAACTCAAATAAATGAGTACGTAGACCTTGGGATTATCATTTATAGACATGAGTTTAAGAAAACTCAAGCATTCAAATAACAGTCACGATGATGACACATCCATAAGAAATGAGGGTTGTATAAGTTTCAAATAATCGAACTATTCAAGTATGTAACCAGAATTAGAAGGTTGTGATGTATATGGTCACAAAATAATCGATGCATATCGGCGATTCTCATGATCGCACCCAAAACAGCGGTGCACTCAGGCGTCCACACGAAATCGATATATTCCTTTTTAAATAATAATGTGACTCCCCCAGGACCATCACACGAAAAACGTCGACCAAGAGGGGAATTATATCCCTCTTTGGTCTCATCGGCGTTATAAGAAAGGCCGGAAAAGAAGACATGAAAAAAAGGCTAATAGCGCCCGATAATTTATATATATATCTTCAAAATCAGCAACTTTAAGAAAAACATACTTGTTGGTCTGCCAAATAGACCGCATATAAGTAAATTGCTCTGCAAATCGATCGTCATGCATGAAGTTGCTTGTTGAATTCCTTTTTAGATCTTCATCCGATGACATAAAAATCTTGGGAGGATACGATCAAAATCGTATGTAGATGGCAAAATTATCGTCCATCGCGGCATGAATGTCATCACCATAGTACGACGAGCAATGATTTTTCCTATACGAGCACGTGAAATATCGTTAGAAATAAAAACGTGCCAATGAACATTTATATAATGAAATAGGAAAAAGGAAAAGAAAATATAAGATGAAGCCCAAATGGCTATTGTGCCCGGCTGCAGGTGTCGCGAGCGGGGGTGCAGGGGTCGCGAGCGGGGCTACAGGTGTCGCGAGCGTGGCTACAGGGGTCGCGAGCGAGGCTGCAGGTGTCGCGAGCGTGCGTGCAGGTGTCGCGAGCGTGCGTGCAGGTGTCGCGAGCGTGCGTGCAGGTGTCGCGAGCGTGCGTGCAAGGGCTGCGTGCGGGGCTGCATGCGGCTGCGATGCGGGGGCTGTAGGGGTGCATGCAGGGGTGATGCAGGGGCTGCGTGCGTGCGTGCAGGGGCAGCGAGCAGGGCTGCATGTGGCTGCGATGCGGGGGCTGCAGGGGTGCATGCAAGGGTGATGCAGGGGCAGTGTGCAGGGCTGCGTGCAGGGCAGTAAGGCAGAAGTTGCAGGGGCAGCAAGGCTGGCTGTGCGCAGGGATGCGGGGGTAGCAGCGGGGGTGGGGGGGTGCAACAACGGCGAGCAGGGGCTGCGCCGACGAGGAGATGCCGGAGGCCGGAGACGACGACGGCCGGCGGTGGAGAAGAGAAAAAATATCTAGGGCTCTAAAAGTTCAGGGTTTTAGGGCAACATGCTGATAACGTGTTTCAGGATGAAATAATTGTGTATTATTGAATGATATGAGGGCCTATATATAGGCATTACAAAACCACAATCCCGTAGGATTCGGAGTCCTAATCTATTACGGAGATGCTAATATATCTCCTAACAGGAAACCTATTAGGCTAAGACACACACAAGGGTAGAATAGTAATTCTCCCGGAACAGTACAATAATTTTTGAATAAATGTTAGAATGTAACTAAATCGTTTGGAGTTTAATTTCTATTTACAAAATATGGTATCTGAATTATGTCCATTAAAATATTTTTTTTAACGAAAATATTTCTTAATTTAATAATCATAATGAATAAATATTAAACAATGATAGGATTGTCTTTTTGTTTAAAATGACATTTAATGCCTATTTTAATTACTGACGTGGCTAGGTTATGTGGCATGCCACATAGGATTGTGGTGTCGAATCTGGCGCCTTATTATGGCGCCCTAGCAGTGCTCTTATTTTAATTGACAGATTTTTTTAAAAAGTTCACATACTCTTTAAAAAGTAAACAGACTTTCACAGAATTGTTAAAATTATTGATTTCAATCACAGACTTCTGGTTGATTTATACAGACTTTTATTGATTCATGAATTCCACAAATTCATATTGATCAACTTCTATAGATTTTTCAGTACTCATAAAAAATTCAAGATGCATTTTTTTTGTTAATTAAGAAAATAATGCACAATAACTTAATAATGTGCATACAATATCTCTCAATTTAGTTAATCATAAACCCACCATTCGGTGATAATTTGCTTCACTCTCAGGTGTGCATGAAGCATTTAGGATGGTCTTATGGGTTTTACGACAACTGACGCCTTGTGGGTGCTATTGAACGAGGATTTAATGTATGATAGCTAAGAAATTTTTTACAGAACAATTTTTGTTCTAAGCAAATTTATTAGTTGTGTCCATTATAATTTTTTTTATAAAGAATCTCAATTATTTATAAGAAAAAAATCCTTCAAATTTAATTTATCGACCAATAAGTATCAAAGAAATGAAAGTAATAAATTGTTTAGGAAGTTTCAAGCAAAATAAGTCGGTGTTCATGAAACATTGATATAATTATTATTCTCATTTCTTCTTATGTACTTCTTTCATCGTCATTGTTTTTATTGTTAACATTGGACATGTGTCCACATATGAGAATGAAGTTTTAATAAGAATAAAGATACAAGGTAAGAAAATAATATAAAGAAGAAGAGAACAATCATGGGATCATATGTTGAATAAATATATTGGGTTGTACGAAAAATAATTGGTAAAACAAATGCAAAAAGAAATAAACAAAAATAGTGGAGAATGAACATCTTTAAATACAATTAGAAAGTCCATGGAAAAGTCTATAAAAATCTTTGGTCTAGAGGCTAGACAATTTTTAGATTGTGGTGCGTATAATTAACACTAGAAAGTTTATGAGATTTCATGAGTTTATAATTCCATAAGTATGAATGATATTTTGAATACCCACAGACTTCTATTCATTTTAAAAAGTCATGATTGAATATCTCCAGACTTTCATGGATTCTGTAATGACTTTTAAAAATTCTAATTGAATACACTTAGATTTGTATGGATATTTAAAAGTCTGTATTGAATACACTTAGACTTTTAAATTTCATAGATATTTTAAAAAAAATCCCACTAATTCCACACACAATACACCCCGTAGTTAACTTCTCTATCAAAATATATGATAATTTGAAACTAGCTTTAAATCCGATCACTCGAAAAGTAGCAGCCAACATTTCGTATTTTCATTTAAGACATGCTTCTGAACAATTGGGTATATCCATCTCCCATATCATGCAGTTTAATTAGTGATGTAACATGTTAAGAAAATATATTGATTTAAATTCATGAACGAGGAGGAGGAGGATCAGGCCAGAATTTGATTTGTTTCCTTTTTTGTTACTTGTTCGTTCTTTGGTTCACTAGTATTTTTGAACTTGTATGGATTGATCGGCGACCTTGAAGCTTCAAAGATCAAATCAATATTGGATACGTATCTGATTAGTCTCCCATGTCATTGATTAAATTAGTTGAACCTGTTCCTTGAAACGGATAACTTGGATGAATCTCTTATTTTTTTCATGATATTATACAGACTTTACCAATCACGCAGATTGTAAGTCTACAAGATGTTGGAGGTATACGTGTTATTAGATTAACAATTGTTTGATAATGCATGCATTGTGTACCTACCGGTAGGGGTGGGCATAAACCGAATTAAACAAGTAAAACCGACCGAACCGAACCGAAAATATGGTTCAGATAACCGAACCGAAAAAATGTAGTTTAAAAATAAAGAAAACCGAACCGAAACCGGTTTAAACGGTTTGAAAATGGTTTATGTAATCAAACTAACCGATTTAAAACCGAACCGACCGAATTTAATTTAATAATTTAATAAAGAATAAATAATGGGTATTAGTACAAGAAATAACAAAACATAACATAAAAGGTTGTCTAGTGCAGTTAGTAGAGCGCATGATTGTTATATTCTAGGTCAGGAGTTTGAATCCCAACATTAACATTTTGATGAAACGTGTGTGTGATGTACTGATTTGTGACATCATCTTTGGGTAGGAATTTGAGTCTCACCTCTTGAAAAATTTAAAAAAATTACGTATGAGGTGTGAACCGAAACCGAACCGAATTTCGGTTAAACCGATTGTTTCGGTTCAAATTAATTTGATTCGGTAAATGGTTTGAATTTCTAGAAAACCGATTAAAGTGGTTCGGTTTTGGTTTGTACTAAAAACCGAACCGATATATGCCCAGCCCTACCTACTGGATTCAAATGATCTCTTATAAGTGTTTTCTGCATGTAATGGACTGGAAATGATGCTATTATATACGTATTACTAGTAGAGGTGGCAAACAGGCCGGTTTAAGAGTGCTAAAACTGTATCCGTATCATGTTCAAGCCGGCTCATTTATTTTTCGTGTCGGACTCGAACTGGTTCATTTACTTAAATATTAAGCCTGGCCCAGCCCAAGCCTATATCGGGTCGGGCTCGGACCCGTGCCGAGCCAAAAGGCGGGCCGCCAGGCCCATTAGCATTTAAGATACAATTAACATAAAAAAATATTGTGTAATTAAAATATTTATTTTATATAACTATTTAGAAGAGTAAAATAAATAAAATACTATAACATATTTGATAATCTTATTTCTAACACGTTACATATGTCAAATGATGATTTTTTTATCACTACTTTAATGATATTTGTGAAATAATGTAGTTAAAATAATGAATAAAAAAATTTGATTTCAAATGTCTAATATTCAATTCTCATTATTATAATTATTTAAATATTTATATAAATTATATACTTAACGGGTCAGCCCATGAATTTATCGTGTCTGAATCGTGCCGAACCTGACTAATGGGCCAATATATTTTGACCCAGCCCGACCTATTAAAATAACAGACTCGTACTGGGTCAGGCCGCTAACAGAACTCAGCCGTGTCGGGCCGATTTTTAACGTTTTGGGCATGTGCCGGGCTCAGGCTTTTCGGCCCACTTACCACCTCTGCGTATTAGTATGGATATATTTACCACTTGAACATATTAAAGCTCAATCAGCTCAATTTGGTTGAGAAAGAGAGGAAAATGGACACTACAATAATTTGTAGGCTCAATGATAATCAAATCGCGATCGGTTCCGGTCCTAAGCAGGAAATACTCTCGGATTTGAGTTTGCCGGTGCCAAAATGCTGCCCCTGCATCTGTATATAGTTGATGTATCTTACATAATGAGGTCACAAATTCACAAATTTGGTCAAACGTACAAAATGAATGTGATCGAAAATATGCGTATATAGCACTTAGATATAGGTCACATCAGTCTCCTGATTCTGGATAACATATGCTGGTTAAAGGTTTGCATATTAAATCAAACTCAAATATAACCACATGGGATCTGGTGTGGTGGAAAACTATATCTTTGCTAACTACAAGGTCTAGAGTTTGAAACCCCCTAGAGGCCTGAGTGGCCAGCCAATAGAGGCACATGCCAGGTATGTGCCTGGATTATGGTGTGTTCTCCGCGGAGTACAGGGTTTAGTCTGGCTTTATTAGGATACCATGCATGAGTGTGTGCGTTGTCTAACTTAACTAACGGCTAACCCCGATCAAACAAAAAATCAAACTAGGATATGGACGTTTCTCATCTTATGAGGCTGTTTAATAAGAAATCAAGAATTAACGCATTGCCATTAACCCCACGCAATGCCAAAACTTACGTACCCACATCCCCTTCAATCGCTTTCTTGTATTGTTAACGTACAATAATGTTCGTATATATATTTCCCGTTATTGTTTCGATCAATTGTGGACCCAAAAATCTAATGACGACTTATCATGATAACTTGTTCTTTGGTCGTCGGAGCATACACGTTGGGATATCCCCATACACTTTTTGACATTGAGAATTCGTTCGTGTTGTATATCACTAATTCAAACGACGTCTAATTGTTAATACATGATGTGATACCCCATGGACTTTATGAGCTTAAAATCGTTTGTTCTGTAGATCACTATTTCAAACGACCATCTCAGTAAATCAATAACCAAACTAGACTAAATCGTGGGGGGTTCACCAAAAGAGCAGATCACCCTCGTAGCAGTTACCATCACAAAGTCGACATGATCCCGATCAAGCTTTAGACTTTTCCGTACTTCAAAAAAACCCTAATACCCTCTCAGTTCTTGGGAAAATTATTTTGGGGTTTACCAAGAGCTATCTGCGTTTTTCTTTCAGAAATTTCCAATTAAGTTCTCAAATTCCCTCAACAATAGATATCAAAAGACTTTAGAGGAGCTAGAGGAGCTAGTGCAGCTTAAACAAAATCTCAAGTTCGAGGTCTTGTGGATGCAACACTAGATGTTGGGAGAGCATCCAATCCCCATCAGTCCTCAAATAGTGCTGGGAGATTCTTTCAGTCAACTGAAAAAAACAAAAAACTTTGGAGGAGCAAAGCCAAGACTGGATGGGAACACATTTGTCAATGGACATATGCTGGCGGGTCCAGAAAGGTTTCCTTCGACTAGAAAATGACTTGCATGGTACACGAACAATTTGGAAAAGTATGACATACTTTTTATCAAAGAGGCACAACTAGATAGGGCCGGACTTTTTGACACCGAAAAAATCGAAACCGGCCGTAACCGAACGCACCGAAATCGAACGGAATCACAGCGTCGGTGTCGGAAATCAAACCGAACCGAGTAATTGGTGCCGGTTATCGGTTTCATACTTTCAAAAAACCGGTAAAAACCGAACCGAACCGAGAATTGACATTTAAGGTTATAACTTGTATTTGATGAACATATGTAATCGATTGGGTGCTTATGCAAAACATAGATTTGGTAATAAATATATACATGTATAGATATGTGATTTTGTATAAGGTAATATATGATTTTGATTTTTGTATGTGTACAATTATGCATGCAGAGATCTAATGTAATGTTTTTGGGTTTTGTCAACTAGTCCTCATGTTAAGACAAGTCTGAACATCCGGTGATGAAACTCATGGGGTTTAATGTTTATTTTGGTTAATTTGTTGTGTTTCAGCAAAACACTATTTTTGTTTACTTAATATTTGAGTTCTTGATATTTGGTGAATATAACTTAATTAAAGTATTGAACTTGTAGCTTACTCCTTCACTTTTAATCTTTTTATTTTCACTAGTCAAGTACGAAATGTCAATAAGAATATTAGGTTTTGTAACCTAAACAAAACCGAAACCGAACCGAATTATAGGTTAACCGAAACCGCGGTTTCTATGTATATTTTTCAGTTTCGGTTTTGGAAAACATGAAACTGAACATTCGGTGTCGGTTTTCGGTTAGTGCTCATAAACCGAACCGTTGGCACCGAATCCAGCCCTACAACTAGATATTTCCTTGACTGTTCTATTTTCGAAGCTACTAAGGGATATAGAGCTTCATGGAGTTGGGCAAGTATTATTGAGGCTAGGGACCTTTTGGTTAAGGGGGGATGTTGGCAGGTTGAAAATGGTCAGTCCATTAATATTTGGGGGAATAAGTGGATACCTCCTCCTGATCTTCAAGATGGATTTTTAATAAATGGAGTCACTGCTCCTACTAACATTGTTTTAGTTAATCAACTCATTGATTGGGATACTCATTCTTGGTATTTAGACAATGTGAAACACATCATTAGTGGAGAGGCTGCTACTAGAATTACTTGTTTACCAATTGGGAATATGGATGGCAAGGATAGATTTATATGGCCGTGGACTAAGAATGGTGTTTTCACGGTCAAATCTGGGTACCATTGGCTACAAAACATCCATGCACTTGCTACTAGGAATGTCTACAGTGCGGGGGGCTCACATTTGGTTAATTGTACTACCTGGAAGCTTATATGGAGACTCCCTACTCTTCCAAAAATCAAGCTTTTCCTATGGCAAGTACTGGGAGGAGTTGGTCCTGTTTTTCTCAATCTTTACAAGAGAAAAATGGTACAAACTCCTCTTTGCCCTATTTGTGGACAGGGTGAGGAATCGTTTGAGCATCTTTTTCTATTATGCAGTTGGGTTGCTACTGTATGGTTTGGCTCACCGCTGGGACTAAGAATTGATAAGGCAATGATTACTAGTTTTGATCGGTGGCTCTACTCTCTATCTAACAGTTTTAGAGACGCAAGAAAAAAAGATGTATTTCTCTCTTTGTGCAGCTCTATATGCTGGATGATATGGAAGGCTAGATGCAATTATGTGTATAAAGGTACCCCTTTATCTCCTATGTTCACCATCAATCAAGCAATCAAACTTGCTACTGAGTACATTGAAGCTAAAGTCATACATGTACCTCATCCAATAGAGCAAGAGAGAGTGTATCTGAGATCATGGGCTCCTCCACCTCCTGATTATCCGAAAGTTAATTGTGATGCTGCCTGGAGTAAAGACAAGCTTGTTGGTCTGGGTGTTGTCGTTTGTGACGAGTCGGGTCGTTTTATTGAGGGATTAGCTGCCATTAGTTCTTGCCTCTCGTCAGACCAAGCGGAAGCTGAAGCTGTACTGATGGGTGTCAATTTGGCAGTCTCTCAAGGAAGAGATAAATTTGTTATAGAATCTGATTCAAAGACTGTGATTGATGGTTTAAGGTATAAGTCAAACAATTACTGGAGAATTTACCCTATTCTTAGACGAATTTGGTCTCTGAGCAATGGAATCAGTGATTGCATTTGGAGCTGGGCTCCCCGTGAAGTAAATGGCGCTGCTCACCGAGCTGCCACGCTTGCCGACGAGACTCTGGGTCTGAAAAGATGGGTTAACCGACGACCACGGCCTCTTTTTTCTGTGTTGAGAAATGATGGTATGCCAACTCCGCCGATGGCATGATTTGTTGTTAGTCTACTTATCATAGTTGAGATCTTTACCCTTGTTGTTTGTATTTTGTGAGTCTCAGGTTTTCTGGGTTCAATTTAGGCTTTTGCCTTAATGAAGTTTCTTCATTATTCAAAAAAGAAGAAGAGAGGCACAACTACAACTAGCTAGCTAGCTAGAGTTGGTTATTAAGATATTGATCACTAAGTTCATAACCTATGTGTTACTCAATTGGCCATGCAGTCAGTCCACTAGGAATAAATCAAAGCAGTTTTTGGCCTGCAACGGTTTGCCTTTGCCAGCCACTACCACAAAGCCCCCTTACCCTTTTCTGGTTGTTGCTTTCTATTTCAGCATCTTCATTATCTCGAAGGAACCACCACAGCCACTCCATTCTTGCCTAGGAGGGTCCTCAAAATCTTAAGACTCATTATGGAAAGGGAAAGAAAGAAGAGGCATGACTAGATTGTCTTAGTTCATGTTATTAGTAGTAATATAATCTCTTGTGGAGATCTTTAAGTTCTGAAAATCAGTCATTTTGTAACATGATACAATGCATATTAATATAATCTTTTGTTACAAGACCGCAACGGCTTATGCGTATTAATGTCTCAATAATGTATGTGAAACATATAGTTAGCTTGATATACAATGCTGATTTATTCTCTAATCGCTCAAATTTATATAGATTCAACATTTAAACAATGGATTTACCCATACTGAGCGTATTTCTCGAAATCAACTACCTACAAGTTTGCAGGCTACATCAAAATGGTGTAAACTTTACGGTGACTTGTGCTCTGTCATAAGCAACAAAGAGATCATCACCCCAATTGCAGCAAAAGTGAAGTTCATGTAACACACGGTCAATGGATAGTGAAGTTCTGTTTGGGCGTTGCCCTTTTTATTGTCTATGAAAGTATTCAGCATTAACCAAAAAAAAAAAAAGACTTTTCCAACAGAGTTTTGCTCTCCAAGACCAACCTGTCCACAGCTCTAAATCAAACCAAAGACTTGTTCACAGTTTTTGGCTCTGGAAAACAACCAATAAAAGGAAATGGAAAGAGCTAGAAAAGAGGAAGAAGAACCACAAGGAAAAATAGGCAAAGTCATGAACTCACCTTGCCTTAAACAAGCCTCAAAAACCTGCTTACATGGTTGTTGTGCAGCTCCTCTTCGAACTCCGAGATCGTCGATGACAAACAACAATGCCACCGTTATCAGGTATGACTTCTCTCTTGCAACAGCTGCTTCCCTCTGCTGCTACCCCAACCCCCAATTCACAAACCATGAGTCCCTCCCTTCATTACAGGAGTCATATGCCTATTTCATTGAAGCTTATACTCAATACTCCCAAACTGATCAAGCAGACTATATCAGAGCCCATGAGTATCACCATCTCAAACTCTCCAAACATGTCTGCCTTGATTACATTGGACACGGCCTCTTCTCATTCTCTCAGTTCCAAAAGCATTACCAAACACCTTCAATTGCTTCGACATCATCATCATCTCCTCCTCCTACTAGTATTCCTCAACCTCTAAATTCTCCGGAACCAATCTTTTTCGATATTTCGTACAAGTCAGTGAACTTGCACACCCAAATCTTGTATGGGAGGCAAGAATCAGAATTTGAATTTGAATTTGAAATGAAGAAAAGAATCATGGCTTACATGAACATCTCGGAAGTAGATTACAGCTTGGTTTTCACTGCCAATCAATCGTCTGCTTTCAAACTTCTAGCAGACTCTTATCCCTTCCAGAACAATCCGAACCTGTTAAGTGTTTATGACTACAAGAATGAGGCTGTGGATGTAATGGCAGAAAGCTGTAAGAAAAGAAGAGGACGAGTCATGTCTGCGGTGTTCTCATGGCCTAACATGAGAGTTCATTCAAGTAAACTGAAGAGAAAGATTGGGAAGAGGAAAAAGATGAGGAAGCGGCCAGGACTGTTCGTCTTTCCACTTCAATCAAGAGTCACCGGAGTTCGATACTCGTATCAGTGGATGAGCATAGCGCAAGAAAATGGGTGGCATGTGTTGCTTGATGCATGTGCATTGGGACCTAAGGACATGGAGACATTAGGCCTGTCTTTGTTCAAGCCTGACTTTCTCATATGCTCTTTCTTCAAAGTTTTCGGGGAAAATCCATCCGGGGTTGGTTGCTTGTTTGTCAAGAAATCAAGTGCTTCAGTGTTAAAGGATTCCTCAGTTGCTTCGAGCATAGGAATCGTGAGCCTCATCGCGTCTTCAATACCATCTCGATTAGTAGTAGAGAAGCCAAGTGACAAAGAAGTCTCACTAAAGCAAAAAGGGCACACATTTTCAGAAATTGTAGAGCTAGAGAGAGATTATTCGGTGTCTGACCAATCCGAGAATTGGGAGAGTTATGAAAGTGGCAAGAGCTCGGGAATTGAATGCAGGGGTTTGGATCATGCAGATGAACTAGGACTGGTACTAATCAGTAGGAGAGCAAGGTACCTGATCAACTGGTTGGTGAATGCATTGATGAGTCTTCAACATCCACATTACTCCGAATATGGGCATCAATTGGTCAAAATCTATGGCCCTAAGATTAAATTCGACAGAGGACCAAGCCTTGCCTTCAATGTGTTCGATTGGAAAGGGGAGAAGATAGAGCCTTCAATAGTCCAGAAGCTTGCTGATCGACACAACATTTCACTGAGTTATGGAATTTTAGACCACATTTGGTTCTCGGACAAGCACCAAGAAGAAAAGGAAACCAAGTCGGAGACATGTAGAAGTGAAGTGGAAGGAGCTCATGTTTCTGTGGTCACAGCTGCATTGGGTTTCTTGACAAATTTCGAAGACGTTTACAGACTGTGGGCATTTGTTTCGAGGTTTTTGGATGCCGACTTTGTAGAGAAGGAGAGGTGGAGATACATGGCACTCAATCAAAAGACTGTTGAGGTTTGAACTTTGGAAGTAGGATTTTTTTCATTCTTTCACATTATGAGGAACAATCAGGACATGTATTATCCATATTAGACAAGTTTCTTCAATGAATTACATACACACATTATAGGAAAACAAAATTCAGAAAGAAGAAGAAACAAATGTAAAGATAATACCTGATATCTCTACCAGACTGCTGCATTGTAATGGAGCATTATAAAGTGAAGAAAAGATTCAGATTGACTGTCTGATATGTTGTTTACTTATATAAGAGAGTAAATTTAGTTTACATATACACACGACTAGCTAATTAGCTGCATAAGAAAGAATGAACAGTTTCAATCCCACATCTTATTTCTTACTAGAGACTCTAACATTGATAGAGACTAGAAAAGTCCAACAAAAAAGAGTTCTATACCTCTGTATTTGTATTCGTTTTATACCAAAAAGTTTTTGGAGCCTACTCAGAGGGAGTTGTTACTACAACTTTGTTGCATTTCTATTTTTTTTTTAAATTATGGGCTGAATAGGCCACAAAAGTGAAGTCATAATTCTTACAAGTTACAAAAACAGTGCTGTAATTGAAATCAAAATCAGTACTTTGTTTTGGCATATACAGTGAATTATTGTGCAACCAGTAGTGACAGGCATGCCAAGGAGAACCACGACAAAGCTGAAATTACAAAATTGATAATCAAAGATGAAACTGGAGAACATGATTATTCAGAGAGACAACGAGCATGAGATCAAAGATTGGGACAAATTGGGTTATGCTTATATCTTGGGTAACATTTGGATTAAAGAAACAGAAGTGGGCCTCGAATATTTTGGCTCAGTCTAGAGTTTTTTTTTCTCAATTTTATTTTTCAAAGCAATTTCAATTACAAGCAAAGAGTTATCGAAATGTACCTTGGCAAATTTGCACATCAATATTTGGGCTACAGAGACATTTATGCTCCAGACTTTGGTGTCTCACTACAATATCAGTATCAATAGAATACATGACCTCTCGTACACATAACCATCATGTACTCACTCAAGAGAGTTGTTTGATCACTTTGATGATTTTGCAAACCTGTCAATTTGACAATATTACTTTGAAATTTAAGTTGAGCTTAGCTCCGTTGTAGTGACTCTACACACTCACAAATCAGAATAATATGAAGAAATTTATTATCAACTATATTGAACGGTTTTTTAACGCTTGTGATTAATTAGTACTACAGCTTTCGGAATACTTGATCAATAGCGGAATGTAAGTGACTGAAGCAAATTAAACTCTAAATATCTCAATGCATTGAATATCGTGTTAGTTCCCCACCTAATCTTCTGAAAATGACTAAAGAAAAATAAATAATGTTAACACGTTCACATGTGATAATGTAATTCTTGTTAGTGTTAATTGTGACGGCTGCAATAGTTATATATAATAATGGCATGTAATCGCTTGATTACAATTGTGCCTTGGACCTCAGTTTATAAATCGAATTAAGTTGCTTACTCGTGTGGATCATTGACTTGTATACCATGCTTCTTTGCTTGACTTAGTTTTTAAACTGTTTTGTGGTTGGCAGACAGGTAGGTGATAATGTGAGATCAACAAAAATGTAACACCAATTAAAGTAAAATAGTTCGTGCTCACTACTGGAGAAGAGTAACCAAATCAAGTAATTCAGAACACAGGCCTCCATTGCTCCATCCAATTCAAGTTACACCAAACGTGCAAGCTTTCAAGTTCTATTCTTTAAGCCTTATATCAAGCTATCAAATTTGATAAAAAGTATTTGTTCCCAAGCAACAAAGAGTACTAAGTAATGAGTTGTCTTCATTCCCTATGCCAGGAAATTGCATATGTTAATTCACTTTTGATGGATTTTACTTAGACAAAACAATATTGTTCGCTAAAATATAAAATAACTCAAAGACCTCATGAATCATGCCTCACGATTTGCATAAGGAGATAATATATTCGCACTGCTCAATCTCTAAACGACGATCTAAATTCATATCATGACAAATCTACGGTATGTATTCTGTTACTTTAAAAATATCACATTTGGATATTAAAATTATTAGTCGTGGATGTAAATTAGAGTATGAATTTGGATACATAAGATTTGTGGCTTCTCATTATTCGCGCATCATCTTCCATACAAGTAGGAAATTTGTGTAGTAATGCTTTGAAGGTTGGACTTTGATCGAGCTCTCCATGTTTTACCAACCAAGTCAGCTGCCTTGGATTTGCGTCAAAGTTATCGCTCTCTATTTAATAAACGTATGTAGTAGTATGTGTGAAACATATACTAAACAATTTCTCCAATATGAGTATATGACTACATTATGTATCCCACACCAACTTCGACAGAGACGTCATTTTTTGGCACATAATGAAAGAAGATGTCAATATTTGGTTGCATTTGATCAACATTGGCATGCTGTAGTACTCTGTATTATATGCACCTCTAGTCCTCTACTTAATTGTTTAAGTAAATGCAATAATCGGTGAAAGTGTGCTGGGGTTCCAATTATCTAAGAATGATTGACAAAGAAAAGCATCTCATAATCTAATAATCTAATGGGTCCAAATTGAGGCACAATTTGGAGGACCCAATTTCTGCATGTTGCATGTTGTAAATGTTCAATTCGTTGGCAATGGTAGCATTTTGATAATTATTTCGCTCGTTCATAATCAAATTGTCTAAAAGAAAATTCATCATCATATGAGTTATACGATCCCCTACAATATGTACCTGTACGTCTAGAGTGAGAATTTGAAGACATATATTTGATCTTATAGAAGTCTATTAAGCTCGAGTAATTATGAATGAATAGACATCATTTTCTTTGTTGAAGGTGGACGATATGTAATTGTAATAGCACAAAGGAGTAAAAATACAATAGGAAAAAAACCTAGATGATCTACAAACGTGGCAAATTAGCAAACAAAACTACAATGAAATAGTAGAACAATACCCCTAAAATAATTGTACATTTTGAAGTAATAAATCATAAAATCTCTTCAATTTAGACTAGCTACCGTGTATGAGAGGTTGCATATACATGTATGATGTATGCTGGTAGTTTTACTACATAATGTTGAGACGAGTTATTTCTTCTTGGTAATGAGTGTAAAAATGTATTGAGACTTCTTAAATAAGTTAGGTTACGTACAACTGAAGCTCTTTCGGTTATTGTTCACTATAATCAAAGGAATTTTAGGTAGGAAGGATAGTACAGAATTAATGGCACCTCCGAAATCTCATAATCTATAATTTTAGATAATATTATATAACGTAATCACCTAGTAGGGAGATTATATATGTGATGCTTCTTTAGGGGACGAGATTGTTATTGTTGGTATTAGGTTGTCTACATGCAAGTTTATCAGCATGTTATGAGCTATGTATGCATGCATGAGGAAGATTTGGTTGTTCACTTCAAAATTTTTAATCATCTGTGTTATTTAATCACTTGCCAAATTTCGGTATTTGATCTAAATAATAAAATACTCCAAGAAAAAGTGTTTACCTTCACAAAAATAAATAAATAAATAAATATAGTGACATATGGATGCACCTAGTGTAATGTGTGACTTTATGCACTCCACCATTCATATGGGAATACTTTTGGAGAGAGAAAATTAACACACTGCACTTAAAGATGGTTGTTCTAAATTGACTTAATTTCGGCCGGTTGTTCCAAATTTTATACTCTTTAAGTAAATTACACATGACTTTTCCAACTAGAGAAGTAAAGAGTCATATACTGCATTTGGCCACATTAAGCAAACATTAATAAAAAATATATATTGACAAATTGCTGATTTATTTGATAACAATGACATAAGCTTGACATGATCCCAAATTAATGGACACAAATTGTACTTAGAAAAGTAACGCAATTGGAACCCAGCTTGCATCACACCTCTCAATCAAGTGCTGCAAATCGTAAATCACATGGTCGTCCCTGCGAGCCTTTAGTGGCAAGATGATTGCACCTAACTAAAACTAAACAAGATTATGCAAAATACTTATGAAAAATACTAAAAAAAAAACAAAATTACACTAAAGAAAGACAGTTTTGTGATGCATTTCATGAAATGTGACAACATAAAAAATGCAATTATCTGGAGGTGTTAACGCATTGTACTACGTCGGTGTAGTTCACTTCATTACGCTAATCTATACCGCGATGTGTTCCTTATTCTTCTTTATGTCACAAATAACACAACTTGTTAGAGTGGAGACCACGGCGACGTGGTCTTCAACTCGATGTTTAAGTCAGGTGAATGGTAATTTTGACAGAGTAACAATGAGTGGTTTGGTTTGTTTACCTTATGAGGTTAAGGGTTTGATCTTTAATAGTTGAGTTGATGTAGACCATTCACTCATCCTCTGATGTGGGACTTGATCCATTTGAGGTGTTATATGGAGTTTTCTTTGAGATGCGCGTGCGGGCGCATCCGTAGTCGGTTTGACCCGCGGGGCGGCTCGTTGTACAACTGGCATAACTGGCTCCATGCCCGTACTGCGGGGTTGGGCCGCTTCTGAACCTATATATGCTAATAGTCGTGCTGATTATAGTTAGACATAAGCCTATACCAACAGTAGGTAAGTTTGTAACAAGCACAAGTATCAGTCTTTGTATCGTGACGTCAGGCAAAGTCCGAACTCACCTTAGTCTAGTTCAGCTATTCACATTTCTTCACAGTTTTACCTTTGTGCTTGGTCATCTGAGCTACTATTTCGTATTAGTTTTTTGGTCATGTGATCATACGAACAGTCAAATTAGGTTGTCTGACAAATACACGCCGCGATATGCAGTAGGCCCCGCATTTTGAGAGATCCTATTTGAAATTAATTGATTAAATTTTGCAGCAGTGGCCGGAAAAGGAGTTAAACTAATCGGACGGCCCAGGGAATCCCGAGGGGTAGCTGGGGTTGTGGTCTGTGTCACCCAGATCTCAGGTCACAGGTTAGCTGGCGGGCCGTTAGGTCCGTTTACGTGACAGTCTTCCTGATTATTAGATTTGTCCGACATTTTCAATACGAAAACCACTTCTCTTAACACTGTTAAGAGTCTCATCTGAGAGTGTCCGAGAAATAAATTTTTCACCCACGATATCAAGAAAATTCTAATAAGAATCTTCAGCGTCGTAAAGGCACACACAACTGCATTGAGTTGTACGACTAGGGTCTAAATAAGGTCATTACAACCGTCTCACATCTCTGTAATTACCTATAAATATACAATGTGAAATTACATATTGGTTAGGTGATAGCCACATTACCCTTGTACTCTTAGGTCCATATCCCTATCTCATAATTGCAATTACCATATCTACAACATTACATTCCCCCACCATACCTTTAATAAATTTTATGATTTACTTCTAATAACCATATCATTAAATAAAATTCATGAGCATCATACTATCATCAATGACCGTAAACTCCTAAAATTAACTCGATAATTTCAAAATTTACAACGCTGATACGAAATTTAAACAAGTAGTGCGCGCACAACAGAACTCCGCTACATGGCAAAACCGAAAAATAAAACTGATGTGTCATCCCATCTGGTTTTGCTAATTCCATCAAACGCGAGAGCTGCTTCAATGTTAATCTCATCACCCGCCGAGTTAGTTTCCCTATGATTCCGTAAACACCAAAATTCTCTACAACGAACCCCGCAGTAAAAACAAACGTTACAGCAGTTAAAAAAGGAGAAAAGAAACTACAAAACACGCAGGGATGCCCTTAGTCGTCGTGACATGGAGGGGCAGTCTCGGTAATTGCACCATAATTTAGCGGTCAAAGATAGAAGGCGCCCTCCTTGGCCTCAAAGCTCAGCTCCTGCATTTCTGGCTCACTCTCAAGTCACTGCTATATAAACCCAAGCCAACCCCAAAACGTAAATCCACCTCTTCTTCTCATTTTCTCTCCGATTTTTCCAACGACTCTCTTCTATTCTCTCTTAGCCTCTTCAGCTCAGGGAGTCCAAGGCATTTTTCCGATCCAAGACATCGCCGGAGATATGGCCAAGAACGTCGGAATTCTCGCCGTCGACATCTACTTCCCCCCTTCCTGTATCCAGCAGGTTGCGATCTCCCTCACTTTCTCCTCCGCTTTTGCTTTTTTTTTTTTTCGTTTCTTTCTTTTTTATTCTTCTTGTTTGCTTTTCGCTTCGTCATGATCATCATCGCGTTCGGTTTAGATGTGTTTGATTTGGTTCATGTTCAAATTACAAGAACAAGTGAGACGAGCTAAGCTAATTACAGAGTTTGATTTCTTTAAAAAAAAAGATGCTGAAAAATTGAGGTATTCTCGGCATTGGATTTGTAAATCGTTTTCGACATTTTGATGAATTAATATTGGATATTGGTGAAGGATTTTGATCTGAAACTTTGACGATGGAATTTGTACTTGATTATTATTACTATTATTTTGGTTCTAGAATTTACTGTAGAGTGATCAGGTGAAGTTATAGATTTGATTTGTTTGAAGAACTAGTTTTACTATGCTATGATAGGTAGGGGCTAGTTTGTTTGACTGTCAGATTCCACCAAACAAAAAAAGGCCAGAAAGAATACAAAAGATTTGATAAAGAATCAGTAAAAAGCTGATTGTTTGTTTGGTTGGTGACTTTATTAACATCGTAATGGAGTTTTTTCTTTTTCTTTCTTCTATTTTCTAGTTTCGGGGAATTTGTGTGTTTTTCTGATATGTAAACTGCTTTGTTTTTCATTAACTGATAGACTTTTTTGTTCTGTTGTTGATTCGAAATAGGAAGCCTTGGAGGCACACGATGGAGCGAGCAAGGGGAAGTACACTATTGGACTTGGACAAGACTGCATGGCGTTTTGTTCAGAAGTGGAAGATGTCATCTCCATGAGGTACTAGATTTCACATTTCTATACACTATTCGACTTTGTTCATCGCCTGCATTGTGTTTTAATTTGAATGCTTTAAGAATGAAAGGATAAATGTCTGAATTGAACAACGGGAAGCTTATGATCCGCATTAACATTAACGACCTGCATTGAAAATGGCAACAAGCTAATCCAGTCTGGACATATTGAGTGTGATGATATTTGATGAACTTGCCATATAGTCTCATTTTCATCTGCATGATAGTATTATGTTCTGCTCAGAATTTATCATCATATAACATTTGTGTCTGGATTTCCAGTTTGACAGTGGTCACAAACCTCCTTGAGAAGTACGGGGTTGATCCAAAACAAATTGGTCGCCTGGAAGTTGGCAGTGAAACTGTGATAGACAAGAGCAAATCTATCAAGACCTTCCTGATGCAAATCTTTGAGGTATTATTTCGCAGTGATCTTTAACATTTACTTTCTTCATTCTGATGGGGTGTGATGAGCCATATGTTCAATATTATTTTGCTTATTTATAATAATATATTAAACATTTCAGCTTACCTGTAGGCTCTTCCCATCGTTTTCGTTTGTCTAACACTGTTTTCTTGCCATTTCCTAAGCTAATTCCCATCGAAATGTTCTAACACTGATCTTTGCTCACTTAAAAATGTCCAGAAACACGGAAATACTGACATTGAAGGTGTTGACTCAACTAATGCATGCTATGGAGGAACTGCTGCTTTATTCAACTGTGTCAATTGGGTGGAGAGTAGCTCGTGGGATGGACGCTATGGACTTGTTGTGTGCACTGATAGTGCGGTATGATCATACACATTGCGTTTGGTTATTTTTTGAGTTCATTCAAGTTTAGAGTTGTACAGCCTATTGGTTTCGTCTTTATTCTAGTATCTCATTAGACATATCCTGTATCAGGTCTATGCAGAAGGACCAGCCCGGCCAACCGGTGGAGCAGCTGCTATTGCCATGCTGATTGGACCTGACGCTCCTATTGCTTTTGAAAGCAAAATTAGGGGGAGTCATATGTCTCACGTCTATGACTTTTACAAGCCTGACCTTGCCAGTGAATATCCGGTAATCCTCTTTCCATAGTTTTTTTACGTGCTTCATGCAAAAGAACTCAGTTAGTGTTTTCTATCTCATTCCTGATTGAAGGGTCTCTTCAAAAAAATTATGCTTTATATGGAGATAGGAAAATGGATATTTATACTTGACTGATGTTTTGGTCGTCTTATCCAATTTCAGTTTTGTCTGTTCTATAATCATGTGTATATTTCTTCAGGTTGTTGATGGGAAACTATCTCAAACATGCTATCTGATGGCCCTTGATTCTTGCTATAAGCAATTATGTAAAAAGTGAGTTCCTTTGAAAATGGTGAATTAATTCATCATTATATGATCATGTTTTTTGCTTATGTCAATGTCTAAATGGTTTCTTGCCTTGTGTAGGTATGAGAAAATTGAAGGCAAACAATTTTCTATCTCTGACGCTGAGTATTTTGTATTTCATTCCCCATACAACAAGGTACATGTCTTAGCACTCTCCACTTGATATCTGGCAACTGATCTATCTGAGTTCACATTTGATATATGAAATAGTTTTGTTCTTAAAGTAGTACCTTTTAAATCTCTTGCAGCTTGTGCAAAAAAGCTTTGCTCGTTTGGTGTTCCAAGACTCCTTGAGGAATGCCTGGTTAGTTTTTGTTTTCCCACCATTACTCAGACAATCATACTGCCCATAGTTCTGGATGTTTAGTGTTAATGTACTTGTACTTGGTAATTTATTATATTTTCTTCCATATGCAGTTCCATTGACGAGGCTGCCAAAGAAAAGTTCGCAGCATTCGCAAGCCTATCTAGTGATGAGAGCTATGCAAGCAGGGATCTTGAGAAGGTACAAATAAAACCTGATCTCATCACAAGTATTGTTTAAAAATCCAATTTTTTGGTAACTTTCTCGTTTTTATTAGACATTTTTTATCTCCTAATTCTTCCCAAGCTAAATATGCTTGTAGTTTTAAGTTCTTGCTGTCGATCTCTAATTAATTTTGTTTGACTCCAGGTAGCCCAGCAGGTTGCTAAGCCTCTATATGACGCAAAGGTGCAACCCACAACTCTGGTACCAAAGCAAGTTGGAAACATGTACACTGCATCTCTTTATGCCGCATTTGCTTCCCTCCTTCACAACAAACATGACTCATTGGTAAATGCCTGGAAATTCGGTCAAAACACTTGATTTTTTCTTTGTCAGTCTGTATTCTAATAAATTTTTTTGTTTCATAACAGGATGGAAAGCGTGTGATACTGTTCTCATACGGAAGTGGCTCAACTGCAACCATGTTCTCATTGCAACTCCGTGCGGGTCAACATCCATTTAGCTTGAAGAACATTGCCGCTGTGATGAATGTTGGAGAGAAGTTGAAGTCACGACATGAGGTATTTGTTTTTTCCAACCCTTGTCCATGAATCTGAATCCCTCACGTAAATCCCAAGATTAGCATCTTACAAAACCACTTCCATTTACAACCTTGTAGTACCGAATGGCAAGTTGAAGTGCCGTTTTCTAACTATTTGCGGAATGGAATTCACTTATTGTATATGTGCTTTGATGCAGTTCCCTCCAGAGAAGTTCTGTGACATCATGAAGATCATGGAGCACAGGTATGGAGGCAAAGACTTTGTGACCAACAAGGACATTAGCCTTCTACTTCCAGGCACATTCTACCTCACTGAAGTTGACTCTAAGTACCGTAGATTCTATGCCCAGAAGGATTGCACTGAGAATGGTGTGGTTGCCAACGGTCACTGATTCGTCGAAATGTCCAAGTATCTAATGCCACGAATGAAGTCGGCATTTATGTTGCTAGATTGTCAGCTGTAACTCGAATACACTACACTCGTAAGTTTGTATGCTAAGAGCAAATAGTTTGTTTGGCAGCAAGTGTTGTCAGGTTAATTTTTTTTTTCCTTTTCCCTTACAAATAAATTGTTCAACCATTGTTTAGAATTTAAGGCGAAAAAGAGTGTTGTGACTTGTGAGCATCAGCCATGATGCTGATGTTTGTATCAGAGTCAAAATCCTTGACAATACCTTCTTGTACTCGTACTGTAAAGCTCTTTAATGGAAGTACTAAATTGATTGAAACCTTGGCATTACAATAAGAGCTAGTACGTGATACTATTGTCTCCACAAGACTGGGAATCTTTACCATGAATGTACAAGTCAAATGCAGTAATTGCTCGAAACTTGTAACTTCAGTAAGAGTAAATACTTCCGGATGACATCAAGCTTGAAACTTGTAAAATGAGAGTGGCTCCTTCATTCCAGAAATGGTGTCTGTAAGAAAACGATTCTTGTTGTGATGCGGTCACTACCAGGTTCCCATTGGAGTCGAAGATCAGTGTCTAGAATTTGAGAAAATACACTTTCCTGGGAATCAGCCTCGAATATGCTGTAGAATCTTGACAATGATACTTTAATGGGTCATTTGTGCATCACTACTCCTTCCTATTCAGCAAATCCGCAAACAAAATGTAAAGCCTTTTCCTCTTTCTCATACATCCAAGACCGCAAGTATGCTACACATTTTTTTTGTTACAGTAAAATGGTGGCTGAGTGAGGTACTCCTTCAGAACCTACACGTCTCGTATTCTAATAGAAAAACTCTTAAATACGCGTGCGACTAAACGCATTAGGGTCTAATCTAAGAGCATTGGGGCAGGGTCTAAGAGATGCTTCAGCTTTGTGTAAATGTATATTTAGGACGATGGACCACGGTATAGAGATTAGGTTGAAGCCGAGTGCCAACCCAGGTCTCACCAAAACGCAGCGCAAAAGGCATTTTCTTTCCAGATCTTTCCGCCCCGATGGGCCCAGCCCCACAATTGCCCACCCACGTAGGCCCCGGCCAGACGTAGCCCCAATCTCCACCGCGTGATCTTTCCAATCTTTTTTCTCCTCTGCCCCACACCCCACATTACAAGTGGTGGACCTCTGGGCCCCCACTCTCGTCCCTTCTTCTTACATAGAAAAATAGAGGGCCTGAGCTCATTCATGACTTCCATTTCTCCCAAAACCTCGTAGCAAAGCCTAATTACTCTACCGTCTAACACAAAGCGACGTCGTCTTCCCCTCTGGAAAAAATGACGTCGTATTTTGAGGATCAAGAAGACGACGGAGGAGGAGGAGGAGGTTCTGATCGCAGCACCAGCACCGCCGACCCGGAGGAGAATCATAACAGTGAGAGCAACATGACCGGAGCTTTTCCGAGGCAGCTGGCTATTTTTGACGAGAGGGCAGCGTTGAAGCTCAAGATGGAGCCTCTTGACTCGGACCCACCTTCGGACTCGGACCGCCGGGCCCAACCGCCGCAGGCTCAGTCCCTCGGAATGGTCTCTCTGGCGGCGATGCAGATGCAAATGCCCGCGCCGGCGGCCAGGCGCGCCTCCACCAAGGACCGTCACACCAAAGTCGAGGGCCGCGGCCGGAGGATCCGAATACCCGCCACGTGTGCGGCCCGGATCTTCCAGCTGACCCGGGAGCTAGGGCACAAGTCCGACGGCGAAACCGTGCGGTGGCTCCTCGAACACGCCGAGCAGGCCATCATCGAAGCCACCGGCACCGGAACCGTCCCGGCCATCGCTGTCTCCGTCGGCGGGACCCTCAAGATCCCAACCACGCCCATCAGCCACCCCAACCCGGCCGACAGCTCCTCATCACCGTCCTCCGCCGCGGCGGCCAAGAAGCGGAAGCGCCCCTCGAACAGCGACTTCGTTGACCTAAGCGACGCCGTATCACAGTCCTCGGGGCTCGCGCCGGTGTGGCCGTCCACGCCTCAGCCGGTCACTCAAGGCCTCGTCCCCGTCTGGGCCGTGGGGAACGCCGCCGGCATGATGGTCCCGGCCAACGCGTTCTGGATGATTCCACCAAACGGCTCAGGTCAGGTCGTCTCGGCCGCTGGCCCGTCGAGCCAGTCACCGCAAATATGGGCCCTCTCCCCGACTGTGACGCATGTATTCAACATGGCCGCGGCCCGGCCCATATCGACGTTCGTGGCCAACGCCGGAGGAGTGGAGATTCGCGGTCCGTCGCCGGCCCTTTCAAACTCGGCGGTGAGCACTTGCACGGTGGGGTCGAAGGCGGCGAAGAAGTCTTCGTCGACAATGGCGCCTAGCGTGAGCTCCAGTGGTAGTGGTAGTGGTAACAGTAACAATAATAATAACAATGGTAAGAAAGCTCAGATGCTTAGGGACTTTACTTTAGAGATTTACGACAAGCAGGAGTTGCAGTTCATGGGTCGACCCGACGGCCCAGAAAGCCAGTGATCATGGTCCTTTAACTGGCCATTGGTGATTGTTATCCTTATTGAAATCAAAAATAAAAATTTCAGAAGCATGATAGTTGTTTTTGTTTGCTTTGTTCTTCTTCGATTTTGATCCTTAAAAAACTTGATCAATATTTTCTGTTTATAAATTAGTACAAGCATCAGAACTGGGTTGTGAAGTAGTTGCAGGGTGTGGATAGTGAAGCTCCGAGTCAGTGGGAGAGAACGAAAGAGAGCGGAGTACGTCCGACCGTACGTCACACGTGCGCGGATCTCACACGTGTCATGGTAGGCGGAATTCGTTGAGAGCTGGTGGGTCAGGCGTGCCCATATTAGGGTTTCTCTTTTTATCCGAGCATACACTCTCTCGGTTTGGGCAGGATCCGTCACGCGTCGTCAGCGTAGTTTCAGATTCGGTCGTGGTGGGCACGCGATTGACGTGCGGGTGGGGTGCGATCCGAGTGGAGGGTGGGCCTGCGTTGAAGCTGTCAATGGGTGGTGATGAGGTCGAGTGGACCGAGGAGACGGATGGGGAGTTGGGTCGGGTTTAGTTTGGGTTGGGTTGGTCCGATCGAGATGGAAGGCACAGGGATTGTGCTCCGCCCTCCCTCCTCATTTATCTCATCAAACACCACTGCCGTCGGCTCCTCCGCCTAAACATTGGCCGGCAGCTTGTGCATGACTTAAACTAGAAAACTAAGTAAAGAATTTTCTGTTGGGTGAAGTTCAAGTCTCTTTTCGATTCTCATGAGAGCTAGACATCCAAAACATATGCACATCGGCTACGTTTGGCAACCTGGATTGGCATTGTATTAGGATAATTACTGGATTTGATTAGGATAGGATTGGATTTCTAATAATGCTTTTAAGTTTTTGGTAAAAAGGATTTAAGCTGGAATGGATATCTTTTCAACTGAGCGAGAACCAGAGTTGTCGTCAACCACACCACCTCGAGACGTAATCTCATATCTTATTCTCTACGGTTTGTACCCCAATCCGACCCTGACCTAAACTCGAAAGCCATGGCCTCCATAACTGACCCTTCTCCATCTCACTCTCCTCCAACCCCACCGCAAAGCCTTCATTCTTCATGCCCAACAATCTGGCGAAGCTCTTCGAGGTAAAACCATGGGTCCATGGCGTCGCGGCTCTCCAGTTATAGTTTGTTTGGAATAGCTCTTTAATTCGCGCAGTTCATTGATGACTGTAGGGTAAATCAAGTATGCCGGATCTGGTTAATCGAAGCTGCCGATTGATCGGAACTTCTGGATCTTTGAGTTCGACCAATTTCAGGTTCGCAGAGGAATCGTAGAACAAAGGAGGCGCATAGGTGTTTGGTGATTGTGTTTTGATGGAAGAAAGATGATGGTCAATTAGGAAGTCATCTTTGTTTTTAAGTTGAATCTTGTACAGATTGTACAAATCCCACCTCTCCAACCGGATTTTTATATCCTACACTGACAAGATATGATATCCTATCCTATAATGATCTAAACTGCCAAACGCAAGACCGGATATTTTTTTCTCCAATCTGGTCAGTTATCCGGTGAAACAAACACGGCCATCATATACCCTTGACTCTTCATGAATTTCGGAAGTCCAAAAAACCATGATTTACGTATGAAGGATAACAAACTCTTCACCAAGTCTCTTCATGTTTCGACAGCTCGAGGAAAGAGAAGCGATCATTCTAGGATTTCTAGCGTCCTCGTAATTTATTTTAATGAACATGAACAACTTATTCGTTCTTTCTTTTTGGTTACATCACCTCAATTTTAGACATCATATATTCCTACGAACAGGGGAAAAATACTCATCCATTTAAGGAATCTGACCATCCAAGGTATGCATAAAGTGAGACTTTCAAAAACCTTCTAATGCCTCTCCCAAACCAGGCCCATAGTCGTTGTTCCTTGCATGCCAAGGCACACTAAATTGTTATCTATCTGTAAACATCTGTTTATGTGTAAACCCCCAGCCCCTTGATAATCGTTATGCTCTTGTCTTCTTCTTCTTCTTCTTCAGTTCTTCTTCTTCTTCATTACCTGATAGATAGATATCCAACATGCAAATAGAGCTGCCACCAATAACCTTTTCATTCTGGAAGAGAAACGAGATGAAGCTGGAGAGAATAAGCAACTTAGAAGACAAATCCTATCATGTTTGCCGATCAGGGACGCACTGAGGACCAGAAGTTTATCCCGTAACTGGAAGTCCAAATGTAACAGTCTTCAATCCCTTGCATTCGATGATCGGTGTTGTTTCTCGGATCAAACTGGCATCAACAAGAGGAAGAGTAAAACCACGTTCAAGAAAATTGTTGATCATGTTCTAGTATATAAAGTTGGCTCCATACACACCATCAAGATCTATTGGATGTCATAATAAACATCTATCTGCTGCGCAGATATTGATCAATGGATAAATTTCTCTGTCAAGAAGTTCACACTAGAGCTGTGGAATGATCATCCTTACAGTGTCTCTTCTAGCTTGTTTTTTTCTCTCATGATTTGATCCATTTAGAGTTATATAATTGTTCGCTTAAAAACACCCTATCGACATTCAAAGGCTTTAGGAATTTGAAGATCTTATATATCCAAATGGTTACCATTGTCTAAGACGTATTCGGCAAGATGATCATTGTCTATACATGTAGCTTAATTACATGGTCTTGTTGCTCTAGTCTCCACTGTCTTCTGTTGTGCCCTTGCGAGGGGAGCTGCCGAAACTCTACCAATGTCTGTCTCCTTACTTAGGCATAAGCTTGAATGATTTTGATGAGATTTTTGCTGCTGTTCCGAGAAGCTTAAGTTTACTATCAAATTAGTAATATATTGAGTGAGCTGGTAATAAAACCATAAATTTGAGAAACAACTTGGTACTTGTTGTAAGTTAATTGTAAGTGTGGTAATGTAAAACCTAAAAATCTTGTGAGTATCAAGGAAGAAACTAAGCTTGTGAGTACCAAGCAATCTAACTTGGAGATTACTCCAAGTAAACTTGCGAGTGATTGTAGAGGTAAGAGTACTGGACACCACTTAGTTACATCTCTATAAAAAGATGGCTACTGAATGCAATAGCACACCACAGTTTCCCTCATCGATTCTCTCTTCATGTTCTTTAATCTCTACTAACCAATGTTAGTTCTATTTATCTAAATGAAGCAAGTAAGTTTCTTCCCTGATTTGAGTATATCAGTACTCTAACTCCGCTTAAACATAGGTTCAGTCACTTCGGTGTATTGAAGTTTTTCTCAGTTTTAAATTGGACAGATGGGAAGTTTTGTATTCCACTTAGATTCCTTTTAGCCAATTCCACCGAAATGGGAAAGGAGCTCGTCCAAGATGGTCATGGAGTTTGGAATGTCGACCACCTTTCACAAATTATCCTAGATCGAGTAACTAGGAATCATTAAATATTGAATCAAGTACAACATGGATATGTAAAAGAACCTAACTAGATATCTGATATGAAAGTGTATATCTGGTATTAGATTTGGAATAAATTGTTTGGACAACAAGAATGTCCCAAATTGTGATGCATTAGGATTCTCGACACAACTAACCCTACCCCCCCCCCCCCCCCCCCCCCCCAATCTCCTTTGTTGATCAAGTTCTTTCACTTCAAGAGAATAAGACCTCCATAGTCACCTTCAAGCTCTCTCATCGAAGGGAGCGATGAGAGAGTTTGTTGGCTCTTGGCATCTAGATAGATGGATTCGTCAGTTATCGAAAAGGTCGTACTAAATCTATCGATAATTTCTGACTACAACGTATCTCCAAGACTGTTTTCGTGTCGAAATTTAGAACATTTAGAGTTATGTGGCTGTTTTCTTAAAATCCCGCCCTTGTTTGAAGGGTTAGGAAAATTGAAGAGTCTTGATATTCAATCTCTACCATTGACAAAGCTGCTCTAGAAAAATAGATTTGTTGCTGTCCTCTGCTTGCGAAAGTGATTCTGTACGACTATTATCGGCCATCTCAACTTTTATGCACCAAATCTCGTACACCTTGAGGATATTAATATTCACAATTCACCAAATCTCAAACACCTTGAAATCGATGGTGCTTTCAAGGATATAAATATTCAGAATTCATTGGGGCCAGTCTTGTTTATGTGCCAATAAAGCAACTAAACGAAGCTTGGGGTCGTAGCAATTTGCTAAAAAATTTTGCACAACTGAGTCATCTCAGAAGGCTCAAAATTAAAGGTTGTTTTCTTCAGGTAATGGGAACTTCATACACCGTTCTGGTTAATACATGGATCATCTTTATTTACATCATTACATGGCATTTCTTCTCCATGTGTAGTTGACTCCTTGCAAGTAGAGCTGCCTCAACCAAATCTTTGTCTGAATTCGAAGTCTCCCTGTTTGAGCATATGCTTGACTATCTAGTTTGGAAGAGATTTTAGCAGCTATATGGCTTCTAAGAAGTTCACCTGCCCTGCAAGATCTAAAACTTTCGGTGAGTATATTACAGTATCAAAGATGGGTGCATGCTAAACTTTTCTTCTGCATAACTAATTATATATATACTCTAGAAGTTGGTAGTTTAGTGAGCTTTTTCTTCAGAGCTATGACCATTTAGTCTAAAGTAAGTAAGCTGGTTTTCGTTCAATCGTATGCATAGGTCCGCCAAGAAGATGGTTCTGCTATTCCTCCGAGGGAAACAACATATTGATTAAATGACGAGCAAAATTGGGTAAAGTTCAGCCGACTGAGAAGGCTGAAAGTAACTGGCTTCTCTGCTGGTGCCAGAAATGAATTAGATTTCTTGAAATTTTGCTCGCAAGCTCTCCTGCACTTCGACGACTCAAAATTTCAGCGAGTGTTATTCTATATATGGAGCATGTACGCAGCGTATTTGAACTTACATTTCAGCCTTTATGATATTTGAAGATTGAGATTTTGATGCTATAGATGGATCACCTTTACATTGTGCAGGATCGGCCACATGATCCAGCTATAGGAAATTCATTGTGGCTGTTAGATGACTTCCAGAAGTACAAATTCACCAATTTGCAAGTTCTGATACTAAGCGGCATCTCAGGTTTTTAATCTGAAGTATGTCTCATGACATTTCTGTTTCGTTATTCACCTGTGCTTCAGAAGATGACTATCCAGCCTAGTTTCATTAGTACTTCTTTGGAGCGTGAGCTACATGAAAAGGTACTCCAATCCCAATCCCAATCCCAATCCCAATATTCCTCGTCGGAATCTGAATCAAATTCAGACGATGACTTGTTGGAGCGGAAAATTTAATTGAGAAGTCTTGTCCTCTAATAAATTACAGACCGGAGTGGGAGTTGACCCGAAAC
Source organism: Argentina anserina (assembly GCF_933775445.1). Classification (NCBI taxonomy): domain Eukaryota; kingdom Viridiplantae; phylum Streptophyta; class Magnoliopsida; order Rosales; family Rosaceae; genus Argentina; species Argentina anserina. The sequence goes on from NC_065876.1 coordinate 8,723,114, forward strand.
CGATATAACTTTCGACCATTCGTTGACTTAACTCAGCGTTGACCATACTATCAACGCCTCCCTTTACCTGGTCGACAACTATAACCTCAATGTCGACTACGAACTCCTCGAGAGCGATAATGAGAGCAAGGGGGTATCTGCACAAAACTCTCCGATGCTTAAGTTAGAACAATGCTCAATACTGTTTAGAATAATTTGGATTGAATGATTACCTTAGTATCTCCATCTCGCTTTTACAGGTGTAGTTCCATGAGTTGGTATTGACTACCATTTATCACTCTATTACTCATTCAATTTACTCTTCAATAATTTCAAACTCATTAACTATCGTACGTTATGCTTCATTTAATCCCGACAAGTATTTAACCGTTGACAACTATGTGACATTTACTTGCTGACAGTTACGGAACATTTACTCGTCGACCGTTTTGGTTCCATATTAACTTTTCATTAAACATTTATGTTAACTCTCATTAATTCTTCCTCGACCATCATTAATTTAGGAGTCATCTTTTTATATAACCCCCACAATGCCCCCAAATTTTCCTTTGGCCGAATGTCCAAAAAGAAAATTTTCACACATTTAGCTTTCATATATGGCAAATCTTCAATGTGGCTAGTCACTGCATGCACACGGTGTAAGCTCTTACTTCATCTCGACCACAATTGACAACACCTTACCTGTTATGGCTAACCGTTCACAACGTATTCATTCAAGCGACTATCCAGACACATGATTCTCGCCATATGTACCATTGGCCACATGATCAGTACATGCTCTCGGCTACATGTGCAATGCCAGTAGAGTATAATGGCATAATAGTATGTCAACTATCATTCTCATTATCAACTCACATTGGAAGCTTGCGATTCTCTTCAACAAAACATTTATCCAAGTAAAATGCTACTCAAAGTTACAATCTCTAATATTTCTTACTTGTTTTGTTAGTCATAATTTTCATAATTATAAAACTCATGCCCCCTTGTGTCATGAATAACATAATATGAAAGTTCTCACCGTAAATATGTTTTTTCTCACTCGAGCCAAAATTATTTTGTCACTTCCAATCATAAGTGACAAAATAATGGATTCCATTAGGTGCAGCTCTCACCATCACTCTTTAGGGGAAAATGTTTCTCACAGACGGCGCCAATTGTTGGAGGGAAAAATTTCATTGAGAAGTCTTACCCACTAATAAAATATGGACTACAGCGGGAGCTGACCTGGAACTGATATAACTTTCGACTCTTTGTTGATTAACTCAACGTTGACCATACTATCAATGCCGCCCTTTATCTGGTCGACGACTATAACGTAGTGTTGACTACGAACTTGTCGAGAGCGATAACGAGAGCGGGGGGGGGGGGGGGGGGGGGAGGGGGGGTATCTGCACAAAACTATTCGACACTCAAGTCAGAACAATGCTCAATACTATTTAGAATAGCTTGGATTGAATGATTACCTTGGTATCTCCATCTCGTTTTTATTGGTGTAGTTTCATGGGTTGGCATTGATTACCATTTATCACTCCATTACTCATTCAATTTACTCTTCGACAGTTTCAGATTCATTAACTATCGTCGGTTACGCTTCATTTAATCCCCAATAAGTATTTAACCATCGACAACTATATTACATTTACTTGCTGGCCGTTACAGAACATTTACTCGTCGGCCGTTATGATTTCGTATTATCTTTCCAATGAATTTTATATCAGCTCTCATTAATAGTTCATCGGCCATCATTAATTCTCGAGTCATTTTTTTTATATCCCCCACAGGACTCGGACACGATCGTACATGTCCCAACATAAGGTCTTAATGGTATTATGGTAATGCATGTCGTGTTGTTGACTATAGCGGTAATGGTCGATCATGCGCGGCTCTGGGGCTCATTTATTTTTATTTAGCGGTAATATCATGCATTGGAGTTTTGGAAATTCTGGCCCTTCTCCAGTAACAGTTTCTAATTACGCACTTTGGATTATGACCGTTGCTGGTACAATTTGTAGCAAAAGCAATTCTTGGCATTGGGGAGAAGTTAACACAGTAAGATTAAAGCCTATGTCAGCAGTACACTGCAAGTCAACTTACAGGTTACAAATACCACATATTCATTTACCCATGATTATTGCCGTAGGAAGTTTCGATTAAGAATTCTGATATGATCGAATTGGGATACCCCATTATATGGGAAGGAGATGCTGGAGCTAATTCTGAGATTGCAAGTTTTTGTCTAAATGAAGCCCTGAATTTACACAAAGTAAAGGGAAATATTGTTCTATGTGGAACTAATCAAACTATACAGGATGGTTCGGGGTGTTCAACAACTAATGGTGTTGGTACAATTATGGCTTATTCATTTCTTTTTTAGAAAACAATAGTTTTATTAACTAGGCAGAAGACACGTACATCATAAGTTGACCTGAACCTGGATAAAAATGTGGTAACATAGCCACATGGTACAAGTAACAACCTACGACATGTAACCTTCATTATAAATTACGCACAAATAAACCTAAACTACCAATGATGAACCGAGCAGTCTACGAAACCCTTATAGAAGATATTATTGTCACCTAGAACCTCAATTGGTGTGTAACAAATAGTAACCAAAGTAAAATAAACAGGATTCACCCCCGCATAGCTTAGGTGAGGGACACTGAGATCTAAGCGACCTCCTTGCCTTGCCCTTATAAGTGGCTAACATTCTTGCCAACAGACAGAGAGAAAAGCTTTACCCGCGGAGCCAATGGGCCTGACTTCTTACTTGGCTTAGGCACTTTGTTCTTGCTTCCCAACAACCGCCCACCTTTCTTCTTCTTCAAGAAGCTATCGGTGATTCCAAATCAGCTTCTGACAACCCTAGAGCCTCTGGCCACAAGATTGGGACACGACCACCCAATATAGTCTTGATCTTCTTGGGAGATGGAGAAGGTACCCCCGTTCTACCACGTTTCCGAGACTTCTTCTCTGGTGACACAACCGTATCCTGAGCAACATCAGAGTCAATACCAGAGTCAACAATACCAATATTACCGGGAGAAGGCAAACCTCCATTCTCTCCAACACAAGCCGGGGTACTTTGCTTCCCCGTAACTGGATCATCAACCGCATCCAAATCCCTATCCAAATTATAAGCGATTCATTATTCATTGATAAAGGGGTCATTGATATAAGGACATTTATACAGGCATTACACTATAGACACTATATCGATTCATTATTCTTCTTTCTGTGAATTACAGTTCTATAATCACAGTCTATGACTAAATTATAAGCGGCTACATCTAGTTGAGACATTGAACTTGTCAGACAGATTACCGCAATCCAAGAACTAAATATTGCTCTTCAAATTTGAATTACTAAAATATCATACGTACATCTTGAAAGGGTTCAACTTTGATAAACTTTCAACTAGTTTATTAACTGACCAAGTTATTTCAAGGATAAACAATTTTTTTTCTTTTTCTGTTACATATTTCGAATACAACATTCAAATACAAACAAGGCAGACCTGCATGCAAGCAAGCTGGGAGAAGGCGATGTATAGTGGAGAGATCGCATTAGCCCACACATATGAATCTTCAATCTAACAAATGACAACAAGGAAACCAAAAATTCCAAACCTAAGCAGTCTTTTGATTTGGCTCGAACACATTCTTGATGAGAGACTCCTTGATGGACAAGAGCTCAGGGAACTCTTTCTTCAATTTCGAAGCATCAAGCTCATTGTTACTCCTCGGGGCAACAATCACCTTTGCCTGCTCCTCAAGATTGAAGTTCTTCCAGGTGTAGCTGGGGTCAATGTATTGCTTGTACATTTCCAAGATCTCATTGTGGCTGACCACTCCAGGATTGGTGAAGTTCCATATTCCAGTGAGATTTCTCTTTGCCATCTCCACCGAAATGGGGAGTAGCTCGTCCAAGATGGTCATGGAGTTTGGAATGTTGACCACCTTATCATACCGCGCAATCTTGGTGATGAAGTTTCGCGGGTTCTGTAAATCCGATGAGATGGGCATTCTAACTCGAAGAGTACACACATTCTCGTAATTCCTGAGCAGATCCTCCACCTTCCAAGTAAAAGAAAAAAACCAAATTAGTTAAACATCCACAGTTCCTACATTATTAAGACACACATATGGCAATGCCAAACAAATCAGTACATTATACAACAACATCATTATTCAGACACAACACTATTCAAACGAGGATCTTAACTCATCATGTTTACTTGGACTTATCGTCATTAACAAACAAAAGACAGAATCTTCCGTTGTTCTCACCCCCTCTACACAAATGATAACAGATCTCATACGAAAACTACATAGATCTAATTAACCACAGTTTTTCAACAACAAAGAATGAGATTTTACGTATTCAAACTAAATGTAATGATGGTGGCTCTCACCATGGCCTTGGTCTTGGAATAGAAAGATCCGATAAAGTTGGGGGTGTCTTCCTCCTTGAAGCCGGTGCCGGAGCCTTCAGGGTGAGCCTGGTCGTACTCGAAAATGCAGCCGGTGGCGTAGTTAATAAGGACGAGGCCACGTTCGCGGCAGACGTCGGCGAGCGTCAGGGTGCCGACGACGTTGGCGCGAATGGTCTCGACCTTGTGGGACTCGCACCAGTCGACGTTGGGGCGGCCAGTGACGCCGGCAGCGTTGAAGACGTGGGTGGGTTTGACGGCGGCGAGGTCGGCTTCGAGGGAGGAGCGGTTCTCGAGGCGGCCGGAGCCGTACTCGAAGCTAATGCTCTGAGCCTGGCATATCTTGCCGAGGAGGCCGCCAATCCAGCCGGTCTTGCCGTAGATCAAGAACTTGAGGTGGTGGTGGTTGGCGGTGGTGGCCGGAAAACCCATGAGAGGATGTGGATCTGGGAATGGAATGGTGGGTGTGATTGGTTTGTGGGGGCAGAAATGAAATGGTGAAACGATGAGTGAGGGAGGTGGGTTTGATATGTGGGTGTGTGTAAATATAGACGTGACATGAAGGACGGTGAGGACAGATATGGGTCTGACATACACGAGAGGGTTGGGTTAACGCGAGATTCAACCTCACACTCACCACCGTGGACTCTACCCTCTTCTTATTTTCATTTTCATTTTTTTTAATGATAATTTCTGTTTTTATAGTAAATTACTACGTGAAATCAATGAGAAAATAAAAGAAATGACTGTTGTGCGCAAAATAGAGGCCAATTTTAGAGGCAGTAAAGAGAGAGATAGTTAATGAGAACTCGTGAGAACAGTTGCATATGTTCCGTGAGTATGGCCTATCTAACTGGCAACGTACATTGAGATTATAGTTTTAAAGCTAGTGAGTGAAATTAGACAAGTATTAGAAGAGAGTTTCGTGATTTGTCATCGTTGTTAATCACTAAAGTTGTTAAACAATGACAAACGTAGTTTATAGTCAGCTAATATACTAATCTCGTTTTATATTGATGTGGGAATTTATTTGTCACTTTTCTAATGTTGGATTTTCTCCTTGAAGACTTCCTCTCAAGTGCAACTTCATTTTTAGGTTTATACGTGTAATTTCTTCGATCTAATTTCCACACCACAAATCAATATATTTGATTTGGTTCGAGTTCATTTAAGAAATTGATGGTGATGGTGTGGTCCAAAGCTCATTGCGGACACTTGGTGTGAAATCAATCAGAAATTCTTTAATAGCGACAAGCGTGAGTGGGAAATTATAATTGCATCGATACTATTTAAACTTAGTTACATTTAAAGTGTCAAATTTAAATCACAAAAAATTTAAGTACAATTAGATATTATTCATTTTTTTATAATTTATATTTTATGTGTCATTTTTTAAATACGAGTTATCTCCTCCTCATTAAAAGCTACAGGTATCTATTTGTCTAATTTTTGTCAGTAAATATTAAGCAATTCCTTTCCAAACCTCCCTAGTAGAATAAACCATGCACTTCACCACCGATAATCTTTCACACTGAAATGTTACGGCCTGAAACTCAAGGAATACCGTTATACACCAATTTTCACCTCAAATAAACTAATAAAGTGTGCAATTTCTCACATCATTTTGACAATTCAAAAACAGTACGTTGTGCTGCATTTCATATCATTATTTCAGAAAATTCATACGATTTTTAGAATATTTTACTTGCCGAGGATAGATCGAGATCCTTCCGTACTAGAGAGCAGACTTCACTAACATTTTTATTCCTAAAACACATGCATCGCGGAGATTGCGTGCAACTTTGAAAGCAAGCTCATCTCTATATGTTCTAAACTGTTAATTATTTTCTTCTATTTTTCTATCCCACTTTCACTTTGTTTTCACCTATATGCTTCCTTTACTTTATTCTTATCAGTTAATCCTCAGATCCGAACCCTTTTCGATGCTAAAATAATTATAATAGAAACTCTTTTAGTGATGGCTTGTACGATCATGGATGAGCATGGTAGTTCTTGCAGATGCAGAACACTATAAAAGGAAGAACACTGTGTGATGAACACACACCTTTGCAAGCAGTCGTGTGACAACGTCGAAAGGGAAACTTGTAGGGGAGGGGGACCTGCTTTCCTGTATATCACATTTCACCCATCATTTACTTAGATTGTTTTAGTATCTCTTGAAATTTCATTAGCTTTCATGTAATAGGAGTGTGATAGGAACTCGTCTATGATAATTTGATGCACATTTTCATTAAGTAGACTAAGCTTGAATCAGAGATAGACCAGGTTTATATATTGAATCACAGTTGAACTTCTCGATTTATGACCCTGGATGTTACTTATAGTAATCCGAGGTAGCTCAATCTCCAGTCAAATTGTCGGAAAATGTAAATACTAAACAGCCGGAAGATTAGTGGAAGCAGCTTTCTTAACTAAAACTAATGAGCAATCTGAAAACTATTAACTAAAACTCGAAGCTCATCGAAAGGAGCTCTTAATTTCAACAGTCTTCCTCAGTTGGATCACTCAGAGCTGCACCTCGTTGGTGTCAGTCTGTTAAAATGATTTGCTTTGTCCTCCAACACTAGTTTGTTTTCTGGATCACATTTTCTAACAGTCCAACAAGCACAACTGCTAAATGGTTAGTACATTCTGCTGAAGTAGAAATTGAAAATGAAAGACTTCAATACATGCCAATGATGCAGAGCAATAAAACTCATATTCCACAACACAATATTCATTTCGAATATTCCCGTCGACAAGTCAACCAATTGTCGACCAAGTAAATATATATAATGTCATAATGGATGTGGGGAATATATGATAGGTTCATATTCTGCTTCTAATGTGGAAAAAAAAAGGGACAAATTGATGTGTAATTGGATCAGGACTTGTAGTTCATTTGAATGACCCACGGTTGAGGCAGAAGCATACTTTTCACTTGGACGTAAAAACTGGATAGGAGTTGATCGACTAAATCAGATAGTAAGATTTTCTTGGATGGCTTTGAAATCTCCCAGTATGTTGCCACCAACATCCGGAAATGTTTCACAGCCTGGAAGATGTTTCACCTTGCCTGTTTGATCTACTTCAACCGGATATCTAAGCAGGTGACCTTTCATTTCTGTAATCTCATCAGACACATACTGCCTCCAGTTCTGCTCGCTCAAAGATCTCACCCGTTGCACACATTCAAGACTCTCTGGTTGCTTGAAACATTCTTCAAGAAAACCAATATGCTCTGCCCAAAGTGATGTTCTGTATCCATATATCTGCAGTGATATTTAGCAAATTATTTTTATTGTTGATTATAATTTAATGTAATTGAATGACCTGCTCCAACTTATACTTGAACGGAAAAGCCTTTACGTAATCGATGAACATTGAAAATTCAAAAAATGATAATTAAAACTATCTTTGTGATGTTACTCTCAGCATTACAACAGTATATCAAACTTCATTGTTGTATTAGACTACAAGGTTTGTCCGATGTCCGTGCTAATACCTGAAACCCTACCCAGAAATTTAAGAACCAAGTACAGTTAAGTGAATATAAGTAAACGAGAAAGCAACCGTGGTAGTTAATACTGCTACTGAATGCAAATTCAGTACTACCTTCAATAAAATTTGATATAATGACATTATATTTTGTTAACTCTGCATTATTTTAAGAATGGAATATCATTTTGACGTCTCTAGAAACTTCTCTCAGCCTATAAATTTTTTTATGTATGATGTACAATACAAATATAAATACAAACAGTTCTAACTTCAGGCTTACCTGTCCATGTGGACTTGAGAGTTTCCTTGCCCAAGTGTGATGAGGCTGATATGCCCCCATTGCTATTTCAGTATCTCGTGTACCTTCCATGGATCGCTGATTAATATTTGCAGATCCAATAATGACATATTCATCGTCCACTATCATTCCCTTTGAATGAACATAAATCATAAACCGCCGGTTCTTCCGGGTGAGTGCCTGTGTTACCAAAACCCAAACAAGTTTCTTTGAGTATATGAGAAACCAGTGCTTGTAGATGAGAGAAAACAAACTACACTATCTACTGGAGACGTAAGCGACTTACTTGAGGAGAGTTTGCTTCTTTTTTGTTTACTTCAGCTAACTTTTTTGCAGCAGAACTTTCTTCACCGCTTGGTTTCTCACGATTGCCGAGGCAAAAGAAATTCAAATAGTCTTGTGGACAGTATCTATTGTGAAGTCCAGCCTCCAGTAGAGCTTTGTAAATCATTTCATACATCATTTGCATTGTTTTATGCTGCAGCAAGAAAACAAGTGATAAATAAGCAGGCAAGTAACAGTAAACTCATGAATTTGTACGACAGACCTCATCTGAGAAATAATCGATCCAACTCACAAGAAACAAAAATTTGGACTTTCTTCAGATAAGTTGAAATAAGTTTGGATTGAACACATGCTTTACAAGGACAACAAGAGCTTCCTCTGTAAGTATTCATTCTTGAAAGTATTATAAGGTCCAAAATCTGTCTCAAATTCAATACAATCTGCAACTGCATTTTTATATGGCAATTAGATACCTGCCAAAAGAGAATTCGCTGAATAGGAGTGCTTGTAGGAACACCTTCTGGCCACATGGGGATCACGATATATACCGAAAACCTCTCGTTTGCTTTGATTTTATTCACAATTTTCAGAGCAATTTCCATTGGTATTAAATTGTTTGCACCTGCAGACAATTAATCAGTTGTGGAGACGATACTATAGGATGTGTTATTGATCTCTTCTTAAATATTAAATACAGCTCATTACAGGGAGGTTGGGGTAGAAGCTTCATAGCTAGAGCCTCAACCTCATATAACTCCCAGAATGCTAAAAAGCCATGTCAGTCTGGCAGATTCAATCATATCCAAAATATAACCGAAATTGTTAGTTTATATAGAAGATACAGTCTCATCCGAAATTGTTTGTCATCTAAAAGTCTATATCACAACCCTCATCTCATTAATGCTCATATTGTACAGGACTAAGATTATAGTAGATTCAAAGAAGTAAATCATGAATCAAAAATGTGACTTTAACACCAACTACAAGTACTATGAAATGTAACCAGGTGAATGTAGCATATTTGGCTCCACAAAAAGCTATACTAAAGTGAGAAAGAGAAAGGGATTGGCGCAGAATAAATTGAAATAAGGATGGCATACCAAATGCTCCTACATCAGGAATAATGACATGGTTGAAACATATTTATTTAATTTCTCAGTCCCCTGCTACTACATTTAAGAGTTCTCACCTAAATCATTGTATAAGGTCCAGTTATATGATGATCCAAGGAAGTATTGGTTCTCTATGTATATAAAATGTTGAGCAGCACGGATTGCTTTGACATATGCGGCATGTATACTCATGTCTATCAGCACATTCTTCCCACACACCAGGTTCTGTTGCCATAGATAGACATAAACCATCAGTGATAAAAAAGTGAGATAAGAGCATAGTGCACAGTTGTTAAATACTCATGAATCTCTTACCATGTGTGAAGCATCTTTTGGATCTTCTGGAAATCCTCTGACGGAATTGGAATCAATTGAACGAAAAACCTTCAATTGTTCAGAAACAGTCAACACTATACCATACATATAAAAGTCACCAAATAATTATAACCGAGAAAAATTAGCTGATTGGCATCCAATATACCTGAACATCCCAAGCTTCTAGATCATCCTCACTCAATTGAGGAAGATCTGTCATTCCCATCATTTCAGGGATCCTGTCAATCTTGAGTAATGCATCATCATGTGATTTTAGTTTTTTTATCCCACGTGGTTTTGAAGCTTTTAACCAACGCTCCTGAAAATTGGTGAGGATATCGTATGCTGCTGGACCGTCAATTTTACTGTGCAAATCATGCCATGGCTGCCTTGGACAACCAACAACATGGTCCTGTTTGTGTTTTTAACAAGTAGATGAGTTAAAAGGTGAAACAGTAAAAACGAATCTAAATATCATTTTGGAGATTTAATCATCCAGGTTGCCCCAATCTTTGTAAACAGCTACTGAACCAATAACAAAACTAAAGTAGATGGATCAATAAAATATGAGATATAGTTAAGAAAGGTACGCTAATGGGCAGTATAATGACTATAATCAACTAAATCTAGCAGCTATTATCCTCCATTTTTGTAATTATATCTGGTGATGTCTTTATCTTTAAATAGCTAAGTTAATTAGTTACAAGTTATGGTCAGCATTTAACCAAGGGAAATGCATAGCTGCCATGTGTTTTACAACAAGTAACATTTTCTAGCACCATTTCTTACAGTAATACAACAGTCTTATCACATAGACAGCTTAAACAAGAGTTATCCCACAACAAAATAGATAGAATAAGATGTTTACCGAAAAAGTAGGGTTACGATTATCATCCTTGTGGACTGTCTGTAAAGTCCTAAAAATAGGATGATCTGGAGTATCGTAGCGTCCCAGGCACAGATCAAGACCACCAACAAATGCGATGATCTTTCTTTTAAAATGACCTGCATCAGCATCAACAATCACTGTTTTCTGATGGTGGGTATATATTGTTCCAACTTCCTGTAACCAAACAAATAAACAAGAGATGCAAAGCAAGAATTATTCAAATATAGTTGAAAAGACAGAAAGATATAATAAGAAATACAATTATCCAACTGAGTTTCGGCTGGAGTGAACAGCACATGAATGCATGAATTGAATCTTTGTGCACTACATGTGCCTATAGTTTCAAAGAACAAAGAAGAATTCTCGGACTAGTGGAGAACAAACAGTAAGCATTTTTTAGCATGAAAATAAGTTTTACCGGGAGACATATCATTTCAGACATAAAAAATAAGCTTAAAGCTGCCATAAGAAATGTTGATGTTTCCAAAATTTGGGAAAAGCCTATATACATGTCAAGAAACCTCAAAAGGGACACTCTTCCTAGTCCTCAACAAGCTTCACCAGTAACTTTTAAGCCTGGAATGAATCAAGAATATCAGGGATTTTCTTTTGTCATCTTAAACAATTTGAAGATACATAAAAATAAAATTACACTGGTATCATCAGTAGATGAGGGTGCCACATATATTGGGGATTCGGGATATGTTTTTCTGCTGCTGATAATGTATATCAAATACAGATCCAAGAGGATCACATGATCACATAATATACTTGAATTTGGTATTAAACTAGTTGATGTGGAACTGATTTGGTTCACATAACCAAAATAATTGTTTACAATCCACCATATCCTAGATGACCTCAACTCAGCTTTGGATTTTTTAATAGGACGATTAATTGTTCATAATATTTATTACTCTTGTTATTCAGTCAGATAAGTAGATTGAAACTTCTACCACCAGAAGCTAGATTGTACACACATCTGCGAACCTGTTTTTTGACCCAGCTACCCTTTCCAGCTGATCGAGGGCAAAGTAGCACTTGGACTGAAGAATGCTTGAAAAACCGGCGAGTTTCCTCATCACTGGTTTGCATGACTCCATCCTACGTAAGTACATATTACACTGTATCAGCATCTACAGATATACAGAATTGAAAAACGAAAAGTAAATGGATAAACAAAATATTAGTCTTCTAGAGTATCAAATGAAATATCACACACGATCGGTCAACTGAAGCAAGCCCTTGTGCAGTGAGGTAAAGAAATGATCATATCAATATGGGTCCCTTGTGCTGTGAACATCTAGAATGAAGAGAGATAGGCTGCAAACTAACAACAACCTTATATACACTTCACTATGGGTCTTCTGCTGTAACTTCATTAAAAATAGCCATGTGCTTCATCTTTTACGCATTTATAAAAAGAAAAAAGAAAAAAGGAAAGCATGGAACTTCTTTAAAAAAAGAAAAAAAAAGTGGAACTATGGCAGTTGGAAACCTACAGGAATGCTTTCCCATAGCTAACATCATCAATTTATGATGTGATGCTTAGAAAGCGATATATCATATCTGCAAGGCATTCTGAGAGCTCCAACATCGACCAAAAATAACTTGTTCAACAAAAGCATAAAATTCAGAGCAACCATATCTGTGAAAACATTATATATCAACCAAAAGTATGTTATGGTGCAGGAATATCACTATGGAAATATATTCTATTTTCCCAGGGCTTACCGTTTTATACCCCATAATGCTCGTTGATGTTGGATCGTCCCAAACAAGAAGCAGCACTCTCACACCTTCCTGTGACTTGTTCTTAAGAAGATCACCTAATATGCAATCTGTTTTACCATTATTGTCCCGGAGCAACTTAACTTTGTGGTACACTGACCAACCCACAATGTATATCAAACGACGAGCCTGACTTATTGCATCAAACATGTCTTGCCAACAGCTCCCATGCTCATACTCAACATCGTCGTCAATCTTCACAATCGGAAGGCATCCATCAGGAACATGAGCATCTTGATATAGAGTAACTTTACCGCCTCTCCTAACAGGAAAATAAGTACCAGGAACCCCTTGGTGATCAGGATCTAAACCTACCCCATTATTATTAAAAGTCAACTTCTCAATCGGTATATACTGAATGGACAAACTCAAAACAGCTCCAGGCTTACAAGGCTTCCCATTGGAACCAAGGATCGGAAAGGTTCCCTCAATTTTCATGCCAGAACATAATTGCTCAACTGGGATTGCTACAACACCTATGAGCTGGGAACCCACAACATCACTATCTTTCACAACAAAATGCACTTGCGAAGCATAATGCGCAACAGGAACATCAAAATGTTGCTCCCAAACAGGGTTCTCACTATTACTGATCACAAAAGTCCTCCCAACTACAGCACCTGCAACCGATACCGTCACATACGGATCACTAGTGATCTTGTTGTTCCCTGTCCCAGGCAACCTGGCTACAATATCCCCCAGAGTCTTGTGAAACGCATCCATGTTAGGGAGGTTTTTGGCCTCTTTGACCAATATAACCAAGTTGCCATGAAGCAGCTGAAGCTTGAGAGAGATACTACCTGTTCGAAACGGCACAACTTGCTGACCCTGAACATGCCCCGAGCCTCCAAACGACAAGGATTCAGTATAAGCATAATTAGCCATTACAGCAAAGCTTCTCACCTCCAAAGATCGATCAAGCTGGCCTCTTTTATGAAACCCAGTAACCAAAATTGGTGTCTTTGCAAATACCCAATTCACCTAAACCCCAAAGATTCTTGTTCCTCCAGACCAAGCTAAGTACAAACTATAAGGTGATCAAAAGGAAAAGAACCCAATAAATGGGTATAGTGATCAGGTGAAGCAACGAAGAACCTCCAGAAAAACAATAAGAATGTGATAATGGGTATTGAATTAGTAAAAGAGGGTAGGCTATAAACAGTTAAAATAGCAATAAAGTCGCCGGCTTTGAATTGGGATGACAGGGAAGAAGAAGAAGAAGAAGAAGAACAAGACGGAGAAGCAGACTTTGCCATTATTTAAGGTAATCAGTGGACCCTAATGAATATTCAAAGAAAATCGGCAAAAGGAAAGTACTAAGATGAAGAGAGTCTAAACAATTTAAACAAAGCGGCGTTGAAAGTGAATGAGGTTTACTTGGAAGGTTACATCGGTTGCAGACTTTGGCGGGTTTGGCTTGATGTCTCTAGCTTTCTCAGTCAAACATTGGTCAGATGCGGCTGTTGCGCTGTCACTTCAGTTCACTGTGGCCTCATCTGGGCTCCCAAAGCTGAGCCTATATTGATCATCACGGGGTAAATGCAATTTAGTTGATAAACCCCACAAGTTAGATTAAGGAGACCATCTAGCACGATAAGTTTTATCCCCATCCCTTGTTTATTACTTTGTTTTATGATATATATATATATATATATATATATATATATTGATGCTTAAAAATAAATACGAAAGTAATTCAGATAATAACTGTAATTTTATTTAATGATATGAAGTCATATATATAGATATTATATAACCACAATCCCGTTCTAATATATTACATAGATGTGAATCTATCTCTAACAAAAAATCTAATAAAGCGAAGACACACACAGAGGTAGAATAGTAATTTTCACGGACCACTTTCCTTTGTGTCGCATGCCTAGGCATTATATAACCACAATCTCGTAGAATTCTGAGTTCTAATATATTACAGAGATGTGAATCTATCTCTAACAAGAAACCTAATAAGGTGAAGACACACAAATGGGTAGAATAGTAATTCTCCTGGAACACTATCATTTGTGTCGCATGCCTAGCTTGCATGGCACACAACGTTGTCTCGGTAAAAACCTTGTCAAGCAAATCATAAACCTTTTGGGTAAAACAAAAGCTTGATCAAAGAGAAAAATAGCACAACGCACCAACTACTAATGATCTGAACATGTGATGTAGACTCCTCCTGAAGTCTACCAAACTCTAAAGTTCCAATAAACGACGCATGTTAATGCTCTTCACATGTTTCACAAAAGTAGATTTAGGTAAAAACTTAGTGAATAAATCTGAACATTGAATTCTGAACTCACTTGATTAATCTGAACATTCAAGAACTTCTGTTGTTGAACATTGTAGAAGAACTTGGGCGAGATATGCTTGGTGTTGTCTCCTTTGATGAAACCTAACTTAGTATGCTCTATGCAAGCAACACTATCTTCATAAATGCATGTAGGTGGATCAGTTGTAGAGACTAATCCACAAAAATCATGAATATGACGAACAAGTGACTGTAGCCAACTACATTCTTTAACTGTTTCATGGAGAGCAATGATCTCCGCGTGATTCGAAGAAGTAGCAACAAGAGATTGTTTAGTGGATCTCCAAGATATCGTCATATTGGTAACACATAACTGGTCTGAGAATAAGCCTTGTGAGGGTCAGAGAGATACCATGTATTGGCATAACTAACTAACATGTTGTTTGGAGTCTTTGCATCGAGGGAAGGAGCATGACATGACCGGTTTCTGCTCTCGGTACCGTGCACGGTCTCCACGCCGTGGCGGCCGACAACATCATTGTGGTGTACGGCGGCAAGGCTGGGGTCGGTGACGGCAGTGGTGTGGGGAGGCACCGTGGCGGTGTTCTCTCTGCAATTGGGATAGAACAATCTCATGTCAAGAGAACCTTTCAAATACCGAAACAAATGTTTGATACCATTCCAATGACGTAGCGTAGGCGCGGAGCTAAATCTAGTTAATAAGTTCACTACGAAAGATATGTCTGGTCTAGTGCATTGAGCAAGATACAATAATGCCCTAATTGCACTAAGGTATGGAACTTGAGGACCAAGAACTTCGTCATCATCCTCTTTAGGACGGAATGGATTTTTCTTGATATCTAGACTTTGGACGACCATGGGATTAGACAATGGACTGCATAGATCCATATTAAAACGTCGAAGCATTTTCTGCGTGTACTTCGATTGGTGCACTAAGATGTCGTCGGCCCTATGCACAAGCTCAAGGCATAAGCATCTGTTTCCAGAAGAAATCGAAGAATTTCTTGCGAGACAAAATTCGTCTTCCCTAGGTCCTTTATCTCAAATTCCGACTTTAAATGAGACATGGTCTCTTCAATCTCATCAAGAGTACCAATTATGTTCATGTCATCAATGTAAACCGCAACGATGACAAATCCGAAATTTGTCTTTCGTATGAACACGCATGGGCATAGTTCATCATTCTTATAACCCATTCTCACCAAGTATCGATGCAACCGATTGTACCGCATTCTTCCGAATTGTTTCGACATGTACAACGAACGACGTAATCTGACTACATGAGCACTCCGTGGTCTGGAGGCACTTGATGGAGGTAAAGGTAGTCCCTAGGGAGGTTTCATGTATATCTCTGCGTCAAGATCCCCATAGAGATAAGATGTGACCACATCCATAAGCTGCATGTTTAGTCTTTCAGACACTACCAGACTAATGAGGTAGTTGAAGGCAATGATGTCCATAACAGGAGAATATGTCTCCTCATAGTTAATGCCAAATCGTTGTGAGAATCATTGCGCCATGAGTCTTGCCTTATAATACACGATCTCATTCATCTCATTACAATTACGAACGAAGACTCATTTATGTCCAACGAGTTTGACATCTCTTGGTGTCAATTCAACCTTTCTGAACACTTTTCTCTTCTTTAATGAGTCAAGTTCTGCCTAAATTGCTTCCTTCCACTTCAGCCAATCTACTCTGCGTTCGCATTCAGCTACAGAGCAAGGTTCAACATCGCCTTCATATATGATCTGATGTGCGACATAATAAATGAAAAAGTCATCAATGCGTGTGGTGTCTCGTTTCGGACCGATTGCTCACTTGTGTAATTCACTGAGATTTCGTTGTTCTTTGGCATCAAACAAGGTTTCATAACGTCTCACGGTAACACTTGAGTTGATTCATGGACATAGCTGTAATTAGAGACAACTTCATACGATGGAGATTCATCATTGATGGCGCGTTGTGCCTTGGTCATTCGCTTCTTTCTAGACTTTGAATCCCTAGAGTTTATCGGTCTCCCCATTTTCCTTTGAGGAGCCGAGGTCGAAGCCACTTCATGGCAATCCATCTCGACGACGCCGGCAACACCACGGCGTACGGTGGTGCCACCGTCGGCCTCCATCCCACTGTCAGGGGCGGTGCCAACGTTGCTAGGTCTAGGAACTTGTCTTCCACGCTCGTATTTCAGTACATACAACCATACCGGTACATTTGCAGCGAGTGTGTTTGATCTTGTCACTTTAGCAATATCTACAAATCCATCGGACATCAAATATGTGACTTTCTGGATATCGATAATGCGTCATTTTTAACTCACTTTGAGTAGTGCGGGAAACATAATGAGACATAGTGGGGACACACAACGTCAATTCCAGATGTTCATTTGGAATGATAACATTCTCATCTCCCCCTAATGATAGTAAGCATGTCTCATCAAAGTAACGATCTACAAATCTTGCAGTAAAGATATCTCTGGTGGTTGGTTCTAAGTAGCGGACAATAGTTGGGCAATTATAGCCAACATAGATACCAAATCGTCTCTGAGGACCCATTTTAGTACGCAACGGAGACATAATAGGCACATAGACGGCGCAACCAAATATGCGTAAGTGTGAAATATTAGGTTCATAACCAGTAACCATCTGGTACACACTAAATGCTTGGTTAGCCGCAAGTCTGAAACGAATAAGTGTCGATGCATGCAACACTGCATATCCCCACATAAAGACCGATAATTTACTACCCATGACCATAGCCTGAGAAACAAGCTGAATACATTTGATGGTAGCCTCTGCTAGATCGTTCTGTGAATGAACATAAGGAACGAGATGTTCAACTTCGATCCCAATAGACATGCAGTAATCATCAAATGTTTTGGAGATGAATTCTCCAACATTATCCAAGCGAATGGATTTGATAGGATGGGGGGGTGGTAAGCCCTAAGTTTAATGATTTCAGCTAATAACTTAGCAAATGCAACATTTCTTGTGGATAGCAAAGCTACGTGTAACCAACACGTCGATGCATCAGCCAATACCATAGAATATCTAAAAGGTCTGTATCCGGTTGAATAGGTCCATAAATGTCACCTTGTATTCAAGTTGTAAGAATTGAATGTTCTCGATTGAAGTGTTAGTAAAGGAAGGACTTCCTTGAAATTTAGCAAGAGCAGAAGCTTTGCAAATTGAGTGATGGGCATTAGATATTGTCATGTAGGCATTTGAAATCATAGGAGTCATCACAAGCTCTTGTGAAGGAGGGAATGCCGCCACCGACGGCTGGAATGCCATGAAGCTGCTGAGAGGGACAGACTCGGCCTCACTGGCAGGGCACAGGAGAAGTGGTCCTCCAATCGCTTCCAGGACTTGAAAAATGGATGACCATGTGAATTTTTAAAAATTATAATCATCATATCATGTCCAGGATGCCTAAGATATGCATGCCAAAGCATATAAGAGTCTGAATCACAAAAGTTGAGTTCAATCGCATATGATTCAAAAATTCGAATGGAAGGAATATACAAACCATTCCCGAGACTCTTCATCTTCTCTAAGATGAGGCGCTGGCCTACTTTCTCAGAGGTAACACAAAGATATTCCTCTTCATTCTCAACATAAGTATCGAGGTGAAAACCATTAACACGTATGTCCTTAAAACTTAGCAAGGTGTGGGAAGACTTCGGCGCATAAAAAGCGTCAACGACGTTGAAAGTCGTACTATTAGGCAACATGAAAGAAGCGGTGCCTCTTCCTTGAATGATGGATTTTGAGCCAATCATTGTAGTCATCGAAGAAGTCAAAAACACTAGATTCGTGAACAACTACATGTACCGTAGGACAATGTGGGTGCTTCCGCAATCAGCTAGACATTCGATTTCGCTGCGAGACATCTACAAAATGAAAATTAAGAGAGTCAATGACACGGAAACAATTCTAGACAATACGACGTAGGATATTGTAAGAAATGGGATTGGAACAAAGTGCAATCTCATCGAATGTATCACATGTAAATAGTACTACATTCTTCAACTAAAGAATTGGTAAAAACATGGTATCGAAGTAGTGAAATACCAAACAGTAAACTAGGGTGGTAAAAACTATACATAATCGGTGTACAAATACACTTAAAGAATGCCAGTGAGTGTAGATAACGGACTTGGAGAAAATTGGAAACTTATCTAGAAAACCATGTCAAAAGAACTCAAAACCGAGTGAAATTTGGACTGGGAAAACATGGCAGCAAAACTGCTGGAAATATGCCGGAAAATGACGAGAAATGACAAAAAATCAGCCGGCGGTGGCCGGATCTGGCTGGTATGGAAGCCAAGGCTGCAGGTCCGACAGGGGATGCCGATAAGAACGAGGTGGTGGCGGCGGAATCGCCGGATATGACCAAGGAGGCTAAAACGACGTCAATTTTAACATTTAGATGTTCGTTTTCCAAATTTTAAGTTCCAAATTCACAATGTAATGCTATTGGAATCTCATGTAACCCAAAAACGTTCAATTTAAAAACCACGTGAGTTGTACACATTAACCATCTTGCTAAGTGTAAGGTAAATAAAATTCTTAAAGAGATCGACTTGTGAACAAGAAATTGAGAAATTTTATTGAATGTCAATCTTTAATACATCACAAATGAACTTCTAATACCAAAATCAAAAGACTATTACAAAGTCAATGAAAATAACAATGGCGGTCAGCCATAACAATACTTGAAATCATAAAACTAGAAAAAACTAAAAGGGACAAATCAAAGTCTGGAGTATCCATTATAGGGGTCGGAGTCTTAGCCTTGAAAACAAAAGGCTCGAGCTTCATGGAGATGTGATGAGTATCGATCTCAGATTCTTCATCCATATGATTCGATTCGGGTTGTAAAAACTTCTTGTAGGCAGTATGCCAGGATTATCTCATTGCTAGCTCGAAAATTGCGATTAAAGTACTTGAATGAGCCACATTTGAAGCATGGAGACTTCCCATTACCGGAATTGGAGGCATGAGGAGGCACACGGCCTCCTTGAGGTTTTGGACGGGGACGACCTGCCCCTGAGGGTGCGGCGCCACCACCATCACGGGTCCCAAGTGTCGGACTTGGGCCGAGAATGACTTGGTTGCCTTCCACCACGAAAATTGTTGCTTTGTTACTGGTATGGAGCGTTCTTTGCTTGATTCTTTTACTTATGAGGTTTCCCATATTTAGACTATGGCGTAGCAATCTTTTTAGTATCAATAGGTCTATTGTTATTGTTTAGGAGAATCTCAAAATGCCTCTCCTTCTTCGCCAAGCCTTAAGTTGGCGAAAGACCGGATCTTCCTTTCTACATGAGAGCGATACGTATGAGTTTGAACCTCATAGTTGATTGGAAATGTGGCCAATGTCTTATTGAGAAGATCTAGGTTGGTCTTGATGACACTAATAATGCCAATGTCGGATTACAGACATAGCATATCCTGACTAAAATCATCCACTCTCTTATAGTCCAATAAACGGATGTTATCCCATCTAACGGTCAAATCAAGGAGAAGCTTATCATGAACATTGTTGTACCGCAACGAAGTTTGTCCCATAATTCTTTAGGATCTTTTACGTTCAAGTATTGCCTCTTGAGAGTTGCATGGATGTGATGTCTTATAAAGATGAGAGCTTGAGTCTCGGTCATAGGTGGGAAAAAGCAAGAGGGTCGGTAAACATGTCTTGAATCCCTCGGCTCTTAGAAGCGAGCTTCGTGTCGAAAACCCAGTAGTGGTATTCCTTGCCTTCAAGATCTAGAAGGCCAAATTCCGGTCGCGATGGCAATGACATCTACAACACAAATACATAATCGATTAGATTCAACTATAACATGAATTAGAAAGGGTGACGTATATAGTCACAAGAAAAAATCAATGCAAACGGCGATACTCACGATCGCATCCAAAACAGCGGTGCACTCAGACCACCCCCAAGATCGTAACACGAAAAAAATTGACCAAATAGAAGAGTGACGAGTTCCCTCCTTTGGTCTCATCCACGGTATAAGAACAACGGGAGATTGAAGTAAGGCGAATATTTCCCGATATAATATATCTATATGTTCAAAAACGGGAACGTTAGTTAAAACATTACCTTTGAAGGTGTGGGAAGACTGAAGTAGTTTATCTTGAGCGAAGATGTATCTTTTGAAGTTCGCGTTGCTTGCGTGAATATGTCAGAGGAGCAATTTTGAATGCTTTGATGCGGGGTCTTGTGGGGCAAAAGGTTAATTTTGCGGGGCGAATGCGTAGGAGGCCCTGTGGAGCTGCATTGTGAGCCCCTGAAAAAATTATTTATCTTTCCGGCATACTTGTCACGCTAATCGACCATTTTTCGAAATGTCAAAATGTAGTTTAATATTTTTCGTGTTTAACTACACGTCGTCATGAGCGCGGGAGTACTCACGAAATATTTTTCCGACGCTCTGTTATTTTTCTATGCATTTACAAAGTTAACGGTTTTTTAATTATACATTCAGAAATTAAATTTCTTGCATTTTTAAATCTTGGCCCTTAATCTCCTTCGTGCAATCTAGACCATTGATTTCATTAAAGGGAGAGAGCCCACCCTAGACTCTCCCACATACAATTCTCTCTCTCTCTCTCTCTCTCTCTCTCTCTCTCTCTCTCTCTCTCTCTCTCTCTCTCTCCCTCTTTCTTTTTCCTCCCTTCTCTCTTTTCTTTCTTCTTCCTCTCGTGCCTTCTTTTTCTCTCTCTCCCATGTGTTACAAACAAAGGCAGCAGATGCAACCTTCTCTCGGCTTCATCACCGCCGTCCAGCGACGCCTCGCCTCAAGACCGCCGCCGCCGGGATCCTCTCCCTCTCATCTCTCTGATGGTTCCCGCAAAACCAACATGCAATGCATTTTCGGCAAGTTCGATATTTGAAGTGGATGAGCTCCGGCGTCGAGTTCTTCGGCTCCGACGACTTCATCACTCATTTTTCTGGTAAACCCGAGCCTCCATTCTCTTTCCTACTCCTTATTTCCTTCGATCTATTAGATCCTAGCCTTAATTCCTATCTTTTCTTGGTTTTGCCTTCGGTTTGTGGAATCGACTCCGGCGATTGTTAAACTTCATTACCATAACTCTGTTTGGATCTCTTGAGATGTGGTGGAACTCAAACCCGTAGCAGAATTGTTTGGGAGGTGAGGAGGAAGTCCCTATAGCTTGGAATAGGAGTGGCGGAGCACGGAGCCGACGGGATCTCTTTCCGGTGCTTCATTGAGGTATCAATCGAACTCTAATTCCTTTGATTTTGGTGTTGTGTTCTCAACGTTGTTTCGATTCGTTTGGTATATTTTCATGTTGGTTTTGAGTTGATTGGAGTTGAAGTTTTGGCCGGAATGGGTGGTCAGATGAGGAAGGGTAAAACCCTGGTTTTTACCCGTATAGAACTTACCCTTTTAATGTTTTATTTTAGAGGGAAATGACCTTTCCACCCCTATTGACATTCAATAATTATGGCCTTGCCCCCTAGTAGTTGAAAAGTTAATGTTTTACCCAAACAATAATTAGTTTATTTTTTACTTAAATCTCATTTTAACGTTTTTACCTTTAGGTTTCTCAATTTAAATTGAATTGAGGAAAACTTGTAACCTTTCGCTAAAACGTAATTTTAGTTTTACGGTATTTCCGTCCGGATCGGTAATCAAGGAACTCTTAAGCGTGAGAGATTTAAATGCGGAAAGAATAAATTTAAGATTTATATTTATCGATCATTCGCGTCTTAAATCTAAGATACGAATATCTATAAAACAAATTCACACTCACCTTTAAAAAAAATCAACCGATCATCCTGAGACCTCGACTCGAGTAATCAAACTAGTCAAACCAACGTTCAATTACTAAATCGACTAAAAACGTCATGGACCTTACTTTTCCCTTTTTCATTATTATTTGGGTACTAGACGAGCTTGAGGGACGTGATTCTACTCGGAGCAAGACTTAGGGCGCGGACTTCGGCACTGCTATATCAGGTAGGGTGAGTCGCCCTCTAGGGTGAGTCGGTACCTTCCGGGTTAGTGGTTTTCTATATATAAAATATATATGCTATACGTCTTTATCGCATGTTGCATTCATTGGCACTTTACTTTGGTCATATTGTCTCAAGATTGACCATTTTATTTTATGCATAATTATAAGTCAGTGATTCCGTATACTACTGTCTAACACCACATGTTTTATTATTATATGGTGAATTCCGCGTCCTAATTTCCGGGCATCATGATTTATCCACAGTTAATCTGTTGTTCTGATATCCGGCATCGTGTGGTTAATTACTACAGTGATAGCCGTGTCTTGATGTCTGGTACCGTAGTACATTATTGACTCTCGGTTCGCCCGAAGGCGAACCTTAGAGTCAGTCGGGTTGGATATACCCCATTGGCGCATTTGATATTTCGAGCCGAGTCGCATATTTTATTTCTGCATGATTTTACTTGACTTGCTCTAAACCTTACGATACTTGTTATAGTCTCGGTTCGACTTTCGTTACGTGTTTTTACGCTAACAGTCTATATATATATTGTCTATATATATACTATTATATTTATATATGTGTGTGTATATATAAATAGTTTTCTAACCTAACTACGGTTGGGTCGTCTTACCCATATCGGGTTAGCGAAGACGACTACTCACCCCTACTTTTGAGATACCTAGAAGCTAGTTCGTGAGGACTTGGACTAGGTGCTAGTGGCGTCGCATCGCTCATGGTTCACTTTTGATACCAAGGAGCCAGCTTCCGGTGTGACTTCTTACTTACCCGATCTATGTTTCTACTTTAACAATCGCATGACGCGTACTCTGTTACTTTTCATTTCAGTTGTGCAATTATCTCCTTTGGCCCGTATTTATTATAATAACGCACTCTTCACATGTCATACTTGAACTTTCATTTTATTTGCTAGATTCCGATTATTTGTATTTATTCAATAAATTGAGCTTCTTTTGTTTTTAACCCAAATTTTGTATCATTTACTTATCCCCATAGCCTTGTAGTTGTAAGTTGGCGCTGTCAATACGTAGGATCCTATATTGATTGGTACTAACTTAGGACTATGGCGATTACTGCTT
This sequence comes from Argentina anserina, assembly GCF_933775445.1. Classification (NCBI taxonomy): domain Eukaryota; kingdom Viridiplantae; phylum Streptophyta; class Magnoliopsida; order Rosales; family Rosaceae; genus Argentina; species Argentina anserina. The sequence goes on from NC_065876.1 coordinate 8,747,107, forward strand.
CATTTCGGTACCAGAAATGGTCCCGGAGTGTGACAGTATTTACTTGGTATCAAAGCATCGTTCTTGGTACATTCCCTACAACTCACCTGGTCCTTCGAGTCGTATTCCAGTTTGTTTACATACAATGCTGGTGTCATTGCATGAACCTCTTTTGATTCCTTGTTTTGTTTACCGGAGATCGAGTCATTCTTCCTACCTTAAGTTTGTATCCTCTGATACTTTTGATTTCTGTATTGTTTACGATAATTATTGTGTCGAATGTTGTTTTCGACTACTCACCCTTGCTTCCTATTACAGAGCTCGATTAAGATGCCGCCACGACACAATGTAGGGCGTATGTTACAAACATTTCGTGCCTTAGGGAACATCTTATCTTCCTCGTCTAATGAGCATGACCTGAATATGAGAACTAGATGTTTAGAGAGGTTTCTGAAGATGAGACTTTCTAGATTCTCGGATAATGCAAGTGCTGTGGAAGCAGAAGTTTGGCTAAAGCAGGTGAAGAAGATTCAAGAGATGATACACACACCAGCAGAGTATCGAGTCAAACTTTTCCATCACAGTTCACAACAATTGAATAGCAACAATATGACACCAAAACATGTTCTTTTCCGGAACATCAAGCAGCTCCGCCAAGACCCCAACCCAGCAGCTATCTCCGACCAAAACTCACTCCGCCCCCGGCCCGGAGCCTTCACCCAAACATCCAGCAATATCAAAACTCGTGGCAAGAAACAAAATGGGTACTTCAAATCAAGAAAAATGGGAAAACAAAGAGTGAATCTCACCCGACGCCCTCTCGTCTGGAGCCACCAAAACTCTCCCGAAGCAACATGCTTGACCCGGCGCTGTAACCCTCGGATCGACTCGGCCCTCACTGGCCCGCCACAAATGCGTCGCTGCACTTCCCGGCCGCTGCAAGCACCCCCTCTCAGCTATGTCTCTCGACTCGACTGAAAATCTCAATCCGACTGAACTCACCTCTAGTCACATCAACCCTTTCCTCCGGCCAATTTTTCTTCACCCGGCCGGCTACCCCCAGCCCCGGCTACTCTTCCCCTGCGCGCCATAGCTCCTCATTCGGCTCCGTGCCCCAAACAGCCGCTCCTCACCTGGCCTCAGCACTTCACTCGGATGTTCATGCCCGGGCTACCCCCATGCCCCAGCACCATTGTTCCGAATATCTTTCTCCTGGCATGGCAAAACACTTCAACCCATAAAACACACTGGACACCCAAGGCAATTAACTTTGCTTTCCTCCGGACGCTGGAGTTTATGATCGATGGCAAACCGGCTACGTGCTAGCAAGATGAGTTTTCAAACCTCCACTCCTTATAACAAAAAGCTTAATCATGCTATATATCCCTTCCACAGTTATCCAAGTCATGCCATAATTATATATGGCTCAAACACACTTGATAGGAGCACTTTGTGCTACGTTCTTAATATGTTTTTACCTCCATTTGTACTTTGCTTAACCCTTATTGTTGTAATATCGAGTCATTGAGTCACAATAGGAGTCTAGGACGGTAATGGATGTGTATTTGTGCTTAAACGAGCTAAAAACGAAGAATTGGTCTAGAGTACTAGTTTGAGTAGGAATCCTTATAGGACTAGGAAACCTAGTTGGATTAGGAGTCTTCATCTATCTACGTTTTGGTCGCATTGGTGATATGTTGAGAGTCCTGTTGGCATTAGGAATCCTTGTTAGACTAGGAAACGTACCATTTTAGAAAGTCCTACTTGAACTCAAACTCTTATTACGAAACTTTCCTAAATGAACTTCCTTGTTCTAGTAACTTACTTATTCTAGTAAGTTTCCTTTTTGCAAATTAGAAACTTTCCTAATCTAGTTGAGTTCATCTATTACATGTGTCTTTTTAAGAAAACAAATATCTAGATTAGGACATGATTTTCGAAATGTATTATCTCTTACTATTGATTTTCTTTTCTTATTTTCATATTTGAAGAGATAATTCAAGGAGAAGAAGTTCTTGCCATGTTATCCAATTCAGCCAAGGAGAAGGAGCCCAGCCCATGCCATGCTAACCCTAGAGAAACAAGGAGATAAGAGCTTGTTCTACAAGGAAAAGAAGGGCAGCCATTAGATCTAATTAAAAAGAAGAAATCCCAGCCGTGCATACATGGATCAGCCCATTCAAAACCCTAGCAGCCCCTCCTCTCCTCCTTCCTCTATAAAAGGCACAGCCTCCCTCACAATTCATCATCTCCATTCTCCCAAACACAAAGCCAAAATTCTGCCTAAATATCCAGAAAATTACAAGCCAAAAACTTCATCCATCTCCACCAAGCCGTGCTCATCTTCTTGCCTCTCCAAATCCGAATTCATCCTTGCTTCATCCTTCAAGGTTTCTAATGTGTGATTCATCCATGGCTTGTAACCTTTCTTTTTATTTTCTGCAATTTTCGAATTTATTGAATGAATTATTGGATGTCATTTTCTGTTTCATATATGAAGAATATAAATTCAGACTTCTTTGGTTTTATGTTTTGATTGTATGAACTCATGAAAGATGTATGAATTCGTGTGTAATAGCTTAGGGCAGTAGGATTTTCGAAATAATTTAGGTTTTATTTCAATTAATTCCTTGAATTTGTACATCTAAATCAATGCTTGAGGAAGCCAAGGCCATGGTTCTCCTAGGGTTGCGATTTAATTCACCAAAGTGTTCTTTGATTGAATATGCGCTTCGTGTTTCAATTATGGATACTTATATAGGGTTGTGATAGTTCTAGGAATTTGCATGCTTGATCAAGATGAGTGACGCCATGCTTGCTTACATGTCTCCAATTCGACTTAATGTGCTTATGTGCTACTTTGTGTTTAACTAGTACGTTTCGTTATGTTGAACTCTTTTTAGCATATGTTTAGG